>NC_067250.2:26875000-27500000 GCF_019359855.2 Lolium perenne
CCACCGATTTGTTATCCTGGCTCGACAGCACCGGACATTTGGTGGAGATCTTGCACGGCGGCTCCTGGTACCAGCGCACCGGGCACGACCATGGCACCGGCGAGCTCAGGAAGAAGAAGCCCCTTTTCCACTTTTTCCCGGATTTGGGACCCTTAATGCCAGTGAAGAGCGCTCCGACGCCTTGTTTGCACCGGAAGAAGTACCAGCCCTTCCTCCTGAGAGAGAAAAAGTGCCGGAACACGGCGAGCGACGGCGGCACGTCGGTGGTGTGGCAGAGCACGACGAAGCCCACCAAGACGCGCCAGCCGTTGGGCGTCAGCTGGCCCGGCGCGACGCCGAAGTGGGAGAGCACCTCCGAGAAGAAGGGGTGAAGCGGGAAGCGCAGACCCGTCTCCAGCGCGTGCGCGTACACGCAGAGACTCCCCGGCGGCGGCGGCGTGCACGCGCGCCTGTCCCCGGCAGGTGTCGCGCCGAACTCACTTGGAACGCCGTGCTTCTCGCAGAGGGCGTCGACCTCGGCCTGGGTGCACAGGGACGAAGCGAAGCACTCGGCGGCGGGCATCGAGAGGGCGGCAGCGTCGTCGTCGTCGCTCTCGGTGTCGCTGCGTATCAGTATGGGGGAAGAGGAGGAAGGCATGTCGCTGCGCTGCTCTCGGTGCGGGACGGTGCGGAGTGGGCGTACCGCTCTTCTCTGTTTCTGAATAGAGTCATTTCCGGGTATGCGCGCGCACACCTTTCCTCTCCCTACTTTGCATTCATGGCAATTACGGGTATTCAAGAATTTTCGTTTTTAGTTTTGTTTACTTGAGATTTCGTTCTCTCTTCGTATTTACCTTGCATTCTACTCACCCACTGTTAGAGCATCTCCAGCCGTGTCCCCAAAGCGTCCCCCAAAGAGATTTTGGGCGCGCCGGATAAAAAAACCGTTTCAGCCGCGTCCCCCAAAGCCCATTTTTGTCCGGCGCACCCCCATACGGTGTCCGGCGCCCCGAGCCCGTCCCCGTCCCACAGGGGACGCACCGGGGACGCCGGACACAACGAAAAGCGAGGCGGGGAGTGACGGGGCCGACCCGTCAGCGGCACAGTTAATTTTAACCTAACCGTCGCCTACCTCGCGACGGAAGTTATTCGCGCGCAGTGACACACGGCGGCATCTTTGCCTTAATGGCGACGGAGGGGCAGGCGAGACGTCTCGTCGGTGCTGCGCAGCCTCCACGCGTCGCCGGCGTTCGCACGCCACCGCCCGTTCCCGCGCGATCTTCCCGCCTCTTCTCGCCTGTTCCCGCGCTTTCTTCCCGACGCCGGCGTCTATAAAAGGTCTCCCGGCTCAACGGTAACCACCACACCCCGCCGGCAACAAACACAGCCCTCGTCGCTCCACCGCCGTCTCCTCCACCACCAGTAGCAATGGCGAACCGCCCCGGCGCTGGCCACTTCCCTCCACCGCCGTCCCCTCCACTTGCAGTCCCGGAAACGCAGGTCGACACCGACCCCTCAGCAACGGCCCGGGAAGAGCGATGGCGTGCACACCGTCAGCAGCGGCGGGAGGCAATGCAGCAGCAGGCCCGCCAAAGAGCGGGAGGCGGCGCAGCGGCGGATCTGGCGGCGTTCGCGCCCATGGCCATGGCCCCGCCGCTGGCGAGGCCGCGGCGGCAGCAGCGTGGCAGGAGCAGCAGGACGCCACCGTTGCGGCGTCTGACGCCTCGACGAGACAGGAGGCGTGACGGTGCCGGTACCGGGCGGAGATGGAGCAGCGGTGGGATGACGAGCGCCAGCGCCAGCTCGCTGAGCGGGATGCGCTGTACCGAGATCGGCGGGAGTCGATCGAGCGCCGGCGGCGGGAGTCGATCGAGCACCAGCGGCAGCTGGCGGCGGAGGAGCGTCGGCAGCGGGAGGCGGCGCTGAAGGCGTTATGGGGGAGGCGGGCGGACCAGTTGGCGGCGGAGGACGACGTGTTGGCGGCGGCGATGATGGAGGCGCCAACAGATGTGGAGGAGGAGGCGCCAATGGAGGAGGAGGAGGCCGAGGCGGAGGAGACCGAGGTGGAGGACGACGACGATGATGAGTTCGAGTGGTCCGATGACGACGGGCCGCACCCGGACGAGACGGCCGATCAGCAACGCGCGCTCGTCGAGTCCTTCGAGTCGGAGAAGAAGCTCCAGGACGACGCCCGTGCCCGCGAAGAGGCGCAGATTCGTCGCGCCGTCGAGCTCTCCCTCCAGGCGGCCCAGCAGGGGAGGGCGGAGGAGGAGCACGCGCGGCGGGAGCGGAGCCGTCTGGCCACCGCCGAACGCAACGAGAGGAGGCGCGCGCAGGAGGAGGACGCGCGGCGGGAGCGGCACCGTCTGGCCACCGCCGAACGCAAGGAGAGGTGGCGCGCGCAGGAGGAGCTGCGGCGTAGGGGAGGCGACGACGGGGCGGGGCCGTCGAACGCACCACCGGGCGATCAGTAGTCTAGGTTTAGATGAAATCTAGCCGTTTTCATTCAAACTTTGTAATATATAATCAAAATTGAATGAAAACCTTTATTTTCGTGCACCAATATTCATTTGGAGGAGGCGTTTGGGGGACGCGGCTGGGGAGCGACGTCCCCCGAAGGCGGCACGAACAAAACGCTCAATCCGGCGCGGTTTGGGGGACGCTTTGGGGGACGCGGCTGGAGATGCTCTTACTAGGGTATTCAATAATTTAGGTAGTACTTCTTCTGTCTCAAAGTTGAGATAACTTTTTTTAGATAGACGAAGTAGTAGAATCAAAGGACATGCTCCACCGGGGACGCTAAGAGCATCTTCAGTCGCGTCCCTAAAGCGTCGTCCAAGGCGATTTGGAGAGCACCGGATAAAAAAAAGTTCCCAGCCGTGTTCCTTAAAGGCATCTCCAGCGGCGCGACGTAAACGGACATTGAGCGATCGTTTGTGTCCGCCGTGACCGGAAATGCGTCTGGAACCACCTCCAATGGGGCGATGCAAAGTGACCGGGTCGTCCGTGGAGACGCAAACCTGACTCAAATACGCGCCAGGTTTGCGTCTCTGCGGACGCTGCGCGGACGCGCATAGTATCCGCTCGGTCCTCGTACGGGCCCGCCTGGCAGCGACACAACTGCTTCGTCTTCCGCGGCATTACTTTCGGGCGACACGCTGCAGCCTTTGCAGGGCCGCGTTAATGGCATGCCTCGGCTTCCGCGAGCGTGCGCAACTAGTAGGTGTTGCACTGGCAGGCCATTGAAGCCTCTTAAAGGGACGCTGTCGGCGCCCATTTCCCCGACCAAACCATTGCCAAATCCCACAATATCCACCACACCGACGCCATGGGGAAGAAATGCTGGCCGTTCCGCAAGACCAAAAACGACCAGGAGGCTAGCGGCTCGCGTTCCGGCAAGAAGGCACGGGTCGGCCGGTACGTCCGCGTTGACCTCGGGCGGCAGCTACGGGAGGAAAACCGGCCGGTACCATGGCCGGACGCGAACTTGCCGGGAGGGGGCTGGTACCTGAACTCGCGGCGTGTGCCGGTCCCCCCCCCCCCCCTCCCCCCGTGCCGCGCGAGGGCCGAGAGCGGCGGGACGAGGTGCGTCGCCGCCGAGCGATCTTACCGCCGGATCTGTGGGAGGATCCGGCGTACGGGCTGAACTCCTACAACTGGATTTCATTCGGGACGTGGGAGTTCGACGCGCGCCGCCGCTCTGCCTACCTCGCCGACGTAGACTACTTCGAGCGCGAGATCGCCGCCGAAGAAGAAGAGAACGACCAGGAGGACGCGGACGAAGACGGCGACGAGGACGAGCACGAGGACGTGACCATGGCACAGTACGACCAAAACGACGGCGGGCCGGCGTGGGATCCGGAGACCCAGCCACCGGACATTTCCGAGGAGGAGGCCATTGCCATGGCACTGGCCAACAACGAGCAGGACGAGCTCAACGAGCTCGCTATGTGCGACGGGCTCGCAATCCAGCTCCGCGAGTCAGCGTCGCGCAGGGAAGGCCGGCGACTACTCCGGCCACGCCGACGCGTTCCAACGTCCGCACTCCGCCTGCTGCTCCAGCGGGGGATCCCTGGGCACAGCCTCCTCCCCATGCGGCGGTACCTCCTCCACCGCCGGCGTACGAGCTTCCATGGCCGACGCCGCAGTTGGTTGACCTCGTCAGCGACGACGACCAGTAGACATCACGTACTCTTAGCACGCCTTTCTGGCTTTTTTATGTTTTTTTCATGTAAATTATGGCTTCATGAATGAAAAAAAAAATATGCGGCATGCCGCTGGAGCCACCCCCGACGCAAACGGACGCCCGGACGATTTCGACCATTTGGCCCGACGCAAACGGACACGACGCGTCCGTTTGGACGTCCGAAATGCGTCGCGCCGCTCGAGATGCCCTAAGGACGATTTTTGTCCGGTGCGGTCCGATACGGTGTCCGGCGCCCCGAACCCGTTCCCGCCCCACAGGGGACGCTCCGGGCACGCTGGACACAATGAAAAGTGAGGCGAAGCGACGAGGGCTCGACTCGTCAGCAGCTCGGAAGCCTAAAACCCCGTCGCCTATCTTTGGTCAAGCGACGTTAATGGAGTCCCTGTTTTCCCAGGCGACGCAGGGACGCGTCTCGTCGTGCATGGCCGCGTGGTCGTCCGCGCCGACGTTATTGCGTGCAACCACCCGCTGCCGCCGCTGTACATTAAGAGGCCCTGTGGTTCGTCACAATCTCTCACCGCTCCCAAACCTTCTCCTCTCCACCCCCAGATCTTCTCCTCACCGTTCCAAGCAATGTTTTTCTCGTCCTCCCGCAAGGTCACCGCGGCGAACGGCTTCAGCCGCGGCAGCCTAACCGTGAAGGAGGCGTGGGCGCTGTACCACGCGGGATATCCTGTCCCGCCGGACATGCGCCTGCCAAGCAGCGACGGCTGGAAGATGGCCGTGAACGACATTGGCATCCTGATACGTCTCAAACGTATCTATAATTTCTTATGTTCCATGCTACTTTATTGATGATACTCACATGTTTTATACACATTATATGTCATTATTATGCATTTTCCGGCACTAACCTATTGACGAGATGCTGAAGAGCCAGTTGTTGTTTTCTGTTGTTTTTGGTTTCAGAAATCCTACAAAGGAAATATTCTCGGAATTGGACGAAATCAACGCCCAGGGGCCTATTTTTCCACGAAACTTCCAGAAGACCGGAGGAGATACGAAGTGGGGCCACGGGGAGCCGCCACACTAGGGTGGCGCGGCCTACAGGGGGGCCGCGCGGCCCTAGCGTGTGGGGCCCCCGTGACGCCTCCTGACCTACCCTTCCGCCTACATATAGCCTTCGTCGCGAATACCCCAGTACCGAGAGCCACGATACGGAAAACCTTCCAGAGACGCCGCCACCAATCCCATCTCGAGGGATTCAGGAGATCGCCTCCGGCACCCTGCCGGAGAGGGGAATCATCTCCCGGAGGTCTCTTCATCGCCATGATCACCTCCGGATTGATGTGTGAGTAGTCCACCCCTGGACTATGGGTCCATAGCAGTAGCTAGATGGTTGTCTTCTCCTCATTGTGCTATCATGTTAGATCTTGTGAGCTGCCTATCATGATCAAGATCATCTATTTGTAATGCTACATGTTGTGTTTGTTGGGATCCGATGAATATTGAATACTATGTCAAGTTGATTATCAATCTATCATATATGTTGTTTATGTTCTTGCATGCTCTCCGTTGCTAGTAGAGGCTCTGGCCAAGTTGATACTTGTGACTCCAAGAGGGAGTATTTATGCTCGATAGTGGGTTCATGCCTCCATTAAATCTGGGACAGTGACAGAAAGTTCTAAGGTTGTGGATGTGCTGTTGGCACTAGGGATAAAACATCGATGCTTTGTCTAAGGATATTTGTGTTGATTACATTACGCACCATACTTAATGCAATTGTCTGTTGCTTGCAACTTAATACCGGAAGGGGTTCGGATGATAACCTGAAAGTGGACTATTTAGGCATAGATGCATGCTGGATAGCGGTCTATGTACTTTGTCGTAATGCCCTGATTAAATCTCATAGTACTCATCATGATATATGTATGTGCATTGTTATGCCTTCTTTATTTGTCAATTGCCCAACTGTAATTTGTTCACCCAACATCTATTTTCTTATGGGAGAGACACCACTAGTGAACTGTGGACCCCGGTCCATTCTTTACATCTGAAATACAATCTACTGCAATTGTTCTTTACTGTTCTTCGCAAACAAACATCATCTTCCACACTATACGGTTAATCCTTTGTTACAGCAAGCCGGTGAGATTGACAACCTCACTGTTACGTTGGGGCAAAGTACTTTGATTGTGTTGTGCAGGTTCCACGTTGGCGCCGGAATCCCTGGTGTTGCGCCGCACTACATTTCACCGCCATCAACCTTCAACGTGCTTCTTGGCTCCTACTGGTTCGATAAACCTTGGTTTCTTTCTGAGGAAAAACTTGCTACTGTACGCATCACACCTTCCTCTTGGGGTTCCCAACGGACGTGTGTTAACTGCACGCATCAAGCACTTTTTCTGGCGCCGTTGCCGGGGAGATCAAGACACGCTGCAAGGGGAGTCTCCACTTCCAATCTCTTTACTTTGTTTTTGTCTTGCTTTACTTTATTTACTACTTTGTTTGCTGCACTAAAACAAAACACACAAAAATTAGTTGCTAGTTTTACTTTATTTACTGTCTTGTTCTCTATATCGAAAACACACAAAAATTAGTTACTTGCATTTACTTTATTTACCTTTTGTTTATTTCATCATGTTTCCTCCTAAGTACACTCTAAAAGACATACCGGTAGGACGAGGGTCTATCATTGGGAAAGAAAATATAGAAGATTTTTTCACTCATGTTAGTACAGCTGAAGATTTTGAAGATAGACACTTGGTAGAACTTGCTCCTACTTATGAAATTGCTGTTGCTTCTTTAGTACATATATTGGAAACTAAATTTGTTAATCTCAATCCTATAATTCAACATATGTTTCTTACACTCGGTGATATGGAAGAAGGAGAAAAGAAAGGTTTTGTCTTAGAAACCCTTCTTAAAGAATTTGGTGGTGTAGCAAGAGAGGCTAGAAAAGTCTTTATTAAATATAAGATGCTTGGCTCTTACACCAACTTTGCTAGTACACTTGAAAAGATGGACATTGATAGAATAAAGTACACTAATAATGTTAATGATGGAGGGGAGATTAAGACATAAATACCTTGCAAGCTCCTAGGAATGCATGAAGCTCTAGAAAATAACTATGGTTGGCTTGTTCCTGAAAATTTGTTTGATGAGAATAGCAAGCCTAAGAATAATGAAAAAGGAGCCTCTGAAACTTACATAGATAAGATAAAATGCATACTTGAGAAAACTCCAAACCCCTCTGTTGATGCTTCGTCTCTTGACAATACTTGATTCACACTTTCTGCGCCTAGCTGAAAGGCGTTAAAGAAAAGCGCTTATGGGAGACAACCCATTATTTTACTTCTGCACTTTTGTTTTATATTTGAGTCTTGGAAGTTGTTACTACTGTAGCAACCTCTCCTTATCTTTATTTTATTGCATTGTTGTGCCAAGTAAAGTCTTTGATAGTAAAGTCAATACTAGATTTGGATTACTGCGCAGAAACAGATTTCTTGCTGTCACGAATTTGGGAAGGGTTCTCTGTAGGTAACTTAGAAAAATCTGCCAATTTACGTGCGTGATCCTCAGATATGTACGCAACTTTCATTCAATTTGGGCATTTTCATCTGAGCAAGTCTGGTGCCTCTAAAAAATTCGTCTTTACGGACTGTTCTGTTTTGACAGATTCTGCCTTTTATTTCGCATTGCCTGTTTTGCTATGTTTGATGGATTTCTTTGTTCCATTAACTTTTGGTAGCTTTGTGCAATGTCCAGAAGTGTTAAGAATGATTATGTCACATCTGAATATATGAATTATGCACTGACCCTCTAATGAGTTTGTTTTGAGTTTGGTGTGGAGGAAGTTTTCAAGGGTCAAGAGAGGAGGATGATACAATATGATCAAGAAGAGTGAAAAGTCTAAGCTTGGGGATGCCCCCGTGGTTCATCCTTGCATATTTTAAGAAGACCCAAGCGTCTAAGCTTGGGGATGCCCAAGGCATCCCTTCTTCATCGACAACTTATCAGGTCACCTCTAGTGAAACTATATTTTTATTCCGTCACATCTTATGTGCTTTAGTTGGAGCGTCTGTTTGTTTTCATTTTTGTTTTTGTTTGAATAAAATTGTATCCTAGCATTCTTTGTTTGGGAGAGAGACACGCTCCGCTGTTTCGTATGAACACATGTGTTCTTAGCTTTATCTTTAATGTTCATTGCGAAGGTTGGACTACTTCATTCATTGTTATATGGTTGGAAACAGAAAATGATGCATGTGGTAAATGGTATAATGTCTTGAATAATGTGATACTTGGCAATTGTTGTGCTCATATAGATCATGTTTAAGCTCTTGCATCATGTACCTTGTACCCATTAATGAAGAACTACATAGAGCTTGTTAAAATTTGGTTTGCATGATTGATCTCTAGAGTCTAGATATTTTCTGGTTAAGGTGTTTGAACAACAAGGAAGACGATGTAAAGTCTTATAATACTTACAATATGTTCATATGTGAGCTTTGCTACACCTTTTTATACTTGAGTTTGCTTCAAACAACCTTGCTAGCCTAGCCTTGTATTGAGACGAATTCTTCTCGTGCATCCAAATCCTTGAGCCAATAACTATGCCATTTGTGTCCACCATACCTACCTACTACATGGTATTTCTCTGCCATTCCAAAGTACATTACTTGAGTGCTACCTTTAAACTTCTATTCTTTGTCTTTACAATATATAGCTCATGGGAAAATAGCTTTAAAAACTATTGTGCTGAATAATATGTACTTATGTGTCTTATTTCTTAATAAGTTGCTTGTTGAGCGGTAACCATGTTTCTGGGGATGCCATCAACTTTTACACCTTTGTTGAATATCATGTGAGTTGCTATGCATGTTCATCTTGTCTGAAGTAAGGGAGATTTTCATGATCAAATGGTTTGAGTATGCATATTGTTAGAGAAGAACATTGGGCCGCTAACTAAAGCCATGATTCATGGTGGAAGTTTCAGTTTGGACAATCAATCCTCAATCTCTTATGAGAATATTATCTGTTGTTAAATGCTTATGCATTAAAGAGGAGTCCATTATCTGTTGTCTATGTTGTCCCGGTATGGATGTCTAAGTTGAGAATAATCAAAAGGTACAGGCGGCATAGAGGTACCCCTTTGTGACACTTTGTCGAAACATATGCTATACAATGATAATCCATGTTAATCCAAGCTAATTAGGACAAGGTGCGAGCACTATTAGTATTATATGCATGAGGCTTGCAACTTATAGGATATCTTATACATAACACATATGCTTTATTACTACCGTTGACAAAATTGTTTCTTGTTTTCAAATTGAAAAGCTCTAGCACAAATATAGTAATCCATGCTTCCCTCTGTGAAGGGCCTTTCTTTTACTTTATTGTTGAGTCGGTTTACCTATTCTTTCTATCCCAGAAGCAAACACTTGTATCAACTGTGTGCATTGATTCTTACATGTTTACCTATTGCACTTGTTATATTACTTTGTGTTGACAATTATCCATGAGATATATATGTTGAAGTTGAAAGCAACCGTTGAAACTTATATCTTCCTTTGTGTTGCTTCAATGCCTTTACTAAGAATTTATTGCTTTATGAGTAACTCTTATGCAAGTCTTATTGATGCTTGTCTTGAAAGTATCATTAATGAAAAGTCTTTGCTATATGATTCATTTGTTTACTCATTATCTTCATCATTGCTTCGAATCGCTGCATTCATCTCATGTGCTTTACAATAGTATTGATCAAGATTATGATAGCATGTCACTTCAGAAATTATCTTTGTTATCGTTTACCTACTCGAGGGCGAGTAGGAACTAAGTTTGGGGATGCTTGATACGTCTCAAACGTATCTATAATTTCTTATGTTCCATGCTACTCTATTGATGATACTCACATGTTTTATACACATTATATGTCATTATTATGCATTTTCCGGCACTAACCTATTTACGAGATGCCGAAGAGCCAGTTGCTGTTTTCTGCTGTTTTTGGTTTCAGAAATCCTACAAAGGAAATATTCTCGGAATTGGACGAAATCAACGCCCAGGGGCCTATTTTTCCACGAAGCTTCCAGAAGACCGGAGGAGATACGAAGTGGGGCCACGGGGCGCCGCCACACTAGGGCGGCGCGGCCTACAGGGGGCCCGCGCGGCCCTAGCGTGTGGGGCCCCCGTGACGCCTCCTGACCTACCCTTCCGCCTACATATAGCCTTCGTCGCGAATACCCCAGTACCGAGAGCCACGATACGAAAAACCTTCCAGAGATGCCGCCGCCGCCAATCCCATCTCGGGGGATTCAGGAGATCGCCTTCGGCACCCTACCGGAGAGGGGAATCATCTCCCGGAGGTCTCTTCATCGCCATGATCACCTCCGGATTGATGTGTGAGTAGTCCACCCCTGGACTATGGGTCCATAGCAGTAGCTAGATGGTTGTCTTCTCCTCATTGTGCTATCATGTTAGATCTTGTGAGCTTCCTATCATGATCAAGATCATCTATTTGTAATGCTACATGTTGTGTTTGTTGGGATCCGATGAATATTGAATACTATGTCAAGTTGATTATCAATCTATCATATATGTTGTTTATGTTCTTGCATGCTCTCCGTTGCTAGTAGAGGCTCTGGCCAAGTTGATACTTGTGACTCCAAGAGGGAGTATTTATGCTCGATAGTGGGTTCATGCCTCCATTAAATCTGGGACAGTGATAGAAAGTTCTAAGGTTGTGGATGTGCTGTTGGCACTAGGGATAAAACATCGATGCTTTGTCTAAGGATATTTGTGTTGATTACATTACGCACCATACTTAATGCAATTGTCTGTTGCTTGCAACTTAATACCGGAAGGGGTTCGGATGATAACCTGAAAGTGGACTATTTAGGCATAGATGCATGCTGGATAGCGGTCTATGTACTTTGTCGTAATGCCCTGATTAAATCTCATAGTACTCATCATGATATATGTATGTGCATTGTTATGCCTTCTTTATTTGTCAATTGCCCAACTGTAATTTGTTCACCCAACATCTATTTTCTTATGGGAGAGACACCACTAGTGAACTGTGGACCCCGGTCCATGATGTCTACGCCCCCCTCCTTTTCCTGTAGACAGTGTTGGGCCTCCAAGAGCAGAGGTTTGTAGGACAGCAGCAAGTTTCCCTTAAGTGGATCACCCAAGGTTTATCGAACTCAGGGAGGAAGAGGTCAAAGATATCCCTCTCATGCAACCCTGCAACCACAAAGCAAGAAGTCTCTTGTGTCCCCAACACACCTAATAGGTGCACTAGTTCGGCGAAGAGATAGTGAAATACAGGTGGTATGAATAAATGCGAGCAGTAGCAACGGCACCAGAAAAGTGCTTTGCCCAGGACAGTAAACAAGCAGTAGTAACGCAGCAGTAGTAACGCAGTAAAACAGTAAACAAGCAGCGATAGCAGTATTTAGGAACAAGGCCTAGGGATTACACTTTCACTAGTGGACACTCTCAACTTTGATCACATAACAGAATAGATAAATGCATACTCTACACTCTTTTGTTGGATGATGAACACATTACGTAGGATTACACGAACCCTCAATGCCGGAGTTAACAAGGTCCACAATTCAATGTTCATATTTAAATAACCTTAGAGTGCATGAAAGATCAATACGACTAAACCAAGTACTAACATAGCATGCACACTGTCACCTTCACACTATGTAGGAGGGATAGATCACATCAATACCATCATAGCAATAGTTAACTTCATAATCTACAAGAGATCATAATCATAGCCTACGCCAAGTACTAACACGGATGCACACACTGTCACCATTACACCGTGCAGGAGGAATAAACTACTTTAATAACATCACTAGAGTAGCACATAGATAAATTGTGATACAAAACACATTGCAATCATAAAGAGATATAAATAAGCACTTCACTATGCCATTCATAACAGTGAATAAGTATTCTGTGAAATATAGCCTAAGAGACCCACACACACTGTCACCTTTACACACGTGGGACAAGGAGTCTCCGGAGATCACATAAGTAAAATTCACTTGACTAGCATAACGACATCTAGATTACAAGCATCATCATATGAATCTCAATCATGGAAGGCAGCTCATGAGATTATTGTATTGAAGTACATAGGAGAGAGATGAACCACATAGCTACCGGTACAGCCCCGAGCCTCGATGGAGAACTACTCCCTCCTCATGGGAGACAGCAGCGTTGATGAAGATGGCGGTGGTGTCGATGGAGGAGCCTTCCGGGGGCACTTCCCCGTCCCGGCGGCGTGCTGGAACAGAGACTCCTGTCCCCCAGATCTTGGCTTCGCGATGGCGGCGGCTCTGGAAGGTTTCTCGTACCGTGGCTTTTCCGTCCATTGGTTTTAGGTCCAGGGGCTTTATATAGGCGAAGAGGCGGCGTCAGAAGGTCGAAGGGGCACCGACACTATAGGGGGGCGCGCCCCCCCCCCCTTGGCCGCGCCGGCCTAGGGTTTGGTGGGCCTGTGCCCCCTCTCTGGCGGTTCTCATGTGTTCTGGATGCTTCCGGGCAAAATAGGAACCTGGGCGTTGATTTCGTCCAATTCCGAGAATATTTCTTTACTAGGATTTCTGAAACCAAAAACAGCAGAAAACAAGAATCGGCACTTCGGCATCTTGTTAATAGGTTAGTTCCAGAAAATGCACGAATATGACATAAAGTGTGCATAAAACATGTAGATATCATCAATAATGTGGCATGGAACATAAGAAATTATTGATACGTCGGAGGCGTATCAGCATCCCCAAGCTTAGTTTCTGCTCGTCCCGAGCAGGTAAACGATAACAAAGATAATTTCTGGAATGACATGCCATCATAACCTTGATCATACTATTGTAAGCATATGTAATGAATGCATCGATCAAAACAATGGTAATGATATGAGTAAACAACTGAATCATAAAGCAAAGACTTTTTATGAATAGTACTTTCAAGACAAGCATCAATAAGTCTTGCATAAGAGTTAACTCATAAAGCAATAAATCAAAGTAAAGGTATTGAAGCAACACAAAGGAAGATTAAGTTTCAGCGGTTGCTTTCAACTTGTAACATGTATATCTCATGGATAATTGTCAACATAGAGTAATATAACAAGTGCAATATGCAAGTATGTAGGAATCAATGCACAGTTCACACAAGTGTTTGCTTCTTGAGGTGGAGAGAGATAGGTGAACTGACTCAACATAAAAGTAAAAGAATGGTCCTTCAAAGAGGAAAGCATCGATTGCTATATTTGTGCTAGAGCTTTGATTTTGAAAACAAGAAACAATTTTGTCAACGGTAGTAATAAAGCATATGTGTCATGTAAATTATATCTTACAAGTTGCAAGCCTCATGCATAGTATACTAATAGTGCCCGCACCTTGTCCTAATTAGCTTGGATTACCGGGATTATCGCAATGCACATGTTTTAACCAAGTGTCACAAAGGGGTACCTCTATGCCGCCTGTACAAAGGTCTAAGGAGAAAGCTCGCATTGGATTTCTCGCTATTGGTTATTCTCAACTTAGACATCCATACCGGGACAACATAGACAACAGATAATGGACTCCTCTTTTATGCATAAGCATGTAGCAACAATTAATTTTCTCATATGAGATTGAGGATATATGTCCAAAACTGAAACTTCCACCATGGATCATGGCTTTAGTTAGCGGCCCAATGTTCTTCTCTAACAATATGCATGCTCCAACCATAAGGTGGTAGATCGCTCTTACTTCAGACAAGACGAACATGCATAGCAACTCACATGATATTCAACAAAGAGTAGTTGATGGCATCCCCAGGAACATGGTTATCGCACAACGAGCAACTTAATAAGAGATAAAGTGCATAAGTACATATTCAATACCACAATAGTTTTTAAGCTATTTGTCCCATGAGCTATATATTGTAAAGGTGAAGAATGGAAATTTAAAGGTAGCACTCAAGCAATTTACTTTGGAATGGTGGAGAAATACCATGTAGTAGGTAGGTATGGTGGACACAATTGGCATAGTGGTTGGCTCAAGTATTTGGATGCATGAGAAGTGATCCCTCTCGATACAAGGTTTAGGCTAGTAAGGTTATTTGAAACAAACACAAGGATGAACTAGTACAGCAAAACTCACATAAAAGACATATTGAAAACATTATAAGACTCTACACCGTCTTCCTTGTTGTTCAAACTCAATACTAGAAATTATCTAGACTTTAGAGAGACCAAATATGCAAACCAAATTTTAGCAAGCTCTATGTATTTCTTCATTAATGGGTGCAAAGTATATGATGCAAGAGCTTAAACATGAGCACAACAATTGCCAAGTATCAAATTATTCAAGACATTTTAGAATTACTACATGTAACATTTTCTGTTTCCAACCATATAACAATTAACGAAGCAGTTTCAACCTTCGCCATGAACATTAAAAGCTAAGAACACATGTGTTCATATGAACCAGCGGAGCATGTCTCTCTCCCACACAAGGATGAATTTATTCAAACATAAACAAAAGTAAAAGCAAACAGACGCTCCAAGTAAAGTACATAAGATGTGACCGAATAAAAATATAGTTTCAAGGGAGGAACCTGATAAATTTGTCGATGAAGAAGGGGATGCCTTGGGCATCCCCAAGCTTAGATGCTTGGGTCTTCTTGAAATATGCAGGGATGAACCACGGGGGCATCCCCAAGCTTAGTGAAAGGATACGGATGTCGCCTAGAGGGGGGGGGGGGGTGAATAGGCAATTTAAAACTTTTGCGAGATGGGCTTAACAAATGCGGAATAAAACTAGCGTTTACTTTGTCAAGCCCAAAGCCTATATACTATGGTTCACCTATGTGCACCAACAACTTATGCTAAGCAATACAAGCAAGTAAGATAGCAAGATATATATAACTTCAAGCACGATGGCTATCACAAGGTAAAGTGCATAAGTAAAGAGCTCGGGTATAGAGATAACCGAGGCACGCGGGAGACGATGATTTATCCCGGAGTTCACACTCTTGCGAGTGCTAATCTCCGGTGGAGAGGTGCGGTTGCTTAGTGCTCCCGAACGCCACAAGAGGCTCACCTTGAGGTGTGGTTGCTCGATGCACACCAACGCCACAAAGGCCTCACCCCAAGATGCGGTACTCACACCACACACCGAACGCCACGAAGGCGCCTCACCTAAATCTCCGGTGACCCTCGCCACAAAGGCCTAGGTCACGGTTCCACTAAGGGATTTCCTTCGAGGCGGAAACCGGGCCTTACACAAAGGTTGGGGCACACATCCACAACTTAATTGGAGGCTCCCAACAAATCACCACAAAGGTCTAGAATCCGTCTAGGGTTCCAAGAACCCAAGAGTAACAACCTTCTTGCTTTCACCACCACGAATCACCGTGGAGAACTCAAACCGATGCACCAAATGCAATGGCAAGAACACCACAAAGATGCTCAAGTCCTTCTCTCTCAAATTCCAACAAAGCTACAAAAGCTATTGGGGGAATAAGAGAGGAAGAACAAAGAGGAGAACACAAAATTCTCCAAGATCTAGATCCCAAAGATTCACTCACAAAGAGGTAATTTGGTTTGGTCAAAGTGTGGATCTAGATCCCCTCAATCTTTCTCTCAAATAGATGCAAGAATCATGGGAAGGGGAGAGAGATCTCAAGCTCACAAAAAAAGTCAATCAACAATGGAGGTGAGAGGCTTGAGAGAGAGGAGGAAGAAGCAATGCAAAAGGTGAGAGAGAGGGGGCTTAAAAAGGAGGCCCAATTTTTCTGCCCGTTGGAGGCTGCATCGCGCGAGGAAGGAGGGACCGGTAGTACCGGCCAGGTTGGGCCGGTACTACCGGCCAGAGCTGGCAGGAGGCGGCGGGGGGCGAGCTGCGGGCAGGGAGGGGGAGGCCGGAGCCTCCGGCCATGGTACCGGCCGGGGTACCGCCGGACCTCCCCAACGCCCTGGAGCATCACTGAGGCACTTGGTGCCTTAGCGGTACCGCGGGCGGTACCGAGCCCGGAGGCTCCGGCCATGGTGAGGCCGGTGGTACCGCCCGTGCCTCCGGCGGCTGCCCCTCCTCTCCTTTTCCTTTTTCTTTTAAAACCAAATATGGAAATGCAAAAATCTAGAGTTTGGAAACTCGGATTAAGACGAAACCAATTTTGTTGGAAAGAGGACGACAAGAGCTACCCAACAAAAAGTGAAAATATGGAAACTAGCTGGGGGTGATTTTCTATTATTTTTAGAGGTGCAACACCTCAACATGAGAAACCGAGAAAATCACCAAACTCGAAAACGCAACAAGTGATCTATGCGAAATCCGTTTTCGAAGAACTAGAGCTTGTCATGAGAATAAGCACAAGCTCTAAAACATCACATGGATAAGATCCAAATAACAACCAAGAAAGATGATGCAAGGATGCAAAGGTTTGAGCTCTCTCCGAATGATACGATCGAGTTACTCACTCGAGAGCCCTCTTGATAGTACGGCAACTAAACTAAGAACCGGTCTCCAACTACACCATGAGACCGATGAGAAAGAAACCCTATCAAGAGCAAACCTTAACCTTGCGCATTCCACTTGATCTCGATGATGACGATCTTGACCGCAACAAGATGGAACGCCTTTCTTGCTTGTGCTTGCTTGACGACGTCTTGTGGATTGCTCCTCCATAATCCACCATGGGAGAGCTTCTTCTTCGGCGCATCTTCACATATCCATGAACACCATATGGATGGCAAGATTCAAGCATATGATCTCTTCGAGTTGGCTCATCTTGAACTTGCACTTCATTTCTTCATTCTTCATCATGTTGATGTCTTGAGATAACTTGAGGGCTCACTTCATCTTCATCTTCAAGACATACTTGACACTTGATATCCTTCATCAATTTCTTCTTATTGCAACCTTGAAGCCAACATATGGTTCAAGCATTGCCTATGGACAACTCCTACAAATATAACTCAATGCAAACATTAGTCCATAGGGATTGTCATTAATTACCAAAACCACACATGGGGGCTCCAAGCACTTTCACTTAGACTCTTCACTCTTCTTGATCATAGTATATCATCCTCCTCTCTTGACCCTTGAAAACTTCCTCCACACCAAACTCGAAACAAACTCATTAGAGGGTTAGTGCATAATCAAAAACTCACATGTTCAGAGGTGACACAATCATTCTTAACACTTCTGGACATTGCTCAAAGCTACTGGAAGTTAATGGAACAAAGAAATCCATCCCAACACAGCGAAAGAAGCAATGCGAAATAAAAGGCAGAATCTGTCAAAACAGAACAGTCCGTAAAGACGAATTTTAAAATGGCACCAGACTTGCTCAGATGAAAATGCCCAAATTGAATGAAAGTTGCGTACATATCTGAGGATCACGCACGTAAATTGGCATATTTTTCTGAGCTATCTACAGAGAGGCAGGTCGAAATTCGTGACAGCAAAGAAATCTGTAACTGCGCAGTAATCCAAATCTAGTATGAACCTTACTATCAAAGACTTTACTTGGCACAACAAAACACAAAACTAAGATAAGGAGAGGTTGCTACAGTAGTAAACAACTTCCAAGACACAAAAATAAAACAAGGTACTGTAGCAAAATAACACATGGGTTATCTCCCAAGAAGTTCTTTTCTTTATAGCCATTAAGATGGGCTCAGCAGTTTTAATGATGCACTCGCAAGAAATAGTATTTGAAGCAAAAGAGAGCATCAAGAGGCAAATTCAAAACACATTTAAGTCTAACATGCTTCCTATGCATAGGAATCTTGTAAATAAACAAGTTCATGAGGAGCAAAGTAACAAGCATAGGAAGATAAAACAAGTGTAGCTTCAAAAATTTCAGCACATAGAGAGGTGTTTTAGTAACATGAAAATTTCTACAACCATATTTTTCTCTCTCATAATAACTTTCAGTAGCAACATGAGCAAACTCAACAATATAACTATCACATAAAGCATTCTTATCATGAGTCTCATGCATAAAATTATTACTCTCCACATAAGCATAATTAATTTTATTAGTAATAGTGGGAGCAAATTCAACAAAGTAGCTATCATTATTATTTTCATCATCAAATATAGGAGGCATATTGTAATCATAATCAAATTTATCCTCCATAACAGGCGGCAACAAAAGACTACTATCATTATAATCATCATAAATAGGAGGCAAAGTATCATCAAAGAAAATTTTCTCCTCAATTCTTGCGGGACTAAAAAGATCATGCTCATCAAAGCCAGCTTCCCCAAGCTTAGAATTTTCCATAGCATTAGAAACAATAGTGTTCAAAGCATTCATATTAATAACATTCCCATTAGCATGCATATAAAGTTCCATGGGTTTTTTAATTCTCTCTTCAAACACATCATGTCCTAATTCAAGATAAAGTTCATAAAGTTCTCTCATATTTTTGTTGTTTTCCATTATGCCTTACTAGTGTAAACAAGAAACAAAAAGTTGCAATTGCAGGATCTAAAGGAAATAGCTTCGAGCACACACACAACGGCGCCAGAAAAGTACTTTACCTGGGACCGGAGTATGAGAGCCTTTTACCTTTCCTCCCCGGCAACGGCGCCAAAAAATAGCTTGATGTCTACGCCCCCCTCCTTTTCCTGTAGACAGTGTTGGGCCTCCAAGAGCAGAGGTTTGTAGGACAGCAGCAAGTTTCCCTTAAGTGGATCACCCAAGGTTTATCGAACTCAGGGAGGAAGAGGTCAAAGATATCCCTCTCATGCAACCCTGCAACCACAAAGCAAGAAGTCTCTTGTGTCCCCAACACACCTAATAGGTGCACTAGTTCGGCGAAGAGATAGTGAAATACAGGTGGTATGAATAAATGCGAGCAGTAGCAACGGCACCAGAAAAGTGCTTTGCCCAGGACAGTAAACAAGCAGTAGTAACGCAGCAGTAGTAACGCAAAGAAACAAGGTAAACAAGCAGCGATAGCAGTATTTAGGAACAAGGCCTAGGGATTACACTTTCACTAGTGGACACTCTCAACTTTGATCACATAACAGAATAGATAAATGCATACTCTACACTCTTTTGTTGGATGATGAACACATTACGTAGGATTACACGAACCCTCAATGCCGGAGTTAACAAGGTCCACAATTCAATGTTCATATTTAAATAACCTTAGAGTGCATGAAAGATCAATACGACTAAACCAAGTACTAACATAGCATGCACACTGTCACCTTCACACTATGTAGGAGGGATAGATCACATCAATACCATCATAGCAATAGTTAACTTCATAATCTACAAGAGATCATAATCATAGCCTACGCCAAGTACTAACACGGATGCACACACTGTCACCATTACACCGTGCAGGAGGAATAAACTACTTTAATAACATCACTAGAGTAGCACATAGATAAATTGTGATACAAAACACATTGCAATCATAAAGAGATATAAATAAGCACTTCACTATGCCATTCATAACAGTGAATAAGTATTCTGTGAAATATAGCCTAAGAGACCCACACGGTGCACACACTGTCACCTTTACACACGTGGGACAAGGAGTCTCCGGAGATCACATAAGTAAAATTCACTTGACTAGCATAACGACATCTAGATTACAAGCATCATCATATGAATCTCAATCATGTAAGGCAGCTCATGAGATTATTGTATTGAAGTACATAGGAGAGAGATGAACCACATAGCTACCGGTACAGCCCCGAGCCTCGATGGAGAACTACTCCCTCCTCATGGGAGACAGCAGCGTTGATGAAGATGGCGGTGGTGTCGATGGAGGAGCCTTCCGGGGGCACTTCCCCGTCCCGGCGGCGTGCCGGAACAGAGACTCCTGTCCCCCAGATCTTGGCTTCGCGATGGCGGCGGCTCTGGAAGGTTTCTCGTACCGTGGCTTTTCCGTCCATTGGTTTTAGGTCCAGGGGCTTTATATAGGCGAAGAGGCGGCGTCAGAAGGTCGAAGGGGCGCCGACACTATAGGGGGGCGCGGCCCCCCCTTGGCCGCGCCGGCCTAGGGTTTGGTGGGCCTGTGCCCCCTCTCTGGCGGTTCTCGTGTGTTCTGGATGCTTCCGGGCAAAATAGGAACCTGGGCGTTGATTTCGTCCAATTCCGAGAATATTTCTTTACTAGGATTTCTGAAACCAAAAACAGCAGAAACAAAGAAGCGGCACTTCGGCATCTTGTTAATAGGTTAGTTCCAGAAAATGCACGAATATGACATAAAGTGTGCATAAAACATGTAGATATCATCAATAATGTGGCATGGAACATAAGAAATTATCGATACATCGGAGGCGTATCAGCATCCCCAAGCTTAGTTTCTGCTCGTCCCGAGCAGGTAAACGATAACAAAGATAATTTCTGGAATGACATGCCATCATAACCTTGATCATACTATTGTAAGCATATGTAATGAATGCAGCGATCAAAACAATGGTAATGATATGAGTAAACAACTGAATCATAAAGCAAAGACTTTTTATGAATAGTACTTTCAAGACAAGCATCAATAAGTCTTGCATAGGAGTTAACTCATAAAGCAATAAATCAAAGTAAAGGTATTGAAGCAACACAAAGGAAGATTAAGTTTCAGCGGTTGCTTTCAACTTGTAACATGTATATCTCATGGATAATTGTCAACATAGAGTAATATAACAAGTGCAATATGCAAGTATGTAGGAATCAATGCACAGTTCACACAAGTGTTTGCTTCTTGAGGTGGAGAGAGATAGGTGAACTGACTCAACATAAAAGTAAAAGAATGGTCCTTCAAAGAGGAAAGCATCGATTGCTATATTTGTGCTAGAGCTTTGATTTTGAAAACAAGAAACAATTTTGTCAACGGTAGTAATAAAGCATATGTGTCATGTAAATTATATCTTACAAGTTGCAAGCCTCATGCATAGTATACTAATAGTGCCCGCACCTTGTCCTAATTAGCTTGGATTACCGGGATTATCGCAATGCACATGTTTTAACCAAGTGTCACAAAGGGGTACATCTATGCCACCTGTACAAAGGTCTAAGGAGAAAGCTCGCATTGAATTTCTCGCTATTGGTTATTCTCAACTTAGACATCCATACCGGGACAACATAGACAACAGATAATGGACTCCTCTTTTATGCATAAGCATGTAGCAACAATTAATTTTCTCATATGAGATTGAGGATATATGTCCAAAACTGAAACTTCCACCATGGATCATGGCTTTAGTTAGCGGCCCAATGTTCTTCTCTAACAATATGCATGCTCCAACCATAAGGTGGTAGATCGCTCTTACTTCAGACAAGACGAACATGCATAGCAACTCACATGATATTCAACAAAGAGTAGTTGATGGCGTCCCTAGGAACATGGTTATCGCACAACGAGCAACTTAATAAGAGATAAAGTGCATAAGTACATATTCAATACCACAATAGTTTTTAAGCTATTTGTCCCATGAGCTATATATTGTAAAGGTGAAGAATGGAAATTTAAAGGTAGCACTCAAGCAATTTACTTTGGAATGGCGGAGAAATACCATGTAGTAGGTAGGTATGGTGGACACAATTGGCATAGTGGTTGGCTCAAGTATTTGGATGCATGAGAAGTGATCCCTCTCGATACAAGGTTTAGGCTAGTAAGGTTATTTGAAACAAACACAAGGATAAACTAGTACAGCAAAACTCACATAAAAGACATATTGAAAACATTATAAGACTCTACACCGTCTTCCTTGTTGTTCAAACTCAATACTAGAAATTATCTAGACTTTAGAGAGACCAAATATGCAAACCAAATTTTAGCAAGCTCTATGTATTTCTTCATTAATGGGTGCAAAGTATATGATGCAAGAGCTTGAACATGAGCACAACAATTGCCAAGTATCAAATTATTCAAGACATTTTAGAATTACTACATGTAACATTTTCTGTTTCCAACCATATAACAATTAACGAAGCAGTTTCAACCTTCGCCATGAACATTAAAAGCTAAGAACACATGTGTTCATATGAACCAGCGGAGCATGTCTCTCTCCCACACAAGGATGAATTTATTCAAACATAAACAAAAGTAAAAGCAAACAGACGCTCCAAGTAAAGTACATAAGATGTGACCGAATAAAAATATAGTTTCAAGGGAGGAACCTGATAAATTTGTCGATGAAGAAGGGGATGCCTTGGGCATCCCCAAGCTTAGATGCTTGTGTCTTCTTGAAATATGCAGGGATGAACCACGGGGGCATCCCCAAGCTTAGACTCTTCACTCTTCTTGATCATAGTATATCATCCTCCTCTCTTGACCCTTGAAAACTTCCTCCACACCAAACTCGAAACAAACTCATTAGAGGGTTAGTGCATAATCAAAAACTCACATGTTCAGAGGTGACACAATCATTCTTAACACTTCTGGACATTGCTCAAAGCTACTGGAAGTTAATGGAACAAAGAAATCCATCCCAACACAGCGAAAGAAGCAATGCGAAATAAAAGGCAGAATCTGTCAAAACAGAACAGTCCGTAAAGATGAATTTTAAAATGGCACCAGACTTGCTCAGATGAAAATGCCCAAATTGAATGAAAGTTGCGTACATATCTGAGGATCACGCACGTAAATTGGCATATTTTTCTGAGCTATCTACAGAGAGGCAGGTCGAAATTCGTGACAGCAAAGAAATCTGTAACTGCGCAGTAATCCAAATCTAGTATGAACCTTACTATCAAAGACTTTACTTGGCACAACAAAACACAAAACTAAGATAAGGAGAGGTTGCTACAGTAGTAAACAACTTCCAAGACACAAAAATAAAACAAGGTACTGTAGCAAAATAACACATGGGTTATCTCCCAAGAAGTTCTTTTCTTTATAGCCATTAAGATGGGCTCAGCAGTTTTAATGATGCACTCGCAAGAAATAGTATTTGAAGCAAAAGAGAGCATCAAGAGGCAAATTCAAAACACATTTAAGTCTAACATGCTTCCTATGCATAGGAATCTTGTAAATAAACAAGTTCATGAGGAGCAAAGTAACAAGCATAGGAAGATAAAACAAGTGTAGCTTCAAAAATTTCAGCACATAGAGAGGTGTTTTAGTAACATGAAAATTTCTACAACCATATTTTTCTCTCTCATAATAACTTTCAGTAGCAACATGAGCAAACTCAACAATATAACTATCACATAAAGCATTCTTATCATGAGTCTCATGCATAAAATTATTACTCTCCACATAAGCATAATTAATTTTATTAGTAATAGTGGGAGCAAATTCAATAAAGTAGCTATCATTATTATTTTCATCATCAAATATAGGAGGCATATTGTAATCATAATCAAATTTATCCTCCATAACAGGCGGCAACAAAAGACTACTATCATTATAATCATCATAAATAGGAGGCAAAGTATCATCAAAGAAAATTTTCTCCTCAATTCTTGCGGGACTAAAAAGATCATGCTCATCAAAGCCAGCTTCCCCAAGCTTAGAATTTTCCATAGCATTAGCAACAATAGTGTTCAAAGCATTCATATTAATAACATTCCCATTAGCATGCATATAAAGTTCCATGGGATTTTTAATTCTCTCTTCAAACACATCATGTCCTAATTCAAGATAAAGTTCATAAAGTTCTCTCATATTTTTGTTGTTTTCCATTATGCCTTACTAGTGTAAACAAGAAACAAAAAGTTGCAATTGCAGGATCTAAAGGAAATAGCTTCGAGCACACACACAACGGCGCCAGAAAAGTACTTTACCTGGGACCGGAGTATGAGAGCCTTTTACCTTTCCTCCCCGGCAACGGCGCCAGAAAATAGCTTGATGTCTACGCCCCCCTCCTTTTCCTGTAGACAGTGTTGGGCCTCCAAGAGCAGAGGTTTGTAGGACAGCAGCAAGTTTCCCTTAAGTGGATCACCCAAGGTTTATCAAACTCAGGGAGGAAGAGGTCAAAGATATCCCTCTCATGCAACCCTGCAACCACAAAGCAAGAAGTCTCTTGTGTCCCCAACACACCTAATAGGTGCACTAGTTCGGCGAAGAGATAGTGAAATACAGGTGGTATGAATAAATGCGAGCAGTAGCAACGGCACCAGAAAAGTGCTTTGCCCAGGACAGTAAACAAGCAGTAGTAACGCAGCAGTAGTAACGCAGTAAAACAGTAAACAAGCAGCGATAGCAGTATTTAGGAACAAGGCCTAGGGATTACACTTTCACTAGTGGACACTCTCAACTTTGATCACATAACAGAATAGATAAATGCATACTCTACACTCTTTTGTTGGATGATGAACACATTACGTAGGATTACACGAACCCTCAATGCCGGAGTTAACAAGGTCCACAATTCAATGTTCATATTTAAATAACCTTAGAGTGCATGAAAGATCAATACGACTAAACCAAGTACTAACATAGCATGCACACTGTCACCTTCACACTATGTAGGAGGGATAGATCACATCAATACCATCATAGCAATAGTTAACTTCATAATCTACAAGAGATCATAATCATAGCCTACGCCAAGTACTAACACGGATGCACACACTGTCACCATTACACCGTGCAGGAGGAATAAACTACTTTAATAACATCACTAGAGTAGCACATAGATAAATTGTGATACAAAACACATTGCAATCATAAAGAGATATAAATAAGCACTTCACTATGCCATTCATAACAGTGAATAAGTATTCTGTGAAATATAGCCTAAGAGACCCACACGGTGCACACACTGTCACCTTTACACACGTGGGACAAGGAGTCTCCGGAGATCACATAAGTAAAATTCACTTGACTAGCATAACGACATCTAGATTACAAGCATCATCATATGAATCTCAATCATGTAAGGCAGCTCATGAGATTATTGTATTGAAGTACATAGGAGAGAGATGAACCACATAGCTACCGGTACAGCCCCGAGCCTCGATGGAGAACTACTCCCTCCTCATGGGAGACAGCAGCGTTGATGAAGATGGCGGTGGTGTCGATGGAGGAGCCTTCCGGGGGCACTTCCCCGTCCCGGCGGCGTGCCGGAACAGAGACTCCTGTCCCCCAGATCTTGGCTTCGCGATGGCGGCGGCTCTGGAAGGTTTCTCGTACCGTGGCTTTTCCGTCCATTGGTTTTAGGTCCAGGGGCTTTATATAGGCGAAGAGGCAGCGTCAGAAGGTCGAAGGGGCGCCGACACTATAGGGGGGCGCGGCCCCCCCTTGGCCGCGCCGGCCTAGGGTTTGGTGGGCCTGTGCCCCCTCTCTGGCGATTCTCGTGTGCTCTGGATGCTTCCGGGCAAAATAGGAACCTGGGCGTTGATTTCGTCCAATTCCGAGAATATTTCTTTACTAGGATTTCTGAAACCAAAAACAGCAGAAAACAGCAACTGGCACTTCGGCATCTTGTTAATAGGTTAGTTCCAGAAAATGCACGAATATGACATAAAGTGTGCATAAAACATGTAGATATCATCAATAATGTGGCATGGAACATAAGAAATTATCGATACGTCGGAGACGTATCAGTCCATTCTTTACATCTGAAATACAATCTACTGCAATTGTTCTTTACTGTTCTTCGCAAACAAACATCATCTTCCACACTATACGGTTAATCCTTTGTTACAGCAAGCCGGTGAGATTGACAACCTCACTGTTACGTTGGGGCAAAGTACTTTGATTGTGTTGTGCAGGTTCCACGTTGGCGCCGGAATCCCTGGTGTTGCGCCGCACTACATTTCGCCGCCATCAACCTTGCTTCTTGGCTCCTACTGGTTCGATAAACCTTGGTTTCTTTCTGAGGGAAAACTTGCTACTGTACGCATCACACCTTCCTCTTGGGGTTCCCAACGGACGTGTGTTAACTGCACGGCAGGAAGAGAGGCGCGATAGCGCCCTCCTCATCCCGAAGCCGAAGGTGAAGGAGGAGCCAGAGGAAGCGTCAGGTGGCGTTGCTGGCGGAGTACGAGCGGCAGCAGCGCCTCATCGCCAGCAGCGATGACCCCGAGGACCGCTCAGGGCTGCGAGCGGCGTGCTTGGCGACGCTGAACGACAAGGACGCCTGGAGGGGCGACCTCGAGACGGCGATCGCCTTGTCCATCCGCGACTCCGGCAAGCCGCTCGTGGACCTCACCGACGACGGCGAGGCAGGGCCAAGTGGCCTGGTGAAGGACGAGCCCGTCGATGAGCCTAATGAGCGCGTCAAGCAGGAGGTGGTCACCGACGACATGTACAACTTCCATCAGTACTACGATGCCTCCGGCCGCAGCAAGTACTTCTAGATTAGGTTTAGTTTAAATTTAGTCGAATCTCGTTCAAATCTATATAATATATGCCAAGTTTGGATGAATTTAATCGAATCTCGCTTAAGTTTAAAATTTCCGAAATTTTGTTTGGGGGACGCGACTGGGGAGCGACGTCCCCAAACGCGGCACGAACGAAACACGTTCCCCAAACGCTCAATCCGGCGCCGTCTGGGTGACGGTTTGGGGGGACACGACTGGAGATGCTCCCCCAAACACCGCCCCCAAACATTAAAATATTTTTTTTTGCATTTTTATTTCAATAAAGAGAAGAAACATTTCACAAACTAATACATAATTGGGAACGTGGTTTACACGAAGTTATAGTTTGGAACATGGTTTTCCACAAACTAATAAATAGTTTGAACCATGGTTGACACATATATAAAATATTGTAAAATAACTAAACCTAACTAGGCCGGGTATCGAGGGTTTCGTGTGTTCGCTGCCAAGAAAGAACACTCGAGGGCACACCCAGTCACTGATGCGTGCAATCGACACGTCCGTTGGGCACCCCAAGATGAAGGTGTGATGCGTACAGTAGCAAGTTTTCCCTCAGAAAGAAACCAAGGTTTATCGAACCGGGAGGAGCCAAGAAGCACGTCGAAGGTTGATGGCGGCGGGATGTAGTGCGGCGCAACACCAGGGATTCCGGCGCCAACGTGGAACCTGCACAACACAACCAAAGTACTTTGCCCCAACGTAACAGTGAGGTTGTCAATCTCACCGGCTTGCTGTAACAAAGGATTAGATGTATAGTGTGGATGATGATTGTTTGCAGAAAACAGTAGAACAAGTATTACAGTAAATTGTATTCGATGTAAAGAATAAGACCGGGGTCCACAGTTCACTAGAGGTGTCTCTCCCATAAGATAAATAGCATGTTGGGTGAACAAATTACAGTCGGGCAATTGACAAATAGAGAGGGCATGACCATGCAGATACATGATATGATGAGTATAGTGAGATTTAATTGGGCATTACGACAAAGTACATAGACCGCTATCCAGCATGCATCTATGCCTAAAAAGTCCACCTTCAGGTTATCATCCGAACCCTTCCAGTATTAAGTTGCAAACAACAGACAATTGCATTAAGTATGGTGCGTAATGTAATCAATAACTACATCCTTGGACATAGCATCAATGTTTTATCCCTAGTGGCAACAGCACATCCACAACCTTAGAACTTTCTCATCCTTTGTCCCAGATTTAATGGAGGCATGAACCCACTATCGAGCATAAATACTCCCTCTTGGAGTTAAGAGTAAAAACTTGGCCAGAGCCTCTACTAATAACGGAGAGCATGCAAGATCATAAACAACACATAGGTAATAGATTGATAATCAACATAACATAGTATTCTCTATCCATCGGATCCCGACAAACACAACATATAGCATTACAGATAGATGATCTTGATCATGTTAGGCAGCTCACAAGATCCGACAATGAAGCACATAAGGAGAAGACGACCATCTAGCTACTGCTATGGACCCATAGTCCAAGGGTGAACTACTCACTCATCACTCCGGAGGCGACCATGGCGGTGAAGAGTCCTCCGGCAGATGATTCCCCTCTCCGGCAGGGTGCCGGAGGCGATCTCCTGAATCCCCCGAGATGGGATTGGCGGCGGCGGCGTCTCTGGAAGGTTTTCCGTATCGTGGCTCTCGGTACTGGGGGTTTCACGACGGAGGCTTTAAGTAGGCGGAAGGGCAGGTCAAAGGGCGTCACGGGGGACCCACACAGCAGGGCCGCGCGGCCAGGGCCCAGGCCGCGCCGCCCTGGCGTGTCATCGCCCCGTGGCCCCACTTCGTCTTCTCTTCGGTCTTCTGGAAGCTTCGTGGCAAAATAGGCCCCTGGGCGTTGATTTCGTCCAATTCCGAGAATATTTCCTTACTAGGATTTCTGAAACCAAAAACAGCAGAAATAAAGACATGGCTCTTCGGCATCTCGTTAATAGGTTAGTGCCGGAAAATGCATAAATATGACATAAAGTATGCATAAAACATGTAGATATCATCAATAATGTGGCATGGAACATAAGAAATTATCGATACGTCGGAGACGTATCAGCATCCCCAAGCTTAGTTCCTGCTCGTCCCGAGCAGGTAAATGATAACAAAGATAATTTCTGGAGTGACATGCCATCATAACCTTGATCATACTATTGTAAGCATATGTAATGAATGCAGCGATCAAAACAATGGTAATGACATGAGTAAACAAATGAATCACAAAGCAAAGACTTTTCATGAATAGCACTTTCAAGACAAGCATCAATAAGTCTTGCATAAGAGTTAACCCATAAAGCAATAAATCAAAGTAAGGGTATTGAAGCAACACAAAGGAAGATTGAGTTTCAGCGGTTGCTTTCAACTTATAACATGTATATCTCATGGATATTGTCAATGTAAAGTAATATAACAAGTGCAATATGCAAGTATGTAGGAATCAATGCACAGTTCACACAAGTGTTTGCTTATTGAGGTGGAGAGAAATAGGTGAACTGACTCAACATAAAAGTAAAAGAAAGGCCCTTCACAGAGGGAAGCATTGATTGCTATATTTGTGCTAGAGCTTTGGTTTTGAAGACAAGAAACAATTTTGTCAACGGTAGTAATAAAGCATATGTATCATGTAAATTATATCTTACAAGTTGCAAGCCTCATGCATAGTATACTAATAGTGTCCGCACCTTGTCCTAATTAGCTCGGATTACCAGGATTGTCATCGCAATACACATGTTTTAACCAAGTGTCACAAATGGGTACCTCTATGCCGCCTGTACAAAGGTCTAAGGAGAAAGCTCGCATTTGGATTTCTCGCTTTTGATTATTCTCAACTTAGACATCCATACCGGGACAACATAGACAACAGATAATGGACTCCTCTTTAATGCATAAGCATGTAGCAACAATTAATGTTCTCATATGAGATTGAGGATATTTGTCCAAAACTGAAACTTCCACCATGATTCATGGCTTTAGTTAGCGGCCCAATGTTCTTCTCTAACATTATGCATGCTCTAACCATTAAATGAGTGGTAAATCTCCCTTACTTCAGACAAGACGGACATGCATAGCAACGCACATGATATTCAACAAAGAGTAGTTGATGGCTTCCCCAGGAACATGGTTATCGCACAACAAACAACTTAATAAGAGATAAAGTGCATAAGTACATATTCAATACCACAATAGTTTTTAAGCTATTTGTCCCATGAGCTATATATTGCAAAGGTAAAGAATGGAAATTTTAAAGGTAGCACTCAAGCAATTTACTTTGGAATGGCGGAGAAATACCATGTAGTAGGTAGGTATGGTGGACACAAATGGCATAGTGGTTGGCTCAAGGATTTTGGATGCATGAGAAGTATTCCCTCTCGATACAAGGTTTAGGCTAGCAAGGTTATTTAAAACAAACACAAGGATGAACCGGTGCAGCAAAACTCACATAAAAGACATATTGTAAACATTATAAGACTCTACACCATCTTCCTTGTTGTTCAAAACTCAATACTAGAAATTATCTAGACTTTAGAGAGACCAATTATGCAAACCAAATTTTAGCAAGCTCTATGTATTTCTTCATTAATAGGTGCAAAGTATATGATGCAAGAGCTTAAACATGAGCACAACAATTGCCAAGTATCAAATTATTCAAGACATTTTAAAATTACTACATGTAGCATTTCCCGATTCCAACCATATAACAATTTAACAAAGAAGATTCAACCTTCGCCATGAATACTATGAGTAAAGTCTAAGGACATATTTGTCCATATGCAACAGCGGAGCGTGTCTCTCTCCCACACAATGAATGATAGGATCCATTTTATTCAAACAAAAACAAAAATAAAAACAAACCGACGCTCCAAGCAAAGCACATAAGATGTGATGGAATAAAAATATAGTTTCAGGGGAGGAACCTGATAATGTTGTCGATGAAGAAGGGGATGCCTTGGGCATCCCCAAGCTTAGACGCTTGAGTCTTCTTAAAATATACAGGGGTGAACCACGGGGGCATCCCCAAGCTTAGAGCTTTCACTCTCCTTGATCATATTGTATCATCCTCCTCTCTTGATCCTTGAAAACTTCCTCCACACCAAACTCAAAACAACTCATTAGAGGGTTAGTGCACAATAAAAATTTACATGTTCAGAGGTGACATAATCATTCTTAACACTTCTGGACATTGCACAAAGCTACTGGACATTGATGGAACAAAGAAATTCATCCAACATAGCAAAAGAGGCAATGCGAAATAAAAGGCAGAATCTGTCAAAACAGAACAGTCCGTAAAGACGGATTTTATTGAGGCACCAGACTTGCTCAAATGAAAATTTCCAAATTGAATGAAATTTGCGTACATATCTGAGGATCACGCACGTAAATTGGCATATTTTTCTGAGCTACCTACAGAGAGGCAGGTCGAAATTCGTGACAACAAAGAAATCTGTTTCTGCGCAGTAATCCAAATCTAGTATGAACCTTACTATCAACGACTTTACTTGGCACAACAATGCACAAAACTAAGATAAGGAGAGGTTGCTACAGTAGTAAACAACTTCCAAGACTCAAATATAAAATAAAAGTACTGTAGTAAAAACATGGGTTGTCTCCCATAAGCGTTTTTCTTTAACGCCTTTCAGCTAGGCGCAGAAAGTGTATATCAAGTGTTATCAAGAGATGGAGCATCAACATCATAAGCTCCCCCATCCGTAGTGGTACTAAGGGCTCTGTCAATTTTAGGCCTATAATAATAATATTTTTTTGGTTTAGGCACTTTAGAGACATACATAAACTTTTGCTCCTTACCCACATAAGCTTTCTCCTTAAACTTAAGAGAAGAAAAAGTTGAACCCAAGGTTCCCATAGCTTCTTCAAGTTCACTAATCCTATGGGTTCGATTATCATGAGTAGCACAAGTTTCTAAAACAGCAATTCTTTCATTAATTCCACCTAGAGATTTATCAAGTTTATCAGTGCTATTAAGTAATATTCCCAATTTAGTCTCAATACTTGGAAGATCTTTCTCTATGACCTCCAACTTTTTCATGACATCTTCAAGAGAGATTTCAATTTTAGCTTCATTAACAGGTGGTATTCCAACTAGACTCTCAATAATGCAACTAGCTTCTAAGGCCGGAGTGCCTAGGAAATTTCCTCCCGCAAGAGTATCAAGAACATACCTATTCCAGCTAGAGATTCCAACATAAAAGTTCCTAAGTAGTATAATAGTGGAGTGTTTCTTAATGCACCTATGATGAGCATCGCTAATTCTATACCAAGCATCTTTAAAACTTTCTCCCCCTTGTTGCTTAAAGGAACGAACTTCAACTTCCGGATTACTCATTTTAGCAGTAGTAAATAAAGCAAACTAGATAAAATAAATGCAAGTAACTAATTTTTTTGTGTTTTAGATATAGAGAACAAGACAGTAAATAAAGTAAAACTAGCAACTAAATTTTTTTGTGTTTTGATATAATGCAGCAAACAAGAAAGTAAATAAAATAAAGCAAGACAAAAACAAAATAAAGAGATTGGATTGTGGAGACTCCCCTTGCAGCGTGTCTTGATCTCCCCGGCAACGGCGCCAGAAAAGTAGCTTGATGCGTGCAATCGACACGTCCGTTGGGAACCCCAAGAGGAAGGTGTGATGTGTACAGTAGCAAGTTTTCCCTCAGAAAGAAACCAGGGTTTATCGAATCAGGAGGAGCCAAGAAGCACGTCGAAGGTTGATGGCGGCGGGATGTAGTGCGGCGCAACACCAGGGATTCCGGCGCCAACGTGGAACCTGCACAACACAACCAAAGTACTTTGCCCCAACGTAACAGTGAGGTTGTCAATCTCACCGGCTTGCTGTAACAAAGGATTAGATGTATAGTGTGGATGATGATTGTTTGCAGAAAACAGTAGAACAAGTATTACAGTAAATTGTATTCGATGTAAAGAATAGGACCGGGGTCCACAGTTCACTAGAGGTGTCTCTCCCATAAGATAAATAGCATGTTGGGTGAACAAATTACAGTCGGGCAATTGACAAATAGAGAGGGCATGACCATGCACATACATGATATGATGAGTATAGTGAGATTTAATTGGGCATTACGACAAAGTACATAGACCGCTATCCAGCATGCATCTATGCTTAAAAAGTCCACCTTCAGGTTATCATCCGAACCCCTTCCAGTATTAAGTTGCAAACAACAGACAATTGCATTAAGTATGGTGCGTAATGTAATCAATAACTACATCCTTGGACATAGCATCAATGTTTTATCCCTAGTGGCAACATCACATCCACAACCTTAGAACTTTCTGTCACTGTCCCAGATTTAATGGAGGCATGAACCCACTATCGAGCATAAATACTCCCTCTTGGAGTTAAGAGTAAAAACTTGGCCAGAGCCTCTACTAATAACGGAGAGCATGCAAGATCATAAACAACACATAGGTAATAGATTGATAATCAACATAACATAGTATTCTCTATCCATCGGATCCCGACAAACACAACATATAGCATTACAGATAGATGATCTTGATAATGTTAGGCAGCTCACAAGATCCGACAATGAAGCACATAAGGAGAAGACGACCATCTAGCTACTGCTATGGACCCATAGTCCAGGGGTGAACTACTCACTCATCACTCCGGAGGCGACCATGGCGGTGAAGAGTCCTCCGGGAGATGATTCCCCTCTCCGGCAGGGTGCCGGAGGCGATCTCCTGAATCCCCCGAGATGGGATTGGCGGCGGCGGCGTCTCTGGAAGGTTTTTCGTATCGTGGCTCTCGGTACTGGGGGTTTCGCGATGGAGGCTTTAAGTAGGCGGAAGGGCAGGTCAAAGGGTGTCACGGGGGACCCACACAACAGGGCCGCGCGGCCAGGGCCCAGGCCGCGCCGCCCTGGCGTGTCGTCGCCCCGTGGCCCCACTTCGTCTTCTCTTCGGTCTTCTGGAAGCTTCGTGGCAAAATAGGCCCCTGGGCGTTGATTTCGTCCAATTCCGAGAATATTTCCTTACTAGGATTTCTGAAACCAAAAACAGCAGAAAACAGCAACTGGCTCTTCGGCATCTCGTTAATAGGTTAGTGCCGGAAAATGCATAAATATGACATAAAGTATGCATAAAACATGTAGATATCATCAATAATGTGGCATGGAACATAAGAAATTATCGATACGTCGGAGACGTATCAGTCACCTAAACTGGAAAATCCAGCTGTTGACGGTGCCCCGTGCATTTTTTCGCTGCGAAGAAACAGTACTCATCATTCGTCGTCCTCCTCGGCGTTGTCGCCGTGGTAGTGCCGGCGGCAACGCGTCTCGTCGAACACCTTGACGCTCATGTCCCTATCGCCAAAGTAGGAGAACACGAGCACGAAGCCGGCTTCGAGGCGGTGGTAGCGCGCGAACTTCTCCCAGCCGATGTGGACGTACATCTTGCAGCGCGCGTCATAGATCACGTCCACGATCATCCTCCCGCAGATGCAGCGAGCCTGGGCGCTCGTCGTCGGTGAAGGTGTCCGGCAGCCTCTGGATGCCGTGTGGGTCGCCCTTGAGGACGACGACGAACTCGAACAGCACGGGCCCCTCCTCGTCCTGCATGTCTGACGATGAGGACGACAACGGCGTCGCAGGAGACACCGAGCGTGCAGCTCTGCCACGGCCACGATCACGACCATGGCCGCGAGCTCGGCCTCCGCCTCTACCAGCCATGGCGTCGACTCTTGAGATGGTGGCGACTAGGGTTGGGGAGAGAGACGCTAGGGTTTGTGTGTGAGAGGGACGATGAGAGGCAACCCTTTTTATAGGCCGGAGGGAGGAGGGGGAGCAGTGACGCTCATTAACGCCAGCAGGCAGAGCTAGGCGTGACGAGACGCTTCGTTGCGCTTCTGCGGGAACTGCACCGTCGCTGCGCACCAATAACTTCCGTCGAGAGGTAGGCGACGGTTAGGTTAAAATTCAATGTGTCGCTGACGCGTCGGCCCCGCCACTCCCCGCCTCGCTTTTCGGTGTGTCCAACGTCCCCGGAGCGTCCCCAGTGGGGCGGGGACGGGCTCGGGGGGGCGGACACCGTATCGAGCCGCGCCGGAAAAAGAGCGGCTTTGGGGGACGCGGCTGGGAACGTTTTTTTGTCCGGCGTGCCCCAAATCCCTTTGGGGGACGGTTTGGGGACGCGACTGGAGATGCTCTAAATGCTTCCTAGCTAGTGGGTGTGTGTGGGGGGGAGGGGTGGGGGGCTCGCGACAAAAAAACGCGCCTAGTCGGTCCCCACAATTTTATTTTGATGCCGACGCGGCCCAACAATTAATCCGGCGCCCCTAGGCAAAATACAACCTATGGGGAGGCTAGTGGGAGCACCGGCGTGTCGCGAGTTGGCGGGAAGCGGGCGTGCTAGTCGGCCCATCGTCGTGGGTCAGCTTAGTCAGCGGCCGCGAACCGGTCGTCTTCCTCCTCGACTTCCGCGTTGCGTCAACATATGTCTTCGGCGCCTGCTCGTCTTCGGCGCCTGCTCGCCTCCAGCCTTTATGGCGATGACAACATCGGCGCGTCCTGTTGACGGGGCATGCGTCGACGTTAATGGCCGCCATCGCCTACCCTTCGTCCCACTATAAAAACCGCCTCCATCACCAATGTTTCTTCACCATCTGATGCCTTCACATCTTACAAGAGCACGCCGAAACCCTAGATCCAGCCGAGCAGACTCCCCCACGCCCATCCTCGCAATTGAACGCTAAGTCGGCGACGACGATGCCGTCAAAGGCTTCGGGCGTCGTTAGCTACCCCTGGAGGAGGCACCCGCGCTCTAGGAGGCGCAATACCTGTTCCGCCGAACATGCGTTGTCCATCGAGATGGGTAATTAGCGCCGGAGCGATGCCGATGCCGCCCACTTCGGTCGGGAGCGCCCAACGGCAGGTAATCTACAACCACTACTAGCCGACGCTTACGCCGAAAGAGCGCGACGACCCGCAGTGGGATCCCGACAACAACCTCGCATGGACCACCTTCTTCCACGCCCAGCGCAACGACCGGATCACGGCCTACGACGGCGTTGGCTTGCCACTGGAGAACAATATCTCGACGGGGCGGCGGAGGTGGTGGAGCGCGCCTAGGAGGACCCTCGTTTGGGTTCTCCACCATATCATAGACGGGAACAATCCACCGTTGACGATGCCACCGCGCCCGTGGGCCCCGTCCCCGCGCCGTCAGCGATGGAGGTGGGGCACGCACCGCTAGGCCGCATCGCCTTCGTCGCGCTCTTCCTCCTCGCGCTTGTACTCCTCCCCCGCCCGATATCGTACTCCTCCCCGTCAAACAATGTTACAATGTTCAAACACATAAATGGTTTCAGACGATAATCCAAACATACTAATAAAGTTACTCGTACAAGAATTCAAATAAATTGCAATTCATATTATTGAAGAATCAAGCTGTGTTTGTTCTCCACTCCCACAAATTCTCAACTAGACCGTTTTAAAGTTGAGTATGAACTTGTGCGTCTCGAATTTCTTGATGCATGGCGAGGAAAGCAACAAACTCGTTCAACACCTAATCAAGTTGGGCAAGAGTTCCCTGATAATCCAATGGTCGGTCATCAACCACTGGTTCTTCCTGCCCACTCTCGATGATCATGTTGTACGTGATCACACAATATTTCGCCACCTCCCAATAAGAGCAGAGTATTGAACAATGGCAAATTGTTGTTGGGTCACCGCTCGATATCCTTCTGACATATCTCCTGGCATTGAGCAAAATAAAATCTCTTCTTTCTAGCAAGATCGGGAATTGTCTTCACAAATGTAGCTAGATAGTACCCTTTTTCATATGTGTGGCCATTGATCTCATAGTTAACATGTGGATCATGTCTCTCGGCTAGCCTTGCAAACACCGAAGAGTGATGTAGGATGTTGATATCATTGTGAATTCATGTCATGCCAAAGAAAGTATGCCATATCTAGAGGTCATAATCTACCACATCTTCAGTATCACACTACACTCTTTGGTACGATCTTTGTACAACCAATCAACCATTAGCAAGCAAATAGGTAATTCTTCAAACTCTAATGCATGCAATCTAATGCATGCAATCGATGTTCTCAAACATCCCAAAAAATCATCTTGCTACATCATGTACCATGATCTAAGTTGTATCTTCTGGCTTCAGTAGGAGCAACCCCCCGCGTCGCCCTCCTCTGGCGGCTCGGGGGAAACCCTAGCACCCCCCGCCGCCGGCCTCTCTGCCCCTCCTCCCTGCCGCCGCTGCCGCCGGCCATTGCCGCGGTGGCGGCGGGCCCCGTTCCCAAAGGGCGGCGGGGGTCCTCCGGTCGCAGCGTGCGGCGGAGCTCGGACGTCGGGCGGCGGCCCCGGGCAGATGGTGGCGGGCGTTCGTCGCGGCGGCCGTTTGGACGGCACTGCGCGGCGCAGTGGCGGCCTCGGCGGCTGGGCGCGGCGGGCTGCAGCGGCACGGTCGTCGGCGCAGTGCCGGCGGGCGGAGCGGGCCATCCGGGCCCGATCTGGGCCGCGAGGGGCCGCGCGGCGGGTCAAGGTGGTGGCGGCGGCTGCTCGCCGGCTTCTTCGGCGTGGTGGCGCGGACGAAGGTCGAGCTCTGGGCGGGGCTGCGGGGAGTTCTGTGCTGGGCGTTTTCCGCCAAGACCTGCAGCGGCTGGAGCTCGCCGACGTTCGTGGGCCAGGGCGGTGGCCCTGGCCAGTGGCGGCCCTCCCAGGGGCGTGTTGGAGTGGCGCGGAGGAGCTCGTGGTGGTGGTCTTCTGCCGGCGCCCGGAGGTCGGCCGGCGGTGCAGTCCAGGGCTGGGGCGGGTGTGGCGACCGTGGTGGTGATGGTGGTTGAGGAAAGGGAGGTGGTCTGGCCAGAAGCATGAAGCAGGATGGCGTGATATGCTCCGGGCTAATGCCTTGTCCTCGGTGGCTGGCCGGCCTGCAGCTGGCCGAGGCCGGCGATGGCGACGGCTTCGGGCGCCGCTTCCTTCTTGAAGGATTCGCCGAGGTGATATTTTGTCATCCTGTCTGGAAAAGCTCCAGGGTAACCCCTAGATCCGCCGTGATCGGTCGATGGCGGCGCTCTTGTGTCGTCTTCCCTCTTGAGGGCATCGATTTGGAGCTGCTTCGGTCGGAGGGACCCGTGGAAGATGGTTGGTGTTGGCGTCGTGGGCTGCGTGGCAACGATGACAATGGTGAGCGGATCGGAGTTGCGGCATGTCCTTCGTCACCCCTGCCGTGATGGTGAAGTCGGAGCTGCGAGGCGACTTGTGGCAACGATGCCACTTGATTGGTGCTTGCGTCGGTGCAAGGCGTGCAACTTTCTCCTATGAAGGTCACAGTTGAAGTCGGAGCTGCCTCCTCTTCGACGTGTTTGGGGCTCGACTGTTTGGCATAGGCTCACATTGGCTCCATTGTCGTTCGCGGCGAGGGTCTCGGTGGCGGTCGTCTAAGGTGAAGTTGGAATCGCTGGCTCGTGGAGGAGTGACGACGATGACGCTCGATGACATCCTCATCGATGGCTTTTCTTCTCGATGGCGTGTGTGCTCCGTGTGGGTAGCCAGGTTGGTCGGGGGGTGTCTAGTGTGCGTTGTTGGTTTTCTTCGCCCTATTTTCTCCTAAAAATTGGACACTTTCTTCTTAATTAATGGATGAGGCAAAGCTTTTGCCTCTGTTTCAAAAAAAAAAAAAAGTTGTATCTTCTGCAGTTGGTGAGGACTGCCTGATAAACATGTAGGCACTCTCAAAGCAGGTGGTCTCTGACATGAGCAGATAGATATCTTGTGTATTTGGAGGAGCTCCATACGCAAGACTCCATGGAGGAGGAGCCGTGCATTCCTGAACCGATGAGCTTGTCGAAATTCGCTCTGGTGTGCTCTCTTTGAAGCGCCTTGGATGCGGTCTTGCACACAGTCGGCCAGTCGTAACAATAGCCTTGGGTCTGCACAAACTTGACGCATAAAGCACACATGATCGGTTACATGAATCAACCGAAAGGAAGGCAACAAGTAGGCATGTGCCGTGTGACCTCCGGTAAAGGTAGAATTACAAGCAAACCCTTGTCCACTCCAGTGAGAGCTGGCTGGTACGCACTGTCGAGTGTCGGCACAGAGTAGTACAAGGAGATCAAAGAAAGCCCCGTTGGCCGTATTTCGGTCAATGTGACGGGCGCCGCGTCGTCACTTCCCTTTGAAACTGTACCACACTGTTGCTCGCTTTCGTTTTCTTTTCCTGACCATTAAAGTGTCCTTGACACATCTCTACTGCTACTAGCAAGGACCACTACTACACGAGGAGCAGCGGTTCAGCCCATCCCTCGGACACCCATCTCATCCCATTCCCATGGATCTCAAAATGGAACGATGAAGAAATAGCTCCGGTGCTCCCCTCTTCCATGCTCCATGACAAGGCAACGGATACTAGTGAGTTATTGACATGAAAAAGCCAGTGAACATGAAATTGATCCTCTAAATCTGCAAGCAACTCTTCCGTTCGAAAATACTTCCTCAAAATCCCTGTCTATATCTGAAACTTCCTCGTAAGAGCATTGGAAGGAGGTCGAGGATAGGTCTTAGAAATTATTAAGCAAGTGAAACAGCAAACCCATGTCCTATGGAGGATAACATGTCCTTATCAATGATGTGCTCACCACCACCTTCTTATTTGCGGTACTTAGAGCATCTCCAGCCGCGTCCCCCAAAGCGTCCCCCAAAGGGATTTGGGGCGCGTCGGACAAAAAATGTGTTCCAGCCGCATCCCCGAAAGCCCACTTTTGTCCGGCGCGGCCCGATACGGTGTCCGGCGCCCCGAGCCCGTCCCCGTCCCACAGGAGACGCACCGGGGACGCCGGACACAACGAAAAGCGAGGCGAACCGACACGGGCCCGACGCGTCAGCGGCTCGGAAGCCTAAAACCCCGTCGCCTACCTTTGGTCAAGCGACGTTAATGGCGTCCCTGTTTTCCCAGGCGACGCAGGGACGCGTCTTGTCGTGCATGGCCGCGTGGCCGTCCGCGCCGGCGTTATTGCGTGCAACCACCCGCTGCCGCCGCTGTTTAAAGACGCCCTGCAGTTCTCACCGCTCACAAACCTTCTCGTCGCCGCCGCCTCCCCCTCCTAGATCTTCTCCTCGCCGCTCCAAAAATGTCGAGCTCGTCCTCCCGCAAGATCGCCGCAGCGAACGGCTTCGGCCGCGGCAGCCTCACCGTGCCGAAGGCGTGGGCGTTGTACAACGCCCGGTATCCAGTCCCGCCGGACATGCGGCTGCCAAGCAGCGGCGGCTGGAAGATGGCCGTGAACGGCATTGGCGTTCCGCCGCCGCCGAAGGCGCGCACGGGCCAATGGAGGGACGCCATCAAGGCCCGTCGGGCTCAACTCACCGCCGAGGAGCGGTTGGATCCGACGTGGGCGGCCAACAACAACGACGCCTGGTGGACGACGTACTTCAAGGCGAAGTACGACATCGAGATGCACAGCACCGACGGGCTCGTCGGTGGCCCCAACAGCTGGAACAAGGACGGTCGCGCCCTGTTCTGGGGCGTTCCGGGGCGCACCCTCGAGAACGTCATCCGCGGCATCCGCAACGGCGCTCCAAGGTTGGAGATGTCGTCGTCACCGCCGCCGTCTCCTCAATGGCAGCCGAGGAGGACGACGTACTCGTCCTCCTCGCACTCTTCTTCCTCAGGGCCGGCGCGATCGACGCCGTCCTCGTCGTACAGGTCGGCGCCCTACACCGTCCCCAAACGGGAGGTGAAGGAGGAGCCGGCGACGCCTGTCAACACGAGGCGTGGCGGCAGCGGCAGCGGCAGCCGGCGGCAGCAAGGGAGGCGCGGCGGCGCCCTCCTCATCCTGAAGCCGGAGGTGAAGGAGGAGCCGGAGGAACCGTCGCAGGCGGCGCTGCTGGCGGAGTACGAGCGGCAGCAGCGGCTCATCGCCAGCAACGACGACCCCGAGGACTGCCCAGGTCTGCGGGCGGCGTTCTTGGCGTCCATGAACGACAAGGACGCCTGGAGGGGCGACCTCGACGCGGCGATCGCCTTGTCCATCCGCGACTCCGGCAAGCCGCTGGTGGACCTCACCGACGACGGCGAGGCAGGACCAAGCGGTTTGGTGAAGGACGAGGCCGTCGACGAGCCCGTCGACGAGCGCGTCAAGCAGGAGGTCGTCACCGACGAGATGTACAACTTCCAGCAGTACTACGACTCCTCCGGCCGCCGCAAGTGGTTCTAGATTAGGTTTAGTTTAAATTTAGTCAAATTTCGTTCGAATCTATGTAAGTTTGGACGAATCTTAGTCGAATCTCGTTAAGTTTAAAATTTCCGAAATTTTGTTTGGGGGACGCGACTGGGGAGCGACGTCCCCCAAACGCGACACGAACGAAACACGTTCCCCAAACGCTCAATCCGGCGCGGTTTGGGGGACGCTTTGGTGGACGCGACCGGAGATGCTCTTAAAGTGGTGCACAAACTATTCGATTATTATGAATCAATATTGGTTTGGCAGTTCTCGATGGGCATAGAAAAACAATGGTTGGAGTAGACCAAGTGATGAGGTTGGCGCGGGAGCAAATAATCTTGAAATAAAGGACTGGTGTCTACTCAACAAATGTATGTGCAATTAGCTGAAGTGATAATGAGTCATTTCGATCCCACATTCTGAAATTATTCTACAAAAGTGAAGTAAGAGTTTTTCTAGCTTCGAGTTTGTTCATTATCAAAATGGCACTGCTATCAGTTTTCTAATAGATTCCTGGCTAGGAGATGTGCTTCTTAGCTATATATACCCATCTTTGTATCATATTGTGCAACATGAATATGTTACCTTCTCTAATATTTCAAATGCAATGCGTGTGAATATTAGTGTCAATCAATCTTTATCTCATGACAAATGGATATATTGTCCTAGTCCAACGATTGATGGTTGTTAATCTATCTCTAAAACCCATGCTGAAAAAACTTTGGAGCCTAATGTGTTTCGTTGGAATCATCTCTCCAAAGAAAAGTTTTATGTGAAGTCCATGTATTTGGATATGGTCAACGAAAACATGATTTTCGAAAAAATCATATTTTCAAGTTGAAGGTCCACCACAGATTAAGATATTCAATTAATACCTTGGTAAAGGTGTTATTTGAAAGAAAAAAACTTTGTACATGACACCTTAACATGCGTTCCTGCAAGTCCTGCCTTTTCAAATTTCCACAATTTGAAGAAGTCCATAGTATTAGAAGGTTGTTACGGGCGAAGAATGCATTACTCTTTAGAAGGGGTGGTAGTGAATTACCAACAAAACATATTTCGTAGTGTGGAAAAATTTTGACAAAAAATTCTACATGTACATCTCCATAATATATGTGTATGCATCAATTTTCACGAAAAAATAATATTTTTTGTAGCCTATGTAAAAAAGAGAAAACTTATCCTGTGAAAAGCATTGTTTTCAGCATTGAATTTTGTCTTTTTTACACACGTCACATGATAAGTTCAATTTTTATGAAACGACTTTGTTAGCGCGTAGCACATGAAGATGTACGTGCGAATTTTTTGTGTTAATTTTTTTAAAATTTAAAATATGTGTAAGATGCATTTCAAAATATAGGGAGCATATGCTCCCATGTTCCAAAACACCACTCCCAGAATCTAAGAGGCCATACATATAATCCCTTTGAATCGCACTAGAAGACACTCTACTGGTCTTACTTTATTGTCGTTGCACAAAGATCACAAATGTTTCTGAAAGAAAAGACCATCCAAGTCCAAAAGAGTACTTATTGCACTTTGTACGCACTATGCTGGCTCATCTTTCCGCTGCACTGCAGGACACGACAGAGGAGACGCCGGCGATGCCTTCCTCCTCCGTCGAGCCGGACAACGGCGTCTCCACCGCAGCCTTGGTGGCGTCGAGTCCCGCGGTCGACGAGCGCCTGGTCTCCTCCCTGCGCACGCAGGCCGAGGTCGATTTCCTCTGCAAGAAGCACGGAGTCCCGAGCGTGTACACCGGGCGCCCCGCCGGCGACGACCGACGCGCCTGCACGCCGCCGCCGGGGTCCCTCTGTGTGTATGCGCACGCGCTGGAGGCCGGGATGCGCGTCCCGCTGCACGGCTTCTTCTGCGAGGTGCTCGCCCACTTCGGCATCGCGCCGAGCCAGCTCGTGCCCAACGGGTGGCGCGTCATGGCGGGCTTCCTCGCGCTCTGTCGCTCCGTCGGCATGCCGCCGTCGCTCGCCGTGTTCCGGCGCTTCTTCCTGCTGGTCATCGTCAACAGCAAGCTCAAAGGCTGGTACTGTTTCCGTGCCAGGGACAGCTTGGGCCTGCGATTCACGGGGCTGCCGAATACCCCCATGGACTGGAAAAAGATGTTTTTCTTCCTGTCGTCGCCGGAGCCGTGGCCTTGCCCCGTGGAGTGGGGCGAGCCGTCGATGAGCTCCTTCGTAAATCCGGTGCTAACCAGAGAGGAGGAGAGATCCGCGAAGAAGCTATTGGATGCTTATTGCGGCGGTGGCGGCGCCGTTGATATCAAGATATGCCTGTGCGATGGCAAGCTTGCCGGCTCCATGGTAACTGCCACATCTACACCGCCGCCGCCGCCGGCTTCTGCTTCTACCTGTATCACTTCCAGTTCCAAAGGTAACTGAACATAAAAATCCCTCTGATTCCCCTGTTTTATGGACCGCTGAATTGCTGATGTTGCTGTTCTTTGCTAGGACTAGGAATGGATCCATCCGTCTACAGCATGATGAAAACTATGCTTGCGGAGAGGGCGGCCGCGCAAGCGTCAGCGTCGACGAAGGAGGTGAAAGCCGAGCCGGGCAGCAACACGCCTTTGTGCGGGAACAAGAGGAGTCTGGAGCAAGCGAACGGGGAGGAAGGCGCGCCTCCTTCTGTGCTGACGAACACGCCGCTCCCCGGCCCGTGTCCGCTGCCGCCGCCGGGCTTCTCTAGGAAGCGACAGCAGTTTCCCAGCAGGCACAGCGGAGACACCACGAAGTGGGAAGCTGCACGGGAGCTGCTGCAGGGCGCCGTCGCGCCGCCGCAGGAGCGCGTGTTAGCGGCGAGCGAGCCTTCCGAGGTCTTCAGGTCGAGCTACGCTGCGATTCTGGAGGTATGCCAGCAGCAAATGCGACGGCAAATCGTTCGTCGGTGGGTGTCTGATCGAGTACATTGTTCGTTTCGCAGGCCGTGAACTACGCGTCGTTCTCCCTGAGCTACGCGCTGGAGCTGGAGGAGAAGCTGGTGGCGCGGGACGCGGAGGTGGCCGCACTGCGGGCGCAGCTGGACGAGGCCAAGGCGAAGCTCGCCGCTGTGAAGCGGCCAGCCGGAGAGGCGGAGCTGGAGAAGGCGGAGCAGGAGAGCGCCGGGACGGCGGCAGTGCAGCATCCCCTGGGATCTGAGGAGCACGTCTGGCGGCGCGCGGAGCACGCCGTGGAGGGGTGCGAGCGCTGGCGAGGTAGGAGTAGGAGAACGGCACCGATGACATGAGGCTGGTCGTGCCGCCTGATTAACTCGCTGATCGACCTTGTTAACGTTGTTTGACGCATTTCATGTTCACTACAGTAGATGACTGGCCGATGATGGAGCAGAATGGCCGGCACAAGAGACGGACCGAACCATCCACCAAGTACGATCCCAAGCAATGGGTTCTGTAGTGGCGACTAAAGAAAAACATCTTGCAAGGAAAAACCTTTCGACATGTGTAGCTTCGTGGTCATCAGAATCTATTTTTCAGTTTTTGGCTCGATTATCACAAAAATAATGCGAAAGAAATGAGGAACATAGCCCCGGATCTACACGAATTGCGAAAGAAATGAGGAGCACTAGGAAGTTTGGCGCGGCGGCCCCTCCCTCGGCTGTTAGATAGTTTGTTATGTCACCCATTGGAAAAAATAATTATGATAAAATGAAGAATTATGTTAAAGATTTAACATCAAAAGAAATATCATACAAGTGCCACCCAAAATAATTTAAGTTGTATTGTATATTGATGTGAATTATGTAGAATGCTGCTACTGTTCATATGAAAAAATAAACATTGGATTGGAGAGCTAACACGCCAGCAAACAGGATAAGTTGTTATACAGCACTAGAAAGTTTGCGGCGCGGCGTGCTTGTCTCTGGTGCAGCATTCTTTTTTAAAAAACTGCCTTTTTAAGGTTTAAAAGTGCGGGATTCCTTTTCAAAAGCAGCCGAAGAAACATCTAAAACTTGACCGCACCTTTAATATCAAGATCGTTGGTTACAATTTTGTAGAACTAATACAACATTTGGGTTGTTGGGGTACCGCGGAAGTGCTAGTGAAGTATGCAACGGATGGTGGGGTGCTTTTGTTTCTAGATCGTTGGTTAAAATATTGTAGAAATAAAACAATATCTAGGTTGCTGAGGTACGCAAAAGTGCCGGTGAAATAGGCGGCAGATGGTGGAGTGCTTTTGTTTTTTGTGTTGCTAGAAAAGGAAATGTTAGTATTTCTCCGACCGAAAGAGGCAACAGGTGATGGAGTAGAAGAAGGTCATTCCAGGTGCTATGTGAAAGAACATCTCTCGGATTATAGTTTTGTATGTTTGATGACAATATATGTGATACACTAATGTGTGTTGATACAGTACAGATATATGTGGTGGAATTTGTGTTAAGAAACAAGAGAAAAGGAAGCAGGGGAACTTTCCCCGGGGTAGGATATTTGCAAAATATCCGGCCCCTGAAAAACGGCTAAGGACTTTTCGGACAGCTGCCAGTACACCCCTAGACCCATGCAAGATATTTACGGATAGCCGGATAATCCGTGGGGAGGATAATCCGGCCCTTACTTAGGCCGGATAATCCGCCCCCAAAATTTCCGCAACGGCTCGATTTTGGGAGGGGTATAAATACCCCCTTCTTCCTCCACCTCAAGCTGCTCAATCCTGCTCAAGTTCATCGACCATTAGAGCCACTTCAAGAAATACAAGATTCACTAGATCTCCTCCTCTAACCATCCAAAGCTCTTGATCTTTGGAGAATCGAAGGAGATGACCCCGATCTACATCTTCACCGAAGCGATTTACATTTCTTCCTCATTTTTTTGAGGGCCCCTTTGCTAGTGTTCCTCTCTGGAAACCCTACTTGTTTGTGGTTGATTTATTGTTGTTGTTGTGTTGTTACAGATATTGGGAGCCTCCACTTCGGTCGTGGATATGTGCCCCAAGAACCTTGTAAAGGCCCGATTTCCGCCTCAAGGAAATCCCTTAGTGGAAGTGGGCTAGGTGATACGTCCAAAACGTATCTACTTTCCCGAACACTTTTGCTATTGTTTTGCCTCTAATTTATGTATTTTGCATGCAACTAACACGGACTAACGCTGTTTTCAGCAGAACTGCTCTGGTGTCTCGTTTTTGTGCAGAAATCCAACTTTCGGGAAAATCCTCGGAATTTATGCAGAAGGCCCTATTTTCCCAGGAAACTAACGGAGCCAGAAGGACAGTTGAGGTGGAGGCCCGAGGGCCCCACACCATAGGGCGGCGCGGCCCAGGGGGGGCCCGCGCGGCCCTGTGGTGTGGCCCCCTCGGCCGGCCTCCGACGCCCTCCTTCGGACTACTTATTCGCCTCGACCTAAAAACGCCTGGAGAGAAGTGGAAGTCGCCAGAAACCCTCCAGAACGCCGCCACATCGCGAAACTCCGTCGCGGGAGCCAGAAGTCTCCGTTCTGGCACTCCGCCGGGACGGGGAATTGGAGGAGATCATCACCGCCATCACCGCCAACGCCTCTCCATCAACCAGCAATGTTTCCCCCATCCATGTGTGAGTAATTCCCCCGCTGTAGGCTGAAGGGGGTGGTAGGGATTGGATGAGATTGGTCATGTAATAGCATAAGATTGTTAGGGCATAGTGCCTAGTGTCCGTAATTGGTACTTTGATGATATTGTTGCAACTTGTTATGCTTAATGCTTGTCACTAGGGCCCGAGTGCCATGATCTCAGATCTGAACATGTTATTGTTTCATCATGATATTCATTGTTTATGGTCTTACCTATAAGTTGTATACACATGTCGCTGTCCGGAACCAATGGCCCCGAAGTGACAGAAATCGGGACAACCGGAGGGGATGGTAGTGATGTGAGGATCACATGTGTTCACGGAGTGTTAATGCTTTGCTCCGGTACTCTATTAAAAGGAGTACCTTAATATCCAGTAGATTCCCTTGAGGCCCGGCTGCCACCGGCTGGTAGGACAAAAGATGTTGTGCAAGTTTCTCATTGCGAGCACGCACGACTATATATGGAACACATGCCTATTGATTGCTTTGTACTTGGACACCGTTTTATTATTATCTGCAAATGCCTTGCTATGATTGTTACATGAGTTTCTCTCATCCATGCAACGCCCGTTATCCGTCCCTGTGCCTGCAGTATTTTAATCCTGCTGTTTACTAAAATCACTACTGCTGTCTTTGTTACTCTGCTGCTGTTATTTCACTACTGCCACTGCTATAAAACTGTTACTACTGATAAACTCTTGCGAGCAAGTCTGTTTCCAGGTGCAGCTGAATTGACAACTCCATTTGTTAAGGCTTCCAAGTGTTCTTTGTCTCCCCTTGTGTCGAATCAATAAATTGGGTTTTACTTCCCTCGAAGACTGTTGCGATCCCCTATACTTGTGGGTCATCAAGACTATTTTCTGGCGCCGTTGCCGGGGAGCATAGCTTTATTTGGAAGTTCACTTGGATTAATATTGTTCGCTGCAAATTCTCCATCATGGGTAAACCTCACGATACTAAGATCGCCATATTACCATCTACTACAAGAAAAGGTACAATTCTGAATACCTCTGCTGCTCTTGATTCACCATCTGTGATTGATAAACTTGTTTCACCGCCGCATGCTTCACATGCGGGTACTTCTGCTGAATCTGAGAACTCTCATAACATTGATAATGTTTCTGCTGTGCTTGATGATAGTGGTTCTTTGGGATCTTTTATAGATGCTACAATTGCTAGGTCTAGACAAATTGAAAATACTGAAACTCCTAATGCTACTACGCCTGTTAGTTCACCTGAACTTGATTATTTTAGTGATGATCCTGAGGAAGATTATGTGGAGCTTAATGATGATTTTATTAAAAAATGCAATGCTACTACTGATGCAAGGAAAATTAAAAAGTTGCTTGCAGAACATACTGTTAGATATAAACTGTCTCCTGATCCTAAATTTGCCACATCTCCTATAAACATTAGGGATAAAGATTATGATTTTTCTCTTGATCTATCTCATATAGCTATTGTTGAGAAAACACCTTTTTGTGGTACCGAAAAAGAGAGTGCTGTTGAACACATGACTGAGTTATCTACTCTTAGTAGCTTATTTTCTGATGATGTCAAGATGCGTACCTACTTTGTTGCTAAAATCTTTCCATTCTCATTAAAGGATGACGCTAAAACTTGGTATAATAATTTGCCACCTAATTCTATTAAAAGTCCAAGAGAATTGCTTGATACTTTCTTCCGCAAATACTTTCCTGCTAGTGCTCAACATATTGCTTTGCAGAGAATTTATAATTTTGACCAGGGAGATGAAGAGAAATTGCCTGAGGCTTGGTCGAGATTTTGCTCTCTTATTAGAGCTCGGCCTGATCATGATTTGGAAAAGCATGATTTACTTGATATATTTTATAGTGGACTAACCATTGAGTCTAGGGCATACCTGGATAGTTGTGCTGGTTGTGTTTTCAGGAAAAGAACTCCGGATGACGCTGAAGAATTATTGGCTAAAATAAGCCAGAATCATGATGATTGGACTACGCCTGAACCAACTCCGACACCAATATTGAAGAAGAGGGGTTTAATTAAATTGAATGATGAAGATATGAGGGAAGCCAAGAAGTCTCTCAAGGAGAAAGATATTAAATCTGAAGATGTGAAGAATCTACTTCCCATAGAAGATATATGTGAGATAATTCCCCCTTCATCCATGATTGAGGTAAACTCCCTTCAACGCTTTACTAGGGAAGATATTCCGTATTCAAAACCTCCTGCACAATGCTTAGATGAGTTTGATAATTATATTGTCAAGCAAGAAAATTTTAATATGAGAGTAGAGAATCATTTAATGGAAAATTCTCGAGCTATTAGTGAATTGCATGGTATTGTAGAGAGAACCTCCAATGATGTTAAGATGCTTGTTAAACATTTTCATATGATCCAAACTCAAATTGATCAACTCACTAAAGTGCAAAATGACTTGTTAGGGAATAATTCTAAAGAGAAACATGCTTATGAAGTAACAACTAGAGGTGGTGTCTCTACCCAGGATCCTCTATATCCTGAAGGGCATCCCAAAAGAATTGAACAAGATTCTCAACGCATTGAACCTAGTGCTCATTCTAAGAAGAAAAAGAAGAAGAAGCATAAAAATGTTGTAGAATCCTCTGAACCTGTTAATGATCCTAATAGCATTTCTATTTCTGATGCTGAAACTAAAAGTGGCAATGAACATGATAAAGATAATGATAAGAATGATACTCCTGATAAAGAAGAGGTAGAAGAAGAACCTGAAAAGCATGCTAAAAATAAAAAGTATACTAAAGAAGATTTTATTGCTGAGAAACATGGTAATGAAAGAGAACCTTGGGTGCAAAAGCAAATGCCTTTTCCTGCCAAGAAACTAAAATCAAAGGAAGAAGAACACTATAATAAATTCTGCGATTGGATGAAACCATTATTCTTGCAAATCCCTTTGACTGATGCTATTAAATTGCCTCCTTATTCAAAGTATATGAAAGATATTGTTACTAACAAAAGGAAAATCCCCAATGAGGAAATTTCCACTATGCTTGCTAATTACTCTTTCAATGGCAAAATACCAAAGAAGTTGGGCGACCCAGGTATACCTACTATTCCTTGTTCTATTAAGAATAATTATGTTAAAACTGCTCTATGTGACTTGGGAGCCGGTGTTAGTGTTATGCCTTTTTCTCTTTATAAGAGACTTTACTTAGATAAGTTGATACCTACTGATATATCTTTGCAAATGGCTGATAAATCTACTGCTGTTCCTGTTGGTATATGTGAGAATGTTCCTGTTCAAGTCACTACTAACTGCTTGATATTAACTGATTTTGTTGTGTTGGAAATGCCTGAAGATGATAATATGTCTATTATTCTTGGGAGACCTTTTCTTAACACCGCAGGGGCTGTTATTGATTGCAATAAAGGAAAGGTTACTTTTAATGTTGATGATAAGGAGCATACCGTCTATTTCCCCAAGAAGATTGATAAAGTATGTGGAGTCAATACTATTACTAATGTGAGAAGTATTAAAGTGGGAACTATTGATTGTCCTATATATGAGCCTAAAGAAGAATATCAAACTCTCGTGATTGGATCCATATCAATACAATTCAAGGTAACATGATTGATTTGAGGTTTATTTCTTCTTATGCTATGTAAAATCTATTTGGTGGCAAGACTTGATCAACCTTGTTAACAAATACCTTTTATATGCATAGAGGAGGTAAACAACATCTCTTTCTTCCTCCACTTGCTCTAGTTGCTGTAGCACTTTTTAATTTGCAAAGTTCCTTAGTTATTTGAAGATTTCAAAATTTTTCCTGGCCAGTAGTAATAAACTAAATACCCAGAAATGTTCATTTTTTAAAGTTTTCAAAAATTCACAAAAATTATACCATTGGTCCTATTTTTCGACGAGGCACCTGGGAGCACCAGAGGATGACCTCTGGGGCACCAGAGGGTGCCACACCACAGGCCGGCGCGGCCAAGGAGGTGGCCGCGCCACCATGTGGTGTGGGCCCCCCTTTGCCCCATTTTGTCATCTCTTTCCCCCAGCACCTTCTCTCTCCCGAAAAAACTCGTACCAAGTTCATCCCACTCGCGTTTTTGCTCTAGAGCTCCAGATTTCTCGATCTCTTTGCTCAGCCCAGATTTCCTGCTGAAATTTGGCACATTTGCTCCTTGGTATGTGACTCCTCCACCCATCCAAGTAGAATTTTGTTTGGTTGAGTATATCTTGATTATTTTGCTGCTGTAGGTAACATGTATGGTGAGCTTGCATGCTTGTTCTAAGTGGTAGAAATTAGTTTTGATGCATGATTAGTGCTCTAGCAAGTTCCTATGGTAGTTTCCCTCAATTATATGTCACCAAATCAAATTCTTTACATTGTTTGTTGAAATTTCAGAAAATGGAGTGGAGTACATATCACTTGAACCAGCAAGAATTGGAAGTCCAACAAGTTATGGTAGTCAATCGTGAAGAGGGAGTATACCCCTCTTACTACCCGTGCGTGGATTTCATGAGAAGCGCGGGGATATTTGAAGATGTTCAAACTCTAATCTCTCGTGCAGGGCTGAGTGACTTCGTTGAAGGAGAGCCAAGACAATATGTAAAATTAACTATGTCTTTTGTGCAGGACTTCAAGTTCAACTGGTCGCGATCTAACCCCACGGTCCAGTATAAAATTTACAATAAAGCTGTCAACTTGCCATTTAGTGCTTTTTGTGCAGCAATAAGAGTACCGCAATGGGGGTCAGGCGAGAAGATAAGGGGATCGCCGCAAGAACTCTCGGATCTATACAAGATGATTTGCGATGGAAGGAGTTTCTCAGGTGACAGTGGTAAAATCACTAATATTCAGCTCCCGGCTATCCGCTACTTTGCCTATTTTATTACCAAATGCGTTCTTGCTAAAAGAATTGGTGGTAAACTTTCTATTTCGGATTTGGCTTTTCTAGCTGCGGCACTTCAAGGTAGTAAGACTTATAATTTGGGGGCATTGATAGCTTATAGACTTGCTACTAACCGTGAGAAAGGTGGAATTTGTGGAGGTCTCATCGCCTCTCGTTTACTAGCTTTTCATAATGTAGAACCTCATCATTTTGATATTCCATTCCCCATAGAAAAACTTGACATTGCCTCTATGATTAAACATGAATTTGTTTCTGATTCCTCCAACTTGGGTAACCTGCATTACAAGATGACATTTTATAAGAAAGTTTGGAGAATAACTAAGAAAACTGAGAAACTAGTAAGATTGCCTGCTCCTGTTTTGTCTAACCTTGATTCCAGGGGAGATTGGTCGGTCACAGAAGGTGCACTGGATGCACACATAGAGAGAGGAGGCCAACATGCAAGAGACGACACGGAGATCGAGGAACACCTTGACTCATCATCCGATGCAGCAAGTTCCTCGCATCAACATGGTGGATATGCGGAGCCTCCACGCTTTTCTTCTGCACAGGAGCTTCACTATGACTACCCCATGTACGATTCATCGGCATGGAACCCGGACCCTCGATGGGGTTGATCTCCACTTAGGCCAAAAGCCTAAGCTTGGGGGGAGGTATACCGGCATCACTCATTCTTTGCATATTATGGTTGCTGGATACTTGTACATGCTTGTTTTGTTCGTTTGAGTGGTTTTCTAATGAGAGGAAGATGATATTTGGGGAAGTGCTGCCTGAAAACAGATTCTGGACTGTTACTAGAAAAATTCGTACGCACAGCCAGAGCGTTATTTTGAGCTGCCAATTTTTGTGCATGTTCCCCAGGTTGTTATCTAACTTTCATTAGTTGAACACTTTTCGATCTGAGCAACGTAAGATTTTTCTAAAAATCGATTTCTGTACTGCTGTCAGGTTTTGGCAGATTTCTGCCACCTCGCTTTTATGTGTTTCTTTTAGTTTGCTTTTTCTTGTTTTTGCTTTGTTTCCTTCCCAAAACACAAAAAGACCAAAAATATTTCTGTTGTTTCTCTTCACCATTTGTTTGCTTTGGTTTCTTGCATTTGTTTCACTTTATTTGCTATTGCTAGTTTGTTATAAGAAAACCCAAAAAGATTTTGCTTTGTTTGTTTGTTTCCTCTTGTTCTTGTTTCAAATTCGAAAACACCAAAAATATTTGCTGTTCTTCTTTGGTTTGTAAAGTTCTTTATGAGTTCAATGGTCTTCGGTGGCTGGAGCGTGGTTTTCATTTCATATTATCCAAGCTAGACAAGTGAAAAGGCAATAATGACGATCTACAACAATTGGATTGTGGTGAGAGGCTGGTATGAACTCTATTTGTTTTCATTTTTGTACATATACTCATCCATGTGAGCATGCTTAGTTGGTTCATGTGAGGTATATGTTATTTGAGAAAGTCTAGTAGTTCATGATCTCTCATGTTCAGCACCAATTTATTAATATGAGTAGCATGTCATGGATGTTTGCTTGCATTGTTTTATTCATAAGTAAGTATGGCATTGTGGTATCCTCCTCTGAATAATTCATTCATATCGACTTGGCACATGCTCACGCATGCACATGACTGAACAAAAAGTCAATTAAGCCTCGATGATCTATATTGCTTCAGAGTTCTTGTATCACTTTTATGCCTCCGTTAATTTATTTTGCCGCAAGCATGATTATGACAGTTACTGCTCTCTTGATTTGTCGCTCCCTAGTCCATTGCTAGCCTTCACTTGTACTGAGCGGGAACGCTGCTCGTGCTTCCAACCACCTGAAAACCAAGTTGTTCCAAAAGTGTCCACCATAAATACCTATGCATGGCATTTCAAACCATTCCAAGTAAATTCTCATGCGCTACCTTTAAAACCTTCAAAATGCTTCTCAATTTGTGTTTATGTTTCATAGCTCATGAGGAAGTATGTGGTGTTTAGCTTTCAACCTTGTCATTTACTTTTGACGGACTCTCATATGGACTAGTGGCACATCCGCTTATCCAATAATTTTGCAAAAAGAGCTGGCAATGGGATTCCCAGTCCCGAATTAATTAACTTAAATAGACACTCCTCCATGGTTTGTGATTGATGGACGGCACCCGAAGATTCGGTTAGCCATGGCTTGTGTAAGCAAAGGTTGGGGGGAGTGTCATCATCATAATAAAACTAAAATAAAAAGGCACTCCTTCATGGTATGAGATTGTTGGCAGGCACCCGAGGATTCGGTTAGCCATGGTTTGTGAAAGAAAGGTTGGAAGGAGTGCCACATAAATATGCAATAATTCATGGGAGCCGCTCTTGAAAGTCCGGTTGGCGAGGTAGTTAGTGTACCCATTACCATTCGTTGACAACAACAAACACCTCTCAAAATAATTTTACTCCTGTCTTTATAAAAATGAAAAGCTCTAGCGCATGTTAATCCCTGCTTCCCTCTGCGAAGGGTCAATCTTTTACTTTTATGTTGTGTCTCCATCCTTTCTTTGAGCACTATCTTGAGAGCACAACTGTCATTCTTAGTATAATATGCTTGTCTCAAAATATGATTGATTGTGGTATAACTTTGATGCATTTATCTTTTGACAATCACTACTTCTAGTCTTTCTATGAACTCCAGAGGTGCCCGGGCATTTATGTTTTGCCAATCAAATACAGGCAAGCGAGATACCACTTTACCATACTCTCTTATGAACATTACAATCCTGCTTATATACATGATTCATGATGCTTATTATTAATTGTTGGTACCTCACCATGATTGACATGGCTGTTAGATGATCTTATTTGCATGTATCCCGTTATGAATTGCTTAAGTATTAGCCATAGCATGAGAATATATACATCATATGAGCAAATGTGTTCGTTAAAGTTCTTTTATCGCTCAGTTGTTAACTGAATTGCTTGAGGACAAGCAATAAGCTAAGCTTGGGGGGAGTTGATACGTCCAAAACGTATCTACTTTCCCGAACACTTTTGCTATTGTTTTGCCTCTAATTTGTGTATTTTGGATGCAACTAACACGGACTAACGCTGTTTTCAGCAGAACTGCTCTGGTGTCTCGTTTTTGTGCAGAAATCCAACTTTTGGGAAAATCCTCGGAATTTATGCAGAAGGCCCTATTTTCCCAGGAAACTAACGGAGCCAGAAGGACAATTGAGGTGGAGGCCCGAGGGCCCCACACCATAGGGCGGCGCGGCCCAGGGGGGGCCCGCGCGGCCCTGTGGTGTGGCCCCCTCGGCCGGCCTCCGACGCCCTCCTTCGGACTACTTATTCGCCTCGACCTAAAAACGCCTGGAGAGAAGTGGAAGTCGCCAGAAACCCTCCAGAACGCCGCCACATCGCGAAACTCCGTCGCGGGAGCCAGAAGTCTCCGTTCTGGCACTCCGCCGGGACGGGGAATTGGAGGAGATCATCACCGCCATCACCGCCAACGCCTCTCCATCAACCAGCAATGTTTCCCCCATCCATGTGTGAGTAATTCCCCCGCTGTAGGCTGAAGGGGATGATAGGGATTTAATGAGATTGGTCATGTAATAGCATAAGATTGTTAGGGCATAGTGCCTAGTGTCCGTAATTGGTACTTTGATGATATTTTTGCAACTTGTTATGCTTAATGCTTGTCACTAGGGCCCGAGTGCCATGATCTCAGATCTGAACATGTTATTGTTTCATCATGATATTCATTGTTTATGGTCTTACCTATAAGTTGTATACACATGTCGCTGTCCGGAACCAATGGCCCCAGTGATAAATCGGGACAACCGGAGGGGATGGTAGTGATGTGAGGATCACATGTGTTCACGGAGTGTTAATGCTTTGCTCCGGTACTCTATTAAAAGGAGTACCTTAATATCCAGTAGATTCCCTTGAGGCCCGGCTGCCACCGGCTGGTAGGACAAAAGATGTTGTGCAAGTTTCTCATTGCGAGCACGCACGACTATATATGGAACACATGCCTATTGATTGCTTTGTACTTGGACACCGTTTTATTATTATCTGCAAATGCCTTGCTATGATTGTTACATGAGTTTCTCTCATCCATGCAACGCCCGTTATCCGTCCCTGTGCCTACAGTATTTTAATCCTGTTGTTTACTAAAATCACTACTGCTGTCTTTGTTACTCTGCTGCTGTTATTTCACTACTGCCACTGCTATAAAACTGTTACTACTGATAAACTCTTGCGAGCAAGTCTGTTTCCAGGTGCAGCTGAATTGACAACTCCGCTGTTAAGGCTTCCAAGTGTTCTTTGTCTCCCCTTGTGTCGAATCAATAAATTGGGTTTTACTTCCCTCGAAGACTGTTGCGATCCCCTATACTTGTGGGTCATCACTAGGCCTTTGTGGCGTTGCTCACATGAGACCTAAGTGAGGCCTTTGTGGCGTTGGTCTGGCCTTCGAGGCGACCACACTCCTCCAAACGTAGACGTACTTCCCCTTAAAAGGAAGGAACTACGAGAATCATCTCTGTGTCTCCGCGTGCTCCACTCTCTGTTACCTCTATCCTTAATAGCTCTATTATATCTTACATAGCGATATCTTGCTTAGCTATAGATCTTGTCATATAGTTAAATTCATATAGTTGCATTGTCGGAGATATGCCCAAGACGCAATAATAAAATGGTTATTATAATATATCTTTATGTTTATGATAATGTTTACATACCATGCTATAATTGTATTAACCGAAACATTGATACATGTGTGTTATGTGAACAACAAGGAGTCCCTAGTAAGCCTCTTGTATAACTAGCTTGTTGATTAATAGATGATCATGGTTTCGTGATCATGAACATTGGATGTTATTAATAACAAGGTTATGTCATTATATGAATGATGTAATGGACACACCCAATTAAGCGTAGCATAAGATCACGTCATTAAGTTATTTGCTATAAGCTTTCAATACATAGTTACCTATTCCTTTCGACCATAAGATCATGTAAATCACTTATACCGGAAAGGTACTTTGATTACATCAAACGCCACTGCATAAATGGGTGGTTATAAAGATGGGATTAAGTATCCGGAAAGTATGAGTTGAGGCATATGGATCAACAGTGGGATTTGTCCATCCCGATGATGGATAGATATACTCTGGGCCCTCTCGGTGGAATGTCATCTAAATGTCTTGCAAGCATATGAATAAGTTCATAAGAGACCACATACCACGGTACGAGTAAAGAGTACTTGTCAGGAGACGAGGTTGAACAAGGTATAGAGTGATACCGATGATCAAACCTCGGACAAGTAAAATATCGCGTGATAAAGTGAATTGGTATCGTATGTGAATGGTTCATTCAATCACTGAAGTCATCGTTGAATATGTGGGAGCCATTATGGATCTCTAGATCCCGCTATTGGTTATTGGTCGGAGAGAGTTCTCACCCATGTCCACATAGTTCGCGAACCGTAGGGTGACACACTTAAGGTTTGATGTTGTAATGGTAGAACTTGAATATGGAATGGAGTTCGAAGTATTGTTCGAAGTCTCGGATGGGATCCCGGACATCACGAGGAGTTCCGGAATGGTCCGAAGAATAAGATTCATATATAGGAAGTCATTTTATAAGTTTGAAAATGATCCGGTGATTTTACGGAAGGTTCTAGAAGGAATCACTAAGGAAGGAGGAGTCCCGAGGGACTCCACCTCCCCATGGCCGGCCAACCCTAGTGGGGGAGTCCAAGGTGGACTCCACCTAAGGGGGCCGGCCACCCCCCACATGGAAGGGGGGGAATCCCACTTGTGGTGAGAGTCCCACCTTGGGTAGGTTTCCCTACTACATGGAAGGTTCTTGTGTTGGGGTCTTATTCGAAGACTTGTAGTCCAACACTTGGGGATCCACCTATATAATGAGGGGCATAGGGGAGGGGGCCGGCCACCACAAAGCCACAAGCTGGCCGCACCCCTTGAGGCCGGCCAACCCCTCTCCCAAACCCTAGCCGCCCCCTCTCTCCTCCACCTCTCCCGCACGCTTAGCGAAGCTTCGCCGGAGATCTCCACCGCCACCGCCACCATGCCGTCGTGCTGCCGGATTCAAGGAGGAGCTACTACTTCCGCTGCCCGCTGGAACGGGGAGAAGGACATCGTCTTCATCAACACCGAACGTGTGACCGAGTACGGAGGTGCTGCCCGATCGTGGCACCGTCATCAAGATCTTCTACGCGCTTTTGCAAGCGGCAAGTGATCGTCTACCGCAGCAATAAGAGCCTACTCTTATAGACTTTGTAAATCTTCAAGGGTGAGTCTCGATCATCCCCTCGTTGCTCCCATCTTCTAGATTGCATCTTGGCTTGGATTGAGTTCTCGCGGTAGGAAATTTTTTGTTTTCTATGCAACGAATCCCTAGAGTGGTATCAGAGCCGTGTATATGCATAGATGGTTGCATGAGTAGAACACAATTGTTTTGTGGGCGTTGATGCTTATGTTGTCTTTAGTTTGAGTACTTTGCATCTTTGTGGCATAGTGGGATGAAGCGGCTCGGGCTAACTTTACATGACCGCGTTCATGAGATTTGCTCCACGCTCGACATGCAACTTGTATTGCATAAGTGGCTTTGCGGGTGTTTGTCTCTCCTACTATAGTGAAGATTCAACTTACTCTTCTATTGACAACACTAGTATCACCGTTGTGGTTCATGTTCGTAGGTAGATTAGATCTCACTCGAAAACCCTAAACCACGTAAAATATGCAAACCAAATTAGAGACGTCTAACTTGTTTTTGCAGGGTTTGGTGATGTGATATGGCCATAATGTGATGATGAATATGTATGAGATGATCATTATTGTATTGTGGCAACCGGCAGGAGCCTTATGGTTGTATTTAAATTTCATGTTGAGTAGTATTTCAAAGTAGTTGTAATAGTTGCTACATGAGGTGAACAACCATGAAGACGGCGCCATGGACCTTGACGCTACGCCGACGATGATGGAGATCATGCCCGTTGATGATGGAGATCATGTCCGTGCTTTGGGGATGAAGATCGAAGGCGCTGATACGTCTCCGATGTATCGATAATTTCTTATGTTCCATGCTACATTATTGATGATATCTACATGTTTTGTACACATTATATGTCATGTTTATGCATTTTCTGGAACTAACCTATTAACAAGATGCCGAAGTGCCAGTTCCTGTTTTCTGCTGTTTTTGGTTTCAGAAATCCTAGTAAAGAAATATTCTCGGAATTGGACGAAATCAACGCCCAGGTTCCTATTTTGCCCGGAAGCATCCAGAACACCCGAGAGTCGTCAGAGGGGGGCCACAGGGCCACCAGACAGGTGCCCGGCGCGGCCAGAGGGGGGCCGCGCCCCCCTATAGTGTGGGCCCCCCAGAAGTCCACCGACCTTGCCCTTCCGCCTATTTAAAGCCTCCGTCGCGAAAACCCTGATACGTTCGACGAAACCCGCAAAAACCTTCTAGAGCCGCCGCCATCGCGAAGCCAAGATCTGGGGGACAGGAGTCTCTGTTCCGGCACGCTGCCGGGACGGGGAAGTGCCCCCGGAAGGCTTCTCCATCGACATCACCGCCATCTCCATCAACGCTGCTGTCTCCCATGAGGAGGGAGTAGTTCTCCATCGAGGCTCGGTGCTGTACCGGTAGCTATGTGGTTCATCTCTCTCCTATGTACTTCAATACAATAATCTCATGAGCTGCCTTACATGATTGAGATTCATATGATGATGATTGTAATCTAGATGTTGCTATGCTAGTCAAGTGGATTTTACTTATGTGATCTCCGGAGACTCCTTGTCCCACGTGTGTAAAGGTGACAGTGTGTGCACCGTGTGGGTCTCTTAGGCTATATTTCACAGAATACTTATTCACTGTTATGAAGAGCATAGTGAAGTGCTTATTTATATCTCTTTATGATTGCAATGTGTTTTGTATCACAATTTATCTATGTGCTACTCTAGTGATGTTATTAAAGTAGTTTTATTCCTCCTGCACGGTGTAATGGTGACAGTGTGTGCATCGTGTAGTACTTGGCGTAGGCTATGATTGTGATCTCTTGTAGATTATGAAGTTAACTATTGCTATGATAGTATTGATGTGATCTATTCCTCCTTTCGTAGTGTGATGGTGATAGTGTGCATGCTATGTTAGTACTTGGTTTGGTTGTGTTGATCTTTCATGCACTCTAAGGTTATTTAAATATGAACATTGAATTGTGGAGCTTGTTAACTCCGGCATTGAGGATTCGTGTAATCCTACGCAATGTGTTCATCATCCAACAAGAGTGTAGAGTATGCATTTATCTATTCTGTTATGTGATCAATGTTGAGAGTGTCCACTAGTGAAAGTATGATCCCTAGGCCTTGTTCCTAAATACTGCTATCGCTGCTTGTTTCTTGTTTCTTTGCGTTACTACTGCTGTGTTACTACTGCTTGTTTACTGTCCTGGGCAAAGCACTTTTCTGGTGCCGTTGTTACTGCTACTATTTATTCATACCACCTGTATTTCACTATCTCTTCGCCGAACTAGTACACCTATTAGGTGTGTTGGGGACACAAGAGACTTCTTACTTTGTGGTTGCAGGGTTGCATGAGAGGGATATCTTTGACCTCTTCCTCCCTGAGTTCGATAAACCTTGGGTGATCCACTTAAGGGAAACTTGCTGCTGTTCTACAAACCTCTGCTCTTGGAGGCCCAACACTGTCTACAAGAATAGAAGCTCCCGTAGACATCAAGCACTTTTCTGGCGCCGTTGCCGGGGAGGAAAGGTAAAAGGCACTCATACTTCGGTTCCAGGTAACAGTACTTTTCTGGCGCCGTTGTGTTTGTGCTCGAAGCTATTTCCTTTAGATCCTGCAATTGCAACTTTTTGTTTCTTATTTACACTAGTTTGGCATAATGGACAACAATGAGCTTCTTATTCTATTTCCTGATTTAAAACATGGATGGTTTGATCCGAAAATTAAAAAACCCATGGAACATGTTAGCATGAATACTTTGAACACCATTGTTGCTAATGATATGGAAAATTCTAAGCTTGGGGAAGCTGGTTTTGATGAGCATGATCTTTTTAGTCCCGCAAGCATTGAGGAGAAAATTTACTTTGATGATACTTTGCCTCCTATTTATGATGATTATAATGATAGTAGTCTTTTGGTGCCACCTACTATGGAGGATAAATTTAATTATGATTACAATATGCCTCCTATATATGATAGCTACTTTGTTGAATTTGCTCCCACTACAATTAATAAGAATGACTATGCTTATGTTGGGAGTAGTAATAATTTTATGCATGAGACTCATGATAAGAATGCTTTATGTGATAGTTATATTGTCGAGTTTGCTCATGATACTACTGAAAGTTATTATGAGAGAGGAAAATATGGTTGTAGAAATTTTCATGTTACTAAAACACCTCTCTATATGCTGAAATTTTTGAAGTTACACTTGTTTTATCTTTCTACGCTTGTTGCATTATGCCTACATAACTTGTTTATTTACAAGATCCCTTTTCATAGGAAGCATGTTAGGCTTAAATTTGTTTTGAATTTGCCTCTTGATGCTCTCTTTTGCTTCAAATACTACTTCTTGCGAGTGCATCATTAAAACTGCTGAGCCCATCTTAATGGCTATAAAGAAAGCACTTCTTGGGAGATAACCCATGTGTTATTTTGCTACAGTACTTTGTTTTATATTTGTGTCTTTGAAGTTGTTTACTACTGTAGCAACCTCTCCTTATCTTAGTTTTGTGTTTTGTTGTGCCAAGTGAAGTCTCTAATAGAAGGTTGATACTAGATTTGGATTTCTGCGCAGAAACATATTTCTATCTGTCACGAATCTGGGCTGTTTTCTCTGTAGGTAACTCAGCAAAATATGCCAATTTACGTGCGTGTTCCTCAGATATGTGCGCAACTTTCATTAGTTTTGAGTTTTCTGATTTGAGCAACGGAAGTATTTATTTAAAATTCGTCTTTACGGACTGTTCTGTTTTGACAGATTCTGCCTTTTATTTCGCATTGCTTCTTTCGCTGTGTTGGGTGGATTTCTTTGTTCCATTACCTTCCAGTAGCTTTGAGCAATGTCCAGAAATGTTAAGAATGATTGTGTCACCTCTGAACATGTGAGTTTTTGATTATGTACTAACCCCTCTAATGAAGTTTATGAGAAGTTTGGTGTGAAGGAAGTTTTCAAGGGTCAAGAGAGGAAGATGATATAATATGATCAAGGAGAGTGAAAAGTCTAAGCTTGGGGATGCCCCGGTGGTTCATCCCTGCATATTTCAAGAAGACTCAAGCGTCTAAGCTTGGGGATGCCCAAGGCATCCCCTTCTCCATCGACAAATTATCAGGTTCCTCCCCTGAAACTATATTTTTATTCGGTCACATCTTATGTACTTTACTTGGAGCGTCTGTTTGTTTGTTTCTATTTTTTTTTGTTTGAATAAAATGGATCCTAGCATTCTTTGTGTGGGAGAGAGACACGCTCCGCTGTTGCATATGGACAAGTATGTCCTTAGGCTTTACTCATAGTATTCATGGCGAAGTTTCTTCTTCGTTAAATTGTTATATGGTTGGAATCGGAAAATGCTACATGTAGTAATTGGTAAAATGTCTTGGATAATGTGATACTTGGCAATTGTTGTGCTCATGTTTAAGCTCTTGCATCATATACTTTGCACCTATTAATGAAGAAATACATAGAGCTTGCTAAAATTTGGTTTGCATAATTGGTCTCTCTAAGGTCTAGATAATTTCTAGTATTGAGTTTGAACAACAAGGAAGACGGTGTAAAGTCTTATAATGTTTACAATATGTCTTTTATGTGAGTTTTGCTGTACCGGTTCATCCTTGTGTTTGTTTCAAATAACTTTGCTAGCCTAAAACCTTGTATCGAGAGGGAATACTTCTCATGCATCCAAAATCCTTGAGCCAACCACTATGCCATTTGTGTCCACCATACCTACCTACTACATGGTATTTTCTGCCATTCCAAGTAAATACTTCATGTGCTACCTTTAAAACCTTCAAAATGCTTCTCAATTTGTGTTAATGTTTTATAGCTCATGAGGATGTATGTGGTGTTTATCTTTCAACCTTGTCATTTACTCTTGACAGACTTTCATAATGGACTAGTGGCACATCCGCTTATCCAATAATTTTGCAAAAAGAGCTGGCAATGGGGTTCCCAGCCCCGATTAATCAAACTTCATTAATAATTCTCTTCACATGTTTTGCTCTGATTCATCAGTAAGCAACTTAATTTTGCAAATAGACACTCCTTCATGGTATGAGATTGATGGTAGGCACCCGAGGATTCGGTTAGCCATGGCTTGTGTAAGCAAAGGTTGGGGGGAGTGTCACCCATAATAAAAACTAAAGTACATGTGTAAACAAAAGAGAAGAGGGATGATCTACCTTGCTGGTAGAGATAACGTCCTTCATGGGAGCCGCTCTTGAAAGTCTGGTTGATAAGGTAGTTAGAGTACCCATTACCATTCGTTGACAACAACAAACACCTCTAAAAACTTTACTTTTATGCTCTATATGATTTCAAAACTTGAAAAGCTCTAGCACATGATTTATCCCTGCTTCCCTCTGCGAAGGGCCTTTCTTCTACTTTTATTGTTGAGTCAGTTCACCTATCTCTCTCCACCTTAAGAAGCAAACACTTGTGTGAACTGTGCATTGATTCCTACATACTTGCATATTGCACTTGTTATATTACTTTGCATTGACAACTATCCATGAGGTATACATGTTACAAGTTGAAAGCAACCGCTGAAACTTTATCTTCCTTTGTGTTGCTTCAATACCTTTACTTTGAATTATTGCTTTATGAGTTAACTCTTATGCAAGACTTATTGATGCTTGTCTTGAAGTACTATTCATGAAAAGTCTTTGCTTTATGATTCAATTGTTTACTCATGTCATTACCATTGTTTTGATCGCTGCATTCATTACATATGCTTACAATATTATGATCAAGGTTATGATAGCATGTCACTTCAGAAATTATCTTTGTTATCGTTTACCTGCTCGGGACGAGCAGGAACTAAGCTTGGGGATGCTGATACGTCTCCGACGTATCGATAATTTCTTATTTCCATGCTACATTATTGATGATATCTACATGTTTTGTACACATTATATGTCATATTTATGCATTTTCTGGAACTAACCTATTAACAAGATGCCGAAATGCCAGTTCCTGTTTTCTGCTGTTTTTGGTTTCAGAAATCCTAGTAAAGAAATATTCTCGGAATTGGACGAAATCAACGCCCAGGTTCCTATTTTGCCCGGAAGCATCCAGAACACCCGAGAGTCGTCAGAGGGGGGCCACAGGGCCACCAGACAGGTGCCCAGCGCGGCCAGAGGGGGGGCCGCGCCCCCCTATAGTGTGGGCCCCCCAGAAGTCCACCGACCTTGCCCTTCCGCCTATTTAAAGCCTCCATCGCGAAAACCCTGATACGTTCGACGAAACCCGCAAAAACCTTCTAGAGCCGCCGCCATCGCGAAGCCAAGATCTGGGGGACAGGAGTCTCTGTTCCGGCACGCTGCCGGGACGGGGAAGTGCCCCCAGAAGGCTTCTCCATCGACATCACCGCCATCTCCATCAACGCTGCTGTCTCCCATGAGGAGGGAGTAGTTCTCCATCGAGGCTCGGTGCTGTACCGGTAGCTATGTGGTTCATCTCTCTCCTATGTACTTCAATACAATAATCTCATGAGCTGCCTTACATGATTGAGATTCATATGATGATGATTGTAATCTAGATGTTGCTATGCTAGTCAAGTGGATTTTACTTATGTGATCTCCGGAGACTCCTTGTCCCACGTGTGTAAAGGTGACAGTGTGTGCACCGTGTGGGTCTCTTAGGCTATATTTCACAGAATACTTATTCACTGTTATGAAGAGCATAGTGAAGTGCTTATTTATATCTCTTTATGATTGCAATGTGTTTTGTATCACAATTTATCTATGTGCTACTCTAGTGATGTTATTAAAGTAGTTTTATTCCTCCTGCACGGTGTAATGGTGACAGTGTGTGCATCGTGTAGTACTTGGCGTAGGCTATGATTGTGATCTCTTGTAGATTATGAAGTTAACTATTGCTATGATAGTATTGATGTGATCTATTCCTCCTTTCGTAGTGTGATGGTGACAGTGTGCATGCTATGTTAGTACTTGGTTTGGTTGTGTTGATCTTTCATGCACTCTAAGGTTATTTAAATATGAACATTGAATTGTGGAGCTTGTTAACTCCGGCATTGAGGATTCGTGTAATCCTACGCAATGTGTTCATCATCCAACAAGAGTGTAGAGTATGCATTTATCTATTCTGTTATGTGATCAATGTTGAGAGTGTCCACTAGTGAAAGTATGATCCCTAGGCCTTGTTCCTAAATATCGCTATCGCTGCTTGTTTCTTGTTTCTTTGCGTTACTACTGCTGCGTTACTACTGCTTGTTTACTGTCCTGGACAAAGCACTTTTCTGGTGCCGTTGTTACTGCTACTATTTATTCATACCACCTGTATTTCACTATCTCTTCGCCGAACTAGTACACCTATTAGGTGTGTTGGGGACACAAGAGACTTCTTGCTTTGTGGTTGCAGGGTTGCATGAGAGGGATATCTTTGACCTCTTCCTCCCTGAGTTCGATAAACCTTGGGTGATCCACTTAAGGGAAACTTGCTGCTGTTCTACAAACCTCTGCTCTTGGAGGCCCAACACTGTCTACAAGAATAGAAGCTCCCGTAGACATCAGGCGCAAAGACTAAAGGGCCATATCATATCACATATGAATTGCATGTGATGTTAATCCTTTATGCATCTTATTTTGCTTAGATCGCGACGGTAGCATTATAAGATGATCCCTCACATTAATATCAAGATAATAAAGTGTTCTCCCCTCGTATGCACCGTTGCAACAGTTAAATCGTTCGAAGCATCTCGTGATGATCGGATGTGATAGACTCAACGTTCACAAACAACGGGTGTAAGCCATGTTGCACACGCGGAATACTTGGGTTTTCTTGACGAGCCTAGCATGTACAGACATGGCCTCGGGACAACGGAAACCGAAAGGTTGAACACGAGTCATATGGATGATATGATCAACATGTTGATGTTCACTATTGAAGCTACATCATCTCACGTGATGATCGGTTTTGATGTAGTGGATGTGGATCGTGTACCACTTAACAACTATGAGGGATGTTGTATTAAGTGGGAGTTCATTAGTAATTAGATTAAAACATGAACTAATTATCATGAACATAGTCTGAGTAGTATTTTGAATTAATTTTGTAGTATTGGCATCCGTTTTCTACCATGCGCTAGTCTTGTAATTGAGATAGAAATACTGTTAAAATCTGACAAGAAACTTTACGGATTGGTACCGTATTGTTAAAGAATCAAGAATTGATTAAGTCCTATTGCAAATTTTTAGTAAACCTCACATTGTTGATTCAAAGAGCTATGATTTCAATTAGTACCTAAAGTTATCTTGTCTCCGTGAAACTTGAAGTTCAAATCTGTTTGAAAAGTAAGGAGCTGAAAATTTAGTTTTCAGAAATAATCAAGGTATGAGATATATGTGATATCTAAGACCTTATTGCAAGATGATAGAATATAATTTGGTGAGACTACATAAACTCATAAGTTTATGGGAATGTACGAAGGTTGAAGATGCAAGGCGTCCCAATCCTCCAACTATTGGGGCACTAACGATATTCGCATATCCATGAAGTGATCGTCCTTAGTATGCACCGTTGCTAAGACTCGTCGTTTCGAAGCATCTCGTGATGATCGGGTGTTATAGATTCTACGAGTGCATGCAACGGGAGCAAGCCAGATTTGCACATGCGAATACTAAGGTTAAACTTTACGAGCCTAGCATGTACAGACATGGTCTCGGAAAGTCGTCATGATATGATGGATAAAATTATGAGTGAAATTGTTCATCATATTACAAAGTTACTAATAGTGAAATCTGAAACACTTGTCATATGATGATCAACTTCAAAGTAAGAACCTCAAGTTTATTGGTATTTGACCAACAAACCTAGAAGTTATTGATGTTGAAGTGTTTTTCTGAATAATGAGGAAAGCTAAAAGAGAAACTACAAAAGATTATTGGCAGAAAGAAAGAAAAGACTAGAAAGTCTAGCTCAGGTGTATATAAATGATATACATGTTATGGTTGTATTCCTAGTTAGGTCACACTATGAAATTCTTGGGTATTAGTACTATATTGGTTGGTATGAAGTGTCATACAAAACAACGCAATACAAGAATACAATGGCCTAAGTGACTGACAAGGAATATGATAGGAATGTACGTCTGGAACAAAAATAAAGTGTTATTATGTTCATCGTTGGCATTCTATCTAGCCCTTAGAATTTATAATAAAGAACTTAATAATTGTTATTTTGCTCTAGTCAAATGAAAACAATAAGTTGCTCAAATTATGACATTACTCCATGTACGATGGATAAGTTATTATAAATCTTAATGGTGAAACACACATACATAACACTGACGCTAAAATGCCATAAGGCAAATGATTTGAATTCCACTTATTTGTGGAACCGCCATTTAGGTCATGTTAGAAAGGAACGCATGAAGGAACTCCATGCAAATGGATTTTTGGAGTCATTTGATTTTTGAATCGTTTGGCGCTTGCAAAATCTTTTCTAAAAGTAATGACTGAAGTACCGTTCATAGGCCAAGATTTGAACATGCAACTAACTTAGTGGAAACATACATGATGATGTATATGGTTCACTGAGCATAGTTGTGTGCGGGAGATTCTTCTACTTCATGAAAACTTCCAACAATGAATTGAGTATATATATGTGGATATATTCGATAAGGAAGAAGTTTGAAACATTTTGAATAGATTCAAATAAATTTCAGCATGAAGTGGAAATCATCGTAATAGAAAAGTCAAATATCTATGATTGGATCATAGTGGAAATATTTGAATTACTAGTTTTAGCGAACATCTAAGAGAGTTATGAAATTGTTCTACAACTCACATTTCTTGGAGTATCATAGTGATGATGAAGTATCCGAGAGATGTATCCAAACTTTGTTGGGTCAATGATGAGATAAAATATTATTGTCATTATAATTTTTGTGGATTATGCTTTAGTGACTACCGCTTTTACACTGAATAGAGCATCATCATGATCCGTTGAAATGATACCATACGAGTTATGGCATGGGTATAAACCCTAATAGTCCTTTCTTTAAATTTTGGTCTAAGAGTTTACAACCAAAATCGGATGAATGTCTTTGTTGGTTATCCCAAAGAATTGATTGGGAATTCTTCCCACTACGAGACAAAGACAAAAGTATTTGTCAATGTTTCTTATTTCCGAGAAATTGTTTCTAGCGAAGTATTTGAGTGGGAGGACAATAGAACTTGATAAGGTTTATGAACCTGAGCATAATAATCAGAGTAGCGCAACATCGGAATAGGTTTTGGAAGCGGCCACGACGATCATAACTCTCATGAGTACAAAGTGTTTTTGCCATGGAGATCGAAGTACATATTGAACCTTGTAGGTATGGTTTACTTTGTGATCAAATAAATGATTTATGGACAAAGGATTTATTTTGAACAATGATAAACCAACTACAAACAAATAAGTTATGATGGGCCCATACTCCATTAAAATGGCTATACGCCATGAAATCCAAGATAGATGAATACTTTTTGAAAGTAAATGGATCTATAAAACTGATGGACTTGGATGAAATATCCTTGAAGAAGCTCGACTTGTCGAAAAATTGTTTACGACAAAGTTCAAAGAATTGACTACGATAAGATTAGATCTTCCGTAGCAATGCTTATAGTCTATGCGGATTATTCTAGTAATCTCTACATATTTCTTTTGTGAGATATGCTAGTAGGATGGCAAAATACATTACTTATCAGACGTGTGTATTAAAGGTGTATACAAGATACAACCAATTGTTTTTGCTAGTCCGTGGAATACTAAATAGGTATACAAACTTCAATTGGATGAAGTGAGTATCATGGAGTTGGAATCTTCACCAGATGAAATAGTCAAAGAGTTTTTGATTTCATCAGAAACGATGAAGAGGCTTGCATTTGCAAGAAATTAAGTGGGAGCGCTGAGACATATTTATAATACTTTATGTAGATGACATATAGTTGGTTATAAATGATGTAATTATATACTTGATTAAAAAGTTTCATTGAGAAATTAACTTCAATGAAAGGATATGGAATGAAACAAATTTAGTGTCAAGATCTATGAAGATAGATTGAAACACATAATAAGTTTAAGTCAAAGTACATAGAATGGATATTGAAGTAGTTCAATATAGAAATTTAGTAACAGTATAATGGAACGAGTTAGGAGCCCTCACAGCGTTTTGGAGACCTGTACCGTCCGATCTGATCCATCTACGTTCCAGATCGTTGCACTACCGAAGCTTGCCGCTTCATTAATTCGCAATAACTAGGCCGGCCAACATTGAAGGGCGGCTACGCCGCGGGTTGAGCAGGGCATTTTCTGGTTGATCGGGCTGAAACGTGGAACTCACAGGCTAACATGTTTGTACCCAAGGCCCGTTCGCTCTCTCTCTCTCGCTCCTTTCCTATTCCGTTCCTCTTCGTGCAACAGATGTGATGCATACGCGCACGGCGGCGGCAAGGTACCGGCAGTGCAGGAGGCCAAATCCTTCCATGATTTCGTTCCAACTGTCGATCCTAATTTAGGTGTCCATGTCTCTTAATCGTTCAACCGCCCTGACCCAGATCTTGATCTCTTTATCCTCTTCACACATGCAATTTGCACCACCGATTTCGACCTCTACCTGCAGAACCCACCGCGACTAGCTAGCTCGCCCGACGGAGATGCCGCTAGACTCGGCATTCCCAGACGCACTGTTGTCCAACGCCCTGGCGCCCTTCCGCACTCCCTCCACGCCGGCGGTTCCTCCCCTGCAGGTACAGCTCGCCTGGCCCCCTTGTGTGATATGCTTACTTAATCCCCTGGCAACCACCAGCCCTATTTGCAGGAGATTGAAGTACTTTGGTAGGGACTAAAGATAAGATAAGAAAAAAAATTGATTGCTAGACTATCATATTTGTTACAGCACCTACTCTGAATGTTTTAGTCGTTGAATCCTGATTCCAAGCCAATCTATATTAGTGCCATTTTTTATTTTTGCTACTCCCTCCGATCCATATTATTTGCCACTAAAATAGATGTATCTACAATTAGAATGTGTCTAGACACATCTATATTAGTGTAACTAATATGAATCGGAGGGAGTATAATAAGATAGTGTACTAAATCATTGTATACTGAAAGAAGTTAGAGAACAGAAATGAATGTCAATATTGCATCTTTCTCTCACCGAAATCAGTTAATGGTACTATGGTAGTCACTGAACCAGCAATATAGTTGCGCTATTTCAGATCAATTGAGATTTTTTCTTACACTGATTGAATTAATCTATCTTGCAGCCACTTGCATCATCCCCAAGATGCTCCCTGTTGCTAGATGCATCTGCCGCCGCGCCGAGTCTGAAGGTGGTGCTGTAGATCCGCGACAACAAGCAGATGTATAGCAATAGCAAGAATTTTACTTTTGCAAGTTCCACAACTCCCTTTTTTTTCTAGAAAATTTACCCTTAAAAATTCTAACTTTTGACTGTATGGTCTGATTGTATGTATTTAGTAGCAAGTGATAGATATTGATTTGATTAGCGCATTCCAATCACTAATCTATTTCTTTGAATTCAGTTTACTGGTCAAGTTTGCCTCTCGAGAAAATGGGTTATGCATGGAGAACTGGCCTTGAGGTAACACATCTTGCCGTAGTTGTTTCCACATACCTTTCTAACATTTTGTATTTGGTCGAATAACGGAACTACTGTTTGTCCATTTGTACACATCCTGCAAATTAAGAAGAAATGATTATTAAATGTCTGCTACTTACAGGGAATGTTCGTTTGTGGTTCTTTTTTATCCATCTTGATTTTTTGTAGAAGATTATAGAAGTTAATATGATGGTTATCTATCGACGTTATCCTCTTGTCTTTTTCTACTGTACACCTAATGTTCAAGATGTGCACCTGATAAAATTGGAACGATACAATCAATAGAAAAGGCAGGCTGCTGGCTTATTTTAGAATTTTAGGTTAGAGAATGGAGATATCTACTATGCAAGTTTAACTTGTTTCCAGAATAAGTAATAGGTTTGGGCTGGGACATGTCAATTTAGAGCCTATACTTTAACATCATTATATACCAGGAATACCTCTTTCTCTTAGAGATGATCTTTTATTGGTGGTTTCTACAGAAAGAATACAATGCCTATTTGTTTTGTTGTCTCTACAAGAAAATGCAAGATATCAGGAGAAAAGCTGGTCTTACACACGACTATTCTTATGTAGACAATTCTACAGTCATAGTAGAAATTATCTAAATTACTGGCTAGGAATAAAATATAATTGCTCACTGACTCAAGTTTTTCATATGGCATATGCAGGGAAATGAAGGAAAAGTTCACTTCCTTATGTCACTATTACATATTTACATATCTCGTGCAAGATAAGCAACTAGACCACTTCAGCTACACAAACTTTGGATAATCTCTTAAAGAAGTATGATCATCTAATTTGCGAGCTATCAAAATCTACGAGGCATTGTATCAAACTCAAACAAAAAAGCTGCAAGTTCATAATAAACCAGAAGTCTCATAAGTGCACATATCAAGCAGTAGTTTGTAACTATTCTCTTAAAGGTGAGTTCATATACATCTCACATATAAATTGTGCTCTCTGTAACTAGGTACTGTAAAAACTTTCCAAAAGCATTTGTTTTCTCGGATTAATCACCAAAACTGAAAACTAGAATTTAGGCTTTATATGCATTGGATTTAACTGAAAATGAGAGCTTAGTTTTTTCAACTTTCCAGCGCATCTGCTACTTCTATCTCATTCCCAGTTCTGTAAGATAGCATTTGCATTGTGATAACGGTAAGCTCTGTAAACAATATTTTGGTATTATGTTAGTTCTGTGACATAAAATGCATATTTGACTGCTGGATAAGTAGTTCAAGCATTTCAATAGGCATAGATTTGGTATCTACATCATGCTATGTTGTGGTACTATTTTACAAAATATATTTGAAAGGTTTACGGAAATGGTCACTGTATATAGCTATCTATTTTATAAGTATTTATTCTCAGCAATTGCAAGAACACCTTTCTGGATCTAAAATGAGGTTTTAATTCATTCGACGTTCACAAGGTTGCTTTTCTATTTTGATGGAAAAAAAAGGAAGAGAAGCTATGCCTGCACTTAGCATGGTTGTTGTGAAATTAGCAACCTGGTGTTTCTTGTATTGTCCTGCCATCTACAATGGTCTAGCGATCTGCTCACTTCACATCTTGGGTATAAACATATCGAGTCTTTCATAAGTCACTTATGAAAGACTCGATATGTTTATACCTTCGTAAATAAGTGACTTATAAGCGATCTGCTCACTTCACATCTGTGATCAAACCTATTACATATTGCTCCATTGTTTCTTGTGCAATGTTGTGTCTATCAATGATTTGATGGTTTCATTCCGTCGTGTTGATTTTTGTGATATTATACATCAAGCTATGAACATATACCTTTGCACTATCTACATCTAGACATTGTATCAAAATATTCAAGGTTCCTCAAATATTTATATTTTCTAATTATTACAAACAAATCCATGTTCTCTACCATCGGTATTTCTACTATTAATATTTTATCGTAAAATGGACGGGCGCGGCAACGCGCGCCATCATGGTCTAGTATTAAAGAAAATGTTCTTGTCATGTGAAGTTTTAACAAGACTTGAGTGTATCTGACACTCAATGAGTAAAAACACATGAGTGATTATAGATCACAAATAATATGTACACAATCAGATGTCATGTGCTCCTAAAAATGTTATGAGCATGTACCAGAATGATTCATGTGATGATCATTGAAAAACAGTAAGAATATTCTTGAGCACTTAAGAAGAACCAAGGATATATATATATAGTTTTGTATGGACAATGACAAACAAATCGCTGTAAGGTGTTGCACCGATATTTGTTTTGTCACATATGAAAATAAAATTTCAATCTCAAATTAGACTAAGTGTTGTTTAAAAGGTAGCACAATGAGCTAGAAGTTGTCTATGCTAGATTTAGAAGAGTTCTAAATATTGTGACGGATTCTAAAAAAGAAGGCATAGTATGTCATTGTTTTGACAATGACAAAGGATGTTAAAGTCAAGAGGTTCTTTGAGAACTTGGTGTAGTTCCGACAGAATCAGAACTTTGAAGCTATATTGTGTGTGACAATATTAGTGACATATTTCAGACCGCGGAATTAAGGTTCCACCAGAAGACCAAACATATTTAATGCTGACTCATTTGGAAATGAGTGATGCGTTGAGACGCAAATGAATTACAAAATACTTACGTTTCTGAGCGTGTTAGATCCGTTGACTAAAACCTCTCCCGTGAGCAAAACATGATAAAGCACCAGAAGGCCAAGGTGTTATATCTTTACAAATGTAAACTAGATTATTGACTCTAGTGCAAGTGGGAGACTGTTGGAGATATGCCCAAGAGGCAATAATAAAATGGTTATTATAATATATCTTTATGTTTATGATAATGTTTACATACCATGCTATAATTGTATTAACCGAAACATTGATACATGTGTGTTATGTGAACAACAAGGAGTCCCTAGTAAGCCTCTTGTATAACTAGCTTGTTGATTAATAGATGATCATGGTTTCGTGATCATGAACATTGGATGTTATTAATAACAAGGTTATGTCATTATATGAATGATGTAATGGACACACCCAATTAAGCGTAGCATAAGATCACGTCATTAAGTTATTTGCTATAAGCTTTCAATACATAGTTACCTAGTCCTTTCGACCATGAGATCATGTAAATCACTTATACCGGAAAGGTACTTTGATTACATCAAACGCCACTGTGTAAATGGGTGGTTATAAAGATGGGATTAAGTATCCGGAAAGTATGAGTTGAGGCATATGGATCAACAGTGGGATTTGTCTATCCCGATGACGGATAGATATACTCTGGGCCCTCTCGGTGGAATGCCATCTAAATGTCTTGCAAGCATATGAATAAGTTCATAAGAGACCACATACCACGGTACGAGTAAAGAGTACTTGTCAGGAGACGGGGTTGAACAAGGTATAGAGTGATACCGATGATCAAACCTTGGACAAGTAAAATATCGCGTGACAAAGGGAATTGGTATCGTAGTGAATGGTTCATTCGATCACTGAAGTCATCGTTGAATATGTGGGAGCCATTATGGATCTCCAGATCCCGCTATTGGTTATTGGTCGGAGAGAGTTCTCACCCATGTCCACATAGTTCGCGAACCGTAGGGTGACACACTTAAGGTTTGATGTTGTAATGGTAGAACTTGAATATGGAATGGAGTTCGAAGTATTGTTCGAAGTCTCGGATGGGATCCCGGACATCACGAGGAGTTCCGGAATGGTCCGGAGAATAAGATTCATATATAGGAAGTCATTTTATAAGTTTGAAAATGATCTGGTGATTTTACGGAAGGTTCTAGAAGGTTCTAGAAAAGTCCGGAAGGAATCACTAAGGAAGGAGGAGTCCCGGAGGGACTCCACCTCCCCATGGCCGGCCAACCCTAGTGGGGGAGTCCAAGCTGGACTCCACCTAAGGGGGCCGGCCACCCCCCCACATGGAAGGGGGGAATCCCACTTGTGGTGGGAGTCCCACCTTGGGTAGGTTTCCCTACTACATGGAAGGTTCTTGTGTTGGGGTCTTATTCGAAGACTTGTAGTCCAACACTTGGGGATCCACCTATATAATGAGGGGCATAGGGGAGGGGGCCGGCCACCACAAAGCCACAAGCTGGCCGCACCCCTTGAGGCCGGCCACCCCCTCTCCCAAACCCTAGCCGCCCCCTCTCTCCTCCACCTCTCCCGCACGCTTAGCGAAGCTCCGCCGGAGATCTCCACCGCCACCGCCACCACGCCGTTGTGCTGCCGGATTCAAGGAGGAGCTACTACTTCCGCTGCCCGCTGGAACGGGGAGAAGGACGTCGTCTTCATCAACACCGAACGTGTGACCGAGTACGGAGGTGCTGCCCGATCGTGGCACCGTGATCAAGATCTTCTACGCGCTTTTGCAAGCGGCAAGTGATCGTCTACTGTAGCAATACGAGCCTACTCTTATAGACTTTGGAAATCTTCAAGGGTGCGTCTCGATCATCCCCTCGTTGCTCCCGTCTTCTAGATTGCATCTTGGCTTGGATTGCGTTCTCGCGGTAGGAAATTTTTTGTTTTCTATGCAACGAATCCCTACATGCATATCTAGATAATTTACCTTTGTATCAAGCTTAAATTTAAAAAGAATTAAAAATTGGTTAGCACCTAATCAACCCCCTCTAGGTGAGGCATACGATCTTTTCACTATGCCTCGGCGGTCATGCCTCCTGATCTCTCCAGAGGAGGTAGCCATGAGGTTGGCTATGAAGGCCTCGATCATGGCGCAGCCAACATGGTATATAAGCCGGGGGCGAGGTAGGTGGCCCGAATAGTCTTCACCATTAATATTGGGCGTCAGGTGAATAGCCGTTACGTGTCAGAGTTTTAGGTGAGACGCCTCGCGAACCACCATTTATGTGCATAGGTGTTCTATGTTTCATTGACCCTAATAGTCGTTGCCAGGATGAGCCCTCCTAATTTAGCGTGTCACATGCTGCTGACGCCTCCAAGCGACCCCTCGACAATGAGCCGACACATAAGTGCTGAACCAATTTGCAAGCCGCTCCTCGTACCGACACAGTTTAGGAGACGCCGGTGAAATGCATTTTTGGGCCATAACCCCAAATCCCGTTTGGAGCTCCCGTGGGATGCTCTAAGGACCAACTAATATTTGCCCCAAAAGAGCGGAAATGCACTTTTAATCTTGGGTTATATGCTCCTTCCACCGAAAAAAAATATTTTAAAAAATAAAAAATATTAAACAAAAAATTGGCGACATTCTACGTGTGCATGCCAAAATTCGCACAAAAATCTTAATTTTGTGTCCTGTCTAAAAAGTTTACAAAAAATGTCATTCGAGAGCTTATTTTTAGCACCAATTTTTTTTTGCACAAGACACAAAAAATATCCGTTTCTCCAAAAAAGCAGCAATGCACTTTTGATATTGGCTGTATGTGCTCTTGCCATTGAAAAAATATTTAAATAAAATAAAAAATGTAAACAAAAAAAAATTCACACTTATATGGCGACATCCAAATGTGTGCATGTCAAGTTTCCGTAGAAAACTCATATGTTTTGTTCTTTCTAAAAAAAATTACTATAAAATGTCGTTTCGCGAGCTTATTTTTAGCACCAATCTTTTTTTTTGCACATGACACACAAAATATCCGTTACTCCTGAAACGACTTTACAACTATATAGAGCATTAAGATGTATTCGTGATATTTTTATTGAATTTTTTGAACATTTCATGATACGTTCAAAGTTTATTTCAAATACCAGAAGTATATTGCTCCCTGGCGCAGAAATGTAGAAAAAGATCAACAATACTCCTCTGAAGTCTGAAACAAGACCAAGCGAGCAAGTCAAAAGTGTGCTTGCACTTTGTCTCCACGTTCATCTCTCCGCTGCACACCAAAACAGAGACAGCAGGTGTCAGGCCGTCAGGGCACAGGGCTAGGTGCAGGACACGCAGCGGAAGCCAAACGCCACGCGTCCATGCCTTCCTCTTCCTCTTCCTCCTTCGGCGTCGCCCGCGCCACCAACACCAACCCCGACGCTGCTGCCGTGATGCCGTCGAGGCTGCGGACGGGGCGGGGACGCCGCGAAGCGACGCGCCCCGAGGACTTCGCCTCGTTCCTGCGCACCCAGGACGAGATCGACGCACTCTGCAACCACCACGGCGTCCCCAAGGACTTCACCGCGCGCCCCGCCGGCGACCTGCGCGCGAACGCGACGCCTCCACGGGGGGCCATCTGCGTGTACGCGCCCGCGCTGGATGCCGGGCTGCGCGTTCCGCTGCACGCCTTCGTCCGCGAGGCGCTCGCCCACTTCGGCATCGCGCCGGCCCAGCTCACGCCCAACGGGTGGCGCATGATGGCGGGGTTCCTCGCGCTCTGCCGCTCCGATGGCGTCCCGCCGTCGCTCGCCGTGTTCCGGTACTTCTTCCAGCTGTCCGTCGTCTGCAAAAGCCAGAATAAAGGCTGGTACTGCTTCCGATCCAGGGACAGCTCTGGCTTGCGTTTCACGGGGATGCCGCCCCAGAGTTACATTGCCTTCAAGCACTGGAAAAGCGAGTTCTTCTTCCTCTCCTCGCCGGAGCCGTGGCCTTGCCCCGTGGAGTGGGGCGAGCCGTCAGAAAGCTCCTTCGTAACCCCAGTGCTCACCGGTGTCGAAAAGAGATCGGCGGCGAAGTTGCTTCGTGACCACGGTGGTGCCGCCATTGATCTCAGGACGTTCCTCAACCCTGCAGCCGCCATGATTGCCACCGCATTCGCAGTGCAGCCAGCGCCGCCGCAGCCTACTTCTTCGACTACTTGTATTGTTTCCAGACCCGAAGGTAACTGGACATCGAACGAACCCCCTCTGTTTCCCCTGTTTCGTATCGGAGCTGATGTCGGTGTTCTGTGCTAGGTATGGATCCTTTTGTCCACGCCATGGTGAAGACTATGCTGGCAGAGAAGGCAGCGGCGCAAGCGTCGGCATCGCCGAAGAAGGTGAAAGCCGAACCGGGCAGCAAAGCAGCAGTGTCGCCGCCGTTGTGCGGGAAGAAGAGGAGCCTGGAGGAAGCCAAAGACAAGGAGTGTTCGCCACCGCCAGGCTTCTCCCGGAAGCCACGACGCTTTCCCAGCAGGCACGACGGAGACGGCACGGACTGGGTGGCTACACGGGAGCAGCTCGCCTCGGCAAAGCGGGATGCGGAGGGGAAGGCGATGCTCGAGCTCGCCGCGACGCGGGCGGAGCTGGCGAAGGCAAAAGCCCGGCTCGCCGCGGCGGAGGCTGAGCTTGTAAATGCCAAGGCCGAGCTCACAGCAGCGAAGGCGAGGCCCGAGCTCGCCGTGGAGCAGGCGAAGGCCAGACTCGCCGCGGCGAAGCGTGCGCTGGAGGAGGAGCTGGAGAGCGTCAAGGCGGCGGCGGTGCACCAGCTCCTGTGCTGCGAGGAGCACGTGCGGCGGCGCGCGGAGCATGCGCTGGAGGGGTACCGGCGCTGGCGAACTGCTCGTGCTCCGGTTGCTCGTGTCGCTTGGTTAGCTCGGTGATCAGATTTTTTGATTGGAAATGTTCTTGATGCTTCAGGTTCCGTTCATCGGCGGCACGTCTGTGGAGATCAGGAACAAATATTTTGCTTGGTCCAATCTATGCTCTCAGTTCCTCAACGCGGAAGATACCTCACTCATGTACTCCACTGACGCTTCACTAATTTCTTGCATGTTCTATCCGAGAGATCAGCTCTCGATGAAACAGGGGAAACAAAGAGAGGTTTCGATCAGAACGGTTCTATCCGAGAGATCCATGTACTGCACTGACGCTTGACTAATTTCTTGCATGTAGTAGTAAAATTGACTAATTTCTTGCACGTAGTATTCGGCCCTGATGCGATCGGTTTTGCTGCGTCTCAACTAAGATTTTCTTAAGTTCTAAGTCATTTACAAAAATATGCTTTTAGTTGTACTTTTCTGTTATTACACTTTTCTTTGAACTGTTGTTGCACTTTTCAGATGTGATTGAGATTTAAAAGAATCTTAGTCAACTTTGACTAAACCTAAGCGAAGTTTGGACCGGGCTTAAAAAAACCCGGTGGTAAAAAGTTAGGCCCGAGCTTGGCCCGGCCTGACTGCTCGGCCCGGCTCGAGAAGCCTAGCCCAACCAGGCTAAAACTCGTAAAAATAAAAGCTCGAGCCTGGCCCGGTCCAACGTTCGGACTCAAATTTTAGGCCCGAACCTAGCCCGAAGTGCAAACCAACCTGGCCGGGTTTGGAATTTTCGGGCTGGGCCATTCTAGCCGGGCGGTCCATGCCCAGCTGTAAGTGAGACATGGACACACCCTTTTATGGGACAGGGATTCAGTGACATTACAACAGCATGGCACGCTGTGCCATGACCTCCCATCCACCCTACAATTTTCATCTAACGGCTGCAATCAAGTGATCAGAAAATTTTGCTAAATTCGTTTTTTTGCTGCGCGTAAAATACAAAGTATTTTCGATTGAAACTTTTCATACTCACAACATGATTCGTTGGCAATACGTATATTTTCTGTTTTGAATTTTTTGATGATTTTCAATATTTTTTTTAAAAAATTCATCAAAAAGTTTAAAACAAAAAATATACATGTTGCCAACGAATCATGTTGTAAGTACGGAAAGTTTCAATCAAAAATACTTTGCATTTTGGACGCTGCAAAAAAGACAAATTTAGCAAAATTTTATGATTGCTTGATTACAGCCGTTAGATGGAAAGTGTAGGGTGGATGGAAGATCATGACACAGCGTGCCATGCTGTTGTAATGTTACTGAATCCAGGGGCGGACCTCCTAGTAGGGCAAGGTAAGGCAACCGCCCTACACTTAGGGTGTGTTCGGTTTGGGAATTAGGTGGAATGGAATGGAACCATTCCATTCCACTGTCACGGAACCGTTCCATCCCTGTGTTCGGTTTGGACAAAAAAATTGTCACGGAACGGTTCCATCCCTGTGTTCGGTTTTGGAATGGGATGAGAATGGAATGGAATGGGTGAGATTAGTCACCCGATTAATTATTCTAAACTCGATTAATTATTTGCTAAACTTGATTAGTACTGCTAAACTTGATTAATTATTGCTAATCTTGATTAATTATTCCTAATCTTGATTAATTATAATTAATCTTGATTAATTATTGCTAAACTTGATTAAATTAGAGTTAATCGCCCAGCATTACTGTGCCGTTCCACCTCGTCCGGCCGAATCGGCCGGACCGGTCGGTTCCGCATATTGAGGGAATATTCCCTTTTCTGGAACCATTCCATTCCACTCCATTCCAGAAAAGAACACAAGAATGTGTTCTGGGAATGGAACCGTTCCATTCCATTCCTCCCGGTTCCAAAACCGAACACATCCTTAGATTGTAAGAAGGCCGAGCTCACAGCAGCGAAGGCGAGGCCCGAGCTCGCCGTGGAGCAGGCAAAGGCCAGACTCGCCGCGGCGAAGCGTGCGCTGGAGGAGGAGCTGGAGAGCGTCAAGGCGGCGGCGGTGCACCAGCTCTTGTGCTGCGAGGAGCACGTGCGGCGGCGCTCGGAGCATGCGCTGGAGGGGTACCGGCGCTGGCGAACTGCTCGTGCTCCGGCTGGTCGTGTCGCTTGGTTAGCTGGGTGATCTGATTTTTTGATTGGAAATGTTCTTGATGCTTCAGGTTCCGTTAATCGGCGGCACGTCAGTGGAGATCAGGAACAAATCTTTTGCTTGATCCAATCTATGCTCTCAGTTCCTCAAAGCCGAAGATACCTCACTCATGTACTCCACTGACGCTTCACTAATTTCTTGCATGTTCTATCCGAGAGATCAGCTCTCGATGAAACAGGGGAAACAGAGAGAGGTTTCGATCAGAACGGTTCTATCCGAGAGATCCATGTACTCCACTGACGCTTGACTAATTTCTTGCATGTAGTAGTACAATTGACTAATTTCTTGCACGTAGTATTCGGCCCTGATGCTTTTACCATCGGTTTTGCTAGCCTCTGTCAACTAAGATTTTCTTAAGTTTAAGTCATTTACAAAAAGTATGCTTTGATATGTATTTTCTATTAAAAAGTGCAATTGCAAATGTGCAACTGTCTTCAAGGTATTGGGCAGCTGCAGGGAGACTAGCCAATAGAAGAAAGAGCCACAAGCAAGCCATAGCTGCATCTGAACCGAGTTACATTTTTCTTTTAAACTGTTGCTGCACTTTTCGGATGTGACCGAGACTTAAAAGAATCTTAGTCAACTCAGACTCACCTAAGCAAAGGTCGGGCCGGGTTTAAAAATACCTGGTGGTAAAAAGTTAGGCCCGAGACTGACTGGCATGCCTCTAATTCAAGCCCGAACCTGGCCCGAAAGAGCAAAAAGCTCGGCCCGGCTCGAGAAGCCTAGCCCAACCAGGCTAAAACTCGTAAAAATAAAAGGTCGAGCGCGGCCCGGCCCGGCCTAACGTTCGGGCTCAAATTTCATGCCTGAACCCAGTCCGAAGTGCAAATCAATCTGGCCTGGTTTGGAATTTTCAGGCCGGGCCGTTCTAGCCAGGCTGCCCATGCCCAGCTGTAAGTGAGACATGGACACACCCTTTTATGATCAACCCATGTCATGCATGGGCCGTTGCCTCGAGTTTGTCCTAACCGAAATTGAGCATCTCCACCGGCTAGAGGACGTCAAAGGGAGGCTGCACCTGCGGTACCTAACATTGTAGAGAGGACTTCTTCACAACCCTGAGGTTGGTGATGACTGTTCATCTACATCATCCACGAGATCTAGCGGACGTTAACGCTACCGGTCACCGATATCACATCCGTTAATGCATTACTACATAGATAGATCTTGGGTGTATTATGGATCGTGTTAAAGTTATTTTTTTTTGTTTTCTATTGCAAGACCCAACAATAGTCTAGGGGCCTTGTTCCTTCATTTCGTATGTAAATTATGCTTTTTAGTTGAATGAAAAATTTGTTGGTAAAATATTATGAGTCAGGCGGCTGGAGGCACACCTAGACGCAAACGGACGCGCGGTAAAAAATGATCATTTTCGGGTCCACGAGTCGACGCAAACAGATGCAGCTGGCCGATTTTACCGTCCAATTTGTGTTGCCCCGTTGGAGATGCCCTAAAATATGCTTCCTAGCCCCTCTTGTCCATTTGAGCCAAGCGATCCATCAATTTTTTTTTAACATTTTTCATTAATAGAAAACTTAATTTAAAATAATTATAAAAGGAAAAACCTTGAAATTAACATGGACCGAAACCCTAACCTACTCTACTGCTCGTGGTAATGGTTCTTGGTGTGGTCCAAGTTCATGGGTACCCCAGTTGGGTGTCGGCGCCGCTAGAGGGTATACCGGTGGTGGAGGAGCGGCCGGGCAGACACAGATACTGCTCCCACAACCAGTTAGGTTTCAAAGACGGTAAAGGGTACGCCGTCGGAGGATGAGAGGTCAGGGTAGACTCGGGCCACTGATCCCAATACGGCCCATTTGAGGGAGTGTGGGACGCCGTATGGAAAACCGAGTAGAGATGTTCTTAGATACATGTTAAAATATATTTCAATATGATATCTTTGTTGATAGATTTGAAACTTTGGTTAGCTTAATTTTAAATATAAGTTTCATTCATGGAATGGATGTATTATCTTTGAACAAAGAGGCCATTCCTATAATGCTTTGAATCACACTATAAGACACTGTAGTGGTCTTACTTTATTCCTTTTGCGCAAAGACCAAAAAAATGTATCCCAAAGAAAAGACCAATCAAGTCCAAAAGTGCCCTTGCGCTTTGTCTGCACTCGGCTGGTTCATCTTTCCGCTGCACTGCGGGACAGGACAGAAGAAACTGGTGCGATGCCTTCCTCCTCCGTCGAGCCGGACAACGGCGTCGCCACCGCAGCCTTGGTGGCGTCGACTCCCGCAGTCGACGAGCGCCTCGTCTCCTCCCTGCGCACGCAGGCCAAGGTCGAGTTCCTCTGCAAGAAGCACGGCGTCCCGAGCCCGTATACCCCGCGCCCCGCCGGCGACGACCGGCGCGCCTGCACGCCCCCGCCCCCGGGGTATATCTGCGTGTACGCGCACGCGCTGGAATCCGGGATGCGCGTGCCGCTGCACGGCTTCTTCTGCGAGGTGCTCGTCCACTTCGGCATCGCGCCGGCCCAGCTCATGCCCAACGGGTGGCGCGTCATGGCGGGCTTCCTCGCGCTCAGTCGCTCCGTCGGTGTGCCGCCGTCGCTGGGCGTGTTCCGGCGCTTCTTCGTGCTGTCGACGGTCAGCCACAAGCTCAAAGGCTGGTACTGTTTCCGTGCAAGGGACAGCTCCGGCGTGCGCTTCACGGGGCTGCCAAATACCCCCTTGGACTGGAAAAGGCTGTATTTCTTCCTCTCGTCGCCGGAGCCGTGGCCTTGCCCCGTGGAGTGGGGCGAGCCGTCGAAGAGCTCCTTCGTAAATCCGGCGCTAACCAGTGAGGAAAAGAGATCCGCGAAGAAGATACTGGAAGCTTATGGCGGCGCTGGCGCCGCCGTTGATATGACGACATGTCTTTGCAATGGCAACCTCGCCGGCCATATGGTACCTGCCGGATCTCCACTTCCGCCGGCGGCGGCTTCTCCTTATACTTCCAAAGGTAACTGAAGATCGAAATCCCTGTGATCCCCCTGTTTTATAGACTGCTGATGTTGCGGTTGTTCGCTAGGAATGGATCCATCCGTCTACAACATGATGAAAACTATGTTTGCGGAGAGGGCGTCGACGAAGAAGGTGAAAGCCGAGCCGGGCAGCAACGCACCAGGATCGGCAGCTTTGTGCGGGAAGAAGAGGGGTCTGGAGGAAGCCAACGACAAGGAGTACCCGCCCCCTTCGCTGCTGAATACGGCGCTATTCTCCGGCATGTCTTCGCCACCACCGGGCTTCCAACCTAGGAGGCCACGGACGAACTTCCCCAGAAGGCACGGCGGAGACACCACGGATTGGAAGGCTGCACGGGAGCTGCTGCAGGCCGCCGTCGCGCCGCCGCAGCAGCGCGCGTTCTCGGCTAGCGAGCCTTCCGAGGTCGTCAGGTCGAGCTACGCAGCGATTCTGAAGGTATGCCAAGCGCAAAGCAACGGAAAATCGTTCAATCGGTTGGCAGTGTGCATTTCCAATGCCCGATCCAGTACATTTGCTGCTTGCAGGCCGTGAACTACACGTCATTCTCCCTGAGCTACGCGCTGGAGCTGGAGGAGAAGCTGGTGGCGCGGGACGCGGAGGTGGCCGCACTGCGGAAGCAGCTGGAGGAGGCCAAGGCAGAGGTCGCCGCGGTGAAAGGGGTGTCAGAAGTTAAGCGAGAGAAGGGGAATGTGGAGCTCGCCGCGCCGAAGCGGCCGACAGCGGAGGCGGCGGCGGCGGCGGTGCAGTATCTCCTGGCATCCGAGTCCGAGGAGCACATCCGGCGGCGCTCGGAGCAGGCGCTGGAGGGGTACGATCGCTGGCGAGGTAGTAGTAGGAGAGCGGCACCGACGAGGCGACGACATGAGGCGCGCCGCGCTCCGGCCGGTGTGTGCCGCTTGATTAATTCGCTGATTGATTTTTTCGAACGTTCCTGATGCGTTTCATGTTCACTTGACAATGGCCAGATGATTCGTCGGCGAATGTCACGGCCTCTACTACGACTACCTCGACTCCGGCTGAAATTCCGACGATGCATCTCGGTGGCCGGCTCAAGAGACGGCCGGAACCATCCACCTGGTATGACCCCAAGCAGTGGCTTTTGCAAGGGAAGCAGAACCGGAAGAAGTTCGCGTTTCGACATCTTTGACATGTGCAGTGTAGCTTCCGATGATCAGAATACTTTTCATTTCGATTGTGACAAACAATGCAAAACACATGACAGAAAATCCTGTACGTACCTGACTTGGATGATCGGAATTTTGCTTGTGAAATGACGTTGCCGAGGCTCCATCGGTACAAAATAGTTCATCATCCTTAAGGATGACTAAGTTGTTGCTGCCCTAGTAAAACTATAGAGTGTATGCTTTGCTTATCGAATCTGTTTTTTCTTCGAAGTACTGAATTAAAAAAAAAAACTAATAAACAGATGAGTGTAGAATTCATCAGATTATATCTTTTTATTTTTCTTAAAAAGAAGAAGACCATCCTCTACATCAATCAATGCATACGGCCTAGCATAACATATTAACCAGAAATATAACATCAATCAATGCATACGGCCCAGTGTAATATATTATCCTCAAACATTACATATGCTATAGTGCTAGACCTACGGACACTTTTGTTACGGACAAGTATTACGAAGTGACGTGAAATCACTCAGTTGGTTCATTTATTTTATGCATGCCGCGATTTTAGGGCCTTGATCCACTGCATTCTCTCCACTCAATCCCGTAGTGTGATTCCATAAGTGCGAGTCCATAGGTGTAACATTATTGTTGCAGATCATTATAAGTTTTGCACTACAATATGTAGTTGTTTTTTCAATTTTTTGGTGGACCAAAATCTCTAAAGATAAGTGGATGTGTAGATGTCATGGTGCTGTAGAAAAACTAGTATCTTCCACACAAAAAACCGGATGTCAAAGTGACATGATCAACATGCACATGTTAATTTGATGTATTAACATGCATAGGCTTGACGATATAATAAATATTGAGTCGACACAAATAGAGCACATCTGAGGAAGATGTGCATGAGTTTGGCAATAATTGGTACAATTCATATAAAAAATGAGAGAGCTAAGTTTCAGAACATAGAATGTTGCACTTCATTTTCATCCAGGTCATAACTAGTATAGTTTGTGTAAGATTTAAATGGTTAAGTAATAATTAAGGCATATGTGTGTGATTTTTTGCTTTACGTTTATCAGATTTAGAAATATATTTTTGGCTAAGTTATATAAAAGTGTTTTTAATGTACTTAGCTTCTAAAAATACGTGATACGTCTCCAACGTATCTATAATTTCTGATGTTTCATGCTAGTTTTATGACAATACCTACATGTTTTGCTCACATTTTATAATGATTTTATGCATTTTCCCGGACTAACCTATTAACAAGATGCCGAAGTGCCAGTTCCTGTTTTCTGCCGTTTTTTGTTCCAGAAAAGCTGTTCGGGCAATATTCTCGGAATTCGACGAAACAAAAGCCAAACATCTTATTTCACCGAGACGGACCAGAACACCGAAGGGGAGCCGGAGAGGAGGCCCAGGGGACCCACACCATAAGGCGGCACGGGTGGCCCCCTGGCCGCGCCCAGATGTGGGGAGGGAGCCCCCTGGCTCCCCCGACTCCGCCTCTTCGCCTATAAAATCCCCCGCGACCTAAAAACCCTACAAGAATTGACGAAACTCCAGAAAGACTCCAGGGGCGCCGCCGCCATCGCGAAACTCCGTTTCGGGGGACAGAATCTCTGTTCCGGCACGCCACCGGGACGGGGAAGTGCCCCCGGAAGCCTTCTCCATCGACGCCACCGCCTCCATCATGCTCTGTGAGTAGTTCCCCCATGGACTACGGGTTCTAGCTGTAGCTAGTTGGTACTCTCTCTCCCATGTACTTCAATACAATGATCTCATGAGATGTCTTACATGATTGAGATCCATCTGATGTAATCGGTGTTGTGTTTGTTGGGATCCGATGGATTGTTACATTATGATTAGTCTATCTATATAAGTTTGTGAAGTTATTGTTGCTGCAATCTTGTTTTTTTATTTGAAAAGGAAGACTGTGAGGCAAAAAGCCCCACAACAATTTATTACCAAACTCAACACATATGTACAAAAAGCAAAAGGGGAGGGAAGAAAAGGAAGATCCTACCTGTACAAACTAACAAAAAGCTCATATGTCTACTGTAAGCTGCCTATCCAGGCTACAAAATTGTCAAGATGCTTTTTCTTTATCCTATGCTCAAGCAAGGATACATCATGCAAGAAATTCCTCTTCCATCCCAGAAACGAAGGCCGTTCTCCTTGAAAAAATTTCCCATTCCTTTGCTTCCATATGTTCCAACTGGCTAAGATGACTACCTCCATAAAGAAAGGTTTACCAAAGCCTAGCTTAGCCGAAGAAAAAATTGTTTGCACCTCCTGACCAGATGGCCAATTAATTTGCAAATAATTCCAAACCCTCTGACTATAATTGCATTCAAAGAACAGATGAATTCTATCTTCATATTTTCTCCCTAGGCAAAGCACACAATGTATATCCTCAGTTACTTTCCAATGCCTTCTTTGCAGCAGATCTCTGGTGTTTAAGCGATCATTGAGAAGTAACCAGGCAAAAAACTTATGCTTCATAATACAGGATGACTTCCAAATCCATTTGAAAACTGGAATGACTGTAACTTCTGCAAACAGATGCTGATAATATCTAGATGCAGTGAAAGATTTACCCCAACTATACTGCCAGACATCAGCTGCCACATATAGAGGGGAAACTGCCATGATCTGAGCAACTTTTTGAAACTCCTCATAGGCCTGAGCAGACAGGGTTAAGTGAAACAGATCTGCAAATATTGGGCAGTCATAAACTTGCTTTGCTGTTAAATTAGGCTCCTTTACATATGAATGCAATCTTGGAAACCTCTGTGCTATAGGCTGTACTGACCCATCAAACATCCAACTATCACTCCAAAAGAGAAAGGTATCTCCCCTACCAGGTAACACAGTAGAGATTGCCCTGTACTTGTCCAAAAGCTTGCAAATATCCTTCCACCAAAAAGAACCACACAGCTTCTCAGATTGAGGTACTGATTCCTCATAGTAGGCTTGCCAAATCAAATTCACCCATGGCACATCAGCATGATTTAAAAAATTATCAAGATGTTTCATCAAAAGTGCTTCATTTTGCTTCTGAAAGTCTATGATGCCTACTCCTCCCTTATGCTTTGGCTTGCACAACATATCCCAAGCAGCCAGAGATTGTTTGGGAGTGTCAATATTATCTCTCCATAGACATTGCCTTAAAATTCTATCCAATTGCTTAGTGATGCTAGGTGGTAAATCCAAGGAACACAGAAAAAAGTTGACATGGATGACAAAGTTGATTCTACCAATTGTAGCCTAGCTCCTTGTGATAAGAAACTAGATACAGAAGTCAATCTTCTTTCCAAACGAGTGACAATAGGAGCAAGATCGTTTAATTTTGGTTTTGTTGATCCCAATGGCAGACCTAAATAAGTAAAAGGCAAGGATGCTATCTGACAGCCAAAAGCTTCTACTAACACTTTCATTTCCTCAACAGGTACATTGATGGGCACCATACTAGACTTGTGATAATTGATCTTCAAACCAGTAGAAAGAGTGAAGCTGTGAAGCACATCTTTCAAAGCCAAAATCTGAGTCAAGTCAGCAGGTAATATTAACAGAGTATCATCAGCATACTGTACAATTGGGAAGTCTGGATCATTAATCTCTATAGGCAAAGATAGTCTCCCCTCTTGAAGCATATTATTAACCACTATTTGTAATAAATCAGAGCCAAGCACATATAGAATAGGTGAAAGTGGATCCCCTTGCCTGACACCCCTCTTACAGACAAACTGCTTGCCAGGTACTCCATTCAACAAAACAGAAGAAGTACCAGATGCAAGAATATTTTTCACCCATCCAATAGTTTTCTCATCAAAGCCTTTATGCTTCATAACTTGCAAAATCACCTCATGTTCAATTTTATCAAAAGCTTTAGCAAAATCAAGCCTAAGAATAACTATAGGCTTTTTGGAAATATGACATTGATATAAATACTCAAATGTCCATGCCACACAGTCATGAATTGTTCTGGACTTTATGAAACCATATTGGTTTTTATGAATACACTTCAAAATTTTCTGTTGAAACCTGTTAGCCACTAACTTTGTAAGAAATTTGATACAAACATTTGTCAAAGAGATGGGCCTGAAATAATTCACTGTCTCTGGTGATTGCACCTTTGGAACCAAAGTGATGTAAGATCCATTAATATTTTGTAAATTCAAAGAGCCTCCATGAAATTCTGCAGCCAGATCAAAAAACTGCTGCTTAATTATGGGCCAACATTTCTTCAAGAAATGACCATTGAAGCCATCTGGCCCAGGTGCCTTATCTGGGGGCATTTGCTTAATTACCAGTTCCATCTCCTCTAGCAAAAAAGGCATAGAGATTTCTTCCAAACCAGGAACTTTTTCCAAAATAGCAGCAAGATCAAATTGCATACTAATTCCCTCAGACATACCCATTCGTTCCTTATAGCTGGACCACAACAAACCAGCCATCTCTGCATGATCAGACACCTGCCTACCATCAGCTGCAGTCAGCATAGATATAGCATTCCTTCTGTGCCATCTTTGCTGCAATCTTGTTGTGTCTAATGCTTGTCACTAGTGCACGAGTGGCATGATCTTAGATTTAAGCTCTATAATTATTGCTTAGATTGTATCTACAAGTTGTTTGCACATGTCTATGTCCGGAACCCGAGGCCCCAGAGTGACAGCAACTGGGATAACTGGAGGGGAAGGCATAGGTATGAGGATCACATGTTTTCACCAAGTGTTAATGCTTTGCTCCGGTGCTCTATTAAAAGGAGTACGTTAATTATCAGTAGATTCCCTAGAGGCCCGGCTGCCACCGGCTGGTAGGACAAAAGATGTTATGCAAGTTTCTCATTGCGAGCACGCATGACTATATATGGAAAACATGCCGACATGATTAATAATCTTGATGTTCTGTCTTAATGCTATTTCAATCCTATCAATTGCCCAACTGTAATTTGTTCACCCAACACTTGTTACTTGTTATTTGAGAGTTACCACTAGTGTAGATAGCTGGGAACCCCGGTCCATCTCTTATCATCATATACTCGTTCTATATGTCATTGGAAGTAGTATCAACTATTTTCGGGTGCCATTGCCTACGTATTCTTATTCTTTGCTGCTATATTCTTACTACTGCTCTCATATTACTGCTGCTTTCACATCACCCCTGTTACTAGTGCTTTTCCAGGTGCAGCTGAATTGACAACTCAGTTGTTAAAGCTTATAAGTATTCTTTACATCCCCTTGTGTCGAATCAATAAATTTGGGTTTTACTTCTCTCGAAGACTGTTGCGATCCCCTATACTTGTGGGTTATCAATACGCTCTAGAGATCATTTGAACATTCAATGTGATTTCCTATAAGGTACTGTCGTGATCACCAACATCAATGTTTAATATCTACAATACAAAGATATATGATCAAGAAGAGTGAAAAGTCTAAGCTTGGGGATGCCCCCGTGGTTCATCCCTGCATATTTCAAGAAGACTCAAGCGTCTAAGCTTGGGGATGCCCAAGGCATCCCCTTCTTCATCAACAACTTATCAGGTCACTTCTAGTGAAACTATATTTTTATTCAGTCACATCTTATGTGCTTTACTTGGAGCGTCTGTTTGTTTTTATTTTTTGTTTGTGTTTGAATAAATTCGGATCCTAGCAATCCTTGTGTGGGAGAGAGACACGCTCCGCTTTTTCATATGAACACTGGTGTTCTTCGTTTTATTTTTCATGTTCATAGCGAAGCTGAGAGCCGCATCACTTATTGATATTTGGTTGGAAACAGAAAATGCTTCATATTGTCTTAAATAATTTGATACTTGGCAATTGTTTTGAGCTCTCAAGTAGATCATGTTTAAGCTCATGCACCATGTAGTTTAAACCTATTAGTGGAGAACTACCGTAGAGCTTGTTGAAATTTGGCTTGCATGATTGGTCTCTCTAAGGTCTAGATATTTTCTGGTAAAAGTGTTCGAACAACAAGGAAGACAGTGTAGTCTTATAATGCTTGCAATATGTTCTTATGTAAGTTTTGCTGTACCGGTTCATACTTGTGTTTGCTTCAAACAACCTTGCTAGCCAAAGCCTTGTACTGAGAGGGAATGCTTCTCGTGCATCCAAAACCTTGAGCCAAAACCTATGCCATTTGTGTCCACCATATCTACCTACTATGTGGTATTTCCTGCCATTCCAAGTAAATACTTAATGTGCTACCTTTAAACAATTCAAAAGCTATTATCTTTTATTTGTGTCAATGTTTTATAGCTCATGAGGAAGTATGTGGTGTTTATCATTCGATTTTGTCATTTACTTCTGACAAACTTTCACCAATGGACTAGTGGCTCATCCGCTTATCCAATAATTTTGCAAAAAGAGCTGGCAATGGGGTTCCCAGCCCCAATTAATTACAACTTTCACTAATAATTCTCTTCATGTGTTTTGCCCTGATCTATCAGTAAGCAACTTAATTTTGCAAATAGACACTCCTCCATGGTATGTGAATGTTGGAAGGCACCCGAGGATTCGGTTAGCCATGGCTTGTGTAAGCAAAAGGTTGGGAGGAGTGTCATCCATAAATAAAACTAAAGTACATGTGTAAACAAAAGAGAAGAGGGATGATCTACCTTGCTGGTAGAGATAACGTCCTTCATGGGAGCCGCTCTTGATAGTCTGGTTGGCAAGGTAGTTAGAGTACCCATTACCATTCGTTGACAACAACAAACACCTCACAAAACTTTACTTTTATGCTCTCTATATGATTTCAAAACTTGAAAAGCTCTAGCACATGATTTAATCCCTGCTTCCCTCTGCGAAGGGCCTTGCTTTTACTTTATGTTGAGTCAGTTTACCTACTTCTTTCCATCTTAGAAGCAAACACTTGTGTCAACTGTGCATTGATTCTTACATGCTTACTTATTGCACTTATTATATTACTTTGTGTTGACAAATATCCATGACGAGTATGCATGTTGAAGTTGAAAGCAATTGCTGAAACTTAAATCTTCCTTTGTGTTGCCTCAAACCTCTTATTAAGAATTTATTGCTTTATGAGTTAACTCTTATGCAAGACTTTTTGATGCTTGTCTTGAAAGTACTATTCATGAAAAGTTTTGCTATATGTTATCTATTTGTTAGCAAACTATAGATTATTGCCTTGAGTCACTTCATTCATCTCATATGCTTTACAATAGTATGATCAAGATTATGTAAGTAGCATGTCACTACAGAAATTATTCTTTTTATCATTTACCTACTCGAGGGTGAGTAGGAACTAAGCTTGGGGATGCTTGATACGTCTCCAACGTATCTATAATTTCTGATGTTCCATGCTAGTTTTATGACAATACCTACATGTTTTGCTCACACTTTATAATGATTTTATGCATTTTCCCGGACTAACCTATTAACAAGATGCCGAAGTGCTAGTTCCTGTTTTCTGCTGTTTTTGGTTCCAGAAAAGCTGTTCGGGCAATATTCTCGGAATTCGATGAAACAAAAGCCAAACATCTTATTTCACCGAGACGGACCAGAACACCGAAGGGGAGCCGGAGAGGAGGCCCAGGGGACCCACACCATAAGGCGGCGCGGGTGGCCCCCTGGCCGCGCCCAGATGTGGGGAGGGAGCCCCCTAGCTCCCCCGACTCCGCCTCTTCGCCTATAAAATCCCTCGCGACCTAAAAACCCTACAAGAATTGACGAAACTCCAGAAAGACTCCAGGGGCACCGCCGCCATCGCGAAACTCCGTTTCGGGGAACATAATCTCTATTCCGGCACGCCGCTGGGACGGGGAAGTGCCCCCGGAAGCCTTCTCCATCGACGCCACCGCCTCCATCATGCTCCGTGAGTAGTTCCCCCATGGACTACGGGTTCTAGCTGTAGCTAGTTGGTACTCTCTCTCCCATGTACTTCAATACAATGATCTCATGAGCTGCCTTACATGATTGAGATCCATCTGATGTAATCGGTGTTGTGTTTGTTGGGATCCGATGGATTGTTACATTATGATTAGTCTATCTATATAAGTTTGTGAAGTTATTGTTGCTGCAATCTTGTTGTGTTTAATGCTTGTCACTAGTGCACGAGTGGCATGATCTTAGATTTAAGCTCTATAATTATTGCTTAGATTGTATCTACAAGTTGTTTGCACATGTCTATGTCCGGAACCCGAGGCCCCAGAGTGACAGCAACTGGGATAACTGGAGGGGAAGGCGTAGGCATGAGGATCACATGTTTTCACCAAGTGTTAATGCTTTGCTCCGGTGCTCTATTAAAAGGAGTACTGATGGCGTGTAACTCACACGTTCGTTGGTAACCCCAAGAGCAAGGTATGATGCGCACAGCAGCAAGTTTTCCCTCAGAAAGAAACCAAGGTTTATCGAACCAGGAGGAGCCAAGAAGCACGTTGAAGGTTGATGGCGGCGGGATGTAGTGCGGCGCAACACCAGGGATTCCGGCGCCAACGTGGAACCTGCACAACACAACCAAAGTACTTTGCCCCAACGAAACAGTGAGGTTGTCAATCTCACCGGCTTGCTGTAACAAAGGATTAACCGTATTGTGTGGAAGATGATTGTTTGCAGAAAACAGTAAAACAGTATTGCAGTAGATTGTATTTCAGTAAAGAGAATTGGACCGGGGTCCACAGTTCACTAGAGGTGTCTCTCCCATAAGACAAACAGCATGTTGGGTGAACAAATTACAGTTGGGCAATTGACAAATAAAGAGAGCATGACCATGCACATACATATCATGATGAGTATAGTGAGATTTAATTGGGCATTACGACAAAGTACATAGACCGCCATCCAACTGCATCTATGCCTAAAAAGTCCACCTTCAGGTTATCATCCGAACCCCTTACAGTATTAAGTTGCAAAGCAACAGACAATTGCATTAAGTATGGTGCGTAATGTAATCAACAACTACATCCTTAGACATAGCATCAATGTTTTATCCCTAGTGGCAACAGCACAACACAACCTTAGAACTTTCTGTCACATCGTCCCTGTGTCAATGCAGGCATGAACCCACTATCGAGCATAAATACTCCCTCTTGGAGTTACAAGCATCTACTTGGCCAGAGCATCTACTAGTATCGGAGAGCATGCAAGATCATAAACAACACATAGATATAACTTTGATAATCAACATAACAAGTATTCTCTATTCATCGGATCCCAACAAACGCAACATATAGAATTACAGATAGATGATCTTGATCATGTTAGGCAGCTCACAAGATCCGACAATGATAGCACAATGGGGAGAAGACAACCATCTAGCTACAGCTATGGACCCATAGTCCAGGGGTAGACTACTCACACATCACACCGGAGGCGACCATGGCGGCGTAGAGTCCTCCGGGAGATGAATCCCCTCTCCGGCAGGGTGCCGGAGGCGATCTCCTGGATCCCTCGAGATGGGATCGGCGGCGGCGGCGTCTCGCAAGGTTTTCCGTATCGTGGCTCTCGGTGCGGGGGTTTCGTCACGGAGCCTTTAAGTAGGCGGAAGGGTAGGTCAAGAGGCGGCGCGAGGTGCCCAGACCATAGGGCCGCGCGGCCAGGGCAGGGGCCGCGCCGCCCTATGCTCTGGCTGCCTCGTGGCCCCTCTTCGTTTCGTCTTCGGACTTCTGGAAGCTTCGTGGAAAAATAGGCCCCTGGGCGTTGATTTCGTCCAATTCCGAGAATATTTCGTTACTAGGATTTCTGAAACCAAAAACAACAGAAAACAGCAACTGGCACTTCGGCATCTTGTTAATAGGTTTGTTCCAGAAAATGCACGAATATGACATAAAGTGTGCATAAAACATGTAGATAACATCAATAATGTGGCATAGAACATAAGAAATTATCGATACGTCGGAGACGTATCAGCATCCCCAAGCTTAGTTCTGCTCGTCCCGGCGAGGTAAAACGATAACACGTATAATTTCTGGAGTGACATGCCATCATAACCTTGATCATACTATTTGTAAAGCATATGTAGTGAATGCAGCGATCAAAACAATGTATATGACATGAGTAAACAAGTGAATCATATAGCAAAGACTTTTCATGAATAGCACTTCAAGACAAGCATCAATAAGTCTTGCATAAGAGTTAACTCATAAAGCAATAATTCAAAGTAAAGGCATTGAAGCAACACAAAAGAAGATTAAGTTTCAGCGGTTGCTTTCAACTTGTAACATGTATATCTCATGGATATTGTCAACATAGAGTAATATAATAAGTGCAATAAGCAAGTATGTAGGAATCAATGCACAGTTCACACAAGTGTTTGCTTCTTGAGGTGGATAGAAATAGGTGAACTGACTCAACATTAAAAGTAAAAGAATGGTCCTCCATAGAGGAAAAGCATCGATTGCTATATTTGTGCTAGAGCTTTGATTTTGAAAACATGAAACAATTTTGTCAACGGTAGTAATAAAGCATATGTATCATGTAAATTATATCTTACAAGTTGCAAGCCTCATGCATAGTGTACTAATAGTGCCCGCACCTTGTCCTAATTAGCTTGGACTACCGGATCATCACAATGCACATGTTTTGACCAAGTGTCACAAAGGGGTACCTCTATGCCGCTTTGTACAAAGGTCTAAGGAGAAAGCTCGCATTGGATTTCTCGCTATTGATTATTCTTCAACTTAGACATCCATACCGGGACAACATAGACAACAGATAATGGACTCCTCTTTTATGCATAAGCATGTAACAACAATTAATAATTTTCTCATTTGAGATTGAGGATATATGTCCAAAACTGAAACTTCCACCATGGATCATGGCTTTAGTTAGCGGCCCAATGTTCTTCTCTAACAATATGCATGCTTAACCATAAGGTGGTAGATCTCTCTTACTTCAGACAAGACGGACATGCATAGCAACTCACATGAAATTCAACAAAGAGTAGTTGATGGCGTCCCCAGTGAACATGGTTATCGCACAACAAGCAACTTAATAAGAGATAAAGTGCATAATTACATATTCAATACCACAATAGTTTTTAAGCTATTTGTCCCATGAGCTATATATTGCAAAGGTGAATGATGGAATTTTAAAGGTAGCACTCAAGCAATTTACTTTGGAATGGCGGAAAATACCATGTAGTAGGTAGGTATGGTGGACACAAATGGCATAGTGGTTGGCTCAAGTATTTTGGATGCATGAGAAGTATTCCCTCTCGATACAAGGTTTAGGCTAGCAAGGCTTATTTGAAACAAACACAAGGATGAACCGGTGCAGCAAAACTCACATAAAAGACATATTGAAAACATTATAAGACTCTACACCGTCTTCCTTGTTGTTCAAACTCAATACTAGAAATTATCTAGACCTTAGAGAAACCAAATATGCAAACCAAATTTTAGCATGCTCTATGTATTTCTTCATTAATAGGTGCAAAGCATATGATGCAAGAGCTTAATCATGAGCACAACAATTGCCAAGTATCACATTACCCAAGACATTAATAGCAATTACTACATGTATCATTTTCCAATTCCAACCATATAACAATTTAACGAAGGAGAAACTTCGCCATGAATACTATGAGTAGAAACCAAGGACATACTTGTCCATATGCTACAGCGGAGCGTGTCTCTCTTCCATAAAGTGAATGCTAGGATCCATTTTATTCAAACAAAACAAAAAACAAAAACAAACCGACGCTCCAAGCAAAGCACATAAGATGTGACTGAATAAAAATACAGTTTCAGGGGAGGAACCTGATAATGTTGTCGATGAAGAAGGGGATGCCTTGGGCATCCCCAAGCTTAGACGCTTGAGTCTTCTTAATATATGCTGGGGTGAACCACCGGGGCATCCCCAAGCTTAGAGCTTTCACTCTCCTTGATCATGTTGCATCATACTCCTCTCTTGATCCTTGAAAACTTCCTCCACACCAAACTCGAAACAACTTATTAGAGGGTTAGTGCACAATAAAAATTAACATATTCAGAGGTGACACAATCATTCTTAACACTTCTGGACATTTCATAATGCTACTGAACATTAGTGGATCAAAGAAATTCATCCAACATAGCAAAAGAGGCAATGCGAAATAAAAGGCAGAATCTGTCAAAACAGAACAGTTCGTATTGACGAATTTTAAAATGGCACCAGACTTGCTCAAATGAAAATGCTCAAATTGAATGAAAGTTGCGTACATATCTGAGGATCATGCACGTAAATTTTCTTAATTTTCTGAGCTACCCACAGGGAGGTAGACCCAGATTCGTGACAGCAAAGAAATCTGGAACTGCGCAGTAATCCAAATCTAGTACTTACTTTTCTATCAAAGGCTTAACTTGGCACAACAAAACACAAAACTAAGATAAGGAGAGGTTGCTACAGTAGTAAACAACTTCCAAGACACAAAATAAAAACAAAGTACTATAGGTAAAAACATGGGTTGTCTCCCATAAGCGCTTTTCTTTAACGCCTTTCAGCTAGGCGCAGAAAGTGTGTATCAAGTATTATCGAGAGATGAAGTGTCAACATCATAATTGGTTCTCATAATAGAATCAAAAGGTACCTTCATTCTCTTTCTAGGGAAGTGTTCCATACCTTTTTTGAGAGGAAATTGATATTTTATATTACCTTCCTTCATATCAATGATAGCACCAACAGTTCGAAGAAAAGGTCTTCCCAATATAATGGGACAAGATGCATTGCATTCAATATCCAAGACAACAAAATCAACGGGAACAAGTCTATTGTTAACGGTAATGCGAACATTATCAACTTTATCCAAAGGTTTCTTTGTAGAATGATCCGCAAGATTAACATCCAAATAACAATTTTTCAGCGGTGGCAAGTCAAGCATATTATAAATTTTCTTAGGCATAACAGAAATACTTGCACCAAGATCACATAAAGCATTACAATCAAAATCTTTAACCTTCATTTTAATGATGGGCTCCCAACCATCCTCTAGCTTTCTAGGAATAGAGGCTTCGCGCTCTAGTTTCTCTTCTCTAGCTTTTATGAGAGCATTTGTAATATGATGTGTAAAAGCCAAATTTATAGCACTAGCATTAGGACTTTTAGCAAGTTTTTGTAAGAACTTTATAACTTCAGAGATGTGGCAATCATCAAAATTCAAACCATTATAATCTAAAGCAATGGGATCATCATCCCCAATATCGGAAAAAATTTCAGCAGCTTTATCACAGGCAGTTTCAGCAGTTTTAGCAGTTTCAGGCAGTTTCTCGCGCTTTGCATTAGAAGTGGAAACATTGCTAACACCAATTCTTTTATTAGTATTAGTAGGAGGTGCAGCAACATGTGTAGCATTAGCATTACTAGTGGTGGTAATAGTCCAAACTTTAGCTACATTCTTCTCTTTAGCTAGTTTTTCATTTTCTTCTCTATCCCACCTAGCACGCAGTTCAGCCATTAATCTTATATTCTCATTAATTCTAACTTGAATGGCATTTGCTGTAGTATTAATTTTATTATGATGATTCTCATTAGTCATAACTTTCGATTTCAAAAGATCAACATCAGCAGCAAGACTATCAACTTTAGAAGCAAGTATATCAATTTTCCCAAGCTTTTCTTCAACAGATTTGTTAAAAGCAGTTTGTGTACTAATAAATTCTTTAAGCATGGCTTCAAGTCCGGGGGGTGAACTCCTATTATTGTTGTAAGAATTCCCATAAGAATTACCATAGCCGTTGCCATTATTATAAGGATATGGCCTATAGTTGTTACTAGAATTGTTCCGGTAAGCATTGTTGTTGAAATTACTATTTTTAATGAAGTTCACATCAACATGTTCTTCTTGTGCAACCAATGAAGCTAACGGAACATTATTAGGATCAACATTAGTCCTATCATTCACAAGCATAGACATTATAGCATCAATCTTATCACTCAAGGAAGAGGTTTCTTCGACAGAATTTACCTTCTTACCTTGTGGAGCTCTTTCCGTGTGCCATTCAGAGTAGTTGATCATCATATTATCAAGAAGCTTTGTTGCTTCACCAAGAGTGATGGATATAAAGGTACCTCCAGCAGCTGAATCCAATAAATTCCGCGAAGAAAAATTTAGTCCTGCATAGAAGGTTTGGATGATCATCCAAGTAGTCAGTCCATGTGTTGGGCAATTTTTAACCAAAGATTTCATTCTTTCCCAAGCTTGAGCAACATGTTCAGTATCTAATTGTTTAAAATTCATTATGCTACTCCTCAAAGATATAATTTTAGCAGGGGGATAATATCTACCAATAAAAGCATCCTTGCATTTAGTCCATGAATCAATACTATTCTTAGGCAGAGATAGCAACCAATCTTTAGCTCTTCCTCTTAATGAGAAAGGAAACAATTTTAGTTTAATAATGTCACCATCTACATCTTTATATTTTTGCATTTCACATAGTTCAACAAAATTATTAAGATGGGCAGCAGCATCATCAGAACTAACACCAGAAAATTGCTCTCGCATAACAAGATTCAGTAAAGCAGGTTTAATTTCAAAGAATTCTGCTGTAGTAGCAGGTGGAGCAATAGGTGTGCATAAGAAATCATTATTATTTGTGGTTGTGAAGTCACACAACTTAGTATTTTCAGCGGTAGCCATTTTAGCAATAGTAAATAAAGCAAACTAGGTAAAGTAAATGCAAGTAACTAATTTTTTTGTGTTTTTGATATAGCAAACAAGATAGCAAATAAAGTAAAACTAGCAACTAATTTTTTTGTATTTTGATTTAGTGCAGCAAACAAAGTAGTAAATAAAACTAAGCAAGACAAAAACAAAGTAAAGAGATTGGGAAGTGGAGACTCCCCTTGCAGCGTGTCTTGATCTCCCCGGCAACGGCGCCAGAAATCTAGCTTGATGGCGTGTAACTCACACGTTCGTTGGGAACCCCAAGAGGAAGGTATGATGCGCACAACACCAAGTTTTCCCTCAGAAAGAAACCAAGGTTTATCGAACCAGGAGGAGCCAAGAAGCACGTTGAAGGTTGATGGCGGCGGGATGTAGTGCGGCGCAACACCAGGGATTCCGGCGCCAACGTGGAACCTGCACAACACAACCAAAGTACTTTGCCCCAACGAAACAGTGAGGTTGTCAATCTCACCGGCTTGTTGTAACAAAGGATTAACCGTATTGTGTGGAAGATGATTGTTTGCAGAAAACAGTAAAACAGTATTGCAGTAGATTGTATTTCAGTAAAGAGAATTGGACCGGGGTCCACAGTTCACTAGAGGTGTCTCTCCCATAAGACAAACAGCATGTTGGGTGAACAAATTACAGTTGGGAAATTGACAAATAATGTCGTTGCCTAATCGACGGTACCTCCGAGGAGGGATCCTCACGAGGGGGAGAAGAAGTAGGGGCCATAGGGCGGAGTGCACACGGGACGGTGGTACGCGAGTTACCCAGCTTCGGAACACCTGCACGATGACAGGGCCTACTGCTGCTTGTCTGGTATTATCTGGGCGCTTTCGCGTTGTTACAATGAGTTGTGGTTGTCTCTCTAGTGCTCCCGGGATCCGGCTTATAAAGGCGCACGGATCTAGGGTTTACATGGAGAGTCCTAGCCGGATTACAGACAGCCTAGCTACGGTACAATATCTTGCCGTACACGTCACGGATCCGCCTTCCATACACGTCGTACTGGATCCGGGTTCCTCATGGGCCTCCCTGGATCCGGGTCACTCCTAGGTCGGTGCGGATCCGGCCTGCTGATCCTGGGCTGGACTTCTTCTTACATGATCAACAGCAACTGGGCCGCCCGATGGGCCACATGCCTCATCACCGTCTGTGGGCCACCCGGGCTTGCCGGATCTAGGCACTGTCGATGGTACACCCATGAAGTATACCCACAACAGTAGCCCCCAGAGTTCTCCGAGTTTCCCCTGCAATTTCCGCCTTGCTGGTCCATCATGATCTCCGGCAAACGTTGGTAACGCGGAGAAACTTGAAGAGCTCCAACCTTGCATTTTCTTCCTTTTCCAACTTATAGCCGGAAAATGCTCCCATCCCGCGGGACTTCATCCATCGACGTTCCAAAGAACATTTCCGGGTTACTCCCTGCTCGAATCAAAGCCAATCTTATCTTCACAGAGTTACCCGGAGTCTTAAAAGACTCAAACGGCTTCGGAAATCCTTCACCTTTAGGTTATGCTTAACAACGGAAGTTCCGTATTTCCCGCGCACAACTTCCTCATTTCCCGCGCTAAATTTTCGCAGATGCAAATCTTCAGCCGGAATTTTCGGGAGTGCATGGTTAAGTTACCTCCACGTCGTTTTACCGCATTTGACCTAAACACATGTCATCCATCCAACGGCGCGACCGTTCAGTTTCCACCGTTGGATCCGGATCCCGAATCTCCGAGCGGCTTATAAATAACCCGCGGCCCGGTAAAAATTCATTCTTTCACCCCCTCTCACCACATCGTCTTCCTCCTCGCGCCGCGCCGCCCGCCAGATCTTGATTCCGGCGAGCTTCGCGCCGGCGAACTTCGCGCGCCGCCGAACCGAGGCTCCCCTCGCACCAAGATTCTCACGTTTGATCGGGAAACTCGCTCCGCCGCCAATTTGTGGTCACGCGGATCAATTTCCTTCAAGTTCGGCGACCTCATCTTCCGCCGGAGCTTCGTCGCACCACCGCGCCATTAGCGGTAAGTACGCCGGACTTGTAGAAGACAACCTAGTGTAGAAGATAGGCTTAGTGATCCGGGTACTCAGACACTTTGTATGGGTGCAGCCGGAAGCATGCCACTCGAATCGTCACTTTGCACTGGTAGCTCTTCGAGTAGCCCGGATCCCAACCAAATAGAACCCATATGCCCGGATCCTATATCATTCCTGCCACCGTATGTTTCCGACATCAGACTAGCTCAACCTTTTTCCGCATCTTCCAGCACCGCTCCAAACCGGATCCCTACCCTCCAAGAGCTCCAAGAAGAACTCGAGGGACAAGCTCGGATGGCAGCAAAGGTGCAGGAGGCGGAAAGCAAGAGGGCGTCCAAGGCCCGGATCCGTGAAGGAGAACGAGGTCAATGGTGGCCTTGCGCAACCACCGACGTGGAGCTTAGAGAGCTCCAGAACGAGGGAATGATCTCCACACACTGGAGTTTCGCTCGTGACTCCGACGCCCCCAAGCCAGAAGCCGGAGAAGTTGTCATGACCAAGGCTTGGGTGGAACGCGGACTTTCACTCCCTTGTTCGGAATTTTTTCTCTCCATCCTCAACACTTACGGGCTCCAGCCCCACAACATTTGCCCCAATTCATACCTTCTCTTGTCCAACTTCGTGACTCTCTGCGAAGGACATCTTGGGATCCGGCCAGATGTCAAGTTGTGGCAATTCTTTTTCCGAGTGAAGAAAGAAACTAAGGACAAAGCAATGGTGAACTGCGGAAGCATGACGTTCATGCTCCGCCCTAATCGCATGTATCCTCCCCATGATTCACACGAGTCCGTCCGGTACTGGAATGCCGGATGGTTCTACGAGAAGAATGCTTCCGTTCCGGGTGTCCACGAAGGCCTCCCCCAATTTGTGAACGAACCTCCAGAAGAACTTGCAAGCTGGAGCTTCGTGCCTCCACTCGCCCTGACCCCAACTTTGGAGAAAGCCGCGCGGAGAATCTCCTGGCTAGTCCACGACGGACTGACCGGAGCCCAGCTCACGCTTAGCTGGTTCTCCCGGAGAATCCAGCCTCTTCGCTACAACGCGCGCCTGATGTGCGCTTATACCGGGGCAGACGATCTTCTCCGGGTTACCCGCCATGATCTTCCGGCTGATTCTCTGAAGAGAAGGATCAAGACGCTGGTGAAGATTCCGAGGGGCCAACAGGTCCCGGAACTTTTCAAGGATATCTACACGAACGATCAGTGTCCTCCGGTAAGCTTCGTTCTTTCCGCTACTTCAAACTTCACAAGTTTTTTGATGTTTAACTCTAACTTTTGTTCATTTTCCTTCCAGCTCAATACATTGGCGGAGGACAACTTCCGCACCATCATTCGCGTCCCCGTCACCAGCGACACGGCGGAGGAGGCTCCGGAAGATGATGAGGAGGAAGAGGACCAAGCACCCCGCAAGGCGGCCCCTCGACCTACAAAGCGTCCCCGCGCCAAGGCTTCCGGCTCTGAAGCCGGAGCTAGCGGCGAGGCCTCCGCCAAGAAGCCAAAGACGACGAAACCACCTCCGCTTGACTCAAGGAAAGCGGAGCGAGCGCGTCTACGGATGCTCTCGACGGCTGGCCAGGGCACACGCCCCATCATTCCCGGCGCCCCGTAAGTTTCCGAGCATGATGCGATTTCAACTTAGCGAAACTATTTCTTGTCTAAACCCTTTCACTTGTTTGCAGGAATCCGAAAACCGCTGCCACGCGGACCACCAGCCAGGAGCCCATCACGAAGTACATGAAGAAATCTCCGGCTGTTGGTCCCTCTACTCCAGTTCCACCCAGCGCTTCCCACCCAACTCCTCAACCATCGCCTCCTCAGGCTGACCCATCTCCCCCGCCTGCCGAAAACACTCCACCGGAAATAATTCCGGTTAGCAGCGGGCATGCGGAGGAAGAAGATCCCAAGGCCAAAGGCCCTGCCCAAGAAGAGGCGGAAACACAAGGCCAAGGAGATGCGGAAGTCACTTCCGAGAAGGCTGGAGAAGGCGCTGGCGACATAGTCGTTTTCCGCAGAACATCGGAGATCCGCCGGACACCACTTCCACCCCAAGGCGTATGCCACCAAGTTTTTTAACAAGCTGACTGAGGCGGAGAAGTGGGAGCTTGAACAAGACCTGCTCAACGCCATGATGAACAACGCCTGGGGGAAGCCGGATTCCAGGACATCGGAAATCCAGGACTTCAAGAAAAACATTGGCCAGTTCTGCGATCAACTTATCTGCAAGCAAAAGGTACTCCCCAGTAGCCCCCAAGCATGTAGGCGGAAACTCCAAAAGTAGTTAGTGCTTAAATGCTTAGAAAGAGATTACTTCCGGGAAAGTTTTTTAGAATGGACCAGTAGCCCCCAAGCATTATGGCGGAAAAGTTCCGGCAATGATGCTTTAAAGGAAACCACTGCGATAGGCGGAATTTTAACTCCTGCGCTGTTTAAATTTTACAGGAACAGCAGGCGCTGCACTACGAGCTGCACAAGAACATTGCCTTGCAGCGCCGCGTTACTCTGAGTCAGGCGGAAAATATCCGGACCTTGAAGGATGAGAATGCGGAACTGGCTAAACAACTGGCGGACGCCCAAGGTTGGTTTCCGCCTTCTTCGTTATTAACCAAATTTCGACTTCAAATTTGCTGTTAACGTATATTATTATAGGCGCATCCTCCTCCCTTGCAACAGCTTCGACTGAACTTGAGAACCTGCGCTCCTCGTACCAAGAATTGGAGACGAAGCTAAAGGAGGCGGAACTTAAGAGGGAGCAGGCCGAAAAGCAGCTGGCGGAGACAAACTCCGAGCATATCAGGGAGAAGGGCAAGCTGGAGCTGAAAAAGAAAGCTGATAGCGAGACCATCAGGAGGCAGCAAAAAGAGCTCAACGGACTCCGGAAATTTATGGAGACAGCGGAGCAGCACTGGGACTTGCTCAATGAAAACATCTTGGGTATGATATCGGAACCTTGTCAAGATATTTGCTCCGATTCTTTTTTTACTTTGCGCTCAAATTGCGTGCTTATATCCTGATTATCTTTTTATGTAGAGCCGCTTGGGTACCCGGAACAGCGCGAATTTGTTCCCACGAGACGATCTTCTGCAACTCGCGGGTGATGACTGTAAGGATCTCATCTCCGCCTCCCGCAAAATATGCCATAACTTGAACATCAAGAGGAGCCGCACTTGCGACGTGCGCAAGCTTATTGGCAAGATGGATGTTCTGCCGGAGCTGGTGACAGATCTGCAAGCATCTTCAGCCCGCGGCGCAGCTGCAATGGCCTTGACCATGTGCCTGGCACACACTCCGGGTCTTGATCTTGATGAAGTGACCACGGGCGTTCCCCCGGATGCGGATGTCGGCTTGCTGCTGGATGCAGTGAGTGGCTACGACACCCGTATCGCGCGCAGGATCCGGCACGAGGAATTCTACGACAAGGTCGTCCTCGCAGCTGACGAGCCCTTGGAAGCGGAACTTCAAAAGGAACTCGAGGCCAAGGCGCGACCTGCGGAATCCGGAGCCCAGTTTACTGGACCAGCTCCAAGGATGCTCCCCAAGAGGAACCCAAGACCAGCACTCACGCTTCGAGGAAAAAGGAAGTGAAGAAGACGTGTCTTCTCCGGCCGAAGGTGCCAAGGAACAAGATCCGAGCCGGCCGAAGGTGCCAAGGAACAGGATCCGAGAGGGCAAGACTTCTCCGGCCAAAGGTGCCAAGGAACAAGATCCGAGCCGGCCGAAGGTGCCAAGGAACGAGGATCCGAGAGGGCAAGACTTCTCCGGCCAAGGAACAGAGTGAAAAATTTATTCCTGCGGGAAAAACAATGCATCATTTTGGCCCCAGCGAGGGTTTGTAATAAGACTTTAAATTCTTAAGTAGCTAGGAACGAAACGATTATGCATGGGGCGGAAAAACTTATCCTGCTATCCGTTAAATATTATGTGCATGTTTCGTTTTATGTCGGAAAGCAAGTGCTGATTTCGTTATTTTCCGGCTTGCCCGCTTGACCTTCCACGAGCCGGAAAACCTTAGCCGGAAACGCTCGCCAGCGGCGACGAAGCCCAATGGCAGTCCGTCCATAACCGTGGAAACAAGCCCCCAGGCATAGGTGCCGGAAATCGCTACTAGGAATCCACGAGTTCGCAACAGATAACAACTTTATCAGAAAACTAAGCTTACGTCCTAAAGGACGATTTTGAAAATCACAACTTTCATACACGCCTAGGCGGAAAAAATCCAGCTCTGCGGTTTTAGTTGGAAAAAACATACACGATCTAAAATGAACAAGTAAAGGAGGTAAAAGACTCAAAAGAGTGAACCGAAGCTTTATTTCATTGATCATGTATAACTATTACAGAGTTTAGAACTCGGAAAATATATGCTAAGTGTAGAAAGGACGTAGCTGTGCGATATTCCAAGGGCGATCTGTTTCATCGTAGATGTCATCCGGATCCTCACGCTTGCGTTTCCGGTGCCAGTTAGCAGGTCTATCCCTTAACTCGCGGAAATCGACAAGGTAGTACGACCCGTTATGAAGCACTTTGCTAACGACGAAGGGTCCTTCCCATGGAGATTGCAGCTTATGGTCTTTCACCTGTCGAAGGCGGAGGACCAGGTCTCCTGCCATAAAGGAGCGTTTCCGAACTCGACGACGGTGATAACGTCGGAGCTTTTTGCCGATAGATGGCGGATCTCTGATCTGCTAAGTTCCGAGCTTCCTCGATCGTGTCCACAGATAGCTGCAGCCTCGTCACTGTTTCTTCATTGTAGGCGGAAACTCGCGGTGAGTCGTGGATGATGTCGGAGGGAAGCACGGCTTCGGATCCGTATACCAGGAAAAAGGGGTAAACCCCGTTGATCTGTTAGGGGTGGTTCGTAAACTCCACGTAACAGCTTCCAACTCGTCGGCCCAAGCTCAGGCTGCTCGTCGCAGCGGTTCTTCGAGGCGCGGCTTAATTCCTGATAATATTAGACCGTTAGCCCTTTCAACCTGACCGTTAGATTGTGGATGAGCCACAGATGCAAGGTCCAGTCGGATCCCCATTGTGTCACAATAATCCCTTAACTCTCCTTGAGCGAAGTTTGTGCCATTATACGTGATTATGCTTTGTGTGGGATGCCGAATCTCATCACGAGGCTGCAGGAATTTTAGTGCCGTAGCACCGTCGGCTTTTCTCACCGGCTTAGCCTCGATCCATTTCTTGAACTTGTCAACAGCGACCAGGAGGTACTCAAAACCGCCAGGAGATGATCTTTTTAACTTACCAACCATATCGAGCCCCCAGACCGCAAATGGCCAGGTGATAGGTATGGTCTTCAGCTCTTGGGCTGGAGCGTTTGGTTGAGTAGCGTAGTACTGGCAACCTCGGCAGGTCTTGACTATTTTATCAGCGTCTTCTTTAGCTGTAAGCCAGTAGAAACCTAACCGAAAAGCTTTTGCAACGAGTGATCTGGGAGCGGCGTGATGCCCGCAGTCCCCTGCGTGGATCTCTCTGAGGATTTCAATGCCATCTTGATTGGAGACGCATTTAAGAAATACCCCTGCTGCACTTCGTTTGTAGAGCTGTCCGTCAACTATTGTGTAGGTTCTTGCTCGTCTGACGATCTGTCGTGCGAGGACCTCGTCCTCTGGCAACTTCTGATCGATGAGGTAGTCCAGGAAAGGCTGGGTCCAAGCCGGAATGATAGCCATCACTTCCCTAGCCGGAGACACTGCCACCTCTGGGTTTTCCGGGTTAGCGCCCTTAACTGAGGGTATCCGGAGATGCTCCAGGAAAATGCCAGGCGGAATTGGCTTCCTGCCGGATCCGAGCTTGGATAGCATATCTGCCGCTGTGTTGTCGTCTCTCCTGACGTACTTGACTTCGTATCCGAGGAAGCTCTTGGCGATCTCGTCAACTTCGTCTCTGTAGGCCGCCATGACGGAATTTCTGGCGTTCCAGGTTCCGGCTACTTGCTGTGCCACCAGGTCGGAATCTCCACAGCATATGATGTGCTTGATCCCTATTTCCTTAGCGATGCGCAGGCCGTGTAGTAGAGCCTCATATTCCGCCATATTGTTGGTAGCTTCGAAGTGGATCTGCAGAACATACTGCAGTTCTTCTCCGGTAGGGGACTTCAGGGTGACTCCGGCTCCTGAGCCTTGGTGCTGCTTGGATCCGTCGAAGTGCATGACCCATGTCTCTGGTTCCGGCTCCAGACTTGCATCCGGAGCTTCTGTCCAATCTGCAACGAAATCCGCCAGAACCTGGGATTTTACCGCAGTCCTTGGCTTGTAAGCGATGTCGAAGGCGGATAATTCGATGCCCCATTTAGCCGTACGTCCTGTTGCGTCAGCGTTGTTGAGAATTGTTGACAGCGGAGCCTTGCTCACGGCCCATTCTTGGATGCTCTTGGAAATAATGCCTCGGCTTCCGGCTGCCTAGGAACACGCCATAAGCTAGCTTACGAAAGTGAGGATATCTCTGTTTTGATTCCGTCAGCACCTCGCTGATGTAGTAGACAGGTCTCTGGACGTCATATTCATGACCTTCTTCCTTTCGCTCCACCACGATGACGAGGCTGACGACTTTGTTGGTAGCTGCCAGGTAAAGGAGCATTGGCTCTGACTCTGCTGGAGCTGCCAAGATAGGAGGGGAAGTAAGTATTTCCTTCAACCCTCGAAGAGCTGCATCAGCTGCGTCGTCCCAGACAAACTTGTCTGTTTTCTTCAGCAGCTTGTACAGAGGTAGTGCCTTCTCGCCAAGACGGCTGACAAACCTACCGATTGCTGCAACACAGCCGGTTAGTCGTTGCACATCTTTGAGACAAGTTGGCCTTTTGATGCACAGGATTGCCTTGATCTTTTCCGGGTTAACCTCAATGCCTCTGTGAGAGACTATGAAGCCAAGGAGTTTTCCGGCTGGCACGCCAAAGACGCACTTTAGCGGATTCAACATCATCTTGTACCTGCGGAGGTTGTCGAAGGTTTTACGTGAGATCGCTGATCAAGTCGGATCCTTTCCGGGTCATGACCGCGATGTCGTCGACGTAAGCGTGCACGTTCGGCCAATTTGGTCCTTCAGGCACCGCTGCATCGTACGTTGATAAGTAGCACCTGAGTTTTTCAAACCAAAAGGCATAGTAACATAGAAGTAAGTACCCAAGGGGGTAATGAATGAAGTCGCCTTTTGGTCGGATTCCTTCATCCGGATCTGATGATACCCGGAATACGCATCAAGAAAACACAAGTTCTGCCCCCGCCGTCGAATCAATGACTTGGTCAATGCGCGGCAAGGGGAACGGATCCTTCGGGCAATGTTTGTTCAAGCCGTAGTAATCGATGCACATTCTTAGTATTTCGGTGTTCTTTTTGGGTACAAGGACGGGATTCGCGACCCAATCGGTATGGATAACTTCTATTACAAAACCTGCTTCTAGTAACTTTGCTAGTTCCATTCCTATGGCGCGGCGCTTCTTATCTCCAAAGCGTCGCATAGCTTGCTTCACTGGTTTGGCCCCGGATTTATGTTGAGGTAGTGCTCGGCGAGTTCCCTAGGTACTCCGGACATGTCGAAGGTTGCCATGCGAAGATATCCATGTTAGCGCGGAGTAACTCGCCGAGCGCGCTTTCCTATTTGGGGTCCATGTTGGCTCCGACTGAAACCTGCTTGGAAGAGTCCCCTGGAATGAGGTCAGGCTTCTTGGTTTCTATCGCGGGCTTGACGGAGGTTTTCTGCTCGGAGATTTGCTTCTTGGTGGTCTGCATCTCGATCGGATCCACCGCGGCTCTCAGTAGCCTTTCGGCTCTTCTCCGGATATCACGGATTCTGCGAAGGCGGCTTCGCCTAACTCGCACTCATGAGCTTTTTGTAATCTCCGGATACGGTAATCATACCTTTAGGACCCGGAATCTTGAGCTTGTTGTAGATGTAGCACGCTCTTGCGTGGAACTTGTGGTAGGTGGGCCTGCCGAAGATGACGTGGTAGGAGCTCTTGAAGGGCACAACTTCAAACGTGATCTTCTCTTCGCGGAAATTATGAACATCGCCAAAAGCCACGGGAAGTGTGATGCCGCCGAGGAGTTCGCCTTCTTACCCGGAACCACGCCATGAAACTCGGTGGTACCGTGTTTGAGCTGTTCCTTGGTGAGGTTCATCCGCTCTAGAGTCTCCCGGGTACATGATGTTCGTGCTAGCTCCACCATCCATGAGGCACTTGGAGAAGTCATACCCATCGATGCGGGGACTTACAACCAAGGCGTAGCATTCCTTCGGCACAATTGCGGGATGATCCTTCCGATCAAATGTGCACGGGATTTCCGACCACTGACGTCTTGCGGCACAGCCGGAACTATGGCGTTCAGGATCCGGGTAGCTGACTTGGAGGCGCGTACTGTTGGGGTTCCGAGGAAAGTGTGGTAAGCCCCCACGCTCTTTTTGTCGAATGGGTTGGATTTTCCTGCGGATCCTGCCTTGGGATCCGGCGAGTTATCATCCTCATCCATCGCCTCGGAACTATCGTCCTCCTTGTCCTTGTTCTTGCCCTTGCCACCTTTTCCGCGAGGGCGGTGCTTCCGGGCGCGCTTGTATCCGGCCTCCGGGTCGTTCTTTAGATCATTGACCCACTTGCAGTTGCGGTTGGTATGAGTGGACTTTCCTGTAACCGGATCCGAGATGGGCCGAGCGGGGCATGTCTCTGTACTCCTCATAGGTTTGCGGTGCGCGGGATCCGGCAGCAGTGACCTCGGAGGTATGCTGCTGACCCCTGCCGGCTCCGCCTCCGCGTCCGCGTCCTCTTCCGCCTCCTGGACCTCCGCGTTGAAACGCCATGGCGACCATCTCGGATCCGCCACTCTTACGGTCATCGAGGTTCTTGCGCTTATGGCTGCTGCTGCCGCCGTTGTCACGGTTCTTCTTTTGTTGGTGCGGGGGATTCTGTGGCTGCGAGATCACCGCTGCGTCGTCGTCGGCGGCAGTGTGATCGCTAGCGATGGTGATCATGTCATCCAACGTCAGTTGATTTGCATTGACCATGCAGGTTAGCTTGTGTCGCAGCAGTCCTCCTCGCTGCAAGCCCCCAATGAAGGCGTGCATTGCCGTGCGGTTGTCAACGTTCTCGCACTCGTTTACGCATGCCAACCATCGGGTAAGGAAATTCCTTGATGTTTCGCCCTTCTTACGGATGCAAGCACATGGGTCGCTTGTTGTGGCAGGTCTCTTGTAGGTGCCCCTGAAGTGTTTCTCAAAAGCATTCTTCGTGTCGAACCAGCAAAAGATGGAGTTCTTCTCGAGGTCACTGAGCCAGATCCGGGCTGGAGCAACAAGGTACATCTGGAGCATGCGGCCGGGGAGGTTAGGGGTTCCTCCGGCGAAGGTTACAGCGTTGTAGTAATCCTCGATCCAGGTATCCGGCCTTTCGGTGCCATCATAGTGCTTCAGATTTCCGGGTAGCTTGAGGTTCATCCTTGGCTTTGGTTCCTCTCGAATCATCCTGCCAAAGCACTTCGGGCCAATGTAGTCGGTTCTGTACTCGTTAAGGCGGTCCCGCGCGTCGCGCGAGCCGTGGCGAGGAGACTTTGTGCGAGAGCGAGATCTCCGGCCATTGCCTCCGCCTCCACCTCCGCCTCCACCGCTAGGTGGTGGGGAGGGAGACCTGCGAGGTGGGCGGTCTGACTTCTTGCTTCCGCCATCTGAATCTCCTCGGCCTTCCTGGTGCTGACTCCGGCTCCTGTGGCTGCCTTCGCCTTGGCGCTGGCTGCCCTGGTCGTTCGGCGAGGCTCGGGTCACGGCTCCGACGAGGCTCGGGTCCCGGCTCTGCGAGGTTCTGGGTCGCGGCTCCGACGAGGTTCTGGATCGCGGTTCCGGCGAGGCTCTGGACCGCGGTCTTCATTCCGACTCCTCCTGGGCTCGGGTTCGTGAACATTGTTCTGATTCCGGCGAGGTTCCGGCGAGCGCTCCCTGTTTCTGTTTCTTGGCAGCACGTTGTCGCGGATAACAAGCGCACCATGCCCCATGGGCCTGGTGTTTCCGGCTGGACTACGGCGGCGAGGGGGTCGCGGGTAACCGTTGGGTGGAGGCGAGGGGTTGCGGTATTTGTCTCTTCCGGAGTACATCGCGTCCTTTCCCTTCCTTGGATCCGACGGAGGCGTCTGTGACGGAACAGGGATCGGATTTGGGTGCTCCCTGGCCCTTCTTCTGCGCTCCGACGATCCGGTGTGCGATTCATCGTCCTTCGCGCGGTAGATACACGAGTTATCCGGATTGGATTCCAACTGCGCGAAGTATACGCCTTGCTCTGCTGCACCTTCTTGAGCGACGAGTGTGCGGAGATAGTTGATGTCAACTTCTTCGTCCGTCTTCTTCAGCAATTCCGCTGCTTTCTGCATGTTGTCCTTTGGAGTTTCCAGCGGCTGGTGATCTGCGGGCGTGTTGAAGGGTATCCTGCGAGGCGGAATTGCTTCTCTAACAATTCGATCGGCCTCCGCCTGCGCATAGGTCATCTTTACCTCCCACTCAGCCCTCATGCTCTTGACCTGCTCGAGTGTGGCAGCAATCTCGCGGTCCTGTCTCTCGAAGTTTTCCGTCCAGGCTGCATGATCTGCCCTTCCTATCCTTAACGCAGCTTCGGTATCGGCGAGCCTCTTGGCTGTGGCCAGCATTTCCTTTCTGGCGGTCTCTAGGGCCTCCAGATCTGCGGCGTCGCCCGGGGTTATAGGTGTGTTAAGAACTGCTCGCGCGGCCACCTCCTCTGCTGACAAGATTTCCTCCGAGGGAGAATCCCTTTGGGGTCGCACCCGAGACATTGGAGATCCTTGATGGGATGGTTGGGGGTCAGATTGGCTGACTTGGTCTCCGGATCCAGTTTGTCCCAGCGCTGCTATCGTTGCGAGAACCTGCTTGGGCTGGGCGGAGTCGACTTCAGGCTGATCGCCGTATCCGTACTCCCTTATCTTGCGAACGAAGTCATCAGATTCCGTGGACGGGGTGTCGCCGGAAATTGGGCTCAGATTGCCCAAGATCGACTCTTCGACCGGAGCTTCGCTTTCTCCGACAAGGTGAGCCTGATCCGGATCCGCGTTGTGCTCCGGTGCCTCTTCCTGCTCAGGACCAGCTCCGACTTCTTGAGGGGCGGTTCCGGCGGTATGGGCCAAGAAGTGTACGAAGTGGCACCTCTGCTTTTCTAACACACAGGAGACCCGGGCGGATCTGCATTGGTCTTCCACCTTTGTTTCCTGCTCGGGGGCGGATTGGGTGGGCTTTGAAATTTCCAGATCCGAGGCGGAATCTTCCTTGGGAAGCTCCTGCATCTCAGATCGGATCTTCGCGACAGCGTCCAGCTCTGCGGCGGTCGCGTCTGCGTTACTTACCAGTGGGTTTCCGTCGGAATCGACGGTTTCCCCGATGAAGATGTGAATGCCGCCAATTGGGACGATGGAGAGCTTGACGGGGTTTGTCCTAGCCGGAATCCAGCACTCATCCGGAGGGACGATCGGCAGATTCCCGGCGTAAAGGACGCGCCCCACAGCGATGGTGTCGTCGTAGCTTCCCATGGCGGAACCCTCCCGGTTCCGGCCTCCAGACGCCACAGGCCCCACGGTGGGCGCCAACTGTCGTTGCCTAATCGACGGTACCTCCGAGGAGGGATCCTCACGAGGGGGAGAAGAAGTAGGGGCCATAGGGCGGAGTGCACACGGGACGGTGGTACGCGAGTTACCCAGCTTCGGAACACCTGCACGATGACAGGGCCTACTGCTGCTTGTCTGGTATTATCTGGGCGCTTTCGCGTTGTTACAATGAGTTGTGGTTGTCTCTCTAGTGCTCCCGGGATCCGGCTTATAAAGGCGCACGGATCTAGGGTTTACATGGAGAGTCCTAGCCGGATTACAGACAGCCTAGCTACGGTACAATATCTTGCCGTACACGTCACGGATCCGCCTTCCATACACGTCGTACTGGATCCGGGTTCCTCATGGGCCTCCCTGGATCCGGGTCACTCCTAGGTCGGTGCGGATCCGGCCTGCTGATCCTGGGCTGGACTTCTTCTTACATGATCAACAGCAACTGGGCCGCCCGATGGGCCACATGCCTCATCACCGTCTGTGGGCCACCCGGGCTTGCCGGATCTAGGCACTGTCGATGGTACACCCATGAAGTATACCCACAACAAATAAAGAGAGCATGACCATGCACATACATATCATGATGAGTATAGTGAGATTTAATTGGGCATTACGACAAAGTACATAGACCGCCATCCAACTGCATCTATGCCTAAAAAGTCCACCTTCAGGTTATCATCCGAACCCCTTACAGTATTAAGTTGCAAAGCAACAGACAATTGCATTAAGTATGGTGCGTAATTTAATCAACAACTACATCCTTAGACATAGCATCAATGTTTTATCCCTAGTGGCAACAGCACAACACAACCTTAGAACTTTCTGTCACTGTCCCAGGTGTCAATGCAGGCATGAACCCACTATCGAGCATAAATACTCCCTCTTGGAGTTACAAGCATCTACTTGGCCAGAGCATCTACTAGTAACGGAGAGCATGCAAGATCATAAACAACACATAGATATAACTTTGATAATCAACATAACAAGTATTCTCTATTCATCGGATCCCAAAAAACGCAACATATAGAATTACAGATAGATGATCTTGATCATGTTAGGCAGCTCACAAGATCCGACAATGATTGCACAATGGGGAGAAGACAACCATCTAGCTACAGCTATGGACCCATAGTCCAGGGGTAGACTACTCACACATCACACCGGAGGCGACCATGGTGGCGTAGAGTCCTCCGGGAGATGAATCCCCTCTCCGGCAGGGTGCCGGAGGCGATCTCCTGGATCCCCCGAGATGGGATCGGCGGCAGCGTCTCAGTAAGGTTTTCCGTATCGTGGCTCTCGGTACTGGGGGTTTCGTCATGGAGGCTTTAAGTAGGCGGAAGGGTAGGTCAAGAGGCGGCGCGAGGGGCCCAGACCATAGGGCCGCGCGGCCAGGGCAGGGGCCACGCCGCCCTATGCTCTGGCTGCCTCGTGGCCCCTCTTCGTTTCGTCTTCGGACTTCTGGAAGCTTCGTGGAAAAATAGGCCCCTGGGCGTTGATTTCGTCCAATTCCGAGAATATTTCGTTACTAGGATTTCTGAAACCAAAAACAATGAAAACGACAACTAGCACTTCGGCATCTTGTTAATAGGTTAGTTCCAGAAAATGCATGAATATGACATAAAGTGTGCATAAAACATGTAGATAACATCAATAATGTGGCATAGAACATAAGAAATTATCGATACGCCGGAGACGTATCAAGTACCTTAATTATCAGTAGATTCCCTAGAGGCTCGGCTACCACCGGCTGGTAGGACAAAAGATGTTATGCAATTTTCTCATTGCGAGCACGCATGACTATATATGGAAAACATGCCTACATGATTAATAATCTTGATGTTCTGTCTTAATGCTATTTCAATCCTATCAATTGCCCAACTGTAATTTGTTCACCCAACACTTGTTACTTGTTATTTGAGAGTTACCACTAGTGTAGATAGCTGGGAACCCCGTCCATCTCTTATCATCATATACTCGTTCTATATGTCATTGGAAGTAGTATCAACTATTTTCTGGTGCCATTGCCTCTGTATTCTTTATTCGCTGCTATGTTCATTACTCTTTGCTCTCATATATTATCTTTGCTTTCACATCACCCCTGTTACTAGTGCTTTTCCAGGTGCAGCTGAATTGACAACTCAGTTGTTAAGGCTTATAAGTATTCTTTACCTCCCCTTATGTCGAATCAATAAATTTGGGTTTTACTTCCCTCGAAGACTGTTGCGATCCCCTATACTTGTGGGTTATCAAGACTATTTTCTGGCGCCGTTGCCGGGGAGGCATAGCTCTACTCATAAGTTCACCTGGGGAGTACACTCTGCCTCTCTCTCTCTGTTTTTATTTTATTTTGTTTTGCTTAGTTTACTTTTGTCTAGTTTATTTGTGCTTAGTTTATTTCTGTCTAGTATTGTTTTACTTAGTCTACTTTTGTCTAGTTTCTTTTTGTTTTGTTTTATTTTTCTTATATACCCAAAAATCCATAAAAAATTGAAAAACCGAAAAATTAAAAACTGTTGTTATGGGAGAACCCACAACCTATTTGGAGCTTATTGAAATATATATGAATTATAGAGAATCAAGAACGGGTAAAGTCATGAGTGATGTGATAGAAAAATTGAATACAATTGCTAAAATCTTGCTTAAACGCCATGATATAAACTGTTGCTCTAAACAGGATACTAAACATCTGAAATTCCAATGTGGCTTTAGTGAAGAAGTTTTAATTAAGAACTATAATTGGAATAACTATATTCATTTTGGGTTCGAAGAGGTAGAACAATTTGTCTTATTTATGGGAGCTTCTGAGATCGAATCCTTCATGTCTAAAAATTATGAAACTTGTGTTGCTTGTAAGGACCTTATAGATTATGTCTCTTCTATCCTTATTTTTGCATAGAAAGTTACAGTGATAATCCTTATATCATTGATTATAAAGAGAAACTCATTAATGCACAAGAATGCACTCACAATTTGCAGGAACCTGTGAAAGAAGAAATTGATGAACCTGAAAGCTCATTGGACGAAAAAGAGGAGGAAATTGATGAACCTGAAAGCTCATTGGATGAAAAAGAGGAGGAGAGTGATGAACAAAAGGAGGAAGAATGGATTAGCTACCCATGCCAACCTTCTAATGAGAGTAACTCTTTATCTCTTACACTATTTGATTGTCCTCCATGCTTACCAAAGGAGGATGAATGTTATGTTCCTGTGGATTTTCTTGAAATATCCCCTATGAGTAAAACTTGTGAGAATAATTATGCTACTGTTATCTATGATAATCCATGCTATTTTGATAAATCTTATGATAATGCTTTGTTTGTACCTGATGTCGAAATGCATGGTACTAAAGAGTTTTGCTTAGCAAATGTTTATGATAAAGCTCTAGATGATGGTCCTATCTTACTTGATAATATTAATTGTACTACTAATGAAAAAGGGATTGGAGAAGTCTTGACTTTATCTAGGAGTCCCATATCTTTTGATATTGATCAATCATCTTGTTATATTATTGATAAAAGTGGGTTTGAAAGTTTTAATCCCATTATTTTTGAGCTTGATAAAAATTATGTGTTTGTAGATCATGAAAAGCATGCTGTATGTGATAGTTATATTGTTGAGTTTATTCATGAAGCTACTGAAAATTATTATGAGAGAGGAAAATATGGTTGTAGAAATTTGCATGGTACTAAAACACCTCTCTATATGCTGAAACTTTTGAAGTTGCTCTTGTTTTATCTTGCTATGCTTGTCACTTTGTTCTTCATGAATTTATTTGTGTACAAGATTCCTATGCATAGGAAGTGGGTTAGACCTAAATGTGTTTTGAACTTGCTTTTGGATGCTCTCTTTTGCTTCAACTCTCATTCTTATGTGAGCATCATTAAAATTGTTGAGCCCATCTTAATGGCTATAAAGAAAGCACTTCTTGGGAGATAACCCATGTCTTTATTTTGCTACTGTTTTGTTGTGTCTTGGAAGTTGTTACTACTGTAGCAACCTCTCCTTATCTTTATTTTATTGCATTGTTGTGCCAAGTAAAGTCTCTAATAGAAGGTTGATGCTAGATTTGGATTTCCGCGCAGAAACAGATTTCTACTTGTCACGAATTTGAGTAGATCTCTCTGTAGAAGAATCAAAAAATCTGCCAGTTTACATGCGTGATCCTCAGATATGCACGCAACTTTCATTAGTTTTGAGTTTTCTGATTTGAGCAACGGAAGTACCTCTTAAAAATTTGTCTTTACTGGCTGTTCTGTTTTGACAGATTCTGTCTCTGTTTTTTGCATTGTCTTTTGTGGACTTTAAGTAAGGCTTTCTAGACGTGGAGAGCTGTAGCTAATGTTTTATTGAGTTCTTGCAGTGTGTCACTACAGGACCAAAGTGGATTAAATTTTTTTGAGTACTAACCCCTCTAATGAAGTTTATGAGAAGTTTGGTGTGGCAGAAGTTTTCAAGGGTCAAGAGAGGAGGATGATATATGATCAAGAAGAGTGAAAATTCTAAGCTTGGGGATGCCCCCGTGGTTCATCCCTACATATTTCAAGAAGACTCAAGCGTCTAAGCTTGGGGATGCCCAAGGCATCCCCTTCTTCATCAACAACTTATCAGGTCACTTCTAGTGAAACTATATTTTTATTCAGTCACATCATATGTGCTTTACTTGGAGCGTTTGTTTGTTTTTATCTTTGTTTGTGTTTGAATAAATTCGGATCCTAGCAATCCTTGTGTGGGAGAGAGACACGCTCCGCTTTTTCATATGAACACTGGTGTTCTTCGTTTTATTTTTCATGTTCATAGCGAAGCTGAGAGCCGCAGCACTTATTGATATTTGGTTGGAAACAGAAAATGCTTCATATTGTCTTAAATAATTTGATACTTGGCAATTGTTTTGAGCTCTCAAGTAGATCATGTTTAAGCTCATGCACCATGTAGTTTAAACCTATTAGTGGAGAACTACCGTAGAGCTTGTTGAAATTTGGTTTGCATGATTGGTCTCTCTAAGGTCTAGATATTTTCTGGTAAAAGTGTTTGAACAACAAGGAAGACAGTGTAGAGTCTTATAATGCTTGCAATATGTTCTTATGTAAGTTTTGTTGTACCGATTCATACTTGTGTTTGCTTCAAATAACCTTGCTAGCCAAAGCCTTGTACTGAGAGGGAATGCTTCTCGTGCATCCAAAACCTTGAGCCAAAACCTATGCCATTTGTGTCCACCATATCTACCTACTATGTGGTATTTCCTGCCATTCCAAGTAAATACTTCATGTGCTACCTTTAAACAATTCAAAAGCTATTATCTCTTATTTGTGTCAATGTTTCATAGCTCATGAGGAAGTATGTGGTGTTTATCTTTCGATCTTGTCATTTACTTCTGACAGACTTTCACCAATGGACTAGTGGCTCATCCGCTTATCCAATAATTTTGCAAAAAGAGCTGGCAATGGGGTTCCTAGCCCCAATTAATTACAACTTTCACTAATAATTCTCTTCACGTGTTTTGCCCTGATCTATCAGTAAGCAACTTAATTTTGCAAATAGACACTCCTCCATGGTATGTGAATGTTGGAAGGCACCCGAGGATTCGGTTAGCCATGGCTTGTGTAAGCAAAAGGTTGGGATGAGTGTCATCCATAAATAAAATTAAAGTACATGTGTAAACGAAAGAGAAGAGGGATGATCTACCTTGCTGGTAGAGATAACGTCCTTCATGGGAGCCGCTCTTGAAAGTCTGGTTGGCAAGGTAGTTAGAGTACCCATTACCATTCGTTGACAACAACAAACACCTCTCAAAACTTTACTTTTATGCTCTCTATATGATTTCAAAACTTGAAAAGCTCTAGCACATGATTTAATCCCTGCTTCCCTCTGCGAAGGGCCTTTCTTTTACTTTATGTTGAGTCAGTTCACCTACTTCTTTCCATCTTAGAAGCAAACACTTGTGTCAACTGTGCATTGATTGTTACATGCTTACTTATTGCACTTATTATATTACTTTGTGTTGACAAATATCCATGAGGTATGCATGTTGAAGTTGAAAGCAATTGCTGAAACTTAAATCTTCCTTTGTGTTGCCTCAAACCTGTTATTAAGAATTTATTGCTTTATGAGTTAACTCTTATGCAAGACTTTTTGATGCTTGTCTTGAAAGTACTATTAATGAAAAGTTTTGCTATATGTTATCTATTTGTTAGCAAACTATAGATCATTGCCTTGAGTCACTTCATTCATCTCATATGCTTTACAATAGTATGATCAAGATTATGTAAGTAGCATGTCACTACAGAAATTATTCTTTTTATCGTTTACCTACTCGAGGGCGAGTAGGAACTAAGCTTGGGGATGCTTGATACGTCTCCAACGTATCTATAATTTCTGATGTTCCATGCTAGTTTTATGACAATACCTACATGTTTTGCTCACACTTTATAATGATTTTATGCATTTTCCCGGACTAACCTATTAACAAGATGCCGAAGTGCCAGTTCCTGTTTTCTGCTGTTTTTGGTTCCAGAAAAGCTGTTCGGGCAATATTCTCAGAATTCGACGAAACAAAAGCCAAACATCTTATTTCACCGAGACGGACCAGAACACCGAAGGGGAGCCGGAGAGGAGGCCCAGGGGACCCACACCATAAGGCGGCGCGGGTGGCCCCCTGGCCGCGCCCAGATGTTGGGAGGGAGCCCCCTGGCTCCCCCGACTCCGCCTCTTCGCCTATAAAAACTCTCGCGACCTAAAAAATCCTAGAAGAATTGACGAAACTCCAGAAAGACTCCAGGGGCGCCGCCGCCATCGCGAAACTCCGTTTCGGGGGACAAAATCTCTGTTTCGGCACGCCGCCGGGACGGGGAAGTGCCCCCAGAAGCCTTCTCCATCGACGCCACCGCCTCCATCATGCTCCGTGAGTAGTTCCCCCATGGACTACGGGTTCTAGCTGTAGCTAGTTGGTACTCTCTCTCCCATGTACTTCAATACAATGATCTCATGAGCTGCCTTACATGATTGAGATCCATCTGATGTAATCGGTGTTGAGTTTGTTGGGATCCGATGGATTGTTACATTATGATTAGTCTATCTATATAAGTTTGTGAAGTTATTGTTGCTGCAATCTTGTTGTGTTTAATGCTTGTCACTAGTGCACGAGTGGCATGATCTTAGATTTAAGCTCTATAATTATTGCTTAGATTGTATCTACAAATTGTTTGCACATGTCTATGTCCGGAACCCGAGGCCCTAGAGTGACAGCAACTGGGATAACTGGAGGTGAAGGCGTAGGTATGAGGATCACATGTTTTCACCAAGTGTTAATGCTTTGCTCCGGTGCTCTATTAAAAGGAGTACCTTAATTATCAGTAGATTCCCTAGAGGCCCGGCTGCCACCGGCTGGTAGGACAAAAGATGTTATGCAAGTTTCTCATTGCGAGCACGCATGACTATATATGGAAAACATGCCTACATGATTAATAATCTTGATGTTCTGTCTTAATGCTATTTCAATCCTATCAATTGCTCAACTGTAATTTGTTCACCCAACACTTGTCACTTGTTATTTGAGAGTTACCACTAGTGTAGATAGCTGGGAACCCCGGTCCATCTCTTATCATCATATACTCGTTCTATATGTCATTGGAAGTAGTATCAACTATTTTCTGGTGTCATTGCCTTTGTTATTCTTATTCTTGCTTTGTTATTATTCTTGTTACTCTTTGCTCTCATATTACTGCTGCTTTCACATCACCCCTGTTACTAGTGCTTTTCCAGGTGCAGCTGAATTGACAACTTAGTTGCTAAGGCTTATAAGTATTATTTACCTCCCCTTGTGTCGAATCAATAAATTTGGGTTTTACTTCCCTCGAAGACTGTTGCGATCCCCTATACTTGTGGGTTATCAATACGCTCTAGAGATCATTTGAACATTCAATGTGATTTCCTATAAGGTACTGTCGTGATCACTGATGTCTACGTGTGCTTCTATTCTTGTAGACAGTGTTGGGCCTCCAAGAGCAGAGGTTTGTAGAACAGCAGCAAGTTTCCCTTAAGTGGATCACCCAAGGTTTATCGAACTCAGGGAGGAAGAGGTCAAAGATATCCCTCTCAAGCAACCCTGAAATCACGATACAAGAAGTCTCTTGTGTCCCCAACACACCTAATACACTTGTCAGATGTATAGGTGCACTAGTTCGGCGAAGAGATAGTGAAATACAAGTAGTATGAATGAATATGAGCAGTAATGCTGGCCTTGAGAAAAAGTGCTTGCTGGCGTGCAGTTGATGGTAGTAATATTGCAGGAAGTAAAGATGCAGTAAAACAATAAACAAGCGATGATTGCAGTATTTAGAAACAAGGCCTAGGGATCATACTTTCACTAGTGGACACTCTCAACATTGATCAAATAAATAAATAAGTTCTCTTCCTTTGTGCTACATATACTCTTGTTTGATAATGAACACCATTCGTTGTGTAGGGCTACAAGAGCACCTCAATGCCGGAGTTAACAAGCTCCACAACATTCGGCATTCATATTTAAGTAACCTTTAGAGCATAATAGATCTTTGCAATTTAAAACGAGTACTAACATAGCATACACACTGTCACCTTTACACTATGAAGGGGGAATGAATCACATCAATACTATCATAGTAATAATTAACTCCATAACCTACAAGAGATTATGATCATAACCTACGCCAAGTACTACACGATGCACACACTGTCACCATTACACCGTGAAGGAGGAATAGACTACTTTAATAACATCACAAGAGTAGCACATAGACTAATAGTGATACAAAGCTCATATGAATCTCAATCATGTAAGGCAGCTCATGAGATCATTGTATTGAAGTACATAGGAGAGAGATTAACCACATAGCTACCGGTACAGCCCTTAGCCTCGAGGGAGAACTACTCCCTCCTCATGGGAGACAGCAGCGGTGATGAAGATGGCGGTGGTGTCGATGGAGATGCCTTCCGGGGGCACTTCCCTGTCCCGGCGGCGTGCCGGAACAGAGACTCCTGTCCCCCAGATCTTGGCTTCGCGATGGCGGCGGCTCTGGAAGGTTTCTCGTACCGTGGCTTTTTCGTATCGAAGATTTAGGTCAGGGAGCTTTAAATAGGCGAAGAGGCGGAGTCGGAGGGGGTACGGAGCCGCCACACAATAGGGTGGCGCGGGCCCTAGCCTAGCCGCGCCAGCCCCATGTGTGGGCCCCCTGTGGCCCTCCTCTGGTGGCTCTCGGGTGTTCTGGAAGCTTCGTGGAATTCTAAGATGCTGGGCGTTGATTTCGTCCGATTCCGAGAATATTTCCTTACTAGGATTTCTGAAACCAAAAACAGCAGAAAACAGAAACTGACACTTCGGCATCTCGTCAATAGGTTAGTTCTGGAAAACGCATCAAAACGATATAAAGTGTGAACAAAACATGTAGGTATTGTCATAAAACTAGCATGGAACATAAAAATTTATAGATACGTTTGAGACGTATCAATCACCAACATCAATGTTTAATATCTACAATACAAAGATTAGTAGAAAAACATTGAAATTACAATATTTTATTTTCGTAACCAGAAATGCCTCTGTTTTCTATACGAAAATAATTTAGAAATGCATTTATCTTGATAGAGTCACTACTTATATCTGCCTCATGTTTTCATAGATTCTACATGGCCGGCTTCAGATAGGGCCGACTCAAAGAGAAGGCTTCAATCATTTTTATAGATCAGATTTTACATTACAATGTCTTTGTTTCGTTTTGCTCTTATTAGTTCGCTCCTCATCATCCACGAAAGAAGTTCCACTTTGAATTGCAGGAATTTGTAACGGTAGAAACAAAAATATAGGATTGTGGTTCCATGTGGGCGGTTAGTTCTTGCATGACCTCAAAAAACTTTAATTTGAGGCGTTTGTCTTATGCAAGGAAGGAAAACCATGATTTTCACATGATTTAAATAGGGAGATAGATTTCAAGTGCATTGGACTTCTCAAAAGAGAAATAAAGGTATGTTTGAGTTCATGTTGAGATTCTTGTGAAATGGAGTACACATGAAAGATTCCACACAAAAATTGGTGTCTTAATCCTATGATCCAAAGGCTTCTCTGGAAGAAATGCTATGGATTAGAATTCTCTCAAATTCCCATGAGACCATTTTGATCCAATGTAGGTGCTTGTGTGTTCTCACTAACCGGTTGGTTCACACTAACATAGTCGCCCAAGACCACTCGCATATGTAGTTTTGGGTTCACACAGATTTGCATGTCCATACATGCCGACACAACTTACACGAATCAACAAGCATGAGTATAGACATGTAGTAATACTAGTAGGATCCTAAAGTGAAACATAATTCTCATTTACTTTTCTTGGAGACCATGCACACTACTAATATCTTAGACCAATCGAAACACAATGTGATCTTATATGCAAATATTAAAAGTTATGTCAATTGAAATTTTATGTGATCTAGAATCATAATGCCTAGTTAATGGATGAGCCTTTTTTGCATCGTTTTTTAAATGACTTGTAAACATAGTTTAAAATGTAAAAAAATTAAACAAGTTTTTGAAATAAATTTTAAATAAATGTCAAAAATTTGATCAAAAATTGATCCATGCATCTCGACATTATTTTTTGCTCATAAAGTTATTTTTTTGAAAACCAACATTTTTTGTGTCGTGTGTAAAAAGACAAAAAAAAATGCTTCAAAAAAAAGCTTTTCACAAGATGTTTTCTTTATCTTTTTCACAGAAGAAACAAAAATGTTAATTTTTCACAAAACTTGGCGTGCATACAGATTATGTCGACAAATATGTGCCAAAAATTAGTGTTTTTGACATTTTGAAATGTTTTATCGGGTAGCATAATCATATGCTCCCATGTTCAAAATTGGTTTTTCCGCTAGTTAATTAATTATATTAGTCTTTTTTTACAAATACATTATTAATTGGTTACGTGGTAGTAACAAAAATAGAAAGTACAATATAAGAGATGAATTCTAGTTTCGCATGAGAATGAAACATGGCAGTAAGATATCTAAAAGAGGCCACCAAAAAAGAAGGCATACATGCCACACATTTGTAGCATTGTTTGAGTTGATGTTACAAATGTTACATTGCTTCTCGAAGGAACTTTCGAAATTATAAGTTGCACCAGCAAACAACAGTGAGAGTATGCATCTTGAAGTTTCAATTTTTGAAATAAAATAGACATGTGTTATTTTGTTATAACATGAATATTTTCAAAATGTTTTTTATAAACTATTGCATAATATGTCGGTGAATCACAGTACCACACCTCACGAAATTGTCACATCTTTGTTTACAGTTCGTGGAGGCTCCCCAAACCCCCGTGAGATTATCTTTAACAAAATATCAAAAAGTTCAATTTTTGTCTTAGAAGCTTGAATATACAAGTACATATACATGTCCAGTATATATGGCTAAATTTTGTATCAAAATATATTACCACCCGTGGTCTGCACCAAAAAGACAACAATTGAAGCAAAGTAGAGTTAGTAGAGTTATTTTTTTGCCTTTTCAAAGGCACCGTTTTCTGATTTTTATGTAGCCAAAAAATATGACGTAGTGTTTACTTTTTTTTAATACGGAGCGCCCCGAAGGGCGTAGAAGCATCGTTAATTCCAAGCGGTGGGTGTACAATAGGTTACAAAGGACCCCATGAAATAGAGAAATAATACATAGGTCCCTGGTAAATGCAGAAAAGACCTCACTAAGAAAAAGAAGAAAGCAATCAGGTCCTTCTCTATCCCCACCGGCGAGCAAGAGACCAGAGAGCCACCGTCGGGCTCCAAGGCGGGGACGGCACCACTTGCTTCGAAGTCGACGAAGAACGCGGCCTCCAATCTCTGAGAGGGCCTCCGATGGAGGTTGAAATATCGCCATGGTTTACTGGCGTAGATAACGGCAAGCAGAATCGCCGCCGATGTGCTGCTCGAAAAGATCGCTTCAGAAGATCTCCGGTGCCACTTCCGCCATCCACCCATCATGCAAGTTCCCCTGCTTGTCACCACCTTGGCGCTTGGATCCACGGAAAGTTGCAGAGGAGGCAGAGTCGAAGAAGTAGCAGGGCCTACTCTGCATCGCGACGATGAAATTGACCCGCCATCGGACCCGAAGAACCTGCCACGGACTCGGGGAGACGAGCGTAGATGATGGCGACGCCGGCGGACCCAGAAGATGAGCTTATTGAGGAAGCCATCCTCGGATCTTCTTCCTCCTTTGACCGTCCGCCATGGGCGAGTACCGGGAAGGAGAAGCTCCACGATCTGGTTGCCGCTCACTTGCAACCACATCAGATGACGAAGGAAGAAGGGGAGGGCCTTATTGGCGAAGATGCCACGCCGTCTCCTCGCCGCCTGTCGCCTCTCCTACCACCGGAGAAGGACAGCCACGAAGAAGAAGGCGAGGACGGGCCGGATCTGGCCATGGGGATCCGGCCTCCTACTCGCAAACTCCACTAGGGTAAACAGCAGAGAACAACATCCTATACTACTATATACAGGCTGCCAGGCGCCTCTCCTTCCTCCACTCCGGCCGGCAGTGCCGACGGAGAAGATTCCGGATCGGGCCGGCGAGGGTGGCGACGAACGGCGGACTCTCAAAGGGGCGAGTTACTGTAACGAGGTGAGAGGGGAGAAGGGGGGTTGTTTGTCTAGTGTTTACTAAGCAGAAACCTTGAAACATCTAGAGAACATGTGCATCTATATCAACGCAATTTATTTTAGATTTTTCTGAAACTTTAAATTATTTTTTTTTTTTAAAATTCGGAATTCACTAGAGCTATCCGAAGCACAAACGCCGCGTTTCTAGAACGAAAAAAAAAAATCTCAAACAAGACCGAGCCTGCACAGGAAAACAGGTGTCCACACCACGCCGGCCAGAAGCGCGATGCCTTCCTCTTCCTCCATCGACCCTTACCATAGCGTTGTCGGCGCCACCGACCTCGACGCCTCCGCCGCCGTTGTGCCGTCGAGGGGGCGGTCGGGGCGCGGACGCCCCGAGGAGTTCGCCTCGTTCCTGCGCACGCAGGACGAGGTCGACGCGATCTGCAACGAGCACGGCGTCCCCAAGGAGTTCAGTGCGCGCCCCGCCGGCGAGCTGCGCGCGAACTCGAGGCCTCCACCTGGTGCCATCTGCGTGTGCTCCCGGGCGTTGGAGGCCGGGATGCCCGTCCCGCTACACGGCTTCTTCCGCGAGGCGGTCGCCCACTTCGGCCTCGCGCCGACCCAGATCACGCCCAACGGGTGGCGCATCATGGCGGGCTTCCTCGTCCTCTGTCGCTCCGTCGGCGTGCGGCCGTCGCTCGCAGTGTTCCGGCGGTTGTTCCTGCTGTCCAACGTGAGGCAAAGGCAAGGATGGTACTTTTTCCGATCCAGGGACAGGGACAGCTCCGGCTTGCGCTTCACGGGGATGCCCCACCCGAACTGGATCTCCTTCAAGTACTGGAAACAAGAGTTCTTCTTCCTCTCGTCGCCGGAGCCGTGGCCTTGCCCCGTGGAGTGGGGCGAGCCATCAAAAAGCTCCTTCGCAAACCCCGTGCTCACCGGCGAGGAAAAGAAATCAGCGGCGAAGCTTCTTCGTGCTCACGGCGGTGCCGCCGTTGATCTCAGGACGTACCTCTGTAAGAGCAACCTTGCAGCCGCCATGGAGAGCACTGCATTCGCATTGCTGCCCCCGCCGCCGGCGACTTCTTCCCCTACCTGTATTATGTCCAGTTCCGAAGGTATGTGTACATCGAAATTCCCCTGTTTCCCCTGTTTCACCGAGAGCTGATGTCGGTGTTCTGTGTTAGGGATGGATCCTTCTGTCTACCACACGAGGAAGACTATGCTGGCAGAGAAGGCAGCCGCGCAGGCGTCGCCGCCGTTATGCTTGAAGAAGAGGAGCCTGGAGGAAGCCAACGGCAAGGACAGTCTGCCCCCTTCAATGCTGAACACGGCGCTATCATCCGGCGTGTGCTCGCCACCGCCAGGCTTCGCCCGGAAGCCACGACGCTTCCCCAGCAGGCACGACGGAGACGGCACGGGCTGGGTGGCTACACGGGAGCAGGAGAAGACGAAGGCCGAGCTCGCCGCGACGGGGGCGGAGCTGGCGAAGGCGACAGCCAGGCTCGCCGCGGCGGAGGCGGAGGTGGTGAAGGCGATGGCAGAGCTCACAGCAGCGACGCGAGCAGCATATGCGGAACAGGAGAAGGCAAGGCCCGAGCTCGCCGTGGAGGGGGCGAAGGCCAGACTCGCCGCGGCGAAGCGTGCGCTGGAGGAGGAGCTGGAGAGCGTCAAGGCGGCGGCGGTGCACCAGCTCCTGTGCTGCGAGGAGCACGTGCGGCGGCGGGCGGAGCATGCGCTGGAGGGGTACCGGCGCTGGCGAACTGCTCGTGTCGCTTGGTTAGCTCGGTGATCAGATTTTTTGACTGGAAATGTTCTTCAGGACTTCAGCTTCCGTTCATCGGCGGAGCGTCAGTGGAGATCAGGAACACATCTTTGCCTGCTCCATGCGCTCAGGTACTGTACGCATACGACACGTGGCACTGATGTCCGCAGAACGGTTCTGTCTTGGACATCATTTCGCTAGTGAGAGCATGTCAAACTGGTAAAACAGAATAATAACCGCCGATTTACGGGTTTAGTTTAAAAAAATGATGTAAATCAGTAATTGTAAATACGTTCGGCCCGAATTTTTTTTACAGCTCACACCTGAAAATCCAACTCGGCCTGTATTTGTAGGGGCTGAAAAAGCGAACTGAACACGAACCTCTACTCGTGGCGTGCTGAAATTATAGATCGAGCTAACCGCTCCCGCCGGTATAGTTACCGGAATCCAACCAAATTCACTGGAATCCAACTAAATTCCAGCGAGCTCACAGCGGCGTGGGTGGCGCGAGGCAGGGCGAGCTCACTGCAGTGTGGGGCGGGGCAAGCTCGTGAGGGGCGTGAGCTCGCGCGGGGCGGGGTGAGCTCGCTGCGGGGCGACACTGGCGGGGTGGAGCGGACGGGGCCAGGGCCGAGGCGGGGCGGCGCGGGTGGGACGGAACGGGCGGGGTCGGGGCAGGACGGGGTGGGGTGGATCCGGAACGGGGCGGGCGACGTGGACCTCGGCCGGACATGGATGGATGGAGCAAGGAAGAAGAAGAAGGCAAGGGAACAAAAGAGAACTGACACGTGGGTCTAGTGGTATATTTAGGAGCATGCTTTTTACAGTTTTAATTTACGGGCGTAAACACGAGTTCAGTGGCATGAACTCGCATTTTACAGTTCACATATTTACGGACTCTGCTAGAGATGCTTGAATCATTTCGTGATCCCTCAAGTAGTACCGAAATGCAAACTTTCGTCATAACCGACCTTGAGTCTATAAAAAAAGTTTTCTCATTTTATTATATAGCAAATTGAAGTATTATTTGATGAAAGTTACATAGGTAACTGAACTAACTATCCATGTTCATGACTTTAAAGATTTTACAAAAACTTACAATGGAAATAAGATTGTTGCCTTTGTGTACATTGATTGTTGTCTCAACTGCATTGAGGAAAAGCCTAGGTCTTAGAGCAGCCTCGTCCCCCAAACGGCGTCAGATTGAACTCCTTTGGGGGACGCGTATTCTCTGTGCCATCTTTGGGGAACGTCGCTCCACAGCCGCGTCCTTCAAACGCGTCCCCTAAACATAAATTTAAATAGTTTACATTCAAAAGAGATGGTTTCCGCCGAAGTCATCGCGATCAAAGTAGTTGTGATCAAAGTACTAGACGCATGATCATATTATAGACCGGTGGTGCAAGCTAAACATAAATAGAAAAAGGGGTTCAACGACGCCGGCGATACTGACGGCGCATCCTGAGTCGACGTAGGCCCGTCGAGCACGACGACCTCGTCTGCTTCATCGCCGAGGCCGAGACCGATGCCGATGCCGATGTCGCCGAGGATTATGCCTTTGTAGAAGTTGCGCCGCCAACATCCGGGGAAACAATCCAGATGTCGATGCAGTCAGTAGGGACATGTCCTCCTTGCGTTTCTTGAGCTCCATCTTCTCTTCTTGCCTCTTGAGCAGCGTCGTCCACTTTTCGTCGGTCTTTTTGTTGCGGGAGAGCAGGGTCGAGGAGACCTCGGTGAGGCACTGTGTGATCGACGCCTCCGACTTCTTCTCCTGCGCCACCACCCGCCGTCCCCTCCGCTCCGCCTTCGACAACTTGCGTTGCAGGCAGCCTTGCTCCCACCTTTTGTCGGTCAAGCCTTTCGGCTTCTTCCTTGCCACCGGCGCCTTCCGCGGCTTCGTGAAGAGCACCTTCGGCCCTTTCGTCGCTGCCTGTTTGCCCGACGGCTTGGTGGGCATTTTTCGGGGCCTGTCGGCGGTGCCACGGATGAGAGAGAGTAGCGACGATGGGAGGGAGAAATGAATCGGCGGGAGAGGCGGTGAAATCTTTTTGGGAGGGCAGAAATGTGCGGCTGGAGGGCGGGTTGTGGCGGGAGAGGCGTGATGTGGCGAGAGGGGTGGAATTTTTATGTGTCGCTGACGCGTCAGGCCCGCCACTCTCCACCTCGCTTCTTGTTGTGTCCGGCAGGCCCGAAGCATCCCCTATGGACTGGGGACGGGCTCAGGGTGCCGGACACCGTATTGGATCGCACCAGACAAAAGTAGGCTCTGGGCGTGTGAACTGGGAAAGAAAAAATGCATGATGCGTCCCAAATTGTTTTGGGGTAGGCGGCTGAAGATGCTCTTAGATTGTTGTTTCATCTTGGCTGGCAAGCATGGCGTAGACAATATGGGGGCTTTTAGATGTTATCTTTAAGGACCGTGGTTCCTTTGGTTTTTAAGGACCGTTGTTATGTTTAAAATGAGAGTTGTGATCATGTTGGCAAAAACTATGTCTTGTTAGATTTGCTCATGTTATGGGTTAGTAGTCTTGCGAGTTCCATTAACCAGTTTGAGATGGATGTTATTCACTTCTTCTGAGATGATTGTTGTGTCCATTTTATTATTTTGTGCTTCGGCATTGGTGTTGTACCATTCACTCGGCTTGTTCATTTACTTTTTTTTTTTTTGCTTCACTAGTACCTGACTATCGAGTGGTAGGCAATAGTAATGTTCCCTTGAAATTTATATATACCAAAGAGTACCATGTTCAAGTTGTCTTCATAGAACACTAATTTGATGTCATGCTTTGCACATGTTTTCCCCATGTTTTTCCGTACTTATGTTGTTGTTATGACTTTATCTAGACCGTTTTGTTGTTTTCATGTGTGAGAAATAATATATAAATATTCTATTGTGTATACACAAGTTTTTTCCCATATAAACATCCAATTCGTGTATACCCTACTATAATAAAGTTGGAAGGATTCCAATCTTCTCAGTTTTTTGCCCTTTTCAACCTATTGTATGATGACACGTATGCATGTATTTTGTATGTAGCATCTTCTGATTGGTTGAAGTGGATGACGTGCAGTGTTCCTTTTGCTCTTCTTTCCTCATTTGTTAATTGCTATTCACATGGCCGGTTGCCTATGTGTGTGAATTTTGCTTCTTCGGGTTGCATATATTGGGGCTTTCATTGCGTAATGCTTTTTTCACCTTGGGTAACCGGTCAACCTTTGAAAACTTGCTACTAGCTTTTTTGTTTCTCCTTTTGCAACCGGTTGAGCCACAGCTTGTCAGATTTTATATTACTATCAGTTAACCCATTATTATATATATGCATATATTATATGGTGCATGCACCTTATTTTTCTTATATTTTCTGGTACAATCTTGGACTCCAAGTTTCCTTAGTTTGTCTTCTTTGTATAGTTGGTTTGTTTATTCCCCTGTTAAACTTGCTCCTCAAGTTTCCTACTTTGGTTCCTGGCTGCCAAGTTTTTGTTTCTTATATATATGTGGCTTTTTATTTTTCTCGTTTACTATTTAGGATGGCTGACCCAAATTCTTCTTTCGCTCTTTCTAATGCTTCTGCTCATGGCTGGCGTCTTGAGGTTCGTCTTGGCAAGCGACTTGTCGTCGACCCAGGTTTGTTCTCATTTTTATTTATTTTGGTTTTTTTGTAGCTTACATTTACGTTAGTGCATGCTGGTAATGGCTAGATTGTTTGGTACCATACATGCTACAACCAATTTCTCAACAATGGCCGCGTGTGATTCTTCTTCCTCCGTCTATGATTGTTTGCTCAGCGATACGCCAAGGCTTTATTGTCCTGCGCCATTGTCAACGGTGGGTTCTTCTTTTCCGTAACTGTGGAGGTTTGGTTTTCATTATGGGGTGACATTCGTTGTGAGGTATTCAGATGTGATAGCGGCTGCCTCGGGTTCCTTTGCGGTGTTGCAGGCAACAGACTCTTCTGGTGCAGTAGTGCAGGAAGTGAATGTGGCAGGTTCTTCTGCCGCGGAAGCGCAGGCAGCAGAATTTCCTGCCGGGGCAGTGCAGGTGGTTCGACCTACTTGATTATTAGGTGTGTATCCCTCCTTTTTGTTGGATAATTAGGCACAATTTCCATGATTAATTCCAGAATATTAAGCATGACGACAGTAACTACTAACATGTGAAACTCGAACATACTAGATGTAGTGATCAACATGAACAGTAGCATAGCAAACAGTACAACATCCATCGCTAAACAGATCGAGATATGTCGCATGTACCGATCTGGTGGAGGTGGCGGTGGAGGTGTAGCAGATGATGTCGCGGCAGTAACGTTGTTGACAACGGGGACGACGGGTCGAAGTAGATGGCGTTGAAGACGACGGTAGGCAGCACCGCCCGACTTGGACGGAAGGCGACCGTGATGAAGAGCTTGAGCAGTCGCGCAGAGCGCTTCCCAAAAACCTAATTCGCCCTCTCCCGTACAGGATCGCAAGGACGAGCGGTTCCGGAGACCTGCTCTCCCGTTCGCCGATGCACGTCGGCGCGCGGGATGGAGTAGGCTACGATGGCGGCGCAAGCAGAGAGAGGTGGAAACCCTAACTCGTATGTTAGATATATTTCTGCGGTAGCCGGGCAAGAGATTATATAGGCTCGGGAAACCCTAGGCAACGTGGGCCACACCCACGTCGCACGAACGTTTCGAGTCGGTTACAGATAGCCCACGATCCGGGAGCGACCCGAACCGACTAACTGCGACGCGTCCGTCTAGGACTCTGTTCGTTTTCCTGAGCTGCAAAAAGTAAGGAAAGTCTCGGCTCGAGGCTCAATCCACTCACCACGAGCGCGGCGCGCGCGTCGTGACGAGTCGAGTCGAGACGAGCGAGCGAGGAGGAGGAGGAGCGCGCGCGTGTAGCACTACTATTCTCACTCACTTACTAGTGGTGGAACAACCCACCTTATAAGGTGGTCTAACTTCCTCCCAACTTTCCATGTGGGACTAAACTTCCCACCTCTTGCCACTCCCTAGTGAGCTGCCACCAACTTGGGCTCAAACTCATAAGGCTGCCACTATGTGGGCTTTGAGATTTATAGGAAAAACTGAAATCTAATTTGGGCCACTAAAAGTGGGCCCAATATTTCAACAATCCCCCACCAGATCTCAAATCCCCATTTAGAGATTTACCAATACTCGCTGCTTGTTTATATACCAGTGTTTCAGCGGAGACTGTTAAGTTGAACTTCCACCTAGAACCTTAAGCTACATCCACTCACACTTGAACAATGGACTAAACCTTGAATTGCAAGTTTTGCGTGAACAGGGTTTCACTCAAAGTCATGACTAGTACATGGCTGCCAGTAGCCTACCCCGCGGGTGAAGCATATGCGTCATACTTCGTGGTCTCTTCATGAGTTTACTAGAGATCACCCAAATCTCATAGATTGCGACGTTTAACAATCAGACTCATATAGGTGTGTTATTTCAAGAATGCTCTGTAGGACATCATCTTTGCTAAAATAGCCAACATAAACACATTAAGGCTTGTTACCAACCTGCCTTACAGCAACTGAGAGTTGTGCATCTTCACATAGAGAGGGTTACATAATACTCTCCTCAATTAAACCACTAGTTTGTTCTTCCCAGGTCCTAATTCACGGGATCTCCGATCACAAAGGTTGGGTTACCACTATGGCGTAACATCAACGGGTCTCAAACCCATCTCCCTCGATGCACTTTCTATCACATTACGTGATAGTCCCTTTGTAAAGGGATCTGCCAGGTTTTTGTCTGTTTGAATATAGGTAACAGTTATTACTCCGGAGTTTCACAATTTCCTGACAGACTTCAAACGTCTCTTGACGTGTCTTGATGACTTCGCGTTATCCTTAGAATTGTTCACTTTGACAATTACAGTTTGATTGTCACAATTCAAAAGGATTGCCGGAACAGGTTTTTCAACCACAGGCAAGTCCATCAAGAGCTCACGCAACCATTCTGATTCAATAGTGGTTGTGTCTAAAGCAGTAAGTTCTGCTTCCATAGTTGACCTCGTCAATATGGTTTGCTTGCAAGATCTCCATGATACTGCGCCACCTCCAAAGGTAAATACATACCCACTTGTGGCGTACAGATCAGCTACATCTGAGATCCAATTCGAATCACTATATCCTTCAAGCACAGCTGGGTGTCCTGAATAGTGAATCCCATAACTCATTGTACCACATAGGTAGCGCATGACCCTATCAAGTGCATGCCAATGATCAGTACCCGGGTTTGACATGAACCTACTCAACTTGCTAACAGCAAAAGAGATGTCGGGTCTAGTCGCGCTTGCTAAGTACATGAGTGAGCCAACGATCTGAGAATATCTCAATTGATCTATGGCAATCCTCCGGTTCTTGCGTAGTGTCACACTCGGATCATAAGGTGTTGAAGAAGGCTTGCTATCAATATAGCCGAACCGGCTCAAGATCTTCTCAACATAATGGGATTGCGTTAGAGTAATCCCACTCTCGTTCTTAATCAGCTTGATATTCGTAATCACATCGCCTTCTCCCGGATCTTTCATATCAAAACTCTTTGACAAGAAAGACTTGACCTCGTGTATTACTCTCATGTTTGTACCAAAGATCAGAATATCATCCACATACAAACATAGTATAACACCTTCGCCCCACCATAGCGATAGTAAACACACTTGTCGACCTCATTGACAACAAAGCCTACGAAGTTAAAGTTCACAAACTTCTCATGCCATTGCTTAGGTGCTTGTTTCAGGCCATATAAGGATTTCAGCAACTTGCACACCTTTCTTTCTTCACCTTTTACTACAAACCCATCAGGCTGATCCATATAGATTTCCTCTTCCAACTCTCCATTAAGGAAAGCTGTCTTTACGTCCATTTGATGAACGATAAGACCATAGGAGGCAGCCATGGATAGTAGTACTCGAATGGTGGTAAGTCTAGCGACAGGTGAATAGGTATCGAAGTAATCTTCGCCTTCTCTCTGTGTGTAGCCTTTCGCTACAAGCCGCGCCTTGTACTTTTCAATAGTACCATCAGGTCTTAGCTTCTTCTTGAACACCCATTTGCAGCCCACAGGCTTGCATCCACGGGGTCGTTCTGATAGCTCCCAAGTTCCATTAGAAAGGATCGAGTCCATCTCGTTATGGACAGCTTCTTTCCAGTCCTCTGCATCTGGAGATGCATATGCCTCTGCAATGGACGTGGGAGTATCATCCACAAGGTACACAATGAAATCATCACCAAAGGATTTTTCAATCCTTCGTCTCTTGCTCCGTTTAGGAGCTTCATTGTCATCCTTCTCAAGAACATTCTCATGTGATTGTTCAAAATACTCATTAGATGTACTGGACTCAGGAATTATCTCAGTAGAAATTCTAGCAATGCTATGCATATCTTTCATAGGAAACATATTCTCAAAAAATGTTGCATCACGAGATTCCATAATAGTATCAACATGCATATCATGTACCTCGGATTGAACTACTAAAAATCTATATCCTACACTCCGAGGAGCATAACCTAGAAAGATACAATCCACTGTCTTTGGTCCAAGTTTGCGCTTCTTAGTAATTGGAATATTGACTTTCGCCAAACATCCCCATGTGCGCAAATACGAAAGTGATGGTTTTCTCCCAGCCCACTCCTCGTAAGGGGTTTTATCTTTATTCTTGTTAGGAACTCTATTCAGGACATGACATGAAGTCAACAAAGCCTCCCCCACCATGCCTTTGATAAACCAGCGGTGGCTAACATGGAATTCACCAAGTCGGTCAGCGTGCGGTTTTTCCTCTCGCAACCCCATTTGATTGGGGTGAATAGGGAGGCGTCCTCTCATGAATAATGCCATGTTCCTCACGTAATTCATCAAAGATTTTAGGAAAATATTCGCCACCACGATCCGACCTAAGACGCTTGATCTTTCTCTCTAGTTGATTTTCAACTTCAGCCTTATAAATTTTAAAGTAGTCTAAAGCTTCATCTTTAGTTCGCAACAAATAAACATAGCAAAATCTAGTCGCATCATCAATCAATGTCATGAAATATCTCTTTCCACCTTTTGTCAACACACCATTCATCTCGCATAGATCGGAATGTATGATTTCTAGAGGTGCCAGTTTCTCTCCTCGGCCGCCTTGTGAGGCTTCCGAGGTTGCTTTGATTGCACACAACTATGGCACTTAGAACCTTTGGCAATGGTGAAATTCGGAATTAAACTTAGACTGGATAGCCGAGACATTAAACCAAAATTAATGTGACATAAACGAGAATGCCAAACACTGGTATCATCACTAACATTGCCACATATATGGTTCACAGACTTATTACTGAAATCAGAAAGCGAAAAGCGGAACAAGCCTCCGCACTCATAGCCTTTACCAATAAATTGTCCAAACTTGGAAACAACTACTTTATTCGACTCTAAAACAACCTTAAACCCATCTCTGCATAGAAGGGAGCCGCTAACGAGATTCTTGTTCATAGTAGGGACATGCTGCACGTTCCTCACCGCACGATCTTCCCGAAGTGAACTTCAGATCTACCGTGCCAACACCACGAACGAAGCATGTGACCCATTCCCCATCAAGACGGAAGAATCCCGGGCGACCTGGTAAGAAGTGAACATGGATATGTCAAGACACACATGAACATTAGCACCTGTATCAATCCACCAACATGGAGATTGAAATACCGAAAGAACAGTAAAGAGATTACCGTACCCATCAGCATTGCTAGCGGTCACCGTGTTGACTTGCCTCGCCTTTTTCTTGCGGTCTGCCCTCTCTGGACAGTCCTTAGAAAAGTGGCCAGTCTCTCCACATGTAAAACAGCTCAAATCTGCTTTGTTTATCATCTTCTTCTTCTTGAAGGTTGTAGTCTTCATAGGCTTATTGAAGGAGGGCTTGTTATTCCCTTTGTTCTTGTTGTAGGGTTTCTTCTGCACCATGTTGGCGCTAGACTGACCCTCTCCTTTCTCAGTATTATCCTTAGCCCGAGCTTTCTCCTCAACATCAAGAGATACTATCAGATTTTCAACTGATATCTCCTGTCTCTTGTGTTTGAGAGTTGTGGCAAAGTTCCTCCATGAAGGGGGCAACTTAGCGATGATGCATCCAGCCACAAACTTGTCAGGTAAGGCACACTTAAGGAGCTCAAGCTCTTTCGCAATGCACTGTATCTCATGAGCTTGTTCGACTACGTAACGGTTGTTAACCATCCCGATGTCATGGAAGTTCTCCATGATGTACGATTCATCGCCGCATCGGTTGCACCGAACTTAGCATTCAGTGCCTCCCAGAGCTCTTTACCATCTGTTATGTGCATGTACACATCACACAGACGATCAGCAAGAATACTCAGAACGCATCCGACGAAGAGAGTATTGTTTTCCTTGAACTTGTTCTGATCTTGGTCAGATATAGTTCCTTCAGGTAAACCATCAGTAACATCGAACACTTTCAGATGAGTAAGCCAGAGCATGGCCTTATACTGCCACCTCTTAAAGTGCACAACGGTAAACTTATCCGGCCTCAGTGCATCGGAAAAACCAGCCATTGTTAACTCAGGAAATTGCCTACAATTAGGTTTTTGGATTGTTGGATAATTAGGCACAATTTCCATGATTAATTCCAGAATATTAAGCATGACGACAGTAACTACTAACATGTGAAACTCGAACATACTAGATGTAGTGATCAACATGAACAGTAGCATAGCAAACAGTACAACATCCATCGCTAAACAGATCGAGATATGTCGCACGTACCGATCTGGTGGAGGTGGCGGTGGAGGTGTAGCAGATGATGTCGCGGCAGTAACGTTGTTGACGACGGGGACGACGGGTCGAAGTAGATGGCGTTGAAGACGACGGTAGGAAGCACCGCCCGACTTGGACGGAAGGCGACCCGTGATGAAGAGCTTGAGCAGTCGCGCAGAGCGCTTCCCAAAAACCTAATTCGCCCTCTCCCGTACAGGATCGCAAGGACGAGCGGTTCCGGAGACCTGCTCTCCCGTTCGCCGATGCACGTCGGCGCGCGGGATGGAGTAGGCTACGATGGCGGCGCAAGCAGAGAGAGGTGGAAACCCTAACTCGTATGTTAGATATATTTCTGCGGTAGCCGGGCAAGAGATTATATAGGCTCGGGAAACCCTAGGCAACGTGGGCCACACCCACGTCGCACGAACGTTTCGAGTCGGTTACAGATAGCCCACGATCCGGGAGCGACCCGAACCGACTAACTGCGACGCGTCCGTCTAGGACTCTGTTCGTTTTCCTGAGCTGTAAAAAGTAAGGAAAGTCTCGGCTCGAGGCTCAATCCACTCACCACGAGCGCGGCGCGCGCGTCGTGACGAGTCGAGTCCCGTCACGAGTCGAGTCGAGGAGGAGGAGCGCGCGCGTGTAGCACTCCTATTCTCACTCACTTACTAGTGGTGGAACAACCCACCTTATAAGGTGGTCTAACTTCCTCCCAACTTTCCATGTGGGACTAAACTTCCCACCTCTTGCCACTCCCTAGTGAGCTGCCACCAACTTGGGCTCAAACTCACAAGGCTGCCACTATGTGGGCTTTGAGATTTATAGAAAAAACTGAAATCTAATTTGGGCCACTAAAAGTGGGCCCAATATTTCAACACTTTTTACGTTGATTCGTAATTTACGTGTTTTGTTCTTGCTGCTTGCTAATTTGTTTTGTTTTTGTGTTTTGCAGTTGACGATTTGCCTACGGTTTCTGTTGCACGCGCTAGGATCAACCGATGGAATCGGCGTCAGGTCAATGCTTACCTTAAATCTGTAAAGATAGGTTAGTGTTACTTGATCTTGTTTTGTTTCTTTCTTTTACCCTTAGTCTGTTTTCTTTTTCTTCCTACGTGCGAATTAGTTTCTTTACAAATTATACTTCGAATTTTTCAGGCCAGGTTAGTCGTGTTGAGCTGCCACTTTATGTTCAGCTTATCGACATTCTTTAAGGTTGGGAAAACGATTTGGACTTAGGAGACACTCTTTGATTCTAACGGAAAATGCCATGCACATCCAAACAACTGCTTTCGTATTGGAGGCCAATTCCAAAACCACACAGATTTGCTTTTGTATTGGATTCAGTTCCACACTTGAATACATACATTCAAACAAAGCAGGTCTCTTGGGCAGTAGACAGGTCTGAGTCTTAACCGTCTACACAACAAGAGAAAAACAAGTGGCGCCTCTAAAAAGAAAAAACGAACTGTTCATCTCGCTAACGGCTCAAATATTACCAACCCATGTCTGGTCTCTGCGCGTGAATTCTCTACCCAGTACGTGCATGTAGCGTGGGCGTGCCCAGCAGCATCTCTACTCGATCGAAAAGAGATGCCCACAAGGCCCCAAGTTTGGGCAATTGGCCTAGCTCTGTCATGGGCAGCATGCGAGCGGTGAGCCTGACCAACTGCACACTCTGCTCATTTCCGTTTTTGTGCTGATCCATCGTGGTTAATGTCACAAATTTTGGACTGCCCGGCAGCACCAGACTAGCAATTTCTGCAGGTAAGATATTTGAATAACGTGGGCCCCACTTGATACGTGTCGACCACCTAGCTTGTGGCTGCTCACAAGGCCAATAAACTAGTCAGCAACTTTAGCAGACCCTTAACCATGGGCCTTAAAATCGTGGATAAAAGACAGGGTTGAATGATTGCTTTTTTTTTTTTTTTTTTTTTTTTTTTTTTTAACAAGGAGAGACCCCGAAGGGCCTGGACACTTCATTAATTCAGCGGTGCAGGTACATTTGTAGTAAGGACCTTACATAAGCACATAGATAGGTCCCTACATATTACATAAAAAACCCTACATAGAAGTTGTAAAAAGCCATCGGGTCCTCTATCACCGCTGATGCAAATGAAGCAGAGGGAGCGGCCGTCTTCATCGGCGCCGGGGACAGAACCACTTGGCTCCGGGAAAACGGAGAACGCCGCATCGAACTCTGCAGAGGGCCTCCACCTGGAGGTAGCTGAGACGCCGGGAGAAGCTGCCGGCGAATAGGATGGCCACCAGAAGGCCAGCTGAGTCGGCAGGCAAGCAATGGCCACCGAGAATGAAGCTCTGAACTTCGTGTCACTACTCCAGCACCATTGGATCTGAAGCCAAAGGTCAGCACCATGCCTTCGCTTCTCAACACCACCATGGTGAGATACAGAGAAAACAGTGGCAAGACCAATCTCCGAAACCCAACAGCATGGGCAGATCTTCGACCGCCGCACCAAGATAACCAATCCGTCATCAAACTCCAAGCTCCCGCCACGAGCCGGAGGAGACAGATATGAAGAAAAATTGCAGCAGCAAAAAGCCCAAAAGCAGACCTTATTTAGGGAGACGCACGGAGTCTCCAACGTCGCTGCATTTGGCTCTCTCCATGGGAGCACCACCGCAACGAGAAGAACTCCCGCATCGAGCTGGGGCTGGCCAGAAATCCCCCACTCCAATCTCCCAGTGCAGACCTTATTTGGAGGGATGACCCTGCACCTCGTCCTCACAAGTGCCGCCGCCTGCCACCAGCAGTATACAGCGAGGAAAAGGAAGCTCAAGGTATGGTGGATCTGGTCGCTGGGATACCACAGCCTACCCTCATACTCCATATAGGTAAACACTACACAAAAACTAAACCTAAATCTAAACCCGGCGCCATCCCTTTGCCCTCGCCGCACGGCATCGCCGGCGGGAGAAGCTCCGGTCCGGCCCGGAGGAGCTGAAGAAGAGACCAGAAACAGAGAGTTCGGGAGAGATGGAGAGAGAGAGAAAAGAAAGCCTGGTTGAATGATTGCTGCACTAGCCATCTAAACTAAAAGTCTAAAAGCATCTTCAGCCGCGTCCCCCAAAGCGTCCCCCAAAGCGATTTGGGGCGCGCCGGACAAAAAAACCGTTCCAGCCGGGTCTTCCAAAGCCCATTTTTGTCCGGCGCGCCCCCATACGGTGTCCGGCGCCCCGAGCCCGTCCCCGTCCCACAGGGGACGCACCGAGGACGCCGGACACAACGAAAAGCGAGGCGGAGAGTGGCGGGGCCGACTCGTCAGCGGCACAATAAATTTTAACCTAACCGTCGCCTACCTCGCGACGGAAGTTATTGGCGGTGCAGTTCCCGCAGCGACGCAGCGACGGTGCAGTTCCCGCAGCGACGCGTCCCGTCGCGTCTAGCTCTGCGTGCCGGCGTTAGTGAGCGCCACCGCTCCTCCGCCTCCCTCCGGCCTATAAAAGGGCCGCCTCTCATCGTCCCTCTCACACACAAACCCTAGCGCCTCTCTCCCAAACCCTAGCCGCCACCATCTCAACAAGACTCGACGCTATGTCCGGTAGAGGCGGAGGCCGACCTCGCGGACGTGGTCGTGGCCGCGGCAGAGCTGAACGCTCGTCGTCGCCTTCCACGTCGCCGGCTTCATCATCGTCGGAGATGGACGTGGAGCCGGACGTGCGGTTCGAGTTCGTCCTCGTCCTCAAGGACGACCCGCGCGGCATCCAGAGGCTGCCGGACTCCTTCGCCGACTACGTCGCCGGCGATGATCGCCCGCGCACGATGCATCTGCGGGAGGCTGCGTGCGGCTACTACCGGTGGATCGTCGACGTGATCTACGACGCGCGCGGCAAGATGTACCTCAACATCGGCTGGGAGAAGTTCGCGCGGCACCACAACCTCCAAGCCGGCTTCATCCTGCTGTTCTCCTACTTCGGCGACAGGGACATGAGCATCAAAGTCTTCGACGAGACGCGGTGCCGCCGGGACTACCACGGCGACAGCACCGACGAGGAGGACGACTGAGTGTTCTTTCTTCGCAGCGAACACGTGCACGGAGGTTTCTGCCTGTTCGCCTCATCGGTAGAACCAACAAGGGCACCATCCTCCCGCTGGATTTTCCAGTTTAGGTGACTGGGTGTGCCCTCGAGTGCTCTTTCTTAGCAGCGAACACAGGAAACCTTCGATGCACGGCCTAGTTAGGTTTAGTTTCTTTGCAAAATTTTATATTTGTGTCCACGACGGTTCAAACTATGTATTAGTTTGTGGAAAACCATGTGTCTAAATGTGTTTTCGTGTAAACCACGTTCCCAATTATGTATTAGTTTGTGGAAATTGAAATAAAAATGCCAAAAAAAAGTATTTTAAATGTTTGGGGGCGGCGTTTGGGGGACGCGGCTGGGAGCGACGTCCCCCAAAGGCGGCACGAACAAAACACGTCCCCAAAACGCTCAATCCGGCGCGCTTTGGGGGACGGTTTGGGGGACGCGGCTGGAGATGCTCTAAACTGAGAGAGCGGGTCGGTCATTACACTCTAACATTAGAATTGTGTGTTGTATTGCAATGATTCCATGGGGTATATATAGGGGTACAATGAGCCGAAGACTTGAAGTACAAGAAGATCATTGGCCTAATTCTATCTCCTAATTTGAGCCGTTCAATTATTCTAACAAGGGTAAACACATTTTACAGGAAGAAAATGCCTAGCACAGATTATATCCTACAAAGGAGACAATAAAACAATATATTCGAGAATATGTAGTTTTACTGTGTATGCTTTTGCGGTGTATGATCTGCCACAACTGTCGCGGACATCAAATGTAAACCATAAACACAAGTTTTTGCAATGTTACAACAGGTTTCGACAATAGCAGTTTTAGCATAAAAAATGATAGTTAGTTTGCGCAATCAACCATTGAACACGTCGCACTAGTACCCGGCATGCCAAAAGGATCATCACGATACAGAAGGATGCGAGATCAAGCATCACCATCCTTGCCAAGTACCCCAGATGCATCACCACCGCCATGCGCCGGATCATCACCACCACGGCCACCACTACCCAGAGCACCACCACCACCATGACTTGCTTTAGCAACACGAGCCATATACGCTTAATTATGTGTGCTCTGTGTATAGTTCTAGAGTCTAGCTTGTGCACTAGTGGTGTGCGTGTGTGTGGTGTGAGTGTGGTGTTGAGTTAGTGCATAAGTTCAGATGCTACAGCTGTAACACAGATCGAGGGGTCTCAAAAAAAAAAAAAAAAAAAAAAAGCCATATACGCTTCTTTTCTTCGTTGCAAGATCTTCATTCTCGCCAAATCCTACCACTCTCTTGTGTAGGCATTCATGGTAGACGGATCCATCATCATTGTCTTGTTCTCTTCAGCAATGAGCTACGCCATGGCCCACTTCCCCTCGGCACTTGCTCTACTCTCCTCCACGGAGGCCTTGCGCTTCTCTCATCTTCCTGGAGTGATTCACACCTTGCTTGCTTCTCTTGGCATTTCTTCTCCATCACGATCATATTTGCTTCTAATGTTTTGTTCACCAAATTCTCATTGGACTTCATCATGTCATCAATCTTGTCCCTCAAACTTTATGCATCGGCTTGCTTCTTGAGTTTTTTCCTTTGACTTCTTGTTTTCATACGGCCTTCTCTCGTTATCCTTGATGAGATCACATCATCCTCCAATTGGAAAAATACCCCCTAACAGGTCGAGCTTATTGCTCTCTCAACTTCCACTTGTGCATTTTTTTCAATCTGTAGGGAAGAATTGCAATGTAACAATACACAATGAACTCACATAGTCATCAATGCTGGTGCCACTTGGAGGGTCATTACTCACTTGTTACATGCAACCGGTCCATCGGCTACGAACACGCAATGATCTATACGTGTATGGCGGGGTGGAAGCTAGCAGAGGCATGAAGTGGAAGAACTTGTCCGCAATCCATTGTCAATATCGCTTCTCGGTTTGATCGGCGAATCACCACTACTGTAGTACCATTCAAAGAATCGACATCAAAAGAAGCATCAACACATCAACCTTCACCTTAACATAATTAGGAGGTGGTTTAGACCACCCTCCAAATTTCTTTTTGGGCTTCGATGAGTGAACTGCTCTGTACGTTGTTGGCTGTCAGCACATCTATTGACGTCATTGTCATGATCGGTAAGTGAATCTTCTCACCTTGGACATGTTGATGATCGGTAAGTGAATATTCTCACCTTTGACATGTTGTCGCCTCTCCCACATTAAGATACACTTTGATTTAATGTGACACCCACTACGGGAAAAGTATTCTTTGCCGTGCGGCACTTCGCCAAAGGGGCCCAAATGCACGGCAACGGTTTTGTCGTGCGTGCACTCACGGCAACGATTGCCTGGCAAAGAACACGACGGCAAAGACTTTTTTGCCGTGCGCGTGGACAAACTGCACGGCAAAGCCCTTTGCCGTGCGCTCTTTTCGCTGCCGTGCGTGCGCTTCGCTGCCATGCGGCATAGAGGCTACCGTGCGCGCAGTCTTTGCCGTGCGTCCCCATCATTGCCGTGCGCCACCCTGTGCCGTGCTGCTCACCTTTGTCGTGCGGCCAAGCCCCAGCACGCACGGCAAAGACAACTCCAGCAGCTCCCAGCAGCAGGCCAGGAGCACAGGTGTGCTCCACGTGGCGCCTTTGCCGTGTGTAGGCACATGGCAAAGTGACCAAAAGTCCTTTGCCGGTCCTTTGTCGTGTGCATACACACGGCAAAGGCCCCTGGATTTTTCATTTTTTTTCTGTTTTTCACTAATCCCTGCATTTCACATATATATAACATATACAACATATATATTCACCATAGCATCACCAAACACATCAACAACACCACAAATACATCAATACACATAGTTCATGCATACAATCCATTACATGAGTCCATATCTATACAAGTTAAATAGCAATGTCCATTACAAGTGCGAACAATCCATTACAACTCCGACAAGTGCACGACGACCATGGCATCAACCTTGTCCTCCTCCATTGCTTCTGCCGGCTTCATCGTCATTGCCTTGTCCTGGTCCTACATGCAAGGTTGATGGAATTAGCATTTGCATTTGCATATTGAACACTTGAACAAGTACAAGAAGCGGGTTGGACACAAGTGTAGGAGGACTCACCGAGGTTGATGCTCCGGATGATGTTCGTGTTATTCACGGTGAAAGGTGTCACCGGCTGAGTGGACGGTGGCGGCATCCACGGCAAGGAGAAAGGAGGAGTAGAAAGACTCCCCGGTGACAAGGTATCAACTTGTCAATGCCTACGGATTGTAGACTAGGGTTTAGTTGGAAGTAGAGGGCAAGTTGATCTCGAAGGTTTCAGCCGAAAAGTACTCGACGATTATGAAAACTAGGGTTTGTAAACAATGATTTGATGATCTCTGCGTCCCTCGACTCCCCCTTATATAGGAGGCGGAGCCGAGGGATTTCGTGCCGTACAAGTTACAGAGTCCGGGAGGGTTTCTAACTCATCCCGCAAGATTACAAATAAGACTTTCTATTACAACTCTAGCTTTCCTTAATAATATCTTGGGCTTCCGAGTCTTCTTATTCTTCGGTTAGTGGGCCTTCAGTAAACCCCGGGTGCTATCTTCGGCAGGCCCATTTGGGATGCCTATGTCACCCGGTGGAGAAGACAGAGCCGTCTGGCTCATCAGCCAGCTCATCTGTGCCTGATGCTGCTGCATCATCTGATTCTGCTGTTGGATCTGCTGCATCATCTGTGTCTACTGCTGCTGATACTCCAGAATCTGCTGCTCCATGTGTCGTGCGTGCTCCTGGGCCGCCTGCTCCTCTGCTGCCATCTCCGCCTATGATGTGTTGCCGCGATGTCATTAACATTTCAATGGAAAGCATGTAAAGGAAAGGTAGAGGCCCGAGGAAGAACATACCCGTAACCGCTTGACAGCTAGATCCGAAGCCCGTGGCCGGGTCTCTACCTCAGGCTGGCCGCTCTTATGACCACGACGGATCTGGCGGAGAGAGGGAACCTTCGCTGGGTCGACACACCCGTCACCAAGCCATAGGCGGCCATGCTTCAAGCCTTCTCCCGCAAGCACCGCAACCTCAGGGTCAAAGTCCTCGGCCTCTGGGTTGGCGTCCTCGTCGTACTTCTGCTTGAATTTGGAGACATACGACATACACTGGGTCTCGGATTGCGAGTTAACCCACACGGACCCCGTCTCAGGATCCGGCGTCTTCCTTTGCTTCATCTTCTTTAGCACGGCAAAGACGTTAGGCTTCACTCCTGTCCTGACTTCCTGCAAAAGAGAACATGTAATTAAGTGAAGTGGCACACTCTTGTAGAGTTAACAAATTTATAACATGAATTCAAAGAATGAAGGAACCATTAATTTGCTCACCTCGTTCTGCAGTTGAAGAGAGATGGCGATGATGCCTTGGATATGTGATCCACCTCGCATCTCTGCCCGCTTCTTCTTGCCCTCCTCGTGCTTCTTGAGGAACTGGGGGCATGTCCACCACATGACCATCGCCAGAAAGCACCTCTCGTCGTTGCCGACGTACTGAGGAGGGTTCTACATGCACAAGATAAACCTATTATGGTAAAATAAACTACATGACGATAAAGAAATCAATAACACATAAATTCAAATACCTGCATGTACTGCCACGGCTGCATGAGCGTGTCGCGAGCGTCCTCCTTAGTCATGTGGACGAAGCGGTCGGCGTGCCAGTCGCGGACGCACTGAACACGTGCCTCGTAGTGCATGCCAGTCACCCTCTTCCTTGCTATCTGGTGTAGGACATCATCGCACGCATTTTCCTTGCCCTCAGCCTTCCGGAAGTATCTCTGCAACCATGCACATAGGTAAAACAAGGGGCATTAGTGCACGTACTGTCAACCAAGGAGACTGTATGAATGATAAGATGTCACGTACCCAGAATTTTCTAACAACCGCGTCCGCCATGCTGCCGCGGCCAAGAGGATCTTCCGCGAGGCTGTAGTGTGCCCACCTCCAAGCTACGCCGCAGCCACCAGTAGGGAGATCGACTATCCCAGGGAAATACCTTCTAAGTAGGCCCCCAAGGATGTTCGAGTACCCACGTGGCGGCCTCTGCGACGGGTCTTCAAACCTGAACGAGCTGCACCATGAAACGACAACATCAATATGTATGTCATAATAATTTTGATAATAACAAAATTGCGATAACGAAATGCCAAAAATTAACATGTACCTCCTTCCAGCGGGCTCTAGAACAACATGGCTATAGCGCCAGTGCTTCAGCGCGGGGAGCTGTGTTTTCCCACGCCGATATGACCTCTTATCACCTGGCCTCAGCCTCTCCATAGCTGGAACGTACCGGTAATCCTCCGGCGCTTGCCAAACTAGGTTTGGATCAGGATCGAACGGTAAGTTCCCCAATCCCTCATCCTCCGAGAGGTCCTCCTCGTCCCCCTCCACCTCCTGGTCCTCCTCACCCCCATACTGCTCCTGGTCCTCCCCACCCCCGTGGTGCTCCTGGTCCTCCTCACTCCCAGCCTCCACCTCGTCATCATCATCGGCTGCGGGAGGGGGGCTAGGACTAGGAGTGAGTACCCGCGTCGGATTCTTCCTACGCGGTCGCACTGGGGGAGCGACGGGAGGGGGGCTAGGAGGGGTAGTAGCTCGGCCCCGCCTCGAAGTCCCTACACCTACCAAGTCCTTGAGCTTCTTTTTAAGACCGCCACCCTTTTTTTGGAGGCATGCTTCAATCACCTGCAAACACAAATGAAGAGAGTGGTTTATTAGTACGCAATATTGTAAAGAGATAAATATTAGTGAAAGCAATAGAAATATAAGTAGATGAACATTAATAAAAGCAACAATAATGCAAATAGATGAACATTAATTAGTGGAAGCAACAAATAGCTAGCATAGAGTTCTCTCAAACATAGCACGGAGTTCTTACAAATAACCTAGCTAGACAATCACTATTACACAGAGTTATTACAAATAGGCTAGCCTCACAATTACTACTACATAGATCAGTAGCCTGTGTCGCCATCCGTGATTGGACCGCGTGTCTCCTCATCGTCATCAGGCTCGGCGAACCAATAATTATCAATGAAACTTGGAGGTGGTCCATCTGCATCGAGGTCAATCCCTGCTCTGAACGCCTCGAGCAAGCTCAGGTCTTCCGGGGCACAAACATCCTCAGCTTCATCTTCTGCATTATCTCCATCCATGCCCGCATCTTCTTGTTCATCGTCTACGACCATGTCATCGATATTCGGCAAGCCGATTGTGAAATGGCCGGGGAGCCCTTCTTCCTGATAAAACTTGACACTCTTTGCTGAGGGGTCTACGCGGCGGTAGTCGTCCTTGTTTGGCGGGGGCGGCCTATTGCGTGAAGGCACCGTCATCACAACATCCCATCCATGTAGACGTTTTGTCGGGTTTTTGCACGCGTACGGGAGATAGAATACTTGAAAGGCCTGGGTAGCCAAGATGTACACATCCTCTCCCTTATAAACAGAGTTCCTTTCAACTTCGACCAACCCAATTTCAGGATCCCGTCTCACCCGACGTGGGTCAAACCAATGACATTTGAAGACGACGGGATTTAGCCCTTTGTGAAACCCATAATTCAGCTCGTATATACCCTCGACTCTTCCATAGTAATGGAGCCCATCATCACCTTGACATACCACCCCGCTATTTATTGTCTTCGCGTTGGGTCGGCTTGTTGTGTATTTATGGGTCTGGAAGCGATACCCGTTCACGTCATAGGAGTTGAACGCTTTGAGGGAATGGTCAAAGCCCCTAGCAATTTTTCTTAGCTCTGACTTCATCTCTTTGTCAGTTCTTGCCTGCAAGTTTAGCATGAGAAGTTGTTATCGCCAGATTTTAACCAAGTCAGAAGGTGGGCCGCGATTGAGATGGGCTTAGAGGATATGCACGTAAAATATTTATGAATCGGCCTTGTACGAGAGTTTGGGCTAGATTGCCCGTGTATCTGTACATTATGGTAGATTTAGAATTAAGAGATAGAGTTAGTTCGTACGAAGTTAGGTTTATTCCTAAAATAGAAAGTCCACGGACTATAAATATGTACCTAGGGTTATTGAGAAAGGAGGACGATCACGTTCACAACAAACCAATCTAGGCGCATCGCCACCCCTTGTTTCGAGGGTTTCTTCTGGGTAAGCGTCATGCTGCCCAGATCGCATCTAGCGATCTCAGCAGCATCGTGTTTATTCGTTGTTTGTGTTGCTCATACTGAAGCCTTATTGATGGCGAGTAACACCCTTATCATAGATGTGTTAGGGCTAGCATCGATACTTTCTTGATGTTTTTCGCTTAGTTATGCTATCCCTAAATATATAGCTGCCTTTGCACCTATCTTAGGTGTAAGGGCAACATCTTGCTTAGTCTTTATTTAGTAGATTTGATCTGTTACGGTTGTTCCTTGTTCTTCAAGGATTAGTTTGATATCCATATGGTTAGGCCTTGCAAACGGGTTGAATGATCCAGTAGTGCGTAAGGTACGGTTAGCCGATCCTAAAGGAGATGATCCGGGAATCAACTCTATGTTGGTTTTTAGGCCTTTTCTAGGGTTGGTTTTCTGTTATCTTTCGTATTTGCCAGGCTCAACTACGTGTAGGACGTTCCGGTTATGTGGTGAAAACCCTAAATCGTCGTAGATCGTTTTAACTTAGTATTGATCAAGCAGGACCACCATGTTATCGTAGACCCAATACAAATCATGGGTGGATCGGCTCCTTGAGCCGATTCACAGGATAACCTGAGAGCCGATCGAGGCTCGAATTTAATGTTTACGTGTCTACCATGCAGGAAATTAATCGAAGCAATCCATCACCTTCATGACCAGGTATAGGTCAGGTGGCACGCCCTTGCACCAGCTAGGACGTGTGCCGGAGCATTGCGGGCCGTCGCCCGAGGGACCAGGGCCCACCAGCAGTCCTGGGAGCCTCCCGGCTCTTCGTGTTGCTCGTCGCTGCTCGCCGGTGGGTTTTGGCAGGCAACACATTCTGGCACGCCCGGTGGGACATTCTACATCAACTACATCAACATCTACAGCAACTGCGTCAGCATCTGCAGCTGAGATGGCGGAGAAAGCACCAGTCACATACGAAGAGCTGTCTGAGGAGCACAAGAAGAAGTATGATGAGCTTAAAGCTCTCTACGAAGCCGATCTCATCGGCTCTTTCGAGAGGACCCGTACACATGGCATTAGGTGGAAAGGGTTCTCACCCGAAGGCGCTCTCGATGAAGTAGATCTGTCTCTCCCTTCGGAGGATCGCACCAGAGCTCTGCGCCAGGAGGTTAATTACATGGTGGCTCATTCTCTACACCGTCATTCTGAGAGCCTGGTGAACGCTTTCGAGCGCGTTGCGGTTCACGTGGTTCAGGAAATCATGAAGCATCAGTACTCTCCGTCGGGACCTACCCTAGGGACTCACCAAGGAGAAATACCGTTCCAGACCAGACCGCAGCTGCCGTTTTCGCTAGCAGCTCCAGAGCCGCCGGGTTCACTGGCATACGTCGTCTACAAGATTGGAGGCGATCCTGGTGATTACCAGTTCCTGCATGAACCACCTAAGGAAATCCCGCACGGATACATGTGCACGTACGTGCCGGACTGCAATAACTTGGCGCGCATGAACCAGATTGCAGCAGGAGGGATTTCTGGAACAGCAGGAGGGGTTTCTGGAGCGGATCCCGATAAACAAGCGTGGCTAGCTAAATATGCCACCGCAACGAATCATCAAAGCTCGGCCCCTGCAGCTCATACAGTGGACCAAATCAGTGCAATCTTGAGAGATCAGTTCGACATGGTGCCAAAAAGGAGGGCAATCGGCTATTCCAAGCCGTACCCCAATGAATATGATTTGATTCCACTGCCGCCCAAGTATCGGCTCCCCGAGTTCTCAAAGTTTAGTGGAACAGAAGGCTCTAGTTCAATTGAGCATGTGAGCCGATATTTGGCACAGTTGGGCATGATTTCAGCATCAGACACGTTACGTGTGAGGTTTTTTGCGCAATCACTCACAGGGCCAGCTTTTGGGTGGTACACCTCGTTGCCACCAGACTCAGTCCGGACGTGGAAACAGCTGGAAGAGCAGTTTCACATGCAATATCACTCAGAAGCTACCGAGGCTGGTGACAAGGTATTAACTTGTCAATGCCTACGAGTTGTAGACTAGGGTTTAGTTGGAAGTAGAGGGCAAGTAGATCTCGAAGGTTTCAGCCGAAAAGTACTCGACGATTATGAAACTAGGGTTTGGGAAACAATGATTCGATGATTCTTCGTCCCTCGACTCCCCCTTATATAGGAGGTGGAGCCGAGGGATTCGTGTTGTACAAGTTACAGAGTCCGGGAAGGTTTCTAACTCATCCCGCAAGATTACAAATAACACTTCCTATTACAACTCTAGCTTTCCTTAATAATATCTTGGGCTTCCGAATCTTCTTATTCTTCGGGTAATGGGCCTTCAGTAAACCCCGGGTACTATCTTCGGCAGGCCCATTTGGGATGCCTATGTCAGTAGCCCCTGAGATTTTGCTTGAATCGTAGAGTCAGGGAAAATCTCCACTGTTTTATTTTTATTCGACAACTTTAACATTTCTATATTTCTTCACATAAACTTCTATATTGTACAGGGATAATGGTAGTTGGGGCTAGTTCATCTGACGGATCAGGTACTAGTTAACTGCTCTAGTGGCAATCCGCAAAAACCTACTTCAAGATCACGTCCCTGGACATGATCTCGGGATACTGGTGTAAACTTCGACAGGTGCCGCTTAAGGTCTTACCATTCTGTCGAGTCCCAGTAAAATTTATCGGGTACCTAACGCGTCCGTTAGGATTTTTCTTCGTATCTGTTGATACGGATAAAAGTAGCAAACCGACGTTAGAGACGGTGCCACGCCACACAGAACGGATCTGGGGTCTTACCTTCGCAAATTTGCGGCATTCAGAAATTGATCGCAACTTTGGCGTTCTGAGAATATATTGTCGAGTGCTTATTCAGCTGTTGGAATAGCACATTTTATCGAGTCAAATATGACTTATATTGCTTTCCCGATGGGAGTAATATGCAGAGTTATTTATAACTCGAAATATACTCTTTTGGTCTGCTATCTTTCTTTTTCTTTTTCTTTCTTTCTTTTCATGATTTCATCGGGCACGCGAACAGCGTTCCCGATGGGAGTAGCCCCCGAGGCTAGAACCAAGGACTTGTGCTTGGTTGTAGGCTCCACGCCTTATGCCGCAATATTTTTTTCCTCTCCCGAAGTTTTACAATTGCTCGGGTGTGTGAACAGCGCTCCCGATGGGAGTAGCCCCCGAGGCTATGAACAAATATTTGTATTTGATCATAGGCTCACGCCATTTCTATTTTGTCTTTCTTGATCTTTTCATTTTTTTAAAGTAGCCCCCGAGCATTTGATCAAAAACTTGTATTTGATCAAAGGCTCAGCATAACTTTTCCATGTTGCCTTTCATGAAGCTGTTTAAGGCGAATTTTTCCTTCTGCCAAGGTGACGTTATGGCTGACGATAGCCACGATTGCCAGTCAAAAATCGCGAGAAGTCTTCTCCCGCTGCCTTGCGGGCCCAATTTATCAACTATCTTGATACATCGTGCAAGTGGGGGACACACGTCCTCCGCTTTTTCTTGCTCACGTACCGTAACTTCTCCAATGTTAAAATACTTTTTTACCCCCACTTCCACGTGGTTATCATCTACCACGCATTTTTTCCATCCAACGGTCCGCCGTTTCGCCGCACCTCTATATAAGATCTCCTTCTTCCTCCTCGAGCACTTCCGCTCACGCCGCACCTCTGCTCTCCTCTGCAAAACCTCCTCCTGCGCTCCTCAATCCCCTAAGCTCATCTTCTCGAAGCTGCATTCCTGCGCCATTGTTGATGCCACCGCGTCGTTTGACCATGCACAGCACGCCGGAATCATCAATGGCCGCCGTGGATCTGGGAACCGCGGAGTGGGAAAGGTCCAAGATTTCCACCCAGGACATCAATCTGCTGAAGAAGCTGGGAATCAGCAAGAAACCCAAGGCGCTGAGCTTCCCTAGCGAGGAAAGCTACCCAACCCCACCAATGGGGTATCGGGTAAGTTTTGTCGACCACCTCATCCGCGGTCTTTCCGCCCCCATTCATCCTTTTCTCCGCGGACTGCTCTTTATTTACGGTCTGCAACTTCACCACCTGACGCCCAATTCCATCCTCCATATCTCTATTTTCATCACCCTCTGCGAAGCCTTCCTTGGCGTCCAGCCTAACTGGGCGCTGTGGAAGCGCATTTTCTTTTGTCGCCGCAATGGCTCTCCCAATGTCGCATATAATATAGGCGGCGTTGTAATTTCTGTTCGCCCCACCGTCGATTACTTCGACGTTAAACTCCCTGACTCAGTTCAAGGGTGGCGCAAGAAGTGGTTGTACATTCAGGAGGAGAACCATGGATGTGCTGAAGACAACATTCCTCCTTTCGATGGCGCCGAAAAAATTCTTCGCCGCCGCTCCTGGGACGCAGAGGCTACCGAAGAAGAAAAAATGTCGACAGAAGCCTTGATGACTCGCATCCATGAGTTGCAAAATACTCGCGGCAAAGATTTGTCAGGTATCCAAATCACGGCATATTTTCTTAGGACTAGAGTGCAGCCGCTTCAGGCTCGCAAATATCCTCTCTGGAAATATGCTGGCGAGGACGCAGATCGGTTGTCAGCGGATTTGGAGGTCAAGGACTTAGAAAAGCTTGTCCGAAAAATCTCGTCTCTCAGCAAAAAAATCCTGTCCCTTCTTCTTGCCGTGTAAAACCATTCAGCGCCGCCAATCCACTTCCCAAGGTAACCCATGCCGATTGATTTGTCATTGCTTTGCTATCTTTTTTGTAACTCCTTTTCTGATATCTTCTCCTGTTTTTTGTACAGAACCACCCAAATCTTATCTCGTTTCCTCCCCTTCCTGAAGGTGGAGAAGTCGAGGAAAGGGCCATTGTCACCGACGACAACCAAGATGCCCCTTCTTTTGTGAATGAACCCGTGGATTCTCTAAAATCTGCGGGATCTTCTGAAAAGGAGGCTGCCTCCGAAGGCACTGCATCGGCACAATCTCCTCCTCCTGCTGTTTCTCCAAGGAACAAGAGGAAAAGGAATGATGCCGAAGATTCCGGCACCTCCAAAGCCGAAGAAGTTGGTCCTTCGCGTCAGAAGGCAACTTATGATCCATATCTTGAATCCCTCATCAGCTCGTAAGTCACTTTTATTTCCCCTTATTTTTTATACTCGAAGATTTTTGTCTTATCTTGCTTTTTATGCTGTCGATTTTTAATCGCAGTGATGATGAGGAAGAAATACCAACTCTTGATGTGGCTGCTCGAACGAGCACGTCACATACTTTAATTGTTTCGGAGACGCCAGTTGAGGGAGAAGAATCCTCGCCTCCTCAACAAAACGTTGGCGCCACCACTCCTCCTTCAAGCCCTCTTGTCCCTTCACCAAAAAGGACAAGGGTTGAAACAATCCCGGAGCCTACCCTCCAATTGGGTAGCTCCTCCAATTCTCTCTTGGATGATGTAAGTTCTTGGTTTTCTTGTCATTATCTATATTTCCTCTGTTTGCTTTTTCATGCCTTCATATTTTTCCCATACCGACGTTTTCTCTCTTTGTTCTTCTTTGATAGCCTATGATCAAAGAGCTTGTTCGCATTGGTGCCCAATTCATTGGGTACCGTGAGTATGCCAGCAAGACTGAAGGTAATAACTTTTTTGCTGTCCCTTGTTTATAGCTTCTTGCTCCTATCTTGTCGCCATTTTGATGATTCTTTACTATCTTGGCAGAGAAACTTGCAGAGGCCAACAAGCTTGTCGACACGCTTGCTCAAAAACTAGAGCAAAGCGAAATGGCTCGCAAGAAAGCTGAACTTGACGCTAGCCAAACTAAAGCAGAGGCTGAGAAGGCCAAGGCAAAAGCTGCTGGTGTCGACGATCTGCAAAAGAGACTAGGTGATGCCGAAACTGCTTTGAACGAGCACAAGGCCGCACAGGCTACTCGTGAAAAGGGGATCATCAAGCGCTTGAACACGCAGAACCGGCGCTTCCTCGGTAATTTTGTCGATCCCTTCTATCTTTCTTAGACTTGCTTTTTCTTACTTGCTGTCGACCAACATATATTTTCTGTTGCAGGTCGAACAAACCAAGAATTTGATCTTGAGAATCCCGACAATGATCCTCTCCTTGACGCACTCTCTTATTTGGAGTTTCATGGAACCGAAGTTCGCGAAGGCATGGAGCATGCTGACGCAGGATTATCAAAGCTGTTCCCCTACTTCTTCCCGAAGAAAGAGGAGCCCAAGACTTTCCTTGCCCTTGCCAAGGACTTCAATCCACCGGAGGATCTTGGACTGAAGATGCGCCAGGAGAATATGAAGATTGCTGTCGAGAGCACTGTTGCCTTGGTCGCTGATAGCCAACAAACTGTTGACTGGATGAAAGTTGGTGACACCGAGCAGATAGAGCAAACAAAATGGCGGTCATTGATCAAGGCAGCGAAGCCCAACACGAAGAAAATCCTGGCCTATCTCGGGATCAAGCCATCTGCAACTCCTAGCTCATCAAGGCCGGAGGTCTAGTTGAATGCCTCTTCTTTTGCTTTCTTTGTTTTTTCTTTTTCTTTTGCTATTGTCGCCATACTAGCTTTGGCGACAATTACTTCAGTAGTTCTTTTGGAGAACTCCTTCTGTAATATCCATGTAATTTTCCTAGAAATCAATGAAATTCTCCCTTGCACTATTATTGATCCTGAGACTTTCTTTTCCAGTTAATATTTGATAACTACTCGATCAATCCATGCTCTGCTGATACTTCGCATGCTTCTTCATTCTCGAAGAAAGCCCTTACCAGAAATTTTTCAAGTGAACACTTGTCGCAAGATTTGCAAGAACTTCGCCAACAACTCCAATCCATGAAGAAACAAACTCTTGCGATGATGGAACAATCTCGACAAGCGTCCGAGAGAGAGAAAATTGCTCTTCAACAGGCAAGAGAAGCCATTGCTGCAAAGGATGCTGCTGTTGCTGAGGCTACCGAAACTTCTTCTCGCGAAAATTATATGCTTCAACTGATGACTAACGCTAGCTTGGACATGACAGGTATGTTTCCTATTCATAACCATGTTGGATGTTGTTCTTGTTGTTTTTTCTTTCCTTGATAATTTGTTTGTTGTGCCAGGCTCATTTTTGGATACTGCTGCCGAAGACCAACGTGTTGAAGCTCGAGCCAATGTTTTGCTTAGACTGGCTGCACAACATGGGTCTAACTTTTGGGTTACTCCTGAGCGCACCCGCCAAATTGTCAGATTCCAAGATCGCGCGGCTCAGGTCCGTGACTTCCTCGACTTCTGTACGAAGACTTTATTTTTAGTTTATGGAACCATGTTCCCTCGGAACAAGATGCCAGAGACCCTTCCAGCTTTAATGGAAAATTTTCGGGATGCTCCTCGAATCCATGGCTTTGTGCGGGCTCAACTCTTTGCTGGCGCAAGGTTTGCCATGATGATGATAAAAATTTGCTATCCAAAATTGCCCATGGATCAAATTGTTCCCACGCGCCTGGCTAAAATGTCGAAGAAGAAGAGAAATATGGGCAAAATTGATGATTTGGTGACTCCTGTCGCCGAAGATATGATGGATGAACTTCTTCGGATGGATGCTGAGTTCTTCGTGAAGGGAAGCTATGCTGAGCATAGTACTCGTCCTTCTACTGAGCGCATAACCATAGACCATGTGCTAGGTTTCCATTCAGGATTTTTGTTTCTTTTCTTGCTGTAGCTCCACCCTTGATATGTCTTTGTGTATTTGTACACATAATCTATATTGTAAAGCTGTCAACTCTGTATTATTTCTATTTTTGATCGCTGAGCCCCCGAGCCTTTTGCTGGAGTTTATACTGTTTTACTATATCAAAGATTTTTTCCTCTTGTCATAAGAAGATATATTTATTTTTCCCTCGGTGGGTTACAAGCCCCCGAGTGTCTTGGTGTCGAAGTTCTATATTTTTGTTGCGAGGTTTTCAGACCAAAGCAATAAGATTTTGACGAGTATACTATATTTATAATTTGTTAGCTTCCGATGTTATATTTGGCGAGGTATTATTGTACCAAGGCGAAATATTTCGGTAAGTCTAGTTTATCTATATTGTATGTATTTTGTAACTTGAAGGCGTTGAGCCCCCGAGCGTGTCGAAGAATAAGAAGTATATCTCCACTATCTTTATTATATTGCAGCACCGCGAGCCCGCCTCATTAAAAACCTTTCCGGCCCCACTCGGTGCCCCGAAAAGGAAAAGAGTGCGTCTAAAAACTCGCGGACGTTTCAGTACATTGTATTTTTACAAAGGAGGACTATATTTCAACTCTAGGCGTAGAACCCCCTGAGCTGCGCCACGTTCCAGGGGTTTTTCTCGGGGGCCCCTGTCTTCTTGTCCTTGATCCTGTATGCTCCCCCGTCGATGACTTCCGTGACGACGTAAGGGCCTAGCCATGGTGATTCGAGCTTTTTAGTACTTTTTTGATTTAACCGTAAGACCAAATCTCCGACCTGGAAAGATCTTGGCCTTAACCGTCGACTGTGGTAGTTTTTGAGGTCCTGCTGGTATTTGGTGACTCGTGAAAGTACTTCGTCTCGAGCTTCATCGAGTGCGTCCATATCATCCTCCCGAGCTTTTCGTGATGTTTCTTCGTCATACTCTGTTACACTTGGAGAATCATGCTCTATTTCAATTGGTAATACTGCTTCGGCTCCGTGGACGAGAAAAAACGGAGTTTCTTGTGTCGCCGTATTTGGTGTTGTTCGGATGCTCCACAAAACACTTGGCAATTCCTCTGGCCAGGTATGTCGAGCTTTTTCAAGCGGTCCTAGCAGGCGCTTTTTGAGGCCGTTGCAGATGATACCATTGGCTTTCTCGACTTGACCGTTGGTTTGCGGGTGCCCAACTGACGCAAAGTGCAATTTAATACCTACTTCTGCGCAGTACTCCTTGAATTCCTTGGACGTAAAGTTTGTACCGTTATCTGTGACAATGCTATGAGGCACTCCAAACCGAAAAACGAGGCCTTTCACAAACTTTATTGCTGACGCTGCTTCTGGTGAATTTATTGGCTTCGCTTCTACCCACTTGGTGAATTTGTCGACAGCGACCAGCAAGTACTCATATCCTCCTGGCGAAGCTTTGTGCAACTTGCCCACCATATCAAGTCCCCATTGGGCAAAGGGCCATGACAATGGTATTGGCATCAGTTCTGCCGCCGGGGAGTGAGGTTTTGCGGCAAATCTTTGGCACGCGTCGCAGGTTCATACTATTTCCTTGGCATCCTCAATTGCTGTCAACCAATAAAATCCTGCCCGAAAAACCTTGGCTGCAATAGCTCGACTACTCGCGTGGTGGCCACATATTCCTTCGTGTACATCCTTTAGGATTATTCTTCCTTCCTCGGGTGTGACGCACCTTTGCAAGACGCCTGAAATACTTCGCTTGTATAACTCCCCTTTGACCACTGTGAAAGCTTTGGATCGTCGAATAACTCGCCTTGCCTCAACTGGGTCGTCGGGTATTTCTTTCCTGAGGATATACGATATGTACGCTTGCATCCAAGGAACTTCCACCATCATCACAAGCTCTTGATCCTCTTCGTCCTCCATGGCTTCCTTGAGGGGCGCCGAAGTTTTTTCATCTTTTGCTTTTTTCTGCACCTTTTTCGGCTTCGTGGATCTTTCCGCTATTTCTTCCCAAAATACACCTGGCGGGATTGGAAGGCACTGCGATCCGATGTTTGCGAGAACGTCGGCTTCATCATTGCTCAACCTACTGATGTGATTTACCTCGCATCCATCAAACAGCTTCTCGAGCTCATTGTACACCTCCTTATATGCTATCATGCTATCATTGACTGCATCACATTGGTTCATAACTTGCTGAGCCACCAATTGTGAGTCGCCAAAGATTTTTTGTCGAGTTGCACCACAAGCTTTTGCCATCTTCATCCCATGTATGAGGGCTTCATATTCTGCTTCATTGTTGGATGCGTTAGGGAACGTCATCCGTAGGACGTACTTTAACTTGTCGCCTTCAGGTGATATAAGTATTACTCCTGCGCCAGCTCCTTCTACTCTCTTGGATCCATCAAAGTTCATGGTCCAAGTTCTCGACAAATCTGGAGGTCCCGTGTTTTGCAGCTCCATCCACTCTGCAATGAAATCTGGCAAAACTTGTGACTTGATTGCCTTTCTTTTTTCATACATGATGTCCCGAGGGGAAAGTTCTATTCCCCAAAGGGAGACACGCCCTGTAGCTTCTGGATTGTTCAGTATATTTGAAAGAGGTGCTTCATTGACTACTATTATCGGGTGTGCCGAAAAATAGTGGTGCAACTTTCTTGCCGTTGCAATTACGCCATATGCTAGTTTCTGGTACTGCGGGTACCGCTGTTTGGAAGGCGATAAAACTTCACTAATGAAATATACCGGCCTTTGCACTCCATGGAGTTTTCCTTCTTCTTCTCTTTCGACAACTAGCACCGTGCTAACCACTTGGGGTGTGGCTGCAATGTACAGCAGGAGAGGTTCCTTTTCCTTCGGCGCCACCAAGATTGGTGGTGTCGAGATTGTGCGATTCAGATCCTCGAAAGCTCTATCGGCTTCTTCGTTCCACTCGAATTTCTCCCCTTGCTTTATCAAAGCGTAGAACGGTAACGCTTTTTCTCCCAGCCTGGCGACGAATCTGCTCAAAGCTGCGACTCGCCCAGTTAGTTGCTGTATTTCTTTTAACTTTGTTGGCTTCCTCATTGTTACGATAGCTTGTATTTTGTCGGGGTTTGCTTCAATCCCTCTTGCTGAAACTAGAAACCCAAGAAGTTCTCCTGCTGGGACGCCGAAGGAGCACTTCGTCGGATTCAACTTGAGGCAGAATTTGTCGAGGTTGTCAAAGGTTTCCTTGAGATCCTCGATCAGTGTCGCCCCCTTTTTTGATGTTATGACGACATCGTCTATGTATACTTGCACGTTTTTTCCAATCTGCGTCGCCAAACACTTCTGCATCATCCTCTGATATGTTGCTCCCGCGTTTTTTAGACCAAAGGGCATTGTTCTGTAGCAAAACACGCCGTAAGGTGTGATGAACGCTGTTTTTACTTCATCTTCTTCTTTTAATCTGATCTGGTTATAACCAGAATATGCGTCCAGGAAGGAAAGACGTTCACACCCAGCCGTGGAGTCGATAATTTGATCAATCCTCGGGAGGGGAAAGTGATCCTTTGGACAATGTTTATTGAGACACGTAAAGTCGACGCACATGCGAAGGACCTTAGTGTTTTTCTTCGGCACCAGCACTGGATTTGCTACCCATGTGGCCTCTGTGTGCAGCTCCTTGATAAAACCAGCTTCTCTTAGTCGATCAATTTCTGACAGCATAGCCTTGCGGTTTGGTTCCGAAAAACGCCGCAAAGGTTGTTTGATTGGTCTCGCTAGTGGATCCAAGTTTAGGTGGTGCTCGGCAAGTTCCCTGGGTACTCCTGGCATGTCAGCTGGACACCATGCGAAGATTTTCCAGTTCTCACGGAGGAACTCGACGAGCGCGCTTTCCTATGCGAGGTCCATGTCGTTTGCGATGGACGTCGTCTTTTTCGGGTCTGTCGGGTGAATCTGCACCTCCTTAGAATTTTTCTCAGTATTGAAAGTTGATTCTTTATTTGGCCTTCCAACGTCTGGCAGCACGTCGTAGTCAGTCATACTCTTTGACGCCAAATACTCAGCTTGCATCCCGAAAGTTTCTGATATCCGATGAAAATCCTTGTCACATTTATCGGCTAAAGCAAAGCTTCCTTTGACTGTGATTGGTCCCTTAGGTCCAGGCATCCTCCACAGCAGGTACGTGTAATGTGGTACCGCCATAAATCTAGCATATGCTGGTCGCCCCAACAGAGCGTGGTACTGTGACGGAAAATCTACGACTTCAAACTCCAACTTCTCGATTCTGTAATTTTCTCGAGTCCCAAACTGAACGTCGAGATTGATCTTCCCCAGCGGATAACTTGGCTTCTCTGGTGTGATACCATGGAACCTCGTGTCCATTGGTTTTAGGTTTGCTAGGGATATATTCATCTTCCTTGATTGTCGTCTCACTCCGTTAGAGTTAGGATCAACGTAGGGCGGCGGTGGAGGTGCTGCCGCTATTCTGAGCTGATGTCGATTGTCGTCTGTAATCGCGGGAGGGGGTGGCAAGTGAATCTCACTCCTGGGTTCTCGAGGATTTCTCTGTGCTGCCCGAGCATTAGCATGCTCTGCCCACCTTAACATTGCCTGGAAATTGCGACAATCTTTCTGCAGATGTCCTGACTATCTTTTTCCGTTGCTGTCGAGGAAGAAGTGCATCTGACACGGCCCGTTCATCATTTCTTCGGGAGACACGAAAGGCCTCTGGAACCTTGGCCCACTATTTTGCCTGTTGTTTCGAGAGTCATCTCTATTGTCGCCTCGTTGCTCATTGCTTCTCTGGTAATCATCTCTATTGTTTCCTCCGGTGTTCGCTCGGAAGCCTGCCGAAATTTGACCTGGAGCGTCGTAACTCGGGTACTGCCGAGGAAATCGTCGCCTTGGTTGATAGTTTCGACCGCGATCTTCCTCTGGCGACCTATGCCGTTTGTTGTGAACAGCATCTTCTCCATCTGCCCACCTGTTTGCTATTTCCATTAAAGCAGATACTGTCTTTGGATTGGTTCTCCCCAAATCCTCGACAAAATCTCCACGCCTGATCCCTGCGACAAACGCATCTATCGCTCTCTCGTCAGATATATTTTCTGCCGAGTTTTTGATGATGTTCCACCTTTGGATATATTTTCTCATTGGCTCGTCTGGCTTTTGTCGGCACGCTCTCAACTCCTCTAACGACGCAGGTTTCTTGCACGTGGACCGGAAGTTCTTGACGAACACGTCCTCGAAGCTTTCCCAGCTGTCGATGGATCATGGAGGAAGTTTCTTTATCCAAGATCGTGCGGCTCCACTCAAATGCACCTGGATGCTTTGCATAGCTGTTGCTCTGGTTCCTCCTGTAAGCTTCACCGTCTCGAGATAATCAACTAGCCAATCCTCTGGATCTTGAAGGCCATCGAATTTTTTGAAATTATCAGGTAACTTGAATCCCGAAGGGACTCGAGTTTTTCGCACTCTCCTCGTGAAGCACGGCAAGCCACACATATCCTGGTCGTTTAATTCTGGGGACTGCCGATGTTCCCTCCTGCTTTGTCGCGCTCTGTCGACCCTTGCTTGTGCTGCCGTGTCCCTTGCTCCACTTGGTCCTTCGGGAGCTGCTGCTGCTACTGCCGCAGGTCGTGGACTATTTTGCCTTGCCGCTCCTTCGGGAGGTGTTGATACAAACGCCGTCCCCATGGCTCCAACTCCTGCTATCGCCATGTTGTACAATGTTTCCCTTGGATCTCCTGGAGGTGGTTTAGATGCGAGGATAAAAGCTTGTGTCGCCATATACCCAGCCTCTGGTGTCTTAGGGATGATGTTTCCTCTTGTGTCTATCGACATAAAAGACATGTCGAGGTTTTGGACCAAGTGCTCTCTTTCTCCTTCGGGTACGTGTTGTAACCTCGATCTTGCTCTATTCCGAGCCTCCCTGTGGCTATCACCCGAAGTTCTAGATTGTCGACTCAGCTCTGCCCTTCTCCTGCTGGATGCAGAGGCTGCCTCCTTTCTTCTGTTTAACTCAGCTGTCTGTTTTTCCAATTCCCTTGCAGCTCGAGCGAGCCTATATTGATATGCTTGTAATTCCTCTGGCGTGGCTGTGGTGGCCATTGGTTCTGAGCCATCCATAGCTCTCGCGGCTCTATCCCATGCTGCTTGCGGGAGTCGAACTCTGTCTCGTGGTTGTGGCCCGATATATTTATTGCCTAGACCTCGTCGCAAATCAGAGGGATCAACGTATGGATTTCCCAAATCGTCGAAAGCCTCAGATGTTTCTTCTTGGTCATGGCTTGGCTCTCCGATGACATAAATCTGATGATACTTTGTATTCAGATCTATGTTGGGTTTGGTGACACCATCGTTAAGATTGGCGAAGACCTTGCCCACTGTAGTAGATTTGTCGATGAAGTTGTAGCTGTCGACACTGTTTGAGCCATCGCTTATATATGAGTCCGCAGATGACTCAAACGACATGTCGCTGAAGATCTTGGCGAGTTTTTCTCTTGCCCTGGTGCTGATGAAGCGTGACGACGAAGTTTCTTCTTCTCCTGATTTGGTTGACGATATATAGCTTGAAAAATCGGAATCGACCGCCGACGATCCCGACGAAATCGGAATTTCGACACGATACGATCCTTCTTTCTCGACGCGAAAGTGAAATCTTCCGAACGTCATCTCCATAGGCTCCTCCAGATACGCATATGCATCCAAACGGGAGGGCGGGTGAGGAACAAAATCGACAGGACCCGTAGCGATCTGTTTACCTCGATCCATTGCGTTGCTCGCGGTTGATGAAGTCGATGATTTTGCGGTTGATGAAGTCGACGATCTTGAACGTGCCATCGAGACCAGATCCTTGACGCCTCTAATTCCCACAGACGGCGCCAATTGACAAGGTATTAACTTGTCAATGCCTACGGGTTGTAGACTAGGGTTTAGTTGGAAGTAGAGGGCAAGTAGATCTCGAAGGTTTCAGCCGAAAAGTACTCGACGATTATGAAACTAGGGTTTGGGAAACAATGATTCGATGATTCTTCGTCCCTCGACTCCCCCTTATATAGGAGGCGGAGCTGAGGGATTCGTGTTGTACAAGTTACAGAGTCCGGGAAGGTTTCTAACTCATCCCGCAAGATTACAAATAACACTTCCTATTACAACTCTAGCTTTACTTAATAATATCTTGGGCTTCCGAATCTTCTTATTCTTCGGGTAATGGGCCTTCAGTAAACCCCGGGTACTATCTTCGGCAGGCCCATTTGGGATGCCTATGTCAGCTGGCATTGCCGATCTGGCGCAAGTACGACAGAAGCGTGGAGAAACGGTGTCAGAATACATTCAGCGTTTCAGGACTGTTAGGAACCGATCTTATTCGGCTCGTTTGAATGAGAAAGAAGCAGTCGATCTGGCAGTGTTGGGCCTCGCGGCGCCGGTCAAGGATCTGGCTTTCCAAGTGGAATACACTTCACTGGCGCATATGGTTCAGAAATTGTCATTGTATGAACAGCGCCACCCAGAATTGTACCAAGACAAGTTCAAACGCCCGATAGGCCTGGTTGAGACAGAAGAAGTTGAAGACTCTGCAGGAGACCAGGAAGTAGCTGTGGCTGAATGGGCTCGGGGGGCAAACCCCGTGTCCTGCGAATGGGTGAAGCAACAAGGGCCTGCAAAAGGGTTTGACTTCGATATAAGCAAAGCTGAGCAGATATTCGACCTATTGCTGAAGGAGAAATAGCTGAAGTTACCCGAAGGCCATAAAATCCCTACGGTGCAAGAGCTGAACGGAAGGCCGTACTGCAAGTGGCATCACTCGTTCACCCATATCACCAACGACTGCAAAGTGTTGCGTCAGCAAATCCAAATGGCGATAGAACAAGGGCGTCTGATTTTTGGTCAGTATGCCATGAAAATAGACACGCAACCGTTTCCTGCCGTCAACATGGTGGAGTGCAGTCACCCCACGAGGCGTCAGCCAGATTTCTCGTTCGATATTAACATGGCAGGGCCTGTATACCACCCTGGCAAGGATAAAGAAGAGAGCAGTCGTTCTCGTGGCAAGGACAAGGAGGAGGCCGGCCCACGTGACCGGCCCCGATATGATGACAGACGGTACGTCACCGAGGAACAAGTGAGAAGCGTGCGGTATCAACGACCACTCTCCGAGCATCTTCTTAACAAATATGAGCGTCAGTATGACCGACGCCGGCGGTATGACACAGCCGACGAAAGATATCGTCGGTCTGACGTAAACAACAGAAAGTATCGTCGGTATGATAGAGACGACGAAGGATATGAGCGCCGCGCTAAGGGAAGGTCAAGGGAGCAAGAAGACATGGACAGACACTGGGATTGTCCTTTCTTTAAGCATTGCTGGGATTCAGGAATGAGCCGATTGCCTACGATCGACAACTGCCCAGAATGTAGACAGAAGAAGAAGGACATAGGTGACGTGTCAGTGTTCAAACGTCTAGGGCCTCTCCCATCTCGGAACAAGCAAGCTGAGTCATCTCGGGTGGAAGATCTAGAGGAGTTAGAAGATGAAGATGAATCAGAAGAAGAAGAAGATAGATACCACCGGCCAAGGTGGTGCCCTGATGGACTCAGTCACTCCCAAAAGCGTAGGGTGCAGCGGCTACGTAGCTTGGAGGAAGCCGAGAGGCAATACCTGCACACGTTAAGGAAAGCGCGGCCCGATCTGGCCGTGCAAATTCAGCAAACTTTGGACGCAGAAAGTCGTCCACAGAAGAAAGAATGGCGCCCCAAGCAAATAAAAGCCGATGAGAAGACATCGGCTGGCATAAGTATGGTGTTCATCCTTCCGGCGGAGTTTTGTGCTCCAAGAATAGAAGAAGCGTCGGTAGCACAGTTCGACTGTGGTCCACGGCCAGTTATCTTTGAAAAGCCACAGGAGAAGGGCTACAAACATCTGAAGGCCCTATACCTAAAAGGTTACATCAATGGGCAGCCTGTCAGCAAGATGTTGGTTGACACCGGAGCGGCAGTCAATATAATGTCGTACTCTATGCTACGATGTTTGGGACGCTCTACGGAGGATCTGATCAAAACCAATGTCACACTAAGCGACTTCAACGGCCAAGCATCAGAGACGCAAGGCATTCTGAACGTGGATCTAACCGTAGGCCGAAAAACCATCCCTACATCGTTCTTCATCGTCGACAGCAAAAGCACCTACGCTGTCCTGCTAGGGAGGGATTGGATTCACGCCAACTGCTGCATTCCATCCACAATGCACCAATGCCTGATACAATGGGATGGAGATGAAGTGGAGGTCGTTCATGCAGATGACTCTATCGAGATCTCAATAGCTGGCATGAATATTTGGGACGCGGAAGACCAAGGGCCGCTCTCTGGAGTCAGTTTGGACGGCTGTGAGCGCATCAAAGCTACAAAAAAGGGGTGAGGCTGGTCTTATCCACCGGCCTGACAGAGTAGCAAGAGCAAAGTCTATGGACGTACGTGGCAAGGCCGATCCCTGCGATCGGCCCCAAAAAATAAAAAGCAATGATCCTACCTCAAGCATGTCATGTAGTTATAGTAGGGAGATTCCCTCCCGTAGTAGAGCACTAATAGGGTTTAAACCTTCATCGACCAGTGCAATCAACATGGGGGCCGATTCCAGCAATCGGCCCAAACTATCCTCTCCATACGTTTTGCCTGTGTTCAGCATTGATCTAGTAGGCGACGAAAAGCTAGGATATGGGTTTACATCGGCTGATGAGCTAGAAGAGATTGACATTGGTCCTGGGGATAAGCCACGACCAACTTTTATCAGCAAAAAGTTAGATCCCCATCTGAGGGGGCTGATGATAGCTCTATTGAAGGAATACCCAGATTGCTTTGCATGGGATTACACAGAGATTCCTGGGTTAGACAGAAGCATCATTGAGCATCGGCTCCCTCTCAAGAAAGGATTTCGGCCGTTCCAGCAGCAAGCACGACAGATGAAGGCCGACATTTTAGAAGAAGTCAAGAAAGAGATCGAGAAAATGTTGACCGCCGGGTTCATCAGGCCATGCAGGTATGCTGAGTGGATTTCTAGTATCGTGCCTATGCAGAAAAAGGACGGCCGATGGCGAGTCGCCATAGATTTTCGGGATCTCAATAGAGCCACTCCAAAAGATGAATATCCCATGCCGGTAGCAGAGACATTGATCAATGCAGCTACTGGTCACAAGGTTTTAAGTTTCATGGATGGCAATGCCGGTTACAACCAAATTTTCATGGCTCCAGAAGATATACATAAGACTGCATTCAGAGTGCCAGGTTCGGTTGGCTTGTTCGAATATGTAGTCATGACATTTGGACTGAAAAATGCCGGTGCAACCTACCAAAGAGCCATGAATTACATCTTTCATGATCTGATCGGCAAGTTGGTGGAGATATACATCGATGACGTGGTAGTCAAGTCTGTTTCATTAGAAGGACACTTGGAAGACTTGCGATGCATCCTGGACCGAACTAGAAAATTCGGACTAAGAATGAATCCAAAGAAGTGTGCTTTTGGTGTGACGGCCGGTCAATTCTTGGGTTTCTTGGTTCATGAACGCGGAATTGAGATCAGCTTGAAAAGTCAGGAGGCAGTGCAAACGATGCAGCCACCTACCACGAAGAAGGAACTCCAGTCTCTCATCGGCAAAATCAACTTCGTCAGAAGATTCATCTCTAATCTATCAGGACGAATCGAGCCGTTCATGGGACTGGTAAAAGTTAAATCTGATGAGGAGTTTCGCTGGGGGGCAGAGCAACAACAAGCGTTTGACGAGATTAAAGAGTATCTAACGAAGCCACCTGTGTTGGTTCCGCCCCAGCAAGACAGACCATTCTATATTTACTTATCAGTAGCTGACACTTCCACCGCCTCAGTGGTGGTGCAAGTTTATGATGGTCTGGAGAGAGTCGCTTTCTACCTCAGCAGAAGGATGTTGGATGCAGAGACGAGGTACCCTGAGATTGAGAAGTTGTGCCTCTGCCTATTTTTTACCTGCACCAAGCTTCGTCACGTCTTGCTGTCAGCAGAAATTGTCATCATATGCAAGTCAGACGTCGTAAAACATATGCTGTCGGCTCCTGTGCTGAAAGGCCGACTCGGTAAGTGGATGTTTGCTTTATCGTAATTTGATCTCCGGTATCAGCCTGCGAAGGCAGTCAAGGGACAAGCGTTGGCCGATCTTATTGCTAAATGGATTAACACTGATATAGCAGTCCTGTCGGTACGTGCACGGGCCATGTTTTTCGATGGATCGGCTTGTGACGATGGTTGCAGCATCGGTATACTACTCGTGTCGCCCCGGGGGGCAACATATTCCTTCTCCATCAGGCTATCTACCCCTTGCACCAACAATGTCGCTGAGTATGAAGCAATACGCAAGGGAATGGAGTTGCTTATAGAAGCCGGGGGCAGAGGCGGTGGAACTTTTTGGAGACTCAAAATTGGTGATTTCTCAGCTCACAGAGAAATACAAATGTGAGAGCGAGTCGCTCTTCCCATTATGGATGCAGTGCCATGAGCTGATGGCACAATTTAGGTACATAAACTTCAATTGGATCCCAAGGTCACAAAATACCGAGGCCAACGATCTCGCACAAATGGTGTCAGGCTACAAGGACGTAGCAGATGGAGCCGATGTTCAGGTACAGTTCCTGGAACCGGACGACTGGAGAGCCGATATCTTCAATTACTTGAAAGATCCGGCTCGGGGGGCACCTAAACGGATAAGGTACAAGGCCATGAAATATGTCCTTATAGGAGATGACATGTTCTACAGGACTTTGGAAGGGTTACTTCTCAAATGTCTGGGACCAGCCGAGTCAAATCGGCTCTTACACGAGGTACACGAAGGCGCCTGTGGAACTCACCAATCGGCTCATAAGATGAAGTGGCTGATCAGGCGATCAGGGTTTTACTGGCCCACCATGCTTGAGGATTGCTTCAGGTACTATAAAGGATGTCAAGCCTGTCAGATGTTTGGGAAAATTCAGATGGTACCCGCATCAACAATGAACCCCATCATCAAGCCTTAGCCATTTCGAGGTTGGGGCATGGATATGATCGGCAAAATCAATCCTCCATCAAGCAAAGGCCACGTGTGGATCTTGGCCATTACAGATTACTTCACTAAATGGGTGGAGGCCGTCCCTATGAAGTCAGTGAAATCGGAAGATGTTATCAATTTTGTGAAAGAACATGTCATTCATAGATTCGGGATTCCCCAGACTATCACGACCGATGGAGGTTCGGTCTTCATTTCTAAGGAGTTTAGAAAGTTTTGTGAGGACACGGGAATCAAGTTGATCCGATCATCTCCATACTATGCTCAAGCAAATGGGCAGGCTGAAGCGTCCAACCAGAGCCTTATCAAGCTGATTAAGAGGAAAGTTGACGAGCACCCTAGACGCTGGCACGAGGTGCTATCAGAGGCTTTGTGGGCTTATCGCATGTCATGTCATGGGGCAATAAAAACCTCGCCATACCATCTGGTCTATGGACAAGAAGCCGTATTACCCTGGGAAATTACGGCTGGTTCAAGGCGTGTTACGTTTCAGAATGATTTAACAACTGAAGAATATGCAGCCCTGATGAGTGATAACATTGAGGATCTAACGGAACTCAGACTTTGGTCGTTGGAGAAGATTAAAGAGAACAAAGCCAAGGTAGCTCGCGCATACAATAAGAAGGTGAGACCAAAGGAGTTTCACGTTGGTGATCTGGTATGGGAAGCTGTACTGCCATTGGGGACTAAGGATGCAGTGTATGGTAAATGGTCTCCAAATTGGCACAGGCCGTACAGAGTCGGCCAAGTTTTGAAGGGTAATGCATACATGCTTGAGGAACTGAATGGTGTGAAATTCCCAGTAGCTGTCAATGGTCAGCATCTCAAGAAATATTTCCCAAGCATGTGGGATGACAGACAGTGAAATATGGGGGCCGATGCATGAAATCGGCCAGGGAAAAAAAATATACATACAAAGCATAGCCGATGCACAGACATCGACTTTAGAAAAATATGCAAAACAACAGGACACAAGTACAGCCGATGCACAGACATCGACTTCAGACTAAAAAGCCGATGCACAGACATCGACTCTAGAGGTACAAGCTCAATTTGAGCAGTTACATAGAGAAGTTCTACTGAAGGAATGCCTCGAGGGCACGGAGGGCGTCAGCACGGACACGATCCACCTCGGCGATCTCGGCCTCATCATCTTCGTCCTTGCCTGTCACCAGCTGTTTGTTCAGGGCACGTATTTCGGCCAGATCAGTCTTTAGTTCAGCTTTGAGGCCTTCTGCTTCCTCGTGAGAGTGGGCAATGAGAGCTTCCTTATCCTGGATGAGCTGTTTGGTTGCCCGGACCCTCTCTTCAAGGTCTTCCAACTCCTTTCGCAAGGTCTCAAGTTCAGCAGTGCTGACAGAGGTGTCAACTTTGGCGTCCAAAGCTGCCTTTTTCTCATTAAGCCGCTGACAATTATCTGCAATATCGGCTTTCAACGGAAGCTGGGTATGGCATAGGTCGATTCTCTGACGAGCCAACTTCACCCTTGACCTGTAGGCAGATAGATTAACAACTGGCCAGAGTTTCACCTGCAACGTCACCGGGAGATGGGGCTGGATGTCTTCAAGAATGCTCTTCACTTCCTCGGGGTTTTCAACCAATGTCTCAATTGAGGAGGAGAGCAGGGCCTTGAGACGCTGGAGTTTACCATGGGTAGCGCTGGGTCCTGGCTCTTCACTTGCCCTAGAAGTAGCTGGTTCGATGGATTCAGGGTCGAACGCCAGCAAGCTTGAGAGGTCGTAACCCTGACAAACAACAGGAACAGCGTCAGTATGCAGCAAAAGAGAAGGGTAGAGCCAAGGGAAAGGAGTGTACCTCTCCTAAGACCAGAGGGACGGCCGATGATGAGGTGATCGGCTCTTGTGTTTCTGCTGTGGGCTTGGCCAAGTTGGCAACTTTGTCAGCTACACTTTTAGAGGTTGCTAGGTCCAGGGTGGCGGATGGCATCAGTACCTCCTCAACTTCCCCACTAGAGGTGTCATCCGTCTGCAAAGGAAGTGGTTAGCCAATGCGAGCAGCGATGATTTAGCATGAAATATGAGCCGAGGAGAGCATGGAGGGTAATTACATTCGAAGCCTCTTGGTTTGATGAAGGGGCTTGCGGTTCCTTTCGAGCTCTCTTGATGCATCGGCTCTTTGTGCGTACTTTGGTTGGAGTTTGGGGGGCAACAAGTTCAGTAACTGACCTTTTCTTGGAAGCCGATGGTGGCAAATCTGGCTGGCTCTGCATGGTGATTTTCACAGAGTTGCCCGAACTCGAATTCCCTCGACTGGAGTGGGTTTCCTCGCTGGAGTTGCCTTCAGTGGAGGCCTGTAAAAGAAGAGTTAGTAAGCACAAGCATATTTATAGAAACCCATAAGGGTAGATGAAATCAGTCAAGGCATGGATCAGCTTACGTGCAAACTTTCTTGAGCTGGAGTAGGGGTGTAATATCCCAGGTAATGGGGTTACAAAAATAGAGGAAACAGATGTGTGCATTGCATTCATGCATAGAAAATCTGGGGAATTTTCGCGCTTTAAAGTAAAACAGTCACAGTAACTGAAGTTTCACTTGACCTTGGTGGAATTGAAGTAGCCCATCAAGTCAAGCGCTATAAACCTCAATGTGACTTTGTTAAAATCTTGTTTTGGGTAGAGGTGATTTGATCTAAGGGGTTAGATCAAATGGAATTGTTATTCAACACAACAACACTTTACTTAAATGATCAATTGCTTGATCATACAAAATATCACAACATGATATTCCTTGCCATATCATATGAACATCCATTTAACTGGAAATCAAGTAACAATAATTGGAGAAACTATTCCTCACTTATCTTCTCCATGTCTTAAACAAATCCATGATCCTACCATGAACCTCATGGTATTCATTCTATTTCATTCTTGGAAACATGACAAGGAGATCAACTCTAGAAATAAATATTCTTCTCTATTCCAAATAGTTAAGCACCAAACCTAGAGAGGTGAGAGTTCTATTATAATTATTAGAGAAGCATTAACAAACCTTGAGTTAAACCTTGGATATACATCCATGTAATCAAATCATCATCTTTCAGAGAAAACCTAGGATGTTAATCAAGACAATCCTTAGAGAGAGAACCCATTTCTGTTAACCATAGGTATTGGTGACCACATCATTATCTTTGGAGAATCAACTTAAGTTAGCATTATAGTTCTTCCCAAAATATGAGAGATCATTCATACCAATTCCAGCCTTACTTATTAATGAACCAATGATAATCTTTGAACTAAAGTATTAGGTTGTAAACCATTCCTCTTGGAGTAGTAAGATAAACTAATATCACATGGAATAAGATTATATCCATGACTTGATAAGGAAAGGATGAGACTAGTCCAACTAAGCATCTAGGTGGAGACTTAAACCTTTGCTATCTAATGAGATCTTGTGAACATACCATAAACTCTAGAATAATCCACTCCTATATAAGAGAGCTCAAAATCTGGTGTTACACTCAAGTTAGTTGAGAAAACACTTGGATTCAAGGGAGAGATTTATTAAAATATCCAAATGGTTAAACCATCATTCCTTGAGTAAAACCCTAGCAGTATATCTCAGGCATTCTCCTGGGATATAAACTAATGAGGCAACCATAGAAGTTCCATCCTAGAAAGCAAAATAAAAGTGCTAGACATTAGTTGATCAATACAATGTTTGACCATGCAAGTGAGAACCCCAGTTAATGAGAGATCATTAGGAAGCCAACCCTTGATCATTATAAATTGAGGGATGATCATAAACCATAAGAACTTGAGGTAGAGATACTAAGAATAAGTTGATCATGCCTAATCCATGATCATGCTATTGAACTATGTGGGGATAAATTAAACCCTACTAGAATAAGTAGATCTCATTCCCACATAAAATTATAGGAAGATAACTAGTAAGCAACCCTAGGCTTATATCCTATCTTTAACTTGTGAACCACATGGTGATCATAAGTAGAACCCTAGCACATCTATATTCCAACTATTCCCCAATTAAAGAACCTAAGAAACCTTAGAGTCAAACTCCATACTTAATATAGTGAGAAACCATCTATTCATATGACCAAAGTTAACTATAAAAAGAACTACAATCAACATAGTTACTATAATGATAAGTTGGGGATAATAATAGAAGTTAATTGGTTGAAGATAAAACCAATTCTCAAAGTCTTAGTAACTAGGGAAGCACATGAAATATTAAGCAACTACCCACCTTATCATGGTTAGGGGAGATTAACCCTAACACATGCAATATGGTGTGATCTCATCTCACAACCTAGAATTAAACCTCAACCCTAGTTTATGTATCACTATGGTAATCATAATATGAACCTAGGCCATAATTGAAATTCAAATCAAATGCCATTAGGTGAATATCATTAGGACCCTAGTATGGCATAGTAATAAAATCTTATACTTCAATTATTAACCACGAGAAAAACCCCTGTGATACATCTTATAATTAAAACCATATGTGTGGTTATCAACCACTTATTCTTGTAACCAAGAGCAACCTTGAGGGAGACAATACCTACCTTAGGTACTTTCAAGATAATAATAGTGTTAACTTTACAAGGGGGTTGAAATAGAAATCATAAACCCTAATAGATTGTTGCTCACATAAAATATTATGTGAACACCCAACCTTTCAAATAAGATAACAAGCCCTAATGATAACCTCTGAAATATCTTGAGCTGGAAATATCAACTCCAATACTTCCAAACAAATTGATTCATAAGAAAAACATGAAATTAAAAGAGAATATAAATCCATGCCTAAATGGATAATTAATTCAAATATCAACAACAAGTATTAAACCAATGTTTTAGTACCATAATAAATTTGCTCATTTATAATATTATATTTTTTTTAAGTGCCTGGAGTGTATCTTACTTGAATTCAACTAATAAAGTTTGCAAAATATTCGAATTCAAAACAGCACTTAAATTAACAATATAGAAAACAGAAAAAAGGAAATCAGAAATAAAAGAAAAGGAAGAAGCAGGCTTACCTGGCCACGCAGCCCAGCATCAGCCCACCTTGGCAACCCAGCACCACGGCCCGAGTAGCAGCCCAGCCCAGCAAACTTACCCCTTCGGCAGAAAAATAAAAGGAGGAGGTCGTCCTCATCTCTTCCCCCGCGTATGGAGGCCACCTCGACGCCGTGGCCAGCTTCTTCTCTCGCTGGCGAGCTCTCAGCGATTGGCGTCGTGACGAGGCACCTCTGGCGCCATATAAAGGCTCCATGACGAGCCCTAGCATCGGGTTCTTCCTCCCTTGCTCCAATTTCACCCAAATCGAAACCCTACCGTCACCCGGCCACCATGACCGCCATCGCTGTAGACCTCCCCGTGCCTCGCCGAGGACGCCATCGACATCGCCAACCTCTCCTTGCTCTTCTGGCACAAGGAATTGAATTAGGGAGCTCCAGAGCATCTCCATCGACCTCATTCCTCCGACGGCCGGAGCCATGAAATCCGGCGATACACGCCCCCATCTTCCTCGCCGTCATGCTCAACGTGCTCAGGGTGAGTCGCCGGTGCTCAAGCAACCCTTATCTCTCCCTATTACGCCCTCGAGCATACCCTGCACAATTGGTCCGGGAGCTCTGCCGCTCGGCCTCGCCGGCGAGCGAGCTCCGGCGACCATTTTGGAGCAGCGCCGCCACCATATGGTTTGCCTTGGCGTGCTGGTTCGATTAGAGTGCGTAGTCCGTTCGCGGGAGCCCCGAATCGCCGTCGTCGTCGGGAACTGGCCGCCGGCCAGGAGCTTCCCGGCCACGTCGAAGATTTTGACCCAGTCAACCGCCAACGTGGCAGTTGACGTGGCCAAGGCCCACCTATCAGTGGCAGAGAGTAGAATAGCCCGGGTGCATTTAGTAATTCACTGTTAAATTTCAAATCCTATTTAATTACTGAAACTTTGTAAATTTGTAGAAAATTCATAAAAACTCAGAAAAATACAAACAAGGTATCAAAATTCTTATAAAAGAAAAATCTATCCAATAAAAATATAAAATGAAAATTATGTTTTTAATAAAAATTCAATTACTTAATAATTGTTATTTAAGCCTTATTTATTAATTCTAAATTCAATTAAAATTCAAAATTTAGGAAAAAGGTATAAAATAAATAAAAACCAGTAAATAAATAAAGAAAACATTAAAAGTAAATTTTCTTTATTTATTATTTATAAATCATATTAAAAGGATTTAAAACCACGATTAGTAATTACCCTAATTATTAATTCATTTAAAAATAATAAAATGCCAAACCCAACATTACTTTATTTCTAAGTTATTAATAACTTCAACTTTACTAATGAAGTTATTAATCCAAGAATTATAGGGTAATTAGGAAACCCTAGTTCCATAGGATAGAAAACTAGGAACTCATCATTTCATGGGTAATCCTAAAACCCTAATACCAGTTAGAACCTAGCTCCACTGTTTCAATTGAACCCTAATTTACTTCTAAAACATAAACCCTAGATCCTCACATGTAATCATGGTGTTCTATTTTCATCCACAGAACCATAATTAGCAAATTAATACTTGCCATGATCACATAAAATGTAGAACCCTATCACTACCAATTTAGCATTCCATGTATGCATACCATTAAACCAAGTTGATCAAGTAGGATCAAACCTAGTCTCTATCACCAAGGATATAATCCTTTATGAACCTTAATTAGCATCACACCCTTGCGATGAACCATAATAGCAACCATACCCAATAGTGTGCATCATATACTATACACACTAAACCCTACTAGTGTGAGATATTTACGAACCATCTTATTTAGGAACCAAGTGTTCATTACCTAGTGAAAACCCTAGTAAACCCTAGACAACCCAACTCTAATTGAGATACTTCTTATTAGTTAAGAAGTATGTTCTTCAAAAGTTATTCTTTTGAAGAAAATATGGAATAATCATCAACTATACCTAACAAGATTTATAAACCCTAGCCAGCTATCATCGTAAGGTATACCAACCTTGATAGCACCTATGTATAATAAATTACTTATGATATGTTTCACGAAACCTTATAATCTCTAGCTATTGTGCTTCCAACCTTGTTAAAATCCACCTAATACCTACTCAAGAAGCTAATTTGGAAACCATAAAAACCAGAGAACTCCACAACCACATTGTCATACTTGTTCTTTATTAAAGAACATGTTCTTCAAAAGTTATTCTTTTGAAGAATATAACAAGTAATCAATAACCATGCCATATAGTATTAAAACTGACAACTGTTCTTTACTTACTATACTACTACTAATCTTTGGTGTGTATAACTGTTACTTTACATTATACCACTTGCTTATGATTCTAAAGCAACACAAACCTGAATAAGAACCTTGTTTGTGAATCACTCTAAAAGTGCAACACACCCTAAACCAACCATTACAACTCACTGATCCTAAATCATCGGGGTTAGGTCACGCTTAGAGCGATTGCATCTCATTCTTATGCATTATTGCATCCTCGCCAATCTTTTAAACATCGTCCTTACCGGACGATGATGCTATTTCAGAATTTGGAGTTTCTACGTATCGAAGACCTTGCCTGCATAATCTTGCAGTCAAGAAAGGCAAGTTCATCACTTGCTCATGTCATTTGAGTATTTTTATCAAATTACTTGCAAAGTATTATGGTTATCACTATTGCACAAAAATCAAAACCACTACTTTCATAACTATGAATATGACTATGTGGTGGGCAATGGAACCATGGATTGTGTTGATATGGTGGAGGTTCCATTGCACGGGCTTATATCCATCTAGGATTAAACAACAAATGTCGGTGATTCTTGTGCTGTAATATCCGTGTTAACCATAAGATCCGGAGTGGGACGGAGTAGTCAAAAGTGTTTCCACCTCTCGTTCATCAACGGATGCGCTTTACCGTAGACACTTGTATCTGTCAGGGCAAGCGGTGGGCTGGGGAAGCCTTAAGTCCCCACGGCATAGTCCGTAGACACTTGTCGCTCGAAGTGCAAGCGGTGGGCTGGGGAAGCCTAAAGTCCCCACGGTATTGCGGTCTATGATGGGTTGCAGCTACCGGCGAAGGAGTTTGGTTAACGAGTCCCAAACTGTTGTCGTGGTCGGGGTCCATCCTTAAGTGGTATAAGAGGACCGACGAGGACCCAGGGTCGGGGTATGCAACAAAGGGTGGGTGTTCGAGGTAGCGGAGGAACATGATTGGCTAGACCTTATACCGGGCCTCACACCATAGGAAGTGTGGACGGGAAGATCACCCGGTTGGCACCAAGGTTAAGATCTCTTATGGGTAAAGCAACACACCTCTGCAGAGTGTAAAGAACCGTGACTGTCACTCCCTGTTCGGGATATGGAATCGCTGAACGCGGCCGGAAAGGAGCTCCATGAAGTTCTAGTAAACCGGTGAAGGTGACGGACATAGTTCTTGAATAAAAGCAACCTCTTGAAGAAATGATTATGAAAACCTGCATTGGTATTAGACTTTCTGGTCTAATGCCGTAGCTAGTGCATTAAACACCTCTTTCCTATAATGAACTTGTTGAGTACGCTCGTACTCATCCCACTCTTAAATCCCCTGCTTAGGTATGGAGGCAGCGAATGAGGATCTACAGTGCAACTCAACTGCCAAGGAGTCAACAACTACTTCAAGAGATAGGACCCTATCAGAGGAGTCAGATACCACATCCAACAAGGAGAAAACCTAGTTTAGCCATAGGAGGGAACTAGCTTCCTAAACCTAGCGCCTATTTAGCTAGAATCTATTCATAGCCCCTATAGCTAGTTAAATACTCTTCAAATAGAGTTCGTGATAAGACTAGACTACGAGTCGTTCTTCTGGAGTTTATTTACAGTTTTACCTCATTGTAAAGTAGGAGGCTGTGCTGATCTTATGTAACAGAGTCGATGTTGTAATTCTATAGACATGCCTTGGACCCGCATATGTTTCTGTTGTACCACTCTGAGCGATATAATACTAGTGGAACGGTGTTCCATTGGTGTTGTATCAGACTTGCATACTACACCATGCAGTGGTATGCCGGGTCACCACAGTTGGTATCAGAGCAAATGCTTTGACCCTAGGATTAAAACCCTTTAAAGGAGACCTATAGGATTGGTAGTGTCTATAGGAAGTTGTCCTAGGTAAACCAAATATTTTTATGACTTGAGATGGATATTCACTTGAGAATAATCCTGACACACTTGAGTCAACATTTCTTACCTAACTTACCAAGATAAAGTAAAGTTAGTCAGATAATCCCAAACATGTAGAACATCACTAAGTTCTCAGAACAATAGATGAGTAGACCACAGTTGGTATACAATACATGGTAGTCCAAAGAGAGGATACAACCATAAGGAAGATATCCTATTGGAAGATGTTACCAACACTTGTTATAGTTAAGTACGAGTTATCCAGACCTGTAATAGGAGTGAGATCAAGTGATGAAGATATGTATATAGGAAAATATTCTACTAGAAGGTGTAAACCAAGACAAGTAATAGGGTAAGAAAAATTTATCTAAACTTGTGAAACAACTGATAGTATGTAATAACTATGAGTTATATGTGGTAGTATGGACCATGATGAGTCAATCATGGGAGGTAAGGAAGAGTGATAGGAATAAAAATATGTCTACTTACATATTAGTGGTAGTAATCATATATGATTCACTTGAGAATCATTATGTGATGGATTAGAATATTACAAATATTTAGGAGGAGAACAATAAGAAGCCAGTTGTTCAACAACAATGCAAGAATTATGTTCCAAAACCATGGGAAGTGTGCCAAGCACATCATGACCATAGTCTTAGGATAGAAACACTTGGAAGTATAGGAGCTATATTCCAATAGTTATGTGTATAGAGTAGCTATGTTAGAATCCAGACATAGCATGTGAAGTAGTCCTCAACTTAATGGAAGCTAAGTTAGTACTTCCAAAGAAAATTAGGTTAACCTTAACTATTCTAGACCACTTTGTTTCAAGTTTATCTCATTGCAAATGTGCAATGAGGGTAAATGTTGAGACAAATAGTAGAAATCCACATAATCGTGCTAAGTATCACGATATAAACCTATATTATGTGGTGTTATATACTACACATCAGAGCCTGATGTTTAGAGATGTCTTACTCAACTATTATATTCAGGCTTATGATGGTGTGTATTATATGCACAAAGCTGAATCTTCTTGTATTTTATTGGATTTTCATTGTTTGACTAGATCCATACATGAAGTTTGACTTTGATATGCAAATGCATGTTGCAATATCAAGTCCTTACTTGATGCTATAGATCTAGAGGGTAATGGTATTCGTGTGAGGAAGCGACGAATTCTGGAAGATTCCGAAGACAATATGAAGGTTCGTCAGAGAAAGGAAGTAAAATTGTGGGAAGCAACCACAATACACCGAAGGAAGTACCAACCAAAGCTCATGCTTTACCTCAACAGAGGAGTACCTTAGTACAGAAGAAGCATGAAGGTGAGAAATCTGATGATTATGGTGAAGCTCAAGCAGATCCCTAGTCATCATGGAAGAGGGAATGCATGGGAAATCACTTCGGATACTATATTCATAGTGTCAGCTAGTGGTTTTCCTGCAAAATAAACCCTGAATGAAGGAAGATAATTTGTGAAACCATGGCAGATATAAGAAGACCATAATCGATATCAGAAGACCACAATTGGTATAGGATCAATACTGCGAGATAAAGCAGAAGATGTCTCGTCCAGTTGATCAGAACCTATAATAGAATCCATTTTTAGATATCAAATAGCCACAGATGGTATAATAACCACAGCTGGTATCAGTTGGTATTACAAATAGTCCACGATTTATTTAGTTGTAACAAAAGTTTGGGAACAAATAAAAATCTTGTCAGCCAAATGTTAGATTTATAAACATTTAGTCAAAGGATTCACATTGGATGTCCACAATTGAGTGGATACATCACCAGGATTCTTCACAAGACCTTAGAAGAATATAAACCATAAGCTAGACCCAGACCAATATTCTAACCATAAGTCCAATGATTGGAAGAAAAGGAGTTGAAGACCATAAGAAAACTCAAAGGGGTAGAGTAAAGATTGAGTTGGATGTACAAGGACTCAATATTTTGAGCAAGATAGAAGAAGAAGGTCTGAACTGAGAGGAAGCTCGATCTTATTTTCATAAGATTATTGGATACCACTTCCGGAAGGATGTCAGACCAGAAGCCGAGGATCATACCTCGAGGAAGTAAGAAGTGGACTATAACTTGAGAAAGTGAGTAGTATCTACTCAGAAGTACGGAAGCTCAAGTAAGCTAAGTTTAATGAAGTTGGACGAAGGAAATACCTTAGACCAAATACAGCTCAAGAAGGCCAAAGACTGAAGTAGATTGGCTATACCAAAACTAAAGACTAATCGAATGATTCCTTTCATGGAACCTAAAGAACCCAAAATAGTTATGGTATTAACTATAAACCATGATTGGATGGACTACATGAATCTAATCCATTCTTAGGAAAATAAACCATCACAGCCATTCCATGCTAAGTACCTTACTAAGTACCATTATTGCAGTTTTGGTAGTAAGGGAAAACAAAGACCTATTTACCAATACGGAGTATGTTAACCAATTAGTCCCCAATTCAGATTATTAGGACAAGAAGAAGTCCCAATCATTGAATATTCAATGAGAAAGGAAACAAGCTTATAATATTGAAGGAAATCATGGAAGTAACGGAAGCAATAGTTGTTTGATGTCAAACACTAATGGATTCCAGGAAGAATCTGGACAAGGGATATATATTCAATTATATCCAGTGAGATCACCAAGGAGTTTGAGAAAAGATGTAGTCTGCACAAGTCAGATCCACACTCCGAAACGTGAGAGATATCAAACTTCGAGGACGAAGTTTAGTTTAAGGGGTAGAGACTGTAATATCCCAGGTAATGGGGTTACAAAAATAGAGGAAACAGATGTGTGCATTGCATTCATGCATAGAAAATCTGGGGAATTTTCGCGCTTTAAAGTAAAACAGTCACAGTAACTGAAGTTTCACTTGACCTTGGTGGAATTGAAGTAGCCCATCAAGTCAAGCGCTATAAACCTCAATGTGACTTTGGTAAAATCTTGTTTTGGGTAGAGGTGATTTGATCTAAGGGGTTAGATCAAATGGAATTGTTATTCAACACAACAACACTTTACTTAAATGATCAATTGCTTGATCATACAAAATATCACAACATGATATTCCTTGCCATATCATATGAACATCCATTTAACTGGAAATCAAGTAACAATAATTGGAGAAACTATTCCTCACTTATCTTCTCCATGTCTTAAACAAATCCATGATCCTACCATGAACCTCATGGTATTCATTCTATTTCATTCTTGGAAACATGACAAGGAGATCAACTCTAGAAATAAATATTCTTCTCTATTCCAAATAGTTAAGCACCAAACCTAGAGAGGTGAGAGTTCTATTATAATTATTAGAGAAGCATTAACAAACCTTGAGTTAAACCTTGGATATACATCCATGTAATCAAATCATCATCTTTCAGAGAAAACCTAGGATGTTAATCAAGACAATCCTTAGAGAGAGAACCCATTTCTGTTAACCATAGGTATTGGTGACCACATCATTATCTTTGGAGAATCAACTTGTCAACACCCGGATTTTTAAGTCCAGATGCCTATTATGTCATTCATCGCAATCCCAGGAATATTGTTTTTGCGAGACATAATAGATTAATATCACAACACATCATTTATTACAACGCATAATTGTCTTACAACAAAGGATCACATGATCCAGTCTCATTACAATACTAGATGATCCATTGATCAATTACAAAACACATAGCGGAAGCGAAGTAGCGTAGCGGTCGTGGTCCATCTGTTCCACAGGCAACTATTGACGTCAGGAGTGATCCTAGTTGTCGTAGACGTCCTGCTGTCCTTCTTCCGGGTTCTGGTACTCCTCTTCATAGTCTGGCCATTTGAATAGCCAGGGACAAAGCCATGAGTACTTTAAAGTACTCGCAAACTAATACTAAGGTAAACACTATCAACTATAGAAGGGGATGCTAAGCTCTAGTTTCATTTGCAGAAAGCCAGTTTTATTTCATAAACATTTTAATAATCAAAAACCTTCATTTGCTCAACTAACTCAAGTGGGAACATTAGTGTCATTCCCACAACTCAGTTGTGATTCAAAGTCAAAGTCACCTTTCAATTCAAATCACAAGGCACCATTCAACTTTTCAAGTTCAAAAATCACCCTTCACATGTCACATTTTGAAAGAAAAATGGTCTGATGACGGAACAGTATGGCCTTTCCAACCGTCCATAACCGTGGACGCGGCTATTCGAATAGATCTACACTCTGCAGAGGTCGTACACTTGTGCCACAACATTTGCAATAATCCGTCAGGGTTAACTGGCCCTGATTTACCACACTCCGTGTGCGGACTACCAACCATAACCTTTCACTTACATATCTTAGTATAGGCATCTCTCCCCATGAGCTTGGCCTCCCAGTGAAGACAAACCGTCACAGGGAACCGCACGAGGCTTGGGCCGGACATTCACCTCATTTCACGTCATATCACATCACTTCACTTTTGTAGAGGCAGCCTCCAGCATAACCCCGATGACGCTTGTTTAGAGGGAACCCATACTAAGATACATAAACTTCTAGTTAAGCCCTACCCATATCAGGTATTGTGGGGGTACTTGCAAAATTGGAATGGTATCGCATCCAAACCCAACCATCAGTTTTTGTAAAATTCACCAAGTCATTCACCAGTCATATTCACCTTCAAAATCTTTCAATAGAATGACTCATCATTCCAAGGTTTTCAAAGTCTTTTCATTTCACAAGTTCCCATCTAGAGTAGTCAATTCGGATATTGAGCACTAGCAACTAGTCCTGAGGGATGCTAAATATCTTGGAGCTTGCTAGGCTAATTTTGATACTCTTGTAGTACTCTATTTCTAGACCAAAGTTAACTATAAAAGCAAGTTATAAATAATCAAAAACCAACGCTTGTAAGAATAAAACTGGGAAATAGGATCATAAGCATAAAGTAAAAAATAGTGGTGGGTGTGCCTTGCTCTAGTAGAGCTTTGCACTTTGCAAGACTATTAGCTTGCAAGGGTGTTAGCTTGCATTGGTAATAGCTTTCAAATAACATAGCTTGCATTGGTAATAGCATGCAAGAATACTAGCTTGCATTGGTAATAGCATGCAAGAATACTAGCTTGCCTTGGTTGGTGTATTGATCAAAGTGGTCTTCTTCTCCTTCCTCTTGGTAGAATACCTCCTCCTCTTGATAGTCCTCGGTACTAGCGTCTAAAAACGAATACGAGGATACAATCACCAAACCATTCATTGGCTATTCCAAACATCGCATATATTCACACAAACTATTCTATGCCCACAATTAATACAATTTGGTGCATTGGTGGTATTGCTTTGAGGAAGGATAATTTCCTCTCATTTTATATGTAAATGATAGTTTCCATATAGTTCTCGAGGAATAATTTCCTCTCATTGAATCTTCTTTAAGATTTAATTTCTCAAATCATCACACATGAATTTATGTTGACCTAAGTCAACCATTCATCATCATCATTTGAGAAAATGATTTAAATGAGGTAGGGATACCCCATACCATTTAATAATGCCTATTATGATTTAAATCTCCAAGTATTTCATGTGAGAGTTTTTGACCCGGGGTTCAAACTTCATATGAAAGTACTTGGGACAAGATTTAAATGAAGTAAAACACCTCATATAATCTACACAAGTAAACTAGCATCACTTAGTACCATTAAGTGGTTAAAGGTGTTGTTTTCTTATTTAGGAAAAATAATTTCCTCTCATACTAAATAAAGTGTTACTTTTAATTACTTAGAGAAATAATTTCCTCTCATTATCTTATTAAGATTTAACTTTCTCTTATGAACCATATATGACCCAGGTTGACCAAAGTCAACCTCTTCATACTTATCATTGGAGAAAAGATTTAAATGAGGTGAACACCTCATACCTTTTAATCCTACATGGTAGAGATTTAATATCATCAACAATTCATGTGAGACCTAAATGACCAGAGTCTCTACCTCACTTTGAATTATTCATGACAAGATTTAAATGAGAGAAACACTCTCATAAGATTTAATAAATTGGTTGGAACAATTTTAAAAAGCTACTAGGGCAAACATTTAATATAAGTGAACAAATATGAGACCAAGCAACCAGGGTTATCACACTACTTCATACAACTTGAGAAGATGATTTAAATGAGGTGCTATACCTCCTAGATTTGAAATCTTAAATTTGGACAATAATTTAAATGGGCTAGTAATGGCCAGATAGCCATTATTTGAGTTTAGCCCATGATCATATGAAACAACTATAGTATTTTATTACATAATAAATTAGACCACATCAAATGTGAATTATGAGGGTTGGAATCAACTCAAAAGCATTTATGGTTGATTTTTAATAATTGTTTGAAGTTGGAAAAGTTACTGCTTTGTTATTTTTACTATTCAAATTCTACAACATATTTTGATTTGAATCCAATGTGGTTGGATGGGGCCTTTCATGAGCTTTCTAAATATATAAAATTTATCAAAATTGACCGAGCAGATTTGGAAAGATTAAAGATTTGGCAAAGCATGTGAGAGCAAAAACACAGAAAATAAATAAACGAAGTTTGAATTTCAAACGCGGGCGGGAAACGAAATGGGCCGGCCCAGCTTCGCTGGCGATGCGAGCGGGCCGCCTGACAGTGGGGGTCCACTGTCAGTTCTTTTAAAACACCGAACCGGTATGGTGTGTTGTGGACCGTGGGATTTAAGGAGATCGGACGGTTGCAGTGTGTCCTCATCGTCGACGAGCTCCGGCGAGGGCTAACCCTACCGGCGGCCAGGAGGGTGGAGATGGGCGGCTTACCGACGTCCAGCGAGGTCGGCGAGGCGGGCAAATGAACTGGTCGACGAAGGCGAGTCGAGGGAGGGTCGCGGCGGCTCCAGGGGTGCTTGGCAACGTCGGCTTCGTTGAGCTGCTGCAGCGGCGGGCTCCGGCCAAATTCCGGCGAGGTGGGGTGTAATCGGAGAGGGGAAGAGGTCGAGGAGGTTCAGGAGGGAGAGGAGAACTCGTTGGTGTGCAGAAACCGTCCGAGGAGCGTCGGCTTTTATAGCGGGCGAGGAGGGGCAGCGCGGCATGGGTTGGTCGGTCATGGCGACGACGGCACGATGGCGAGAGGAGTGGGCGGTGATGTTGCTCTCTTCCTTACGTCACGGGGATCACGACGCGCTTGAAGGCACTGAAAACGAGGGTCCGTAGCGAGCAGAGCGTGACGCGCGCGTGTTGTACCGTGGCGGACGATCGTCGATGGTGACGACGGCGACGGTGCTCGAGCGGGGAGATGGGGTTGTCCGGGGAGCTAACCGGTGCCGTGGCGATGCTCCGTGCGTGCTGAGGTCGGGGGAGGTGGAGGCGACGAGGCGACGACGCGCTCTGGCGTGCTCCGGGGCGTCACCATGCGCGTCCTGTCGCGCATGGGCGCTTCTGGGCGCGTCGGTTCACGTCAGTTTCTGGCCGGTGGCGATGTCAACTTGGTCAAGGGCTTGCAGGGGCAGCTTCAGGAGGGTCAGGGGAAGTCGATTGACAAGGTGAGGGGAGATGGATGTGAGAGGAGAGGAAGTGAGCATGTGGGTGTCAATGGTGGCCGGCATGGGTTGGGTTTTGGTCATGGTGACCAAGAGAGAGGGGTGCGATGGCCTGTACTGGTGCCCGTGAGGTGTGGTGAGTCTCCAGCAGCAGGCAAGGGCCGAGGTTGGACTTGGTCTTCCCAAATTTCCAGCATGGGCAACATTCCACACCACACTGCAAGGTGTTCGAGATAATGCCCGCAAGAAAGTTTTTGTCAAATTTTGGAAAATCCTTTGGTGGGTCTCAAACATATATTCATAGAGATGGAATGGTGGTGGTGGGGTTCATTTTGGTGAAGGTTTGCAAGAATTCAAAAAGTGGCTCATCTTCTCTTTAATTCAAAGTCTCCACTTGGCAATTCTCTACTGGTCAACCTGGTCAACTTCAGCAGGGATGGTCAACATGGAAGTTGTTGACCTTGACATGGTCTTGGATGACATGGTCATAGTTGACTAAGTTTGGTTGAGGAATCAGAAGCTAAAAGGGTGCAAAGTGGTGAAGATAATATAAAAGTGACATATGACCATTATCATATGTGAATTGAAAATTGAGATTTCCTTTGATTGGATTCTTGTTTCTTTGATGCAATTGTGTTTGTTTATCATATATAAGAGTTTTACAAGCAATAGATCAAGCAATGGTGGCCTTGGTTGAAGATTTGCAAATTGGGCTAAGTGTATGTGAGGGAATTTTGGGGATTTTCTCACTATGTGATTTCTCTTCATTTGAATTGACTTTGGTTGACTCTAATGTGATTCTTATTGGTTTAGAAACATTTTCAAACCATTGAAACTAATTAAAAGGGTCTTGGTCAAAGATTTGCAAAAATGGCCATAACACATAAGAGGTGATGTGTTAAGTTTTATTATTTTTGAAAAGGGTTCACCTTGCTTCACTTGGGCATGGGTTAGGGTCAATTTAGTGTTATATTAGGTTGAGAGATGGTTTCACACCATTTGGTCAAGGTTTAAAGCCATAGGTCAAAGTTTGGTGAAATGGCTATGTGGCACATATGCTTCTATGCATATGTTTAATTTGATTTTTGATTTGAGTGTTCTTGGCCCATTTGATGTTGTTGAGTGTTGAAATGGTATATGGAAGTGATCCATCCATTCACAACAAGTCTTAGGGTCAAACTTCTCAAATTCACAAATTTGCACTTTTCTTACATATGCCTCTATGGCATTTTTAGTTTCTTTTTATTTTCTTTGGAAACCACTGGGATTTGGTTTGATAGGTACTAGGTAAGGTGTAAGAAGGTTTTCCAAACCTCTAAGCAAAGTAGAAAGGCTTAGGGTAAAATTTTAGAAAAATAGCCATAGGCACATATACCTTTTTCTTATTTAATTCTCTTTTTATTTCATTTTAACTAGGGTGGTGAGAAGAGGGGTGAGGTTTAGGGTTTTGTGGGGTTCTCAAAGGTTCACCACCATTTAGCATAATTAATAAAGATAGGGTTCAAGATTTACCTATTAGGGCTATATGTCCCCATAGGTCTTTTATTTTATTTTGTGTTTCTCAAAATATATCCAAAATGAATTTTGGAGAAGATTAGGGTTTAAGGTTTTTCTTATTTGAATTATTTTTCTTGTATTTTATTTGATTGGTGATCTTCACTTGATCACTTTGGGGTTTTAGGGTTTAGCACATAAGCATAATAACACTCATCATGGCAAAACACAAGATTTAAACAAGGTCTATATGTATCAATCTTATTTTAATAAAAGTTTTTGTTGGTTCCAAAATTTGGAACTAGGGAAAATTCAATTTGTTTGTTTTGAAATTTTTGGGTTGTTACAAACCCTTCCCCCTTAAACAAATCTCGTCCCGAGATTTTAAGAAAAGTTAGGTTCCTAAGAGAGATTGAGCATTTTAATAACAGGAGGACATACTTGGCATTGTCTGGGGTGCTTCCTGAGCTTCAGTGGCAGTCATGTGGTAGAAACGTCCGTTGTTGTTGTTCTGGTTCCTTCTTCCAGCAAAGCGGCGCTGTTGTTGAGCAGGTGCTGCGGTATTGGCGGCAATCCTGGCAAGCTTCTTGGGGCACTCCTTGGAGAAGTGACCCACAACTCCACATTCATAGCAGTTGACGGTGGACTTGTCTTTGGGGTTGACGGGGGTAGCATTGCATCCAGACCTCGGGCGGTATTGGGGTTGTTGTTGTTTCCATTGTTGTTGCTGTTGTTGGGGCGGTTGTTGTTGTTGTTGTTGTTCCCTCCGTGCTTCGGGGGTCCTCCGTTGTTGTTGGTGTAGTTGGGGCGATAATTCTGGGCAGGGGGCTTGTTGTATCTTGGGGTGAATCCTCCAGAGGAGTTATTTCGATACTTCTGGTTATGGTGGGGTCCACTCTGGTTCATCATTCTTCTCTTGCGGTTTTCGTTGGCCTGATGCAGCTTTCCTTCCATCTGTATGGCTGAGTCTACCAGGGCTTCTAAGTCAGCGAACGGAATGTTCACTAACACAGTTTGCATCTCGTCGTGCAGTCCTTTCAGAAATCTTTCCTTTCGCTTCTCATTGGTGTCGGTCTCATCCGGGGCGTACCTTGACAGAGTAAGAAACCTGTCGCGGTATTCCACCACGGACATTCTTCCTTGCTTGAGTTCACGGAACTCGTCTCTCATCTTTTTGATCAGTCCTTGGGGCACATGGTATTTGCTAAACTTAATCTTGAAGTCTTCCCAGGTCATCATCTGTCCTGCATTCATGGCACGGGTCTTTGGTCCACCAAGCTCGGCTGGTCCTGCCGGATAATGGGTGGCAAACAGCACTTTCTGCGGCTTCAACTTGCGCAACTTCGAGGTTGTTCTCCATGGTCCTGGAGCCGATCATCGGCATCGAGGGCTCTTCAGTCTTGTTGAATACCGGAGGGTTGGTGTTCTGGAAGTTCTTTAGCTTTGATCCTGGGTGATCATGATGGCCTTGATTGTTCTGAGCTATCTGTTGCAGTGCCGCAAGGTTGGCTTGGCGTTCAGCTCTTTCGACTTCTCGGTCTGCCATCATTGTCTGCAGCAGTTGCATCATCGCGTCGTTGGTGCGATTGGGAGGGGCCATCTGAACATGGATGTAGATGATAAGATAAGAGGGAATTTTCTATGGTTTGTTTTGTTAAGTTTAAAAGTTCATAAAATTGAAAACTTGAGTAGTGTTGCGGGGTAAAAACCAACAACACTTTTTCATTCATACCAAGCATCATACATTACAAATCTAACACACCGTTGGTTTGAAGAACCATTCATCGCTCTACGATACAAGGGGGATCCTGATACAACTCACACCTACTTAAGTGCTTGGGTGATACTACTCTTCAGGGGGGGGTTTCTTCGTCTTCACGGGTGAGGTGCTTGGCGAGAGGCGAGGGCGTTGTCCAAATCCCTGCGGGTTTTGTACCGCTGAAGTCCCGAGGTGCTTCATAGGGGTTCATCTTTGGTTGTGGTGGGGGCATGGTCATTGATCTTCCCATGGAGTCATGTCTTGGGTAGTAAATGAAGCGAGTGTTCTTGATCTTGTCCTCATTTTGTCCACACAGACGGAAATTGCTTCTTGCATAGCTTTGTCTAGTCCTTCCTTCCAAGTGTTTCCCGTTACGAGAAAACCATATGGTTTCCCATCTTTGGGGCATCAAGCTTCCTTCGTAGATCGGTAGAGACGTCCCACTGAGGTGGTTCTCCTGACTGAGCCTTGAGGGGTATTCCGAAGAACTCGGGATACGGATGTCCCAGATAGTCCACCAGTTGCTTCAATTCCTTTTCGAAACTTTTGTCGTCTCCGGATCCAAGCTTATAGGACTCCCATTGGTACTTCATCTGTGAGCAAAGAGGAGGAGTAAATTTAGAGAAGTATTCAAGTGTGCAAAATTTTAGATAGTGCTACAAAGAAAGTAGAGTATGCATTTCTCATTTTGAAAAAGATTTCAAGGATAAGAGTGAGAATAAGTTTTTCACAATTATTCACTTCTTTGGTTTTTGAAGCTAAGTTTTGCAGACGTCCATTCTAACTAGGGTCTCCTAAGGTCAAACAATGGCTCTGATACCAACTTGTCAACACCCGGATTTTTAAGTCCAGATGCCTATTATGTCATTCATCGCAATCCCAGGAATATTGTTTTTGCGAGACATAATAGATTAATATCACAACACATCATTTATTACAACGCATAATTGTCTTACAACAAAGGATCACATGATCCAGTCTCATTACAATACTAGATGATCCATTGATCAATTACAAAACACATAAGCGGAAGCGAAGTAGCGTAAGCGGTCGTGGTCCATCTGTTCCACGAGGCAACTATTGACGTCGGGAGTGATCCTAGTTGTCGTGAGACGTCCTGCTGTCCTTCTTCCGGGTTCCGGTACTCCTCTTCATAGTCTGGCCATTTGAATAGCCAGGGACAAAGCCATGAGTACTTTAAAGTACTCGCAAACTAATACTAAGGTAAACACTATCAACTATAGAAGGGGATGCTAAGCTCTAGTTTCATTTGCAGAAAGCCAGTTTTATTTCATAAACATTTTAATAATCAAAAACCTTCATTTGCTCAACTAACTCAAGTGGGAACATTAGTGTCATTCCCACAACTCAGTTGTGATTCAAAGTCAAAGTCACCTTTCAATTCAAATCACAAGGCACCATTCAACTTTTCAAGTTCAAAAATCACCCTTCACATGTCACATTTTGAAAGAAAAATGGTCTGATGACGGAACAGTATGGCCTTTCCAACCGTCCATAACCGTGGACGCGGCTATTCGAATAGATCTACACTCTGCAGAGGTCGTACACTTGTGCCACAACATTTGCAATAATCCGTCGGGGTTAAGCGGCCCTGGTTTACCACACTCCGTGTGCGGACTACCAACCATAACCTTTCACTTACATATCTTAGTATAGGCATCTCTCCCCATGAGCTTGGCCTCCCAGTGAAGACAAACTGTCAGCCTGGGAACTGCACAGGGCTTGGGCCGGACATTCACCTCATTTCACGTCATATCACATCACTTCACTTTTGTAGAGGCAGCCTCCAGCATAACCCCGATGACGCTTGTTTAGAGGGAACCCATACTAAGATACATAAACTTCTAGTTAAGCCCTACCCATATCGGAGTATTGTGGGGGTACTTGCAAAATTGGAATGGTATCGCATCCAAACCCAACCATCAGTTTTTGTAAAATTCACCAAGTCATTCACCAGTCATATTCACCTTCAAAATCTTTCAATAGAATGACTCATCATTCCAAGGTTTTCAAAGTCTTTTCATTTCACAAGTTCCCATCTAGAGTAGTCAATTCGGATATTGAGCACTAGCAACTAGTCCTGAGGGATGCTAAATATCTTGGAGCTTGCTAGGCTAATTTTGATACTCTTGTAGTACTCTATTTCTAGACCAAAGTTAACTATAAAAGCAAGTTATAAATAATCAAAAACCAACGCTTGTAAGAATAAAACTGGGAAATAGGATCATAAGCATAAAGTAAAAAATAGTGGTGGGTGTGCCTTGCTCTAGTAGAGCTTTGCACTTTGCAAGACTATTAGCTTGCAAGGGTGTTAGCTTGCATTGGTAATAGCTTTCAAATAACATAGCTTGCATTGGTAATAGCATGCAAGAATACTAGCTTGCATTGGTAATAGCATGCAAGAATACTAGCTTGCCTTGGTTGGTGTATTGATCAAAGTGGTCTTCTTCTCCTTCCTCTTGGTAGAATACCTCCTCCTCTTGATAGTCCTCGGTACTAGCGTCTAAAAACGAATACGAGGATACAATCACCAAACCATTCATTGGCTATTCCAAACATCGCATATATTCACACAAACTATTCTATGCCCACAATTAATACAATTTGGTGCATTGGTGGTATTGCTTTGAGGAAGGATAATTTCCTCTCATTTTATATGTAAATGATAGTTTCCATATAGTTCTCGAGGAATAATTTCCTCTCATTGAATCTTCTTTAAGATTTAATTTCTCAAATCATCACACATGAATTTATGTTGACCTAAGTCAACCATTCATCATCATCATTTGAGAAAATGATTTAAATGAGGTAGGGATACCCCATACCATTTAATAATGCCTATTATGATTTAAATCTCCAAGTATTTCATGTGAGAGTTTTTGACCCGGGTTCAAACTTCATATGAAAGTACTTGGGACAAGATTTAAATGAAGTAAAACACCTCATATAATCTACACAAGTAAACTAGCATCACTTAGTACCATTAAGTGGTTAAAGGTGTTGTTTTCTTATTTAGGAAAAATAATTTCCTCTCATACTAAATAAAGTGTTACTTTTAATTACTTAGAGAAATAATTTCCTCTCATTATCTTATTAAGATTTAACTTTCTCTTATGAACCATATATGACCCAGGTTGACCAAAGTCAACCTCTTCATACTTATCATTGGAGAAAAGATTTAAATGAGGTGAACACCTCATACCTTTTAATCCTACATGGTAGAGATTTAATATCATCAACAATTCATGTGAGACCTAAATGACCAGAGTCTCTACCTCACTTTGAATTATTCATGACAAGATTTAAATGAGAGAAACACTCTCATAAGATTTAATAAATTGGTTGGAACAATTTTAAAAAGCTACTAGGGCAAACATTTAATATAAGTGAACAAATATGAGACCAAGCAACCAGGGTTATCACACTACTTCATACAACTTGAGAAGATGATTTAAATGAGGTGCTATACCTCCTAGATTTGAAATCTTAAATTTGGACAATAATTTAAATGGGCTAGTAATGGCCAGATAGCCATTATTTGAGTTTAGCCCATGATCATATGAAACAACTATAGTATTTTATTACATAATAAATTAGACCACATCAAATGTGAATTATGAGGGTTGGAATCAACTCAAAAGCATTTATGGTTGATTTTTAATAATTGTTTGAAGTTGGAAAAGTTACTGCTTTGTTATTTTTACTATTCAAATTCTACAACATATTTTGATTTGAATCCAATGTGGTTGGATGGGGCCTTTCATGAGCTTTCTAAATATATAAAATTTATCAAAATTGACCGAGCAGATTTGGAAAGATTAAAGATTTGGCAAAGCATGTGAGAGCAAAAACACAGAAAATAAATAAACGAAGTTTGAATTTCAAACGCGGGCGGGAAACGAAATGGGCCGGCCCAGCTTCGCTGGCGATGCGAGCGGGCCGCCTGACAGTGGGGGTCCACTGTCAGTTCTTTTAAAACACCGAACCGGTATGGTGTGTTGTGGACCGTGGGATTTAAGGAGATCGGACGGTTGCAGTGTGTCCTCATCGTCGACGAGCTCCGGCGAGGGCTAACCCTACCGGCGGCCAGGAGGGTGGAGATGGGCGGCTTACCGACGTCCAGCGAGGTCGGCGAGGCGGGCAAATGAACTGGTCGACGAAGGCGAGTCGAGGGAGGGTCGCGGCGGCTCCAGGGGTGCTTGGCAACGTTGGCTTCGTTGAGCTGCTGCAGCGGCGGGCTCCGGCCAAATTCCGGCGAGGTGGGGTGTAATCGGAGAGGGGAAGAGGTCGAGGAGGTTCAGGAGGGAGAGGAGAACTCGTTGGTGTGCAGAAACCGTCCGAGGAGCGTCGGCTTTTATAGCGGGCGAGGAGGGGCAGCGCGGCATGGGTTGGTCGGTCATGGCGACGACGGCACAGTGGCGGAGAGGAGTGGGCGGTGATGTTGCTCTCTTCCTTACGTCACGGGGATCACGACGCGCTTGAAGGCACTGAAAACGAGGGTCTGTAGCGAGCAGGAGCGTGACGCGCGCGTGTTGTACCGTGGCGGACAGTCGTCGATGGTGACGACGGCGACAGTGCTCGAGCGGGGAGATGGGGTTGTCTGGGAGCTAACTGGTGCCGTGGCGATGCTCCGTGCGTGCTGAGGTCGTGGGGGAGGTGGAGGCGACGAGGCGACGACGCGCTCTGGCGTGCTCCGGGGCGTCACCATGCGCGTCCTGTCGCGCATGGGCGCTTCTGGGCGCGTCGGTTCACGTCGATTCGGCCGGTGGCGATGTCAACTTGGTCAAGGGCTTGCAGGGGCAGCTTCAGGAGGGTCAGGGGAAGTCGATTGACAAGGTGAGGGGAGATGGATGTGAGAGGAGAGGAAGTGAGCATGTGGGTGTCAATGGTGGCCGGCATGGGTTGGGTTTTGGTCATGGTGACCAAGAGAGAGGGGTGCGATGGCCTGTACTGGTGCCCGAGGTGTGGTGAGTCTCCGAGAGCGAGGCAAGGGCCAGGGTTGGACTTGGTCTTCCCAAATTTCCAGCATGGGCAACATTCCACACCACACTGCAAGGTGTTCGAGATAATGCCCGCAAGAAAGTTTTTGTCAAATTTTGGAAAATCCTTTGGTGGGTCTCAAACATATATTCATAGAGATGGAATGGTGGTGGTGGGGTTCATTTTGGTGAAGGTTTGCAAGAATTCAAAAAGTGGCTCATCTTCTCTTTAATTCAAAGTCTCCACTTGGCAATTCTCTACTGGTCAACCTGGTCAACTTCAGCAGGGATGGTCAACATGGAAGTTGTTGACCTTGACATGGTCTTGGATGACATGGTCATAGTTGACTAAGTTTGGTTGAGGAATCAGAAGCTAAAAGGGTGCAAAGTGGTGAAGATAATATAAAAGTGACATATGACCATTATCATATGTGAATTGAAAATTGAGATTTCCTTTGATTGGATTCTTGTTTCTTTGATGCAATTGTGTTTGTTTATCATATATAAGAGTTTTACAAGCAATAGATCAAGCAATGGTGGCCTTGGTTGAAGATTTGCAAATTGGGCTAAGTGTATGTGAGGGAATTTTGGGGATTTTCTCACTATGTGATTTCTCTTCATTTGAATTGACTTTGGTTGACTCTAATGTGATTCTTATTGGTTTAGAAACATTTTCAAACCATTGAAACTAATTAAAAGGGTCTTGGTCAAAGATTTGCAAAAATGGCCATAACACATAAGAGGTGATGTGTTAAGTTTTATTATTTTTGAAAAGGGTTCACCTTGCTTCACTTGGGCATGGGTTAGGGTCAATTTAGTGTTATATTAGGTTGAGAGATGGTTTCACACCATTTGGTCAAGGTTTAAAGCCATAGGTCAAAGTTTGGTGAAATGGCTATGTGGCACATATGCTTCTATGCATATGTTTAATTTGATTTTTGATTTGAGTGTTCTTGGCCCATTTGATGTTGTTGAGTGTTGAAATGGTATATGGAAGTGATCCATCCATTCACAACAAGTCTTAGGGTCAAACTTCTCAAATTCACAAATTTGCACTTTTCTTACATATGCCTCTATGGCATTTTTAGTTTCTTTTTATTTTCTTTGGAAACCACTGGGATTTGGTTTGATAGGTACTAGGTAAGGTGTAAGAAGGTTTTCCAAACCTCTAAGCAAAGTAGAAAGGCTTAGGGTAAAATTTTAGAAAAATAGCCATAGGCACATATACTTTTTTCTTATTTAATTCTCTTTTTATTTCATTTTAACTAGGGTGGTGAGAAGAGGGGTGAGGTTTAGGGTTTTGTGGGGTTCTCAAAGGTTCACCACCATTTAGCATAATTAATAAAGATAGGGTTCAAGATTTACCTATTAGGGCTATATGTCCCCATAGGTCTTTTATTTTATTTTGTGTTTCTCAAAATATATCCAAAATGAATTTTGGAGAAGATTAGGGTTTAAGGTTTTTCTTATTTGAATTATTTTTCTTGTATTTTATTTGATTGGTGATCTTCACTTGATCACTTTGGGGTTTTAGGGTTTAGCACATAAGCATAATAACACTCATCATGGCAAAACACAAGATTTAAACAAGGTCTATATGTATCAATCTTATTTTAATAAAAGTTTTTGTTGGTTCCAAAATTTGGAAATAGGGAAAATTCAATTTGTTTGTTTTGAAATTTTTGGGTTGTTACACAACTTAAGTTAGCATTATAGTTCTTCCCAAAATAAGAGAGATCATTCATACCAATTCCAGCCTTACTTATTAATGAACCAATGATAATCTTTGAACTAAAGTATTAGGTTGTAAACCATTCCTCTTGGAGTAGTAAGATAAACTAATATCACATGGAATAAGATTATATCCATGACTTGATAAGGAAAGGATGAGACTAGTCCAACTAAGCATCTAGGTGGAGACTTAAACCTTTGCTATCTAATGAGATCTTGTGAACATACCATAAACTCTAGAATAATCCACTCCTATATAAGAGAGCTCAAAATCTGGTGTTACACTCAAGTTAGTTGAGAAAACACTTGGATTCAAGGGAGAGATTTATTAAAATATCCAAATGGTTAAACCATCATTCCTTGAGTAAAACCCTAGCAGTATATCTCAGGCATTCTCCTGGGATATAAACTAATGAGGCAACCATAGAAGTTCCATCCTAGAAAGCAAAATAAAAGTGCTAGACATTAGTTGATCAATACAATGTTTGACCATGCAAGTGAGAACCCCAGTTAATGAGAGATCATTAGGAAGCCAACCCTTGATCATTATAAATTGAGGGATGATCATAAACCATAAGAACTTGAGGTAGAGATACTAAGAATAAGTTGATCATGCCTAATCCATGATCATGCTATTGAACTATGTGGGGATAAATTAAACCCTACTAGAATAAGTAGATCTCATTCCCACATAAAATTATAGGAAGATAACTAGTAAGCAACCCTAGGCTTATATCCTATCTTTAACTTGTGAACCACATGGTGATCATAAGTAGAACCCTAGCACATCTATATTCCAACTATTCCCCAATTAAAGAACCTAAGAAACCTTAGAGTCAAACTCCATACTTAATATAGTGAGAAACCATCTATTCATATGACCAAAGTTAACTATAAAAAAGAACTACAATCAACATAGTTACTATAATGATAAGTTGGGGATAATAATAGAAGTTAATTGGTTGAAGATAAAACCAATTCTCAAAGTCTTAGTAACTAGGGAAGCACATGAAATATTAAGCAACTACCCACCTTATCATGGTTAGGGGAGATTAACCCTAACACATGCAATATGGTGTGATCTCATCTCACAACCTAGAATTAAACCTCAACCCTAGTTTATGTATCACTATGGTAATCATAATATGAACCTAGGCCATAATTGAAATTCAAATCAAATGCCATTAGGTGAATATCATTAGGACCCTAGTATGGCATAGTAATAAAATCTTATACTTCAATTATTAACCCTGAGAAAAACCCTGTGATACATCTTATAATTAAAACCATATGTGTGGTTATCAACCACTTATTCTTGTAACCAAGAGCAACCTTGAGGGAGACAATACCTACCTTAGGTACTTTCAAGATAATAATAGTGTTAACTTTACAAGGGGGTTGAAATAGAAATCATAAACCCTAATAGATTGTTGCTCACATAAAATATTATGTGAACACCCAACCTTTCAAATAAGATAACAAGCCCTAATGATAACCTCTGAAATATCTTGAGCTGGAAATATCAACTCCAATACTTCCAAACAAATTGATTCATAAGAAAAACATGAAATTAAAAGAGAATATAAATCCATGCCTAAATGGATAATTAATTCAAATATCAACAACAAGTATTAAACCAATGTTTTAGTACCATAATAAATTTGCTCATTTATAATATTATATTTTTTTTAAGTGCCTGGAGTGTATCTTACTTGAATTCAACTAATAAAGTTTGCAAAATATTCGAATTCAAAACAGCACTTAAATTAACAATATAGAAAACAGAAAAAAGGAAATCAGAAATAAAAGAAAAGGAAGAAGCAGGCTTACCTGGCCACGCAGCCCAGCATCAGCCCACCTTGGCAACCCAGCACCACGGCCCGAGTAGCAGCCCAGCCCAGCAAACTTACCCCTTCGGCAGAAAAATAAAAGGAGGAGGTCGTCCTCATCTCTTCCCCCGCGTATGGAGGCCACCTCGATGCCGTGGCCAGCTTCTTCTCTCGCTGGCGAGCTCTCAGCGATTGGCGTCGTGACGAGGCACCCCTGGCGCCATATAAAGGCTCCATGACGAGCCCTAGCATCGGGTTCTTCCTCCCTTGCTCCAATTTCACCCAAATCGAAACCCTACCGTCACCCGGCCACCATGACCGCCATCGCTGTAGACCTCCCCGTGCCTCGCCGAGGACGCCATCGACATCGCCAACCTCTCCTTGCTCTTCTGGCACAAGGAATTGAATTAGGGAGCTCCAGAGCATCTCCATCGACCTCATTCCTCCGACGGCCGGAGCCATGAAATCCGGCGATACACGCCCCCATCTTCCTCGCCGTCATGCTCAACGTGCTCAGGGTGAGTCGCCGGTGCTCAAGCAACCCTTATCTCTCCCTATTACGCCCTCGAGCATACCCTGCACAATTGGTCCGGGAGCTCTGCCGCTCAGCCTCGCCGGCGAGCGAGCTCCGGCGACCATTTTGGAGCAGCGCCGCCACCATATGGTTTGCCTTGGCGTGCTGGTTCGATTAGAGTGCGTAGTCCGTTCGCGGGAGCCCCGAATCGCCGTCGTCGTCGGGAACTGGCCGCCGGCCAGGAGCTTCCCGGCCACGTCGAAGATTTTGACCCAGTCAACCGCCAATGTGGCAGTTGACGTGGCCAAGGCCCACCTATCAGTGGCAGAGAGTAGAATAGCCCGGGTGCATTTAGTAATTCACTGTTAAATTTCAAATCCTATTTAATTACTGAAACTTTGTAAATTTGTAGAAAATTCATAAAAACTCAGAAAAATACAAACAAGGTATCAAAATTCTTATAAAAGAAAAATCTATCCAATAAAAATATAAAATGAAAATTATGTTTTTAATAAAAATTCAATTACTTAATAATTGTTATTTAAGCCTTATTTATTAATTCTAAATTCAATTAAAATTCAAAATTTAGGAAAAAGGTATAAAATAAATAAAAACCAGTAAATAAATAAAGAAAACATTAAAAGTAAATTTTCTTTATTTATTATTTATAAATCATATTAAAAGGATTTAAAACCCTGATTAGTAATTACCCTAATTATTAATTCATTTAAAAATAATAAAATGCCAAACCCAACATTACTTTATTTCTAAGTTATTAATAACTTCAACTTTACTAATGAAGTTATTAATCCAAGAATTATAGGGTAATTAGGAAACCCTAGTTCCATAGGATAGAAAACTAGGAACTCATCATTTCATGGGTAATCCTAAAACCCTAATACCAGTTAGAACCTAGCTCCACTGTTTCAATTGAACCCTAATTTACTTCTAAAACATAAACCCTAGATCCCCACATGTAATCATGGTGTTCTATTTTCATCCACAGAACCATAATTAGCAAATTAATACTTGCCATGATCACATAAAATGTAGAACCCTATCACTACCAATTTAGCATTCCATGTATGCATACCATTAAACCAAGTTGATCAAGTAGGATCAAACCTAGTCTCTATCACCAAGGATATAATCCTTTATGAACCTTAATTAGCATCACACCCTTGCGATGAACCATAATAGCAACCATACCCAATAGTGTGCATCATATACTATACACACTAAACCCTACTAGTGTGAGATATTTACGAACCATCTTATTTAGGAACCAAGTGTTCATTACCTAGTGAAAACCCTAGTAAACCCTAGACAACCCAACTCTAATTGAGATACTTCTTATTAGTTAAGAAGTATGTTCTTCAAAAGTTATTCTTTTGAAGAAAATATGGAATAATCATCAACTATACCTAACAAGATTTATAAACCCTAGCCAGCTATCATCAGCAAGGTATACCAACCTTGATAGCACCTATGTATAATAAATTACTTATGATATGTTTCACAGAAACCTTATAATCTCTAGCTATTGTGCTTCCAACCTTGTTAAAATCCACCTAATACCTACTCAAGAAGCTAATTTGGAAACCATCGTAAACCAGAGAACTCCACAACCACATTGTCATACTTGTTCTTTATTAAAGAACATGTTCTTCAAAAGTTATTCTTTTGAAGAATATAACAAGTAATCAATAACCATGCCATATAGTATTAAAACTGACAACTGTTCTTTACTTACTATACTACTACTAATCTTTGGTGTGTATAACTGTTACTTTACATTATACCACTTGCTTATGATTCTAAAGCAACACAAACCTGAATAAGAACCTTGTTTGTGAATCACTCTAAAAGTGCAACACACCCTAAACCAACCATTACAACTCACTGATCCTAAATCATCGGGGTTAGGTCACGCTTAGAGCGATTGCATCTCATTCTTATGCATTATTGCATCCTCGCCAATCTTTTAAACATCGTCCTTACCGGACGATGATGCTATTTCAGAATTTGGAGTTTCTACGTATCGAAGACCTTGCCTGCATAATCTTGCAGTCAAGAAAGGCAAGTTCATCACTTGCTCATGTCATTTGAGTATTTTTATCAAATTACTTGCAAAGTATTATGGTTATCACTATTGCACAAAAATCAAAACCACTACTTTCATAACTATGAATATGACTATGTGGTGGGCAATGGAACCATGGATTGTGTTGATATGGTGGAGGTTCCATTGCACGGGCTTATATCCATCTAGGATTAAACAACAAATGTCGCCAGTGATTCTTGTGCCGTAATATCCGTGTTAACCATAAGATCCGGAGTGGGACGGAGTAGTCAAAAGTGTTTCCACCTCTCGTTCATCAACGGATGCGCTTTACCGTAGACACTTGTATCTGTCAGGGCAAGCGGTGGGCTGGGGAAGCCTTAAGTCCCCACGGCATAGTCCGTAGACACTTGTCGCTCGAAGTGCAAGCGGTGGGCTGGGGAAGCCTAAAGTCCCCACGGTATTGCGGTCTATGATGGGTTGCAGCTACCGGCGAAGGAGTTTGGTTAACGAGTCCCAAACTGTTGTCGTGGTCGGGGTCCATCCTTAAGTGGTATAAGAGGACCGACGAGGACCCAGGGTCGGGGTATGCAACAAAGGGTGGGTGTTCGAGGTAGCGGAGGAACATGATTGGCTAGACCTTATACCGGGCCTCACACCATAGGAAGTGTGGACGGGAAGATCACCCGGTTGGCACCAAGGTTAAGATCTCTTATGGGTAAAGCAACACACCTCTGCAGAGTGTAAAGAACCGTGACCTGTCACTCCCTGTTCCGGGATATGGAATCGCTGAACGCGGCCGGAAAGGAGCTCCATGAAGTTCTAGTAAACCGGTGAAGGCTGACGGACATAGTTCTTCTGAATAAAAGCAACCTCTTGAAGAAATGATTATGAAAACCTGCATTGGTATTAGACTTTCTGGTCTAATGCCGTAGCTAGTGCATTAAACACCTCTTTCCTATAATGAACTTGTTGAGTACGCTCGTACTCATCCCACTCTTAAATCCCCTGCTTAGGTATGGAGGCAGCGAATGAGGATCTACAGTGCAACTCAACTGCCAAGGAGTCAACAACTACTTCAAGAGATAGGACCCTATCAGAGGAGTCAGATACCACATCCAACAAGGAGAAAACCTAGTTTAGCCATAGGAGGGAACTAGCTTCCTAAACCTAGCGCCTATTTAGCTAGAATCTATTCATAGCCCCTATAGCTAGTTAAATACTCTTCAAATAGAGTTCGTGATAAGACTAGACTACGAGTCGTTCTTCTGGAGTTTATTTACAGTTTTACCTCATTGTAAAGTAGGAGGCTGTGCTGATCTTATGTAACAGAGTCGATGTTGTAATTCTATAGACATGCCTTGGACCCGCATATGTTTCTGTTGTACCACTCTGAGCGATATAATACTAGTGGAACGGTGTTCCATTGGTGTTGTATCAGACTTGCATACTACACCATGCAGTGGTATGCCGGGTCACCACAAGGGGTTTGGCGCTTCAAGATCTTCCTGGCAGCTACTTTCCTCACTGCTTTTCTCGCCTTGATTGAGGCTCGGGGGGCAGCTGGCCCGGAAGATACTTTGCTTTTGGAAGCCGATTTTGGTGAAATCGGCTGGCTCTGCATCACAACCTTTTTCAAGGGTGGTGAATTTTTACAGAAGAGGACCACCGGAGCTGGTGGGAGGAATTTGAAGGGGGAGCCGTCATCATGTACAGGTTCTGGACCATCTTGTTGCTGCAAGGAGATAGAGCAAGGTTATAAAAAAATCATTATAAGCCACTGCAAGAAAATTTGTGAGTGGCGGTACCTGTTCTGCAGGGATGTCATATTCAGCATCAAGTTGTTTCAGCAATGGTCCCAGAGCTCTCCTGAAGGCATGGGTCTTCCACATTGGCCACCAGCTCTCAAAACCATCAGTTGATGAAGTGAAAGAGAGGTTGAGAGGGACTGGGATGGCCAGAGCATCAAAGAAGGAGTAACATCTCTGACCGGTGAGGACATCGGGCAAATCAGCTCTGCTTTCTGTAAGGTGGTGGAGGAAGACGTGTGGAGACACCTTCCCAAGACCGAACTGCCGGCCTGCTACGACCGGCTGATCACACTCATAACCAGGTTTGATGATCCTGTTTGAGGTGCTCATACCAACTGGAAGGAAGCAAGGACGGATCATGATGGAATACAAGTGCCGGGTGCTGGGGTCATCGGCAAAGCTGTCTAGCCTGAAGGACACTGGATTTTCAAAATTTCCAGATTCAGTGTAAGGAAAGAACAGAGGATTGTCCAGGCCTTGGAAGAAAATTCTGAAACACTCTGATGCTTCCTTGGGGATCAGTTTACTACCTGGAAGGCTATATAAAGCTTGGCCGTAGCTAGTGCATCGGATTTGCTTCCCATTGGTATCTGGAAAGGTGCAGGTGGCCAAAGGTGGAAAGTTTGGGATGTGGTTCTGGAAATACAGCTGAGCCCATAACTGAATAAACCACCAGGGACCTCCTGTTTTGACTATCTTTTGAGAGAACAGATTGACAGACATCAGTTGGAGATATCGATAGACCTCTCATAGGAACAGTTTGCCGATGCCAAGTTGGGTACCTCTGGCAAGTTCATAGGCCAAGGAAAGGTAGTTCTTGGTTGGAGCAAGTGAAGGGCCACAGAATATGAAGTGTTCCAACCAGAAATTCAAGAAGGCCGTGTGTTCTTTCTCTGTTACAGGGCCTTTGTTTTTCATGTGGCATCTAAGGTAGGCACCCCAGTTTGTGCACTCTGTTTTGGAGGAGAGTGTGAAAGGGACCTTTGGTAGCATAAAAGCAGAGGGGCTGGGGGATGAAATGTCTAGACCAGTGATCATGGCCACATCTAGCAGAGTTGGTGTCATGGGGCCGTGGCCAAACATGAAGCAGTTCAGAGCATCAGACCAAAAGTAGCCGATGGTTTTCAGAAGGTTTTCATGCTTCTCAAGGGGAGACAATGATAAAGACAAAGCATCAGCTATTCCTGCGGTTTCCCATGTGGCTTGATGAGTTTTGGATACTCTGCTGTACCATGACACCCAATCTTCAGGAGGGTTAGGCCAGGCTCGTAAGCAGTCGGCCCAAGAGGTTAGATCTAAGTTCTGGTTGACGAAGGGAACCCTATTGGCCTCGCAAGAAATCAAATGGGCAGGACTCTCGACAGAACGAGGGCCAAGGCAAAGAGAATTTGGAAGAGAAGGGTGCGGCAACAGAATGTCTGATACCTAAAATTAATGGTGAAATAGGGCATTAATTCAGATGTTTTGCTGTTAATTCTAACACTATGCTCAGTTGGCGAGGAGCGGTTAAGGATTACTTTCAGGCCAGAGACCCTGGCGTTGGCGCTGGATGATTCCGCCATTTGATTCGCTGCGGAGTTGAATCTGCACGATTGGGATCTGGGATTCGCGTGACTGTGAGTTGAATCTGTTCGACGGGCGATTTGGGGATCTGAGTTTGTTCCCTCAGACAAGGGTCGCAGGTTACCGTTTGAATAGGCAACTGAGTTTGGCTTTACTCGCGTTTTATGGTTAAGGACCGATGCGTTGCCATCGGCTCTTTGAGCGTTGACCTAGTTTGACAATCGGCAAAATCAACATGAAAATATTCTTTATTGATAAAGAGGGCTTTTTACAAAGAAGAGCCGATTGCTCACAGAAGGAAGAACAAAAGAAGGATCTACTACTTAATCTACTACTACTAGTCCTATTCTAGTAGATTCTAATCTAAGGGCCGTCGCTGCCCTCGTCGTCGCCGTCGTAGCTGCCATCAGCGCTGCTGCCGGCGAGGTCCTCGTCGCTGCTGCCGTAGCCCTCGGCAGGAGCTTCTTCTTCCTCCTCGTCGTCGTCGTCGTCATCCTCCGACCCGGCGTGGAAGCGCTTCGCCGGCGGGTACTCGTCGGAGGAGGTGTCATCCTCCTCTTCCTCCTCCTCGTCGGAGGAGGTGAAGCTAGCCCAGGAGAAGAGGTCGTCCTCGCTCTCCACCTCCAATTCCCCGTCGACGAGGAACCGGAGGTCGTCCTCCCCGTCGGTCAGGGGTAAGTCGTCATCTGACCCGACGACGGTCAGGGGTGCGTCGTCTGCCCTGACGGTGAAGTCCCACTCCCTCTCGTCCCAATGCTCGGGAGCGTGCTTGTCGTACGCCGCCATCTGGTCGTACTCCGGCATCGGCTCGCTGGAGGAGGAGGACTGGAAGGAAAGACCCGATGAGGCAGAGGAGGAAGAGGAAGACATGGTTCCAGAGGAGGGGCTTTTTCGATGGCTAGTGCGGAGCAAGAGGATGAAGAGGCGAACTGCTCGATGCGGTTAAATAAAGGGGATATAGTGGGGATGATTCAATGCTGCAGCGGTTTCCGAGGAGGTGGTGCCAAAACTGTCAAATCGTGCAGAGAAGTTGAGAAGGCAAGGCATCATGATGAAAGGATACTGTGGCGGTTCTGCTCTGCCACGACGTGACCCGACGAAGAAAAAACAGAGTGGTTTTGGAATTATCATTACCAAAACCAGGGGGCATGTGTTATCGCCAGATTTTAACCAAGTCAGAAGGTGGGCCGCGATTGAGATGGGCTTAGAGGATATGCACGTAAAATATATATGAATCGGCCTTGTACGAGAGTTTGGGCTAGATTGCCTGTGTATCTGTACATTATGGTAGATTTAGAATTAAGAGATAGAGTTAGTTCGTACGAAGTTAGGTTTATTCCTAAAATAGAAAGTCCACGGACTATAAATATGTACCTAGGGTTATTGAGAAAGGAGGACGATCACGTTCACAACAAACCAATCTAGGGGCATCGCCACCCCTTGTTTCGAGGGTTTCTTCCGGGTAAGCGTCATGCTGCCCAGATCGCATCTAGCGATCTCAGCAGCATCGTGTTTATTCGTTGTTTGTGTTGCTCGTACTGAAGCCTTATTGATGGCGAGTAACACCCTTATCATAGATGTGTTAGGGCTAGCATCGATACTTTCTTGATGTTTTCGCTTAGTTATGCTATCCCTAAATATCTAGCTGCCTTTGCACCTATCTTAGGTGTAAGGGCAGCATCTTGCTTAGTCTTTATTTAGTAGATTTGATCTGTTACGGTTGTTCCTTGTTCTTCAAGGATTAGTTTGATACCATATGGTTAGGCCTTGCAAACGGGTTGAATGATCCAGTAGTGCGTAAGGTACGGTTAGCCGATCATAAAGGAGATGATCCGGGAATCAACTCTATGTTGGTTTTTAGGCCTTTTCTAGGGTTGGTTTTCTGTTATCTTTCGTATTTGCCAGGCTCAACTACGTGTAGGACGTTCCGGTTATGTGGTGAAAACCCTAAATCGTCGTAGATTGTTTTAACTTAGTATTGATCAAGCAGGACCACCATGTTATCGTAGATCCAATACGAATCATGGGTGGATCGGCTCCTTGAGCCGATTCACAGGATAACCTGAGAGCCGATCGAGGCTCGAATTTAATGTTTACGTGTCTGCCATGCAGGAAATTAATCGAAGCAATCCATCACCTTCCTGACCAGGTATAGGTCAGGTGGCACGCCCTTGCACCAGCTAGGACGTGTGCCGGAGCATTGCGGGCCGTCGCCCGAGGGACCAGGGCCCACCAGCAGTCCTGGGAGCCTCCCGGCTCTTCGTGTTGCTCGTCGCTGCTCGCCGGTGGGTTTTGGCAGGCAACAGAAGTTTAGAACGAGAAATGACCGATAAATGTCGGAAGTGCTAGCTAATTTGGATAGAATAGTACCAAATTACAGAACCAGCTACTGAAACCGAAACCGCCGCCCTTATCGAAAATTTGCTTAGATTCTTCCGGGGTTGGCTCCCTGTGGGTATTCTTCCAATGTATAGCCTTGAATTGCCTATACCGATAAAAAGAGGAAGAGTTAGCCACGAACATACGAGTGGATCAAGGACGTGAATGTTTGCGAATAACTAAATGGTTCGCACTTACTCGATGTACGGCTTCACTTCGACCATGGTGTTTAAGACATACGAGTGGATCAAGGTCCGCTCATGTAGGTCCGTTCTATATGGCTTCGAGCCACTTGACTTGCCACCAAGCCCCACGAAGATGCTAAGCTTGGGTACTTCTTCATTGTTGGCGGCATTGTAACGGAGGACCGGGTTGTGCTTTGTGGGAATGTTGGGATCATAGTCCTTAGTGGTGAAGTTTGCCACCTCCACGTTTAGGACTGCCTCGGCTATGGATGCTTCGAGATTGCATTTATTGCCAGTCATTTGACGAAGCTTTTGTGTTTATCTCTCGGGACCAAACTGCCAACGGCCCCACTTCGGCCCCCCTTTAAGCATTCCTCCGAGAGGTGCATGATCATATGTTGTATCGGATTAAAGAACCCTGGAGGAAAGATCTTCTCTAGATCGCAAAGCAACACGGGTGCCTCTTTATCCAGCTTCTCAATCACCTTAGTGTCTAACTCCCTAGCACAAATTTGGCGGAAGAAAAAACTCAACCTCGCTAGCACTCGCCAAGTCTTCTCAGGGACATAGCCTCGAATCATCACCGGCATTATCCGCTCAAGCCATATGTGGTAGTCATGACTCTTCAGTCCTTGTACTCGCAACGTTTCAATGTTCAGACCCCTCATCCAGTTGGCTGCGAACCCATCAGGGAAAAACAAGGAGTCCTTCATCCATTGGAAGACCTCCCTTTTTTGGGCCTTTGTGAGGCAGAACGGAGCGTGTGGCTTAGTCCAAGTTTTTTGGCACCATGAGGTGGCTGCATGTTCAACTCCGGCCTATCGCACCACATTTCTTGATCAATTCGAGCCTTTATGTTACCTTCGTCTTCTCAGTGTCCACAATCGTGTTCCAAATGGCTTCACTGATATTCTTCTCGGTGTGCATTACATCATTGTTATGCGGGAGCTCGAGAAACTCAAAGTAAGGGAGCTTCCATAAGCACGGCTTGTGAGTCCATTGGTGTGTCTCCCCATATCCCAAGAAACCATTCCCATCAGGGCAAGGCTGAAGAGCATCTAACTCGGCCTTGATTTACGTTTCGGTCTTCAGAATTGGCTTCGGGCCACGGACAACAAGGCCTTTGTTGAGACTCTTTACATCACTTCTGTATCCATGCCTCCGCTCAAGGAACTGTCGAGCTTCATCAAAGCATGAATACTTACCTCCCTTGTTTAGCCAGAAGAAAGTCACGGCATGTCTGCACTGTGGGCAAGGCCATTTCCCATTTGTACACCACCCGCAAAACAAAGCACATGCTGGCAGGTCATGCAGGGACGTGTGGTACCACACATACATATCAAAGTACTCATTCTTTGATGTGTCATATTTTCGGATCCCGCGACCTTCCCAGCCACGAACCAAGTCATCCACCAACGGTTCGAGGTACACATTCATGTTCTTACCCGGGTATTTGGGCCCTGGGATTATCATCGACACAAACATGTTCTTTGATCTCATGCAGACGCCAGGGGGAGGTTCATGGGAATAACAAACACTGGCCAACAACTGTATACTACAGCCGACATACCATATGGATTGAACCCATCGGTTGATATCGCAACTACTACGCTCCTCGGGTCACCTGCTTTCATTGGAAATTTCTTGACAAAGTTCTTCCATGCACTACCATCCGACAGATGTATCATCTTGTCGGTGTATCTGTTTCCTTCCACGGCCCACCTCATCTGCTGGGCAGTATCCTCGGTCATGAAGAGCCGCTGGATCCTCGGTAGGACTGGAAGATAGCGGAGGATATTCTTGGCAATCATGGTCTGCCTCTTCTGACCATCACCATTTCGGTCTACCTCAAAGTACCTAGAGGAATTGCATTTGATGCAATAATTTGTGTCAGTGTGCTCCTCTCTGAATAGCATGCATCCCTTTGGACAAGCGTGTATCTGCTGAGATGACATCTTAAGGTCACTGAGCAATTTGGTCGAATAGTAGAAGTTTTGCGGCAAGAGGTGCCCTTTCGGCAGAATGCTGCCTACGACGACCAGAAGTTCATCGAACCCATCTCTGCACAAGTTCCTATGGCACTTCAAGGCCATAAGGCAAGCGATGGCATCTAGTTGGGTAACCTCTGTATTTTCATGTAGGGGTTTCTGCGAAGCAAACAGAGCCTCATAATACTCATTTGTGTTTTCCTCCGGGTCCTCACTTGTCTCCGCATCCTGAGGTGTCTCCGCCTCTACATGAGGGCTGATACGTCTCCGACGTATCGATAATTTCTTATGTTCCATGCCACATTATTGATGTTATCTACATGTTTTATGCACACTTTATGTCATATTCGTGCATTTTCTGGAACTAACCTATTAACAAGATGCCGAAGTGCCGATTCTTCATTTTCTGTTTTTGGTTTCAGAAATCCTAGTAAGGAAATATTCTCGGAATTGGACGAAATCAAAGCCCAGGGGCCTATTTTTCCACGAAGCTTCCAGAAGTCCGAAGACGAAACGAAGTGGGGCCACAGGGCGCCCAAACCCTAGGGCGGCGCGGCCCACCCCCTGGCCGCGCCGGCCTGTGGTCTGGGGCCCCTGTGCCGCCTCTTGACCTACCCTTCCGCCTACTTAAAGCCTCCGTGACGAAACCCCCAGTACCGAGAGCCACGATACGGAAAACCTTCCAGAGACGCCGCCAACGCCGATCCCATCTCGGGGGATCCAGGAGATCACCTCCGGCACCCTGCCGGAGAGGGGAATCATCTCCCGGAGGACTCTACGCCGCCATGGTCGCCTCCGGTGTGATGTGTGAGTAGTCTACCCCTGGACTATGGGTCCATAGCAGTAGCTAGATGGTTGTCTTCTCCCCATTGTGCTATCATTGTCGGATCTTGTGAGCTGCCTAACATGATCAAGATCATCTATCTGTAATTCTATATGTTGCGTTTGTTGGGATCCGATGAATAGAGAATACTTGTTATGTTGATTATCAAAGTTATATCTACGTGTTGTTTATGATCTTGCATGCTTTCCGTTACTAGTAGATGCTCTGGCCAAGTAGATGCTTGTAACTCCAAGAGGGAGTACTTATGCTCGATAGTGGGTTCATGCCTGCATTGACACCGGGACATGTGAGAAAGTTCTAAGGTTGTGTTGTGCTGTTGCCACTAGGGATAAAACATTGATGCTATGTCTAAGGATGTAGTTGTTGATTACATTACGCACCATACTTAATGCAATTGTCTGTTGCTTTGCAACTTAATACTGGAGGGGGTTCGGATGATAACCTGAAGGTGGACTTTTTAGGCATAGATGCAGTTGGATGGCGGTCTATGTACTTTGTCGTAATGCCCAATTAAATCTCACTATACTCATCATGATATGTATGTGCATGGTCATGCTCTCTTTATTTGTCAATTGCCCAACTGTAATTTGTTCACCCAACATGCTGTTTGTCTTATGGGAGAGACACCTCTAGTGAACTGTGGACCCGGTCCAATTCTCTTTACTGAAATACAATCTACTGCAATACTTGTTCTACTGTTTTCTGCAAACAATCATCTTCCACACAATACGGTTAATCCTTTGTTACAGCAAGCCGGTGAGATTGACAACCTCACTGTTTCGTTGGGGCAAAGTACTTTGGTTGTGTTGTGCAGGTTCCACGTTGGCGCCGGAATCCCTGGTGTTGCGCCGCACTACATCCCGCCGCCATCAACCTTCAACGTGCTTCTTGGCTCCTCCTGGTTCGATAAACCTTGGTTTCTTTCTGAGGGAAAACTTGCTGCTGTGCGCATCATACCTTCCTCTTGGGGTTCCCAACGAACGTGTGAGTTACACGCCATCAAGCATATTTTCTGGCGCCGTTGCCGGGGACCAGAAAGCTACACCACAGGGATTTCCTCCCTCGTCAACCCCGCGCCAGTCCTGGACAGCATCAAGTATTTTCTGGCGCCGTTGCCGGGGAGATCAAGACACGCTGCAAGGGGAGTCTCCACTTCTCAATCTCTTTACTTTGTTTTTGTCTTGCTTAGTTTTATTTACTACTTTGTTTGCTGCACTAAATCAAAATACAAAAAAATTAGTTGCTAGTTTTACTTTGTTTGCTATCTTGTTTGCTATATCAAAAACACAAAAAAAAATTTAGTTTACTTGCATTTACTTTATCTAGTTTGCTTTATTTACTGTTGCTAAAATGGCCAACGCTGAAAATACTAAGTTGTGTGACTTTACAACCACAAATAATAATGATTTCTTATGCACACCTATTGCTCCACCTTCTACTACAGCAGAATTCTTTGAAATTAAACCTACTTTACTGAATCTTGTTATGCGAGAGCAATTTTCTGGTGTTAGTTCTGATGATGCTGCTGCCCATCTTAATAATTTTGTTGAACTATGTGAAATGCAAAAATATAAAGATGTAGATGGTGATATTATTAAACTAAAATTGTTCCCTTTCTCATTAAGAGGAAGAGCTAAAGATTGGTTGCTATCTCTGCCTAAGAATAGTATTGATTCATGGACTAAATGCAAGGATGCTTTTATTGGTAGATATTATCCCCCTGCTAAAATTATATCTTTGAGGAGTAGCATAATGAATTTTAAACAATTAGATACTGAACATGTTGCTCAAGCTTGGGAAAGAATGAAATCTCTGGTTAAAAATTGCCCAACCCATGGACTGACTACTTGGATGATCATCCAAACCTTCTATGCAGGACTAAATTTTTCTTCACGGAATTTATTGGATTCAGCTGCTGGAGGTACCTTTATGTCCATCACTCTTGGTGAAGCAACAAAGCTTCTTGATAATATGATGATCAACTACTCTGAATGGCACACGGAAAGAGCTCCACAAGGTAAGAAGGTAAATTCTGTCGAAGAAACCTCTTCCTTGAGTGATAAGATTGATGCTATTATGTCTATGCTTGTGAATGATAGGACTAATATTGATCCTAGTAATGTTCCATTAGCTTCATTGGTTGCACAAGAAGAACATGTTGATGTGAACTTCATTAAAAATAATAATTTCAACAACAATGCTTACCGGAACAATTCAAGTAACAACTATAGGCCATATCCTTATAATAATGGCAACGGCTATGGTAATTCTTATGGGAATTCTTACAATAATAATAGGAGTTCACCCCCTGGACTTGAAGCCATGCTTAAAGAATTTATTAGTACACAAACTGCTTTTAACAAATCTGTTGAAGAAAAGCTTGGGAAAATTGATATACTTGCTTCTAAAGTCGATAGTCTTGCTGCTGATGTTGATCTTTTGAAATCGAAAGTTATGCCTAATGAGAATCATCATAATAAAATTGTTACTACAGCAAATGCCATCCAAGTTAGAATTAATGAGAATATAAGATTAATGGCTGAACTGCGTGCTAGGTGGGATAGAGAAGAAAATGAAAAACTAGCTAAAGAGAAGAATATAGCTAAAGTTTGGACTATTACCACCACTAGTAATGCTAATGCTACACATGTTGCTGCACCTTCTACTAATAATAATAAAAGAATTGGTGTTAGCAATGTTTCCACTTCTAATGCAAAGCGCGAGAAACTGCCTGAAACTGCTAAAACTGCTGAAACTGCCTGTGATAAAGCTGCTGAAATTTTTTCCAACATTGGGGATGATGATCCCATTGCTTTAGATTATAATGGTTTGAAATTTGATGATTGCCACATCTCTGAATTTATAAAGTTCTTGCAAAAACTTGCTAAAAGTCCTAATGCTAGTGCTATAAATTTGGCTTTCACGCATCATATTACAAATGCTCTCATAAAAGCTAGAGAAGAGAAACTAGAGCGCGAAGCCTCTATTCCTAAAAAGCTAGAGGATGGTTGGGAGCCCATCATTAAGATGAAGGTTAAAGATTTTGATTGTAATGCTTTATGTGATCTTGGTGCAAGTATTTCGGTTATGCCTAAGAAAATTTATGATATGCTTGACTTGCCACCGTTGAAAAATTGTTATTTGGATGTTAATCTTGCTGATCATTCTACAAAGAGACCTTTGGGGAAAGTTGATAATGTTCGCATTACCGTTAACAATAACCTTGTCCCCGTTGATTTTGTTGTCTTGGATATTGAATGCAATGCATCTTGTCCCATTATATTGGGAAGACCTTTTCTTCGAACTGTTGGTGCTATTATTGATATGAAGGAAGGTAATATAAAATATCAATTTCCTCTCAAGAAAGGTATGGAACACTTCCCTAGAAAGAGAATGAAGTTACCTTTTGATTCTATTATTAAAACAAATTATGATGTTGACACTTCGTCTCTTGATAATACTTGATACACACTTTCTGCGCCTAGCTGAAAGGCGTTAAAGAAAAGCGCTTATGGGAGACAACCCATGTTTTTACCTACAGTACTTTGTTTTTATTTTGTGTCTTGGAAGTTGTTTACTACTGTAGCAACCTCTCCTTATCTTAGTTTAGTGTTTTGTTGTGCCAAGTAAAGTCTTTGATAGAAAAGTAAGTACTAGATTTGGATTACTGCGCAGTTCCAGATTTCTTTGCTGTCACGAATCTGGGTCTACCTCCCTGTAGGTAGCTCAGAAAATTAAGCCAATTTACGTGCATGATCCTCAGATATGTACGCAACTTTCATTCAATTTGGGCATTTTCATTTGAGCAAGTCTGGTGCCATTTTAAAATTCGTCAATACGAACTGTTCTGTTTTGACAGATTCTGCCTTTTATTTCGCATTGCCTCTTTTGCTATGTTGGATGAATTTCTTTGATCCACTAATGTCCAGTAGCATTATGCAATGTCCAGAAGTGTTAAGAATGATTGTGTCACCTCTGAATATGTTAATTTTTATTGTGCACTAACCCTCTAATGAGTTGTTTCGAGTTTGGTGTGGAGGAAGTTTTCAAGGATCAAGAGAGGAGTATGATGCAACATGATCAAGGAGAGTGAAAGCTCTAAGCTTGGGGATGCCCCGGTGGTTCACCCCTGCATATATCAAGAAGACTCAAGCGTCTAAGCTTGGGGATGCCCAAGGCATCCCCTTCTTCATCAACAACATTATCAGGTTCCTCCCCTGAAACTATATTTTTATTCCATCACATCTTATGTGCTTTGCTTGGAGCGTCGGTTTGTTTTTGTTTTTTGTTTTGTTTGAATAAAATGGATCCTAGCATTCACTTTATGGGAGAGAGACACGCTCCGCTGTAGCATATGGACAAGTATGTCCTTGGTTTCTACTCATAGTATTCATGGCGAAGTTTCTCCTTCGTTAAATTGTTATATGGTTGGAATTGGAAAATGATACATGTAGTAATTGCTATAAATGTCTTGGGTAATGTGATACTTGGCAATTGTTGTGCTCATGATTAAGCTCTTGCATCATATGCTTTGCACCCATTAATGAAGAAATACATAGAGCATGCTAAAATTTGGTTTGCATATTTGGTTTCTCTAAGGTCTAGATAATTTCTAGTATTGAGTTTGAACAACAAGGAAGACGGTGTAGAGTCTTATAATGTTTTCAATATGTCTTTTATGTGAGTTTTGCTGCACCGGTTCATCCTTGTGTTTGTTTCAAATAAGCCTTGCTAGCCTAAACCTTGTATCGAGAGGGAATACTTCTCATGCATCCAAAATACTTGAGCCAACCACTATGCCATTTGTGTCCACCATACCTACCTACTACATGGTATTTTCCGCCATTCCAAAGTAAATTGCTTGAGTGCTACCTTTAAAATTCCATCATTCACCTTTGCAATATATAGCTCATGGGACAAATAGCTTAAAAACTATTGTGGTATTGAATATGTAATTATGCACTTTATCTCTTATTAAGTTGCTTGTTGTGCGATAACCATGTTTACTGGGGACGCCATCAACTACTCTTTGTTGAATTTCATGTGAGTTGCTATGCATGTTCGTCTTGTCTGAAGTAAGAGAGATCTACCACCTTATGGTTAAGCATGCATATTGTTAGAGAAGAACATTGGGCCGCTAACTAAAGCCATGATCCATGGTGGAAGTTTCAGTTTTGGACATATATCCTCAATCTCAAATGAGAATATTATTAATTGTTGTTATATGCTTATGCATAAAAGAGGAGTCCATAATCTGTTGTCTATGTTGTCCCGGTATGGATGTCTAAGTTGAAGAATAATCAATAGCGAGAAATCCAATGCGAGCTTTCTCCTTAGACCTTTGTACAGGCGGCATAGAGGTACCCCTTTGTGACACTTGGTTAAAACAGTGCATTGTGATGATCCGGTAGTCCAAGCTAATTAGGACAAGGTGCGGGCACTATTAGTACACTATGCATGAGGCTTGCAACTTATAAGATATAATTTACATGATGCATATGCTTTATTACTACCGTTGACAAAATTGTTTCATGTTTTCAAAATCAAAGCTCTAGCACAAATATAGCAATCGATGCTTTTCCTCTATGGAGGACCATTCTTTTACTTTCAATGTTGAGTCAGTTCACCTATTTCTCTCCATCTCAAGAAGCAAACACTTGTGTGGACTATGCATTGATTCCTACATACTTGCTTATTGCACTTATTATATTACTCTATGTTGACAATATCCATGAGATATACATGTTACAAGTTGAAAGCAATCGCTGAAACTTAATCTTCTTTTGTGTTGCTTCAATACCTTTACTTTGAATTATTGCTTTATGAGTTAACTCTTATGCAAGACTTAATTGATGCTTGTCTTGAAGTGCTATTCATGAAAAGTCTTTGCTTTATGATTCACTTGTTTACTCATGTCATATACATTGTTTTGATCGCTGCATTCACTACATATGCTTTACAAATAGTATGATCAAGATTATGATGGCATGTCACTCCGTAAATTATCTCGTGTTATCGTTTTACCTGCTCGGGACGAGCAGAACTAAGCTTGGGGATGCTGATACGTCTCCGACGTATCGATAATTTCTTATGTTCCATGCCACATTATTGATGTTATCTACATGTTTTATGCACACTTTATGTCATATTCGTGCATTTTCTGGAACTAACCTATTAACAAGATGCCGAAGTGCCAGTTGCTGTTTTCTGCTGTTTTTGGTTTCAGAAATCCTAGTAAGGAAATATTCTCGGAATTGGACGAAATCAAAGCCCAGGGGCCTATTTTTCCACGAAGCTTCCAAGTCCGAAGATGAAACGAAGTGGGGCCACAGGGCGCCCAAACCCTAGGGCGGCGCGGCCCACCCCCGGCCGCGCCGGCACGTGGTCCGGGGCCCCCGTGCCGCCTCTTGACCTACCCTTCCGCCTACTTAAAGCCTCCGTGACGAAACCCCCGTCACCGAGAGCCACGATACGGAAAACCTTCCAGAGACGCCGCCAACGCCGATCCCATCTCGGGGGATCCAGGAGATCGCCTCCGGCACCCTGCCGGAGAGGGGAATCATCTCCCGGAGGACTCTACGCCGCCATGGTCGCCTCCGGTGTGATGTGTGAGTAGTCTACCCCTGGACTATGGGTCCATAGCAGTAGCTAGATGGTTGTCTTCTCCCCATTGTGCTATCATTGTCGGATCTTGTGAGCTGCCTAACATGATCAAGATCATCTATTTGTAATTCTATATGTTGCGTTTGTTGGGATCCGATGAATAGAGAATACTTGTTATGTTGATTATCAAAGTTATATCTACGTGTTGTTTATGATCTTGCATGCTTTCCGTTACTAGTAGATGCTCTGGCCAAGTAGATGCTTGTAACTCCAAGAGGGAGTACTTATGCTCGATAGTGGGTTCATGCCTGCATTGACACCTGGGACAAGGATGTAAAGTTCTAAGGTTGTGTTGTGCTGTTGCCACTAGGGATAAAACATTGATGCTATGTCTAAGGATGTAGTTGTTGATTACATTACGCACCATACTTAATGCAATTGTCTGTTGCTTTGCAACTTAATACTGGAGGGGGTTCGGATGATAACCTGAAGGTGGACTTTTTAGGCATAGATGCAGTTGGATGGCGGTCTATGTACTTTGTCGTAATGCCCAATTAAATCTCACTATACTCATCATGATATGTATGTGCATGGTCATGCTCTCTTTATTTGTCAATTGCCCAACTGTAATTTGTTCACCCAACATGCTGTTTGTCTTATGGGAGAGACACCTCTAGTGAACTGTGGACCCCGGTCCAATTCTCTTTACTGAAATACAATCTACTGCAATACTTGTTCTACTGTTTTCTGCAAACAATCATCTTCCACACAATACGGTTAATCCTTTGTTACAGCAAGCCGGTGAGATTGACAACCTCACTGTTTCGTTGGGGCAAAGTACTTTGGTTGTGTTGTGCAGGTTCCACGTTGGCGCCGGAATCCCTGGTGTTGCGCCGCACTACATCCCGCCGCCATCAACCTTCAACGTGCTTCTTGGCTCCTCCTGGTTCGATAAACCTTGGTTTCTTTCTGAGGGAAAACTTGCTGCTGTGCGCATCATACCTTCCTCTTGGGGTTCCCAACGAACATGTGAGTTACACGCCATCAAGGGCTTTCAGGCACATTACCATTAGCCAAGTTTTCTAAGCACCTATCAAAACCAGTGTCATATTCCCCCCTATGTTGAATCTGCCGCACCTCCTTCCTAGCACGTTTCTTTGCCTTTTCTCCATGGTAAGTCCAAATCTTGTAGGACGGTGTGAACCCAAACTTGATCAGGTGCATACTCATAGTTTCCTTGTCCTGTGCCTTTTGGTTAGCGCACTTACTACAAGGGCACCAAACTCTTATAGGTCTGCTAGGGATGGCAAACGCCCTATCCACAAACTGCTCGGTCTTTTCTGCCCATTCATCAGTATAGTTCCACTGACTGATTCTGCCATCGTACATCCAGCTACGATTTTCCATCCTCTAATCAGCAACAAAACAAACAAACATAGCATTTATATATGAAATAGGAAATAAATGCATCATATCTTTATTTTTTTTACGCGTGCATCAACCTGAAACTCTACTAGGTGGGCTCCTAGCAGCCGCCGGATCCGTAGATTGAGTACGTTCTCCCAGCTCTACCCCGATCCGAGACAGAATTTTGGCAGCACCTACCCGCTGCTCTCCCGATACACGTCTCGGCAAAAAGCCGAGAGGGGTGTGCATCCGAAGAACAACGGGGAGGCACTACCAAAATCCTGTCTCGGGTCGGGGTAGAGCAGGGAGAACGTACCCAACTATGCATCCGCCGGCTGTCCCGATAAATGCCGTAAGAGTTATGGTTCATAATATGCGAGACCACTAATGCATATTTATCCGCGTGACCCTTACGGTAGGGAAGAGATGCCTATGTATCGCGACAGACTTGGTGATCTAGACACAAGGAAAAACCTAGGAACATGTAGGGAGATTTATACCCTAGACGCATGAGAGAATCGCCGAAGAAGATCCGGGACGCCGCCCCCCATCAAACACCCCTGCGACGTCGCCCCCCCGTGTCCACCTCGAAGCATCACCTGCATACCGAGAAATAAAATATTCATGCAAGTGAACACGACTTTTTTACAATAGTGGTATAACAATATTACTTCAACATAAAGAATTAAAGTGCGAAAAATTAATTTGTTTGACCACTTTTACTTAAAATTTCTTGCAGCACATTTCTATACTAAATTAACTAGGGGCCTTTTTCTTTCCGTAAGAGGTATATGCTATAAAACAACCTAAATACTAAAACATGAAAACACTATTATAAATAAACTAGTTCTAATTATTGTGCCCTAAATCCCATTTCTAAATACCCTAAATACTACAACAATTAGCATGGATATTTTAGCTACCCTAAATACTACAAGAAATAGCATGCATACTACAACACAATTAGCTACCGGGGGTGTCTTACCTGCGGGCTTAGTGGCCGGAGGAGGGGAGGCAGCTAGCAGCCGGAATGGTTGGAGGATGGGAGCGGCCGAGGCGACGGACAGCCGACCAAGATCTCGGTGGCGGCGAGAAGGGAGGGGTAGGGGCAAGGCGTGGCGTAGGGGTGGCGGCCCTAGATCCCGAGCTCGGCCGCGCTGGCCATGGTGGCGAGCAGCAGTGGCGGTGCGGGCGACCGTGGGGGCACAACAACAACGGGGGGAGCGGGGCGGGGAGTAGCAGCGGCGGGGGAGAGGCGGCGGCGTGCGTACGTGCAGGGCGTGTAGGGCGTGCGTGGCTGGTGGCCGTGCCGGCGTGGTAGGTGGCGGCGTGAGGGAGAGGCGGCGGCGTCGTGTGCGAGATGCGAGATTGAGGGAAGCGTTTGTGTGGTGATGGCCGACCAGGTGGGTTGCCTTATCGGCAACTGCGTCGTGCGAGCCTCTTTGCCGTGCGGCTGGGCCTTTGCCGTGCGCAAAGGCATCTTTGCCGTGCGGCAGCATTCTTTGCCATGCGCTTACGCACGGCAAAGTTTTTTTCTCCATTTTAATTATCAATAACATTAAGTTTTATTTGTAAATTATATTAAACTTGTTTTTCAAAATGTGTATTATTTAATACTATATGTGTCATGCTTTTCAAGAAATGTCTGATTCAATCCGGTTCACCACGCGCGGAGAAATCTAGGGGACCCGTCGGGGCACACAAACCGCTGTTTTCGGTGGGGAGAGGGGAGAATGACCGCCGGAGCACCGGAATCACTAACATTAACCATAACCCTAAATCATAACCCTAACCCTAAACCCTAACCCTAAATCCTAACCCATTAACCTAGCCCTAATCCTAAACCTAACCCTAACCAATAGATCTAGGGGGTAGACCCACCGGGGCACACATACCGCTGTTTTTGGGGGAAGGGGGAGAACGACCGCCGGAACACCGGAACCCCACCAAATCTTGCATGTGGACATATGATATGTGTCAAAGTGTGGTGCAAGGTGTAAATGTGCAAAAGTAGCTCCCCGGAACCCTAAACCCTAAACTGGGGAGGCTTCGAGCCCTAAACCCCTCTAGACCCCTAAACCATTAACTACACGTGATGACACTGAAGCTGCAAAACCATGCATCATAAACCCTAACCCTAAACCCTAAACCTATACCTAACCATAAATCCTTACCTTGAACCTAAACCCTAGCCCTACCCCCTAAACCCTAGCCCTAACTCTAAAGCTAACCCTATAACCAGTAGATCAGGCACACCCTCGATCGTGTGATAATGGCTCTAGCTGCGGGTGTATGTGCCAAAGTGTCCCAATCTTGGTTCTCCATGTGTATATGTCCTAAACAAACCTAAAAGAATGAAAAGGTACATTGGTGCACCCTCGCGCGGAGAAATCTAGGGGGTAGACCCGCCGGGGCACACATTCCGCTGTTTTGGGGGAGGAGGGGGAGAACGACCGCCGGAGCACCGAAACCCCACTAAATATTGCATGTGGACCTATGATATGTATTAAAGTGTGGTGCAAGGTGTAATAGTGCAAAAGTATCTCCCCTAAACCCTAAACCTTAGCCTTAACCCTACACCTAACCCTAACCAGTAGATCAGGCACACCCTCGATCGTGTGATAATGGATCTAGCTGCGGGTGTATGTGCCAAAGGGTCCCAATTTTGGTTCTCCATGTGTATATGTCCTAAACAAACCTAAAAGAATGAAAAGTTACATTGGTGCACTCTCGCGCGGAGAAATCTAGGGGGGTAGACCCGCCGGGGCACACATTCCGCTGTTTTGGGGGAGGAGGGGGAGAACGACCGCCGGAGCACCGGAACCCCACCAAATCTTGCATGTGGACCTATGATATGTGTCAAAGTGTGGTGCAAGGTGTAATGGTGCAAAAGTATCTCCCCTAAACCCTAAACCCTAAACTGGGGAGGCTTCGAGCCCTAAACCCTTCTAGACCCCTAAACCATTAACTACACATGCAGACACCGTAGCTGCAAAACCATGCATCATTAACCCTAACCCTAAACCCTAAACCTATACCTAACCATAAATACTTACCTTGAACCTAAACCCTAGCCCTACCCCCTAAACCCTAGCCCTAACTCTAAAGCTAACCCTAACCAGTAGATCAGGCACACCCTCGATCGTGTGATAATGGCTCTACCTGCGGGTGTATGTGCCAAAGTGTCCCAATCTTGGTTCTCCATGTGTATGTGTCCTAAAAAACTTAAAAAAATGAAAAAGTACATTGGTGCACCCTCGCGCGGAGAAATCTAGGGGGTAGACCCGTCGGGGCACACATTCCGTTGTTTTGGGGGAGGAGGGGGAGAACGACCGCCGGAGCACCGGAACCCCACCAAATCTTGCATGTGGACCAATGATATGTGTGAAAGTGTGGTGCAATGTTTAATGGTGCAAAAGTATCTCCCCTAAACCCTAAACCCTAGCCCTAACCCTAACCCTACACCTAACTCTAACCAGTAGACCAGGCACACCCTCGATCGTGTGATAATGGCTCTAGCTTGTATATGTGCCAAAGGGTCCCAATCTTGGTTCTCCATGTGTATATGTCCTAAATAAACCTAAAAGAATGAAAAGGTACATTTGTGCACCCTCGCGCGGAGAAATTTAGGGGGGTAGACCCGCCGGGGCACACATTCCGCTATTTTGGGGGAGGAGGGGGAGAACGACCACCGGAGCACCAGAACCCCACCAAATCTTGCATGTGGACCTATGATATGTGTGAAAGTGTGGTGCAAGGTGTAATGGTGTAAAAGTAGCTCCCCTAAACCCTAAACTGGGGAGGCTTCGAGCCCTAAAGCCCTCTAGACCCTTAAACCATTAACTACACGTGCTGACAGCGAAGCTGCAAAACCATGCATCATAAACCCTAACCCTAAACCCTAAACCTATACCTAACCATAAATCCTTACCTTGAACCTAAACCCTAGCCCTACCCCCTAAACCCTAGCCCTAACTCTAAAGCTAACCCTAACCAGTAGATAAGGCACACCCTTGATCGTGTGATAATGGCTCTAGCTGCGGGTGTATGTGCCAAAGTATCCCAATCTTGGTTCTCCATGTGTATATGTCCTAAACAAACCTAAAAGAATGAAAAGGTACATTGGTGCACCCTCGCGCGGAGAAATCTAGGGGGGTAGACCCGCCGGGGCACACATTCCGCTGTTTTGGGGGAGGAGGGGGAGAACGACCGCCGGAGCACCGAAACCCCACCAAATCTTGCATGTGGACCTATGATATGTGTGAAAGTGTGGTGCAAGGTGTAATGGCGCAAAATTAGCTCCCCTAAACCCTAAACTGGGGAGGCTTCGAGCCCTAAACCCCTCTAGACCCCTAAACCATTAACTACATGTGCTGACACCGAAGCTAAAAAACCATGCATCATAAACCCTAACCCTAAACCTTAAACCTATACCTAACCATAAATCCTTACCTTGAACCTAAACCCTAGATCTACCCCCTAAACCCTAGCCCTAACTATAAAGCTAACCCTAACCAGTAGATCAGGCACACCCTCGATCGTGTGATAATGGCTCTAGCTGCGGGTGTATCTGCCAAAGTGTCCCAGTCTTGGTTCTCCATGTGTATATGTCCTAAAAAATCTAAAATAATTAAAAAGTACATTGGTGCACCCTCGCGCGGAGAAATCTAGGGGGGGGTAGACCCGTCGGGGCACACATTCCGCTGTTTTGGGGGAGGAGGGGGAGAACGACCGCCGGAGTACCGGAACCCCACCAAATATTACATGTGGACCTATGATATGTGTGAAAGTGTGGTGCAATGTGTAATGGTGAAAAAGTATCTCCCCTAATGACAAGGGATTAACTTGTCAATGCCTACGGGTTGTAGACTAGGGTTTTAGTTGGAAGTAGGGGGCAAGTAGATCTTGAAGGTTTCAGCCGAAAAGTGCTCGACGATATGAAAACTAGGGTTTGTGAGACCATGAATCGATGCTTTCTTTGTCCCTCGACTCCCACTTATATAGGAGGCGGAGCCGAGGGATTCGTGATACACAAGTTACAGAGTCCGGGAGGGTTTCCAACTCATCCCGCAAGATTACAAGTATTGTATCCTAATACAACTCTAGCTTTCCTTAACTAGCAACTTGGGCTTCTGATTCTTCTTATCCTTCGGGTTGTGGGCCTTCAGTATACCCCGGGTACCATCTTCGGCAGGCCCATTGGGGATGCCTATGTCAGTAGCCCCCAAGATTTTGCTTGAATCGCAGAGTCATGGAAAATCCCCAACTTTATATTTGTTCAATAGTTCCGAACTTTACCTATATCTTTGGATACGAATTTATATATTGTACATGGATAATGGTAGTTGGGGCTGGTTCATCTGACGGATCAGGTACTAGTTAACTGCTCTAGTGGCAATCCGCAAAAACCTACTTCAAGATCACGTCCCTGGACATGATCTCGGGATACTGGTGTAAACTTCGACAGGTGTCGCTTAAGGTCTTACCATTCTGTCGAGTCCCAGTCATATTTTATCGGGTACCTAACGCATCCGCTAGGATTTTTCTTCGTATCTGTTGATACGGAAAAAAGTAGCAAACCGACGTCAGAGACGGCGCCACGCCACACAAAACGGATTTGGGGTCTTACCTTCGCAAAGTTTTGCGGCATTCAGAGATTGTTCGCAACTTTGGCGCTCTGAGAATATATTGTCGAGTGCTTTTTCGGCTGCTGGAATAGCACATTTTATTGAGTCAACGGATGACTTATATTTCTCTCCCGATGGGAGTATATGTAGAGTTATTTAGATAACTCGAAATATGCTCACTCTTTTCTTTTTTTCTCTCTTTTTTTATAATTTCATCGGGCACGCGAACAGCGTTCCCGATGGGAGTAGCCCCCGAGGCTACAGCCAAGGACTTGTGCTTGGGTGTAGGCTCAACGCCTTACGTTGCTATATTTTCCTTCCTTCTCGCAATTTTCATATCTGTCGGGTGCGCGAACAGCGCTCCCAATGGGAGTAGCCCCCGAGGCTATGAACAAATTCTTGTATTTGATCATAGGCTCTCGCCATTTCTATTTTGTCATTCTCGAATTTTTTCATTGTTCCAAAGTAGCCCCCGAGCATTTGATCAAAAACTTGTATTTGATCATAGGCTCCCGAAATAATCAATCAATCTTCTGCTGTCGCCATTCTTATGAAGCTGCTTTAGCCGAATTTTTCTGTTGCCAATGTGACATCATTGCTGACGATAGCCACGACCGCTGTATCGGGAAAACACGAGAACTGCTTTCTCACTGCCTTGCGGGCCCAAATTACTCTTCAAGTTGACACGTCGTGCAAGTGGGAGACACACGTCCTCCACTTTTTCTGGCGCACGTACTGTAGCTCCTGTTCTTTCTCATCTGACTGAAATTACTTTTTACCCCTTGTCCACGTGTACACCATCTATCCCGCAATTTCTTCATCCAACGGTGCGTCGATTCACTGCACCTCTATATAAAGTCATCGTCTTCCTCCTTTAATACTTTTGCTCGCGCCGCACCTCTGCTTCTCCTCTGCAAAATCCTCCATTGCTCCCATTGCTTCAAGCGCTCAACCTCGCTCACACCTTTCTCCTCCATGCTCATTGATGCCACCTCGCGCGCGTCTGACCAGACATAGCACTCCGGAGTCCAAGATGGCCGCCGAAGATCTAGAGTGGGAGAGATCCAAGATCTCGAACCAGGACATGAACCTGCTGAAGAAGCTGGGGTTCACCAAGAAGGAGAACGCGCTCCGCTTCCCCAAGGAGGAGAGCTATCCTTCACCTCCAATCGAGTATCGGGTCAGTTTCGTTGACCACCTCATCCGCGGTCTTTGTCCCCCTATCCATGAGTTTCTTCGAGGTCTTCTTTTTGTCTATGGGCTTCAGCTGCATCAGCTGACGCCCAATTCCATCCTCCACGTGTCGATTTTTATCACACTGTGTGAGTGCTTCCTCGGAGTCCAACCTAATTGGGCTCTGTGGAAGCACATCTTCTGCCTCCGCCGTAATGGCTCCCACAACGTCGCCTACAACATTGGCGGCGTTGTTATCTGTGTTCGTTCTGACATCGAATACTTCGACGTCAAATTCCCCGACTCTGTCCAAGGTTGGCGGAAGAGATGGCTGTATGTGCACGAAGAGAGCTCCAATTCAGTGGAGGACAACATCGCCCCTTTTGACGGAGGAGCCAAAATCCTTCGCCGCCGTTCCTGGGATGCTGAAGCTACCGAAGCTGAGAAATTGGCGACAGAAGCGCTGATGACTCGCATCCACGAGCTCCAGAACACCCGCGGCAAGGAACTGTCGGGTATTGAGATCACCGCCTATTTCCTTAGGATTAGAGTGCAGCCTCTTCAGGCTCGCAAAAATCCCCTTTGGAGGTACGCCGGTGAACAAGACGTCGACAGGATCTCCAAAGACCTTCCTTTGAAGGATTTGGAGAAACTTATCCGAAGAATCTTGTCCCTCAGCAAGAAGGATACTATTCCATCCTCTTGCCGCATTACGCCATATAGTGGTGCCAATCCCCTTCCCGAGGTAATTTTTCCTCTTGTCTACTATTTTGTCTTCTCGAATTTTTAGCATTTTGTCGACTACTATCTTGCTAGCGTTTTTTGCTTTAACTTTTTGTCGACATTTTTTGCTTTTCGCAGAACGATCCTGTTATGGTTTCTCTCCCTCCTGTTCCTGAAGGTGGAGAAATTGAAGAACGTACCATTGTCGATGATGACAACCAGGGCACTTCTCGCCCTGAGAGTGAAGTTGTGGGTTCCCAAAAATCCGCGGCTTCCTCTCAAAAAGAAGCCGAGTCTGGGGCCACTACCTCGACACGCTCCCCTCCTTCCGCTGTTTCTCCAAGGAACAAAAGGAAAAGGGATGAAGTCACCGATTCCGGCACCTCCAAAGCCGAAGAAACTGGTCCTTCCGAAAGGAAAGCAGCTTTCAACCCTTACGAGGATGCTTTTGTCAGTTCGTAAGTTCTCTATCGCTCTTTATTGTTTTGCTCTCGACGTTTTTGTCTATCTTGATTCTTATATTGTCGCCATTTTTATTGCAGTGGTGACGAGGAAGAAGAGCAACCTATTGACGTGACTGCTCGAACGAGTACGTCGCGTACTTTAGTTGTGTCTGAAGCTCAGCCTGATGGAGATGAAACTTCGCCTCCTCAGCAAAATATTGAGCATCCAACTCCACCTGCAAGCCCCCGTGCCCCTTCACCGAAGAGGGCAAGGGTCGAGCCAACCAAGGAGCTTGCCCTCCAACTTGGTGACCTCACAACTCCTCCTCTGGATGACGTAAGTTTCTCATTTCTCCTCTTTTGTGCAAAGTACTTTTCGATGCTATCGACTCTTTGTTTTTCACTTCTTTTTTGCTTTTTGCTGTCGAGCTTTTTGCTATATTGATGCTTTCTTTCTCTACCTTTCTGTGTCAGCCTTTGATTAAGGAGTTCATCCGTTTCGGTACACAGTTCGTCGGGTACCGTGATCATGCTAACAAAGCCGAAGGTAATACTCTGCTACTTCTTCTGGTAAATGACCTCTCCCTCCTTTCTTGTCGTGATTTTGATTGGTTTCGACTATTTTGGCAGAAAATCTTGCGGAAGCCAACAAGCGTGCTGATTCACTTACTCGTAAACTGGAGCAAAGTGAAAAGGCTCGTAAGAGGGCTGAAGCAGATGCTAAGAAGGCTAAAGCAGATGCTGCCGCTGTCGAAGATCTTCGCCAAAGACTTCATAACGCGGAAACTGCTTTGAGCGACCAGGTATCCGAACAAGTTGTTCGCGAAGCTGGAATCCTTAGTCGCTTGCAATCGCAAAGTCGACGTTTTGTCAGTAAGCTCCCAAACCTCTGCTACTTCTGCGGGTTGTTAAGTTTATCCTTGCGCAATCTTTGACGATCTTTCTTTTACTCCTTTATAGGGAAAAGACATCAAGACTTTGACTTGGAATGTCCTGAAGGCGATGAGCTGCTTGACGAGCTTTCCCTTCTTGAATTTCATGGAGAGGAAGCACGTGAAGGCCTTGCTGAAGCCAAAGTAGGTCTGTCGCGCCTTTTTCCTTATTTCTTCCCGAAGAAAGAAGAACCCAAGGTTTTCACAAATCTTGCCAAGTGCTTCAACTCTCAAGAAGACCTTGGGCTTAAACTTCGCCAAGAAGGCCTGAAGATTGGTGTCGAGGGCACCATTGCTCTGGTTGCTGATAGCCAACAGGATGTCGACTGGGCTAAGGTTGGCGAGATAAAGGAGATGGAAACGAAGTAGTGGCAATCCTTGATTAAGGCTGCCAAACCACCCTCAAAACCAATCCTTGCCTTCCTCGGTTGCAAGCCAACACCTGCTCCAAGCTCATCCAAGCCGGAGGTCAAGTAGACCACCCTATCTTTCTTATTTTTTCTTTTTCTTTTTGATGCTGTCGCCAAAGTAGCTTTTGTCGACACTTCTCCCACTAGTTCGCTAGGGTGTCCTCCATTGTAATGCCTTGTAAATATTCTGGAAATCAATGGAATTCTATTTTGCTTGATGATTGATGTCGAAACTTTTATTTTCAGTTGATATTTGATAACTACACTTCAACTCCTCGTCCCTCCGATGTTTTTCCTGCTTCCTCCCACTCGAAGAAAATGCCTGTCGATAATGATTTTGGTGAAGATTCCTCGAGTAAGGGTTCAGCGCAAGACTTAGAGGAACTTCGTCAACAGCTTTAGTATGCGAAGAAGCAAACACTTGTGATGATGGAGCAATCTCGAAAGTCATCCGAAAAAGAGAAAACTACGCTGCAACAGGCTCAGGAAGCCATAGCTGCCAAGGAAGCCGCCATTTCTGAAGCTGCAAAGGCTACCACCCGAGAGAATTTTATGCTTGAGTTAATGAATGAAGCCAGTTTGGATATGGCAGGTATGCTTTTGCAAACCAAAACTTCTTCTGTTTTTCACTGTTTCCTCCTTTAAAATTCTTGTGCTGTCGCCAATTAGGTTCCTTTCTAGACCCTGCTGCTGAAGACCAAAGGGTAGACACAAGGACAAATCTCTTGGTTAACCTTTCACTTGACCATGGTTCTCTGTTCTGGGCCACTCCAGAACGCACCCGACAAATTGTCAGGTTTCAAGATCGCGCCTGTCAGGTTCGTGAGTTCCTTGACTTCTGTACCAGAACCTTGTCCTTGGTTTATAGTACAATATTTCCTCGGAACGAAATACCGGACACTCTTCTTGGTCTGATGGAAAAATTTCGGGATGCCCCTCGTATCCATAACTTTGTGCGAGCTCAACTGTCTGCTGGAGCAAGATTCGCCATGATTATGATACAGATCTGCTACCGAAAATTGGATCTGACGAAGATTGTCGCCAAATGTCTGGCCAAGCAGTCGAAGCGAAAAAGGAATATCGACAAGATCAACGATATTGTAACTCCTGTCGCTGAAGAGATGATGGACGAACTTCTTCGGATGGACTCCGAGTTTTTTGTAAAAGGGAGCTATGCTGAACATACGACAACAGCTGCAAACAAAGGTTTAACCATAGAAAGTATATTAGGTATCAACTGAGTTGTACTATATTGCGGGAATTCATATATTTCTTGTGTCGAATTCTTCTTGTCGATGAAATTGTCTATATTGTAAAGTATAATCTATATTGTGAAGCCCCCGAGCCTTTGGCCTGAACTCAAGCTATTTTTGCGTGTCGATGATTTTACTATTTTGCGAGAGTATATATATTTTGTTGTCGTGGGTTATGAGCCCCCGAGCCTGTCGACGAAGAAAGATGTATATCACCAATATCTTTTACTATATTGCAGCACCGCGAGCCCGCCTCATTAAAAACCTTTTCAGCCCCACTCGGTGCCCTGAAAAGGAAAAGAGTGCGTCTGAAAACTCGCGGGCATTTTCAGTACATTGTATTTTTACAGGGAGGACTATATTTCGACACTAAGCGTAGAAACGCCTTAGCTGCGCCACGTTCCAGGGGTTTTTCTCGGGAACCCCCGTCTTCTTGTCCTTATCCTATATGCTCCTCCTTCAATGACTTCCGTGACGGTGTAAGGACCAAGCCACGGTGACTCGAGTTTTTCAGTGCTCTGTTGATTGAGTCGTAGAACTAGATCTCCAACCTGAAAGGATCTTGGTCGCAAACGTCGACTGTGGTAATTTTTCAGATCTTGCTGGTACTTGGTGACCCGTGATAGTACTTCATCTCGAGCTTCGTCAAGTGCATCGACATCGTCCTCTAATGCTCTTCTGGAAGTTTATTCATCATACTCCGTGACTCGTGGAGAATCATGCTCTATTTCTATCGGCAGTACTGCCTCAGCTCCATGGACCAGAAAAAACGGAGTCTCCTGTGTCGCTGTATTTGGAGTTGTTCGAATACTCCACAGTACACTTGGCAACTCTTCTGGCCACGTATGCCGAGCTTTTTCCAGTGGTCCCAACAAACGCTTTTTGATACCATTACAAATGATACCATTGGCTTTCTCGAATTGACCGTTGGTTTGCGGGTGCCCAACTGACGCAAAGTGCAATTTGATGCCTATTTCTGCGCAATATGCCTTGAATTTCTTGGATGTGAAATTACTGCCGTTGTCCGTGACGATGCTATGAGGTACTCCAAACCGAAAAACAATGCTTTTCACGAACTTTATTGCTGACGCTGCGTCTGGTGAATTTATCGGCTTTGCTTCTATCCACTTGGTGAATTTATCGACAACAACGAGCATATACTCGTATCTTCCTGGCGAGGCCTTGTGTAACTTTCCCACCATATCGAGGCCCCACTGAGCAAAAGGCCAAGACAATGGTATTGGCATCAGCTCTGCTGCCGGAGAGTGAGGTTTCGCGGCAAATCTCTGGCATGCGTCACAAGTTCGTACTATCTCCTTTGCGTCCTCGATTGCTGTCAACCAGTAGAATCCAGCTCAAAAAACCTTGGCCGCAATAGCTCGACTGCTTGCGTGATGACCACATATTCCCTCGTGTACGTCCTTCAGGATTATCCTTCCTTCCTTGGGTGTGACGCACCTTTGTAACACACCCGAAATACTGCGCTTGTACAACTCCCCTTTGACCACTGTAAAGTCTTTGGATCGTCGAATAACTCGCCTTGCTTCAACTGGGTCGTCCGGTATTTCTTTCCTTAAGATGTATGATATGTATGCTTGCATCCATGGGACCTGCACCATCATAACTAGCTCCTAGTCCTCTTCCTCTTCTGGTGCTTCTTTGGGAGCCTTCGAGGTTTTCTCCTCCTTCTGTTTCTTCTGCGCCTTCTTTGGCTTTGTAGATCTCTCGGTTATCTCTTCCCAAAACACACCTGGTGGAATTGCAAGGCACTGCGACCCGATGTTTGCAAGAACATCAGCTTCATCATTGCTCAGCCTGCTGATGTGATTTACTTCGCATCCATCAAATAACTTCTCGAGCTCATTGTACACTTCCTTGTATGCCATCATGCTATCATTGACTGCATCACACTGGTTCATGACTTGCTGAGCTACTAATTGTGAATCGCCAAAGATTTTTAATCGAGTTGCACCACAAGCTTTTGCCATCTTCATCCCGTGTATAAGAGCTTCATATTATGCCTCATTGTTAGATGCGTTTGGGAACGTCATCCGTAAGACATACTTCAGTTTGTCGCCTTCAGGTGATATGAGTATCACGCCTGCTCCAGCTCCTTCTACCCTCTTGGACCTGTCAAAGTTCATAGTCCAGGTTCTCGATAAATCCGGGGGTCCTGTGTTTTGCAGCTCCATCCACTCTGCGATGAAATCTGGCAGAATTTGCGAGTTTATTGTTTTTCTTTTTTCATACGTGATATCCCGAGGAGAAAGTTCTATTCCCCAAAGGGAGACACGACCTGTAGCTTCTGGATTATTTAGTATATTGGATAGAGGTGCTTCATTGACCACTATTATCGGGTGCGCCAAAAAATAGTGCCGCAATTTTCTTGCGGTTGTGAACACTCCATATGCTAGTTTCTGGTACTGCGGGTACCGCTGTTTTGAAGGCGATAAAACTTCACTGATGAAATATACCGGCCTCTATACTCCATGGAGTTTTCCTTCTTCTTCTCTTTCAACAACTAGCGCCGTGCTGACCACCTGGGGTGTAGCCGCAATATATAACAAGAGGGGTTCCTTCTCTTTCGGCGCCACCAAGATTGGTGGTGTCGAAATTGTGCGTTTAAGATCCTCGAAGGCTCTATCTGCCTCTTCGTTCCATTGGAATTTTTCTCCTTGCTTGATTAAAGCATAGAACGGTAACGCCTTTTCTCCCAGCCTGGCGACGAATCTGCTTAGAGCTGCGACTCGCCCAGTTAACTGTTGTATTTCTTTCAACTTTGTTGGCTTCCTCATTATTACGATAGCTTGGATTTTTTCGGGATTAGCTTCAATCCCTCTTGCTGAGACTAGGAACCCGAGAAGTTCTCCTGCGGGGACGCCGAAAGAACACTTCGTCGGATTCAGCTTGAGACAAAACTTGTCGAGGTTGTCAAAAGTTTCCTTTAAATCCTCGATTAGCGTGGCCCCCTTTTTGATGTTATGACGACATCATCGATGTACACTTGTACGTTTTTTCCAATCTATGTTGCTAAGCACTTCTGCATCATCCGCTGATATGTTGCTCCCGCGTTTTTCAAACCAAAGGGCATTGTTCTATAGCAAAACACGCCGTAAGGTGTAATGAACGCTGTTTTAACCTCGTCCTCTTCTTTCAATCTGATCTGGTTATAACCAGAGTATGCATCCAGGAAGGAAAGATGTTCACATCCTGCCGTGGAGTCGATAATTTGATCGATCCTCGGGAGGGGAAAGTGATCCTTTGGACAATGTTTGTTGAGACACGTAAAGTCGACACACATGCGAAGGACTTTAGTGTTTTTCTTCGGAACCAACACTGGGTTTGCTACCCACGTGGCCTCTGTATGCAGCTCCTTAATGAAACCAGCTTCTCTTAGTCGATCAATCTCTGACAGCATAGCTTTGCGGTTTGGCTCCAAAAAAACGCCGCAAAGGTTGTTTGATTGGTCTCGCTATTGGATCCAAGTTTAGGTGGTGCTCGGGAAGTTCCCTGGGTACTCCTGGCATGTCAGCTGGACACCATGCGAAGATTTTCCAGTGCTCACGGAGGAACTCGACGAGCGCGCTTTCCTATGCGAGGTCCATGTCTGTCGCGATGGACGTCGTCTTTTTTGGATCTGTCGGGTGAATCTGCACCTCCTTGGAATTTTTCGCAGTATTAAAGGTTGATTCTTTGTTGGGCCTTCCTACATCTGGCAGCACATCATAATCAGTCGTGAGCCTTGACGCCATGTATTCTGCTTGCATCCCGAAGGTTTCTGACAGTCGATGAAAATCCTTGTCACATTTATCGGCCAACGCGAAGCTTCCTTTGACTGTGATTGGCCCCTTAGGTCCAGGCATCCTCCATAACAAGTATGTGTAATGTGGTACCGCCATAAACCTGGCATATGCTGGTCGTCCCAACAAGGCGTGATACTGTGACGGGAAATCCACGACTTCAAACTACAGCCTTTCTATTCTGTAGTTCTCTCGGGTCCCAAACTGAACATCGAGATTGATCTTCCCCAGCGGATAACTTGGCTTCTCTGGCGTGATGCCATGGAAGCATGTGTCGGTTGGTTTCAGATTTGCTAGAGATATGTTCATCTTCCTTAGTGTATCTGCGTACATAAGGTTTAGACTGCTGCCTCCATCTATGAATACTCGAGATACGTCAAATCCTGCGATTACTGCTGGTAAGATAAGTGCTGACTGCCCTCGTCGAGGAACTGATGGGGTTCGTAGCATAGAAAACAAAAAATTTCCTACCGCAAGACGAATAAATCCAAGATCTAATCTATGGAACAACCAAGATCTAATCTACAAGATCGGAGCAACGAGATTGATACGATACTAACCCTTGAAGATTTCCAAAGCCTACGAGATCAGATCTCGTTGTTGATGTAGACGATCGTCCCCAGTGCTGCAATCCAGCAGCACTTCCGTACTCGGTCGTGCGTACGGTGTCGATGAAGCCCATCCTCTCCCCATTCCAGCGGGCAGCGGAGGTGTGGTAGATCCCCTCGGAATCCCAGCAGCACGACGGCGTGGTGGTGGAGGTGGAGGAGAAATTCCTGCAGGGCTTCGCCAAGCCTGCGCAGGAAGAAGGAGGAGGGAGAGAGGGGCGGCTAGGGCTTGGGGAAATGATGTGCTGCGCCCCAGCCCTCCCTTCCCTCTTATATAGGCGTGGGGGGGCTGCCTTGGCCCCTCCTCCAAGCCTTTGGGTCGGCCAAAACAAGGGGGGGAACTTCCCCCCCCCCCAAAGTTAAGTCCCTATTTTCAAGGGATTTGATCTTATCCACTTGGTACAGCCACATGGGCCTTGGGGGGGCTGGTGTGCATGGCCCATGTGGGCCTATGCGACCCCTCCGGTCCATGTTGGTCGCCCGGGATAGGTGGGCCCCACTATGGTACCCTCCGGAACCTTCTAGAACCTCCGGTACAATACCGAAAAATCCTGAACTTTTCCGGTAACCCTGAAAATGACTTCCCATATATGAATCTTATTCTCCGGACCATTCCGGACCTCCTCGTGATGTCCTGGATCCCATCCGAGACTCCGAACAAACTTCGGCCTCCATCTCATATTCCGAATCTACTTATGCGACATCGAACCTTAAGCGCGTCACCCTACGGTTCGCGAACTATGCAGACATGGTCGAGACTCCTCTCCGAGCAATAACCAATAGCGGGATCTGGAGATCCATAATGGCTCCCACATATTCAACGATGACTTAGTGATCGATTGAACCATTTACATACGATGCCGATTCCCTTTGTCTCGCGATATTTTACTTGTCCGAGGTTCGATCATCGGTATCTCCATACCTTGTTCAACCTCGTTACCGACAAGTACTCTTTACTCGTACCGTGGTATGTCATCTCTTATGATCCAATCATATGCTTGCAAGCTAATCAGACGACATTCCACCGAGAGGGCCCAGAGTATATCTATCCGTCATCAGGATGGACAAATCCCACTATTGATCCATATGCCTCAACTCACACTTTCCAAATACTTAATCCCATCTTTATAACCACCCATTTACGCAATGGCGTTTGATGTAATCAAAGTACCCTTCCGGTGTAAGTGATTTACATGATCTCATGGTCGAAGGACTTAGGCAACTATGTATCGAAAGCTTATAGCAAATGAAACTTAATGACTTGATCTTATGCTACGCTCATTTGGGTGTGTGTCCATTATATCATTCACCTAATGACATAACCTTGTTATTAATAACATCCAATGTTCATGATCACGAAACCATGATCATCCATTAATCAACAAGCTAGTTATACAAGAGGCTTACTAGGGACTCCTTGTTGTTTACATAACACACATGTACCAATGTTTCGGTTGATACAATTATAGCATGGGATGTAAACATTTATCATGAACACTAAGATATAACAATAACTAATTTATTATTGCCTCTTGGGCATATCTCCAACAGTCTCCCACTTGCACTAGAGTCAATAATCTAGTTTACATTTGAAAAGATATAACACCTTGGCCTTCTGGTGCTTATCATGTTTTGCTTACGGGAGAGGTTTTAGTCAACGAATCTGACATGCTCAGAACCGTATGTATTTTGCAATTCATTTGCGTCTCAACGCATCACTCATTTTCCAAATGAGTCGGCATTAATCGTATATGTTCAGTCTTCTGGTGGAACCTTAATTACGCGGTCTGAAATAAGTCACTAATATTGTCACACACAATATAGCTTCAAAGTTCTGACACTATCGGAACTACACCAAGTTCTCAAAGAACTCCTCGACTTAACACTCTTAGTCATTGTCAAAACAATGACATATTCTGCCTTCGTTTGTAGAATCCGTCACACTATTTTGAACTCTTCTAAATCTAGCAAAGACTTCTTCTAGCTCATTGCGCTACCTTTTAATCAACACTTATCCTAATTGAGATTGAAAAATATTTTTATATGTGACCAAACTAATATCGGTGCAACACCTTACAGCGATTTGTTTGTCATTACCCCATACAAAAACTATATATATATATATCCTTGGTTCTTCTAAAGTACTCAGGGATATTATTACTGTTGTCCAATGATCATCACATGAATCATTCTGGTATATGCTCCCTTTTAGAGCACAGGACATTTGACTTTGTACATATTATTCGTGATCTAAAGTCACTCATGTGTTTTTACTCATTGAGTGTCAGATACACTCAAGTGTTGTTAAACCTTCACATGACAAGAACATTTTTCTTAATATTTCTATATTGAACTACTTCAATATCCATTCTATGTACTTTGACTTAAACTTATTATGTGTTTCAATCTATCTTCATAGATCTTGACACTAAATATATTTCACTCCATATCCTTTCATTGAAGTTAATTCTCAATGAAACCTTTTTAATCAATTATATAATTACATTATTTATAATCAACGATATGTCATCTACATAAAGTATTATAAATATGTCTTAACGCTCCCACTTAATTTCTTGCAAATGCAAGCATCTTCATCGTTTCTGATGAAATCAAAAACTCTTTGACTATTTCATCCGGTGAAGATTCCAACTCCGTGATACTCACTTCATCCAATTGAAGTTTGTATACCTATCTAGTATTCCACGGACCAGCAAAACTCTTGGTTGTATCTGGTATACATCCTTCATACATACTGGTAAGGAATGTATTTCTGCCATCCTACTATCATATCTCATAAAAGAAATATGTAGCGATTACTAGAATAATCCACATAGACTATAAGCATTGCCACGGAAGATCTAATCTTATCGTAGTCAACTCTTTGAACTTTGTCGTAAACAATTTTTCGATAAGTCAAGCTTCTTTAAGGATATTCCATCCAAGTCCATCTATGTTATAGATCCATTTACTTTCAAAAGTATTCACCTATCTTGGATTTCATGGCGCATAGCCATTTTAACGAGTCGGGGCCCATCATAACTTCTTTGTATGTAGTTGGTTTATTATTGTTCAAAATCAATCCTTTGTCCACAAATCATTTATTTGATCATAAAGTAAACCATACCTACAAGGTTCAATAAGTACTTTGATCTCCATGACTATAACACTTTGTAGACATGGGAGCCATGATCTTCGTAGCTGCTTCGGAACCATTTCCGATGCTGTGCTACTCTGATCATCATGCTCAGGTTCATGAACCTTATCAAGTTCCATTGTCCTCCCACTCAAATAGTTCGCTAGAAACAATTTCTTTGAAATAAGTAAGAAACATCGACAAACACTTTTATCTTTGTCTCCATAGTGGAAAGAATTCCCAATCAATTCTCTGGGATAACCAACAAAGACATTCATCCGATTTTGGTTGTAAACTTATTTACTTATGCTATGCATACCAAAATTTAAGAAAGGACTATTAGGGTTTATACCCATGCCATAACTCGTATGGTGTCATTTCAACGGATTATGATGATGCTCTATTTAGTGTAAAAGCGGTAGTCTCTAAAGCATAATCCATAAAAATATAATGGCATCAATATTTTATCTCATCTTTGATCCAACAAGGTTTGGAGACGTATCTCGGATACTTCATCATCACTATGATACTCCAAGAAACGTGAGTTGTAGAACAACTTCATAACTCTCTTATATGTTCGCTAAAACTCGTAATTCAAATATTTCCACTATGATCCAATCATAGATATTTGACTTTTCTATTACGATGATTTCCACTTCATGCTGAAATTTATTTGAATCCATTCAAATGTTTCAAACCTCTTCCTTATCGAATATATCCACATATATATACTCAATTCATTGTTGGAAGTTTTCATGAAGTAGAAGAATCTCCCGCACACAACTATGCCCAGTGAACCACATATATCATCATGTATGTTTCCACTAAGTTAGTTGCCCGTTCAACTCTTGGCCTATGAACGGTATTTAAGTCATTTCCTTTTAGAAGAGATTTGCAAGCGCCAAATGATTCAAAAATCATATGACTCCAAAATTCCATTCAAATGGAGTTCCTTCATGTGTTCCTTTCTAACATGACCTAAATGGCGGTTCCACTAATGAGTGGAATTCAAATCATTTGCCTTATGGCATTTTAGCGTCAGTGTTATGTATGTGTGTTTCACCATTAAGATTTATAATAACTTATCCATCGTACATGGAGCAATGTCATAATTTGAACAACTCATTGTTTTCATTTGACCAGAGCAAAATAACAATTTATTAAGTTCTTTATTATAAACTCTAAGGGCTAGGTAGAATGCCAACGACAGACATAATAACACTTTATTATGTTCCAGACGTGCATTATTACCATATTCCTTATCAGTCACTTAGGCCATCGTATTCTTGTATTGCGTTGTATTGTATGACATCTCATACCAACCAATCTGGTACAAATACCCAAGAATTTTATTATGTGACCAAACAAGGAATACATCCATAACATGTATATCATCTATATACACCTGAGCTAGACTTTCTAGTCTTTTTCTTTCTTTCTGCCAAAATATCTTTGTGGTTTCTCTTTTAGCTTTCCCTATTCTCAGAAAACACTTCACCTTCAATAACTTCTAGGTCCATTGGTCAAATACCAATAACCATGAGGTTCTTACCTTGAAGTTGATCATCATATGACAAGTGTTCCAGACTTCACTATTAGCAACTTTGTAATATGATGAACAATTTCACTCATCATTTTATCCATCATATCATGACGACTTTCCGAGACCATGTCTGTACATGCTAGGCTCGTAAAGTTTAACCTCAGTATTCGCATGTGCAAATCTGGCTTGCACCCGTTGTATGCACACGTAGAATCTATCACACCCGATCATCACGTGATGCTTCGAAACGACGAGTCTTAGCAACGGTGCATACTGAGGACGATCACTTCATGGATATGAGAATATCGTTAGTGCCCAACTTAGTTGGAGGACTGGGACGCCTGGCGTCTTCAACCTTCGTACATTCCCATAAAACTTATGAGTTTATGTAGTCTCACTAGATTATATTCTATCATCTTGCAATAAGGTCTTAGATATCACATATATCTCATACCTCGCTTATTTCTGAAAACAAAATTTTCAGCTCCTTACTTTTCAAATGGATTTGAACTTCAAGTTTCACGGAGACAAGATGATTTTGTACTAATTGAAACCATTGCTCTTTGAATCATCAATGTGAGGTTTACTAAAAGTTTGCATTAGGACTTAATCATATCTTGATTCTTTAACAATACGGTACCAGTCCGTAAAGTTACTTGTCAGACTTAACAGTATTTCTATCTCAATTACAAGACTAGCGCATGGTAGAAAACGGATGCCAATTCTACAAACTTTAATTCAAAATACTATTCAGACTATGTTCATGATAATTAGTTCATGTTTTAATCTAATTACTAATGAACTCCCACTTAATACAACATCCCTCATGGTTGTTAAGTGGCACACGATCCATATCCACTACACCAAAACCGATCATCACGTGAGATGATGTAGCTTCAATGGTGAACATCAACATGTTGATCATATCATCCATATGACTCGTGTTCAACCTTTCGGTTTCCTGTGTCCCGAGGCCATGTCTATACATGCTAAGCTCGCCAAGCAAACCCAAGTATTCCGCGTGTGCAAACATGGCTTACACCCGTTGTATGTGAACGTAGAATCTATCACATCCGATCATCACGAGATGCTTCAAAACGACGAACTGTAGCAACGGTGCATACGAGGGGAGAACACTTTATTATCTTGATATTAATGTGAGGGATCATCTTATAATGCTACCGTCGCGATCTAAGCAAGATAAGATGCATAAAGGATTAACATCACATGCAATTCATAATATGTGATATGATATGGCCTTTCTTCTTGTACTTTTGATCTCCATCTCCAAAGCACACGAGCATGATCTCCATCATCACCAGCATTGCACCAAGGTCCATGGCACCGCTTCATGGTTGTCCATCACTTATAGCTACTATAACAACTACTTGAAATAAAGCTATTACATGAAGAATAGACACGCAGGTCTTAACAAATTTAAAGACAACCATTAGGCTCCTGCCGGTTGCCATAATACAATAATGAACATCTCATACATCAAATATAATCATCATCACATCATGGCCATATCACATCACCAAACCCTGCAAAAACAAGTTAGACGCCTCTAATTTGGTTTGCATATTTTACGTGGTTTAGGGTTTTCGAGTAAGATCCAATCTACCTACGAACATGAACCACAACGGTGATACTAGTGTTGACAATAGAAAGTGCAAATTGGAATCTTCACTATGGTGGGAGAGACAGACACCCGCAAAGCCACTTATGCAATACAAGTTGCATGTCAAGCGTGGAGCAAGTCTCATGAGACGCGGTCATGTAAAGTTAGCCCGGGCCGCTTCATCCCACCATCCCGCAAGATGCAAAGTACACAAACTAAAGCAACAAAAGCATCAACGCTCACAAAACCATTGTGTTCTACTCGTGCAACAGATCTATGCATAGACATGGCTCTGATACCACTGATGGGGTTCGTAGCATAGAAAACAAAAAATTTCCTACCGCAAGACGAATAAATCCAAGATCTAATCTATGGAACAACCAAGATCTAATCTACAAGATCGGAGCAACGAGATTGATACGATACTAACCCTTGAAGATTTCCAAAGCCTACGAGATCAGATCTCGTTGTTGATGTAGACGATCGTCCCCAGTGCTGCAATCCAGCAACACTTCCGTACTCGGTCGTGCGTACGGTGTCGATGAAGCCCATCCTCTCCCCATTCCAGCGGGCAGCGGAGGTGTGGTAGATCCCCTCGGAATCCCAGCAGCACGACGGCGTGGTGGTGGAGGTGGAGGAGAAATTCCTGCAGGGCTTCGCCAAGCCTGCGCAGGAAGAAGGAGGAGGGAGAGAGGGGCGGCTAGGGCTTGGGGAAATGATGTGCTGCGCCCCAGCCCTCCCTTCCCTCTTATATAGGCGTGGGGGGGCTGCCTTGGCCCCTCCTCCAAGCCTTTGGGTCGGCCAAAACAAGGGGGGGAACTTCCCCCCCCCCAAAGTTAAGTCCCTATTTTCAAGGGATTTGATCTTATCCACTTGGTACAGCCACATGGGCCTTGGGGGGGCTGGTGTGCATGGCCCATGTGGGCCTATGCGACCCCTCCGGTCCATGTTGGTCGCCCGGGATAGGTGGGCCCCACTATGGTACCCTCCGGAACCTTCTAGAACCTCCGGTACAATACCGAAAAATCCTGAACTTTTCCGGTAACCCTGAAAATGACTTCCCATATATGAATCTTATTCCCCGGACCATTCTGGACCTCCTCGTGATGTCCTGGATCCCATCCGAGACTCCGAACAAACTTCGGCCTCCATCTCATATTCCGAATCTACTTATGCGACATCGAACCTTAAGCGCGTCACCCTACGGTTCGCGAACTATGCAGACATGGTCGAGACTCCTCTCCGAGCAATAACCAATAGCGGGATCTGGAGATCCATAATGGCTCCCACATATTCAACGATGACTTAGTGATCGATTGAACCATTTACATACGATGCCGATTCCCTTTGTCTCGCGATATTTTACTTGTCCGAGGTTCGATCATCGGTATCTCCATACCTTGTTCAACCTCGTTACCGACAAGTACTCTTTACTCGTACCGTGGTATGTCATCTCTTATGATCCAATCATATGCTTGCAAGCTAATCAGACGACATTCCACCGAGAGGGCCCAGAGTATATCTATCCGTCATCAGGATGGACAAATCCCACTATTGATCCATATGCCTCAACTCACACTTTCCAAATACTTAATCCCATCTTTATAACCACCCATTTACGCAATGGCGTTTGATGTAATCAAAGTACCCTTCCGGTGTAAGTGATTTACATGATCTCATGGTCGAAGGACTTAGGCAACTATGTATCGAAAGCTTATAGCAAATGAAACTTAATGACTTGATCTTATGCTACGCTCATTTGGGTGTGTGTCCATTATATCATTCACCTAATGACATAACCTTGTTATTAATAACATCCAATGTTCATGATCACGAAACCATGATCATCCATTAATCAACAAGCTAGTTATACAAGAGGCTTACTAGGGACTCCTTGTTGTTTACATAACACACATGTACCAATGTTTCGGTTGATACAATTATAGCATGGGATGTAAACATTTATCATGAACACTAAGATATAACAATAACTAATTTATTATTGCCTCTTGGGCATATCTCCAACAGGAACTTGCTGCGGATGATCAGCTATCGTGAAGCCAATGTCTTGCCCTGACCAATTTAGGTACTCAATCGTTGGTGGAGGCATCTTCTCTGCCATGAACACTTGTCGCGAGATTACTTTCTGAGCTCTATTGGACGGCCTGCCTTTCTGAATCATCGAGACCGCTCCATTGGAATTGGGATCAATGTAAGGTGGTGGTTGAGGTGCTGCCGCTATTCTGAGCTGGTGTCGATTTTCGTCCGTAATTGCGGGAGGAGGTGGCAAGTGGATCTCACTCCTGGGCCCTTGAGGGTTTCTATTTGTCGCCTGCGCATTGGCTTGCCCTGCATACCTTAGCATGACCTGAAAATTTAGACAGTCTTTCTGCAGGTGTCCTGACTGTCTCTTCCCGTTGCTGTCGAGATAGAAGTGCATCTGACACGGCCCATTCATCATATCCTCGGGAGACACGAAAGGTCTCTGGAACCTTGGCCCACTATTTTGCCTTTTTTTTGGGAGTCATCTCTATTGTCGCCTCGCTGCTCGTTGCTCCTTTGATAATCATCCCTACTGCTTCCTCCAGCACTTGCTCGAAATCCAGCCGAGATTTGGCCAGGAGCATCGTAACTCGAGAATTGCCGAGAAAATCGACGTCTATTTTGGTAATTTCGACCACGGTCATCCTCTGGTGACCTATGTCGTTTGTTGTGAACAACATCTTCTCCATCTGCCCATCTGTTTGCTATCTCCATCAATGCTGATACTGTCTTTGGGTTGGTTCTCCCCAAGTCCTCGACAAAATCTCCTCGTCGGATTCCTGCGACAAACGCGTCTATCGCTCTCTCGTCAGATATGTTTTCTGCCGAGTTTTTAATGATATTCCACCTTTGGATATACTTTCTCATTGATTCATCCTGCTTTTGTCGACACGCTCTCAACTCTTCTAACGACGCAGGTTTTTTGCAGGTGGATCGAAAATTCTTGACGAACACATCCTCGAAGCTATCCCAGCTATCGATAGAACCTGGAGGAAGCTTCTTTATCCAAGATCGCACAGCTCCACTTAGGTGTACTTGGATGATCTGCATGGCTGTTGCTCTGGTTCCTCCTATCAGCTTCACCGTCTCGAGATAATCAACTAGCCAATCCTCTGGATCTTGCAGGCCGTCAAAATTTTGAAGTTATCGGGTAATTTGAACCCCGAAGGAACTCGAGTTTTTCGGACCCTCCTTGTGAAGCACGGCAGCCCACACATATCCTCGTCATCTATCTCTGGGGAGTGCCGATGTTCTCTTCTATTTTGTCGTGCTCTGTCCACCCTTGCTTGCGCTGCTGTGTCTCTTGCTCCACCTGTTCTATTGGGAACTGGTGCTGCTGCCGCATGTCGTGGACTATTTTGCCTTGCTGAACCTTCGGGAGGCGTTGTTACAAACGCTGTTCCCATGGCCCCAACTCCTGCCATAGCCATATTGTACAATGCTTCTCTTGGATCTCCGGGAGGTGGCTTGGATGCGAGGATAAAGGCTTGCGTCGCCATATACCTAGCTTCCGGTGTCTTAGGGATAATGTTCCCTCTCGTGTCTATCGACATAAAGGACATGTCGAGGTTTTGAACCAAGTTCTCCCTATCAGCCTCAGGTATGTTTTGCAGCCTAGATCTTGCTCTGTTCCGAGCTTCTCTGTGGCTATCTCCCGAAGTTCCTGAATGTCGACTTAACTCCGCCCTTCGTCTGCTTGATGCGGAAGCTGCCTCCCTTCTCCTGTTCAAAGCAGCTGTCTGTTTTTCCAATTCCCTTCCAGCTCGAGCGAGCCTATATTGATATGCTTGCAACTCTTCCGTCTTAGCGGTTGTGGCCATTGGTTCTGAACCATCCATAGCTCTTGCGGCTCTATCCCATGCTGCTTGTGGAACTTGAACTCTAACATGCGGTGTAGGCCCGACATATTTATTCCCTAAACCTCGCCTTAGGTCGGAGGGATCGACATATGGATTTCCCAACTCGTCGAAAGCCTCTGATGTCTCCTCCTGATCGCGACTTGTTTCTCCGATGACATAAATCTGATGATATTTTGAATTCATATCCTTGCTGGGTTTGGTGACACCATCATAGAGATTGGTGAAGACCTTGCCCACGGTAGTGGATCTGTCGATGAAGTTGAAGCTGTCGATGTTGCTCGAGTCATCGCTTATATCGGAGTCCGCAGATGACTCGAAGGACATGTCGCTGAAGATCTTGGCAAGCTTTTCGCTTGCCCTGGTGCTGATGAAGCGTGGCGATGAAGTCTCCTCTTCTCCTGACTCGATTGACGATGTTGAGTTCGAAAAATCGGAATCGACCACCGATAATCCCGACGAGATCGGAATTTCGAGACGATACGCTCCCTCTTTCTCGACGCGAAAGTGGAACCTTCCGAACGTCATCTCCATAGGCTCCTCCAGATACGCATATGCATCCAAACGGGAGGGCGGGCGAGGAACAAAATCGATAGGACCAGTTTCGATCTGTTTACCTCGATCCATCGCGTTGCTTGCTGTTGATGAAGTCGACGATCTTGAGCGTGCCATCGAGATCAGATCCTTGACGCCTCTAATCCCCACGGTCGGCGCCAATTGACAAGGGATTAACTTGTCAATGCCTACGGGTTGTAGACTAGGGTTTTAGTTGGAAGTAGAGGGCAAGTAGATCTTGAAGGTTTCAGCCGAAAAGTGCTCGACGATATGAAAATTAGGGTTTGTGAGACAATGAATCGATGCTTTCTTTGTCCCTCGACTCCCCCTTATATAGGAGGCGGAGCCGAGGGATTCGTGATACACAAGTTACAGAGTCTGGGAGGGTTTCCAACTCATCCCGCAAGATTACAAGTATTGTATCCTAATACAACTCTAGCTTTCCTTAACTAGCAACTTGGGCTACCGATTCTTCTTATCCTTCGGATCGTGGGCCTTCAGTAAACCCCGGGAACCATCTTTGGCAGGCCCATTGGGGATGCCTATGTCACCTAAACCCTAAACCCTAGCCCTAACCCTACACCTAACCCTAACCAGTAGATCAGACACACCCTCGATCGTGTGATATTGGCTCTAGCTGTGGGTATATGTGCCAAAGGGTCCCAATCTTGGTTCTCCATGTGTATATGTCCTAACCAAACCTAAAAGAATGAAAAGGTACATTGGTGCACCCTCGCGCGGAGAAATCTAGGGGGTAAAACCACCGGGGCACACATTCCGCTGTTTTGGGGGAGGAGGGGGAGAACGACCGCCGGAGCACCGGAACCCCACCAAATCTTGCATGTGGACCTATGATATGTGTGAAAGTTTGGTGCAAGGAGTAATGGTGCAAAAGTAGCTCCCCTAAGCGCTAAACCCTAAACTGGGGAGGCTTCGAGCCCTAAACCCCTCTAGACCCTTAAACCATTAACTACACGTGCTGACACCGAAGCTGCAAAACCATGCATCATAAACCCTAACCCTAAACCCTAAACCTATACCTAACCATAAATCCATAACTTGAACCTAAACCCTAGCCCTACTCCCTAAACCCTAGCCCTAACTCTAAAGCTAACCCTAACCAGTAGATAAGGCACACCCTTGATCGTGTGATAATGGCTCTAGCTGCGGGTGTATGTGCCAAAGTATCCCAATCTTGGTTCTCCATGTGTATATGTCCTAAACAAACCTAAAAGAATGAAAAGGTACATTTGTGCACCCTCGCGCGGAGAAATCCTGGGGGTAGACCCACCGGGGCACACATTCCGCTGTTTTGGGGGAGGAGGGGGAGAACGACCGCCGGAGCACCGGAACCCCAAAAAATCTTGCATGTGGACCTATGATATGTGTGAAAGTGTGGTGCAAGGTGTAATGGTGCAAAATTAGCTCCCCTAAGCCCTAAACCCTAAACTGGGGAGGCTTCGAGCCCTAAACCCCTCTAGACCCCTAAACCATTAACTACACGTGCTGACACCGAAGCTGCAAAACCATGCATCATAAACCCTAACCCTAAACCCTAAACCTATACCTAACCATAAATCCTTAACTTGAACCTAAACCCTAGCCCTACTCCCTAAAACCTAGCCCTAACTCTAAAGCTAACCCTAACCAGTAGATCAGGCACACCCTCGATCATGTGATAATGGCTCTAGCTGCGGGTGTATGTGCCAAAGTGTCCCAATCTTGGTTCTCCATGTGTATATGTCCTAAAAAACCGAAAAGAATGAAAAAGTACATTGGTGCACCCTCGCGCGGAGAAATCTAGGGGGGTAGACCCGTCGGGGGACACATTCCGCTATTTTGGGGGAGGAGGGGGAGAACGGCCGCCGGAGCACCGGAACCCCACCAAATCTTGCATGTGGACCTATGATATGTGTGAAAGTGTGGTGCAATATGTAATGGTGCAAAAGTATCTCCCCTAAACCCTAAACCCTAGCCCTAAACCTAACCCTACACCTAACCCTAACCAGTAGATCAGGCACACCCTCGATCGTGTGATAATGGCTCTAGCTGCGGGTATATGTGCCAAAGGGTCCCAATCTTGGTTCTCCATGTGTATATGTCCTAAAAAAACCTAAAAGAATGAAAATGTACATTGGTGCACCCTCGCGCGGAGAAATCTAGGGGGTAGACCCGCAGGGGCACACATTCCGCTGTTTTGGGGGAGGAGGGGGAGAACGACCGCCGGAGCACCGGAACCCCACCAAATCTTGCATGTGGACCTATGATATGTGTGAAAGTGTGGTGCAAGGTGTAATGGTGCAAAAGTATCTCCCCGGTGTGACCTTCCTCACATTTGGGCGATAACACTTAGCAGATTTTCCGAAGCGCGTATTAATTGCTCCGAAACCCTGATATATGTGGGGGATGAACATGGAGAGTAATTTTGTATTGCACATTGTCTTAAGTAACACTAATAAATAGTCATCAAAAATTAAAACTAATAAAAAAATATAAGTATTAGATGAAATAAAATAGAAAGAAAAACAAATAAAATGAATTATGGCGCATGGCAAAGAAGGAGCCTTTGCCGTGCACTTTGCCTGGCCTCACGGCAAAGGGAGGCCCATGGCAACGTCCCAGTCCTTTGCCGAGCACCTTTTCTTTGCCGTGCGGCGTTTATTGGGTTTGCCGTGCGCTTTTGAGGGACTTTGCCGTGCGACGGGACGTTGTTGTGCGGCACTGATGAGTTTGCCGTGCTCTGTAACTTTTTCGTGTGCCACCCTGAAACTTTGCCGTGCTCATAGTCTTTGCCGTGCGTTCCTCTTGTCGTGCGGCGCCTCACGGCAATGTTTGGCCGCACGGCAATGGCTGTTTTTCCCGTAGTGACCACAACAACACACGGGTGTTGTGCTAGCTATTAGCAAAGATAGGGATAACATGAAACCATTATTCAGGGCAGATCAAAATGCATCGGGCCGCTAGGCTGGCCCTAACCCAAACACACATTGATGGTCGTTTTCGTGCTCGCGACTCAATTCAGACGGATCAAAACGGATAATTTTGGTCAGATGGCTCCCACTCCGCTAGCAGCAGACCGATTGCCTCTACGCGGAAAGAGATGCCCACTCAGCTAGTTCTGTGTGGAGGGCAGTGTCCAGTATGTGAGCCGTTTCCGTCTTCGTGCTAGGAAGTACTCCATCGCCGGCGACTGGCCGGCAGCACAAAAGCAGGAATTTCTACGGACAACTGATTTCGAAAACGTGGGTCCCACATGATACGTGTCGAGGAGCCAGCTCGTGGCTGCTCACACGACTACGGTCAGCAGGTCGGCCACTAGTCTCGTCCAAACTCATCTAGTAATACACAAGATTAGTCATTTGACGCCTCGTTAATCCAACCGCGCGTGTTGACAGCATCGCTAGCGTAAAAGCCCGCAGCACACGCAGTCACGCACAAGCACATCCGTCATGCGAAATACCCAAGGTCTGATTTTAATTGGTTGCGCCAAACAATGATCTTGTTGAAGGCATTGTTTGTGAGTGTGGCTTTTTCTAAGATGAAAACCTTTGGTCATTGTTCAGGCCGATGATGGCGCTTGTGCGTTGTTCCCTTCTTGAAGGCGCCGCTTTTAAAGTTGATGGATTTCTGGTGTTGTTTTGATGTTATTTGGTTCACTGTTAAATTAATTGATCGTTGTAGCGGGACTTCTTTTTGTAGTCCTTCTTTCGTTTTTTTTTTACTATGTGCATCCCTATTCGCTATTGCCACTAGGGCATTACGCTGAGTGTAATTGATATTTTCGTGATATTAATATTTTCTTTATCCAAAAAAATATACTTAGCCCCTATTTTTGCTATACATTGGACTGATCTATACAGAAACTTGACTCATCAATGTTGCATGCTGAAGGAAAATTCAGCACTGACGTCAGAATCGAGAGCCGACGATGAGGCAGACCTCCTCCTATCCGAAGGATTTAGTTTGAGCACCCGATGTGCCACAACGGGATACATGTCACTAGCCTCCATCTCGTTCTTTGGCGAGGTTGGTGCGCTCTCGAAATCATCGGAGCGTTTTTTGCTCTTGTGAAGCAGGTGCACTGGGGACGCTCCTCGGCTTGGCACCGGCGACGTTCCTCGGCTTGGCGTAGCGTCGCCGATCATCTGTGCCGTCAACATGTCCGTGTCTCTGGTCTTCTTCCTCTCCCTGGCTGTGTTCCGCCAGTTTTGCAGTGCCTTGGCCGTCTGTTCGTCGAAGATGGTCCTCTTCATGTTCGAGCCCATCTGCAGGCGAGCACATGCACATAGTTAGATTGCCGTTCATATGCTTCTCTCCAAGACCATTTTACTGAGATTTTCATCGTCAAATCTACCTGTGTGACAAGTGCATAGAGGGGGAAGGTGATGTAGCTGCACATGATCTGAAGACCTAAGCCCACCACGACCTTCATGACGCTTAGTCCTATGTTCTCGTGGAAGCATTTCTTCAAGCCAGGTGTGGCCTGCGATAGAAGAGGAATTGTGTCATTGCAGTTCAGCAGCGATAACACAGATTGATGATTCTGATGAGTAAGTCACAAATCGCATACCAGGGTCCACACGAAATGAGCCATCTGAAACGCATTCTGGTAGCAGACAAACAGATTAGTGATGTGGAGTATATAGTAAGTTGAATAGCTAAGCAGGAGTAATAGACATGTACCTGGAACAGTGTCAAATGTATAAGGAACAAGACCCAATCAGGGCGGTTGAACCAGAAGAACTTATTGCTGGGCTCGACGACAGGAGCCCCCTTGATGACGGTGGCTCGGTCTTGAATCTCTTGCGCCATCTCCATAATGATGATCTCTAGCTTGGTTCCAACACACAGGAGGATCTGAGAAAGACAAATGGCATGGCATGTTGGATTCAGAACACTGCAATTGGGTTAGCCCTTCCTTTCGACAAAGAAAATTCGCACTTACCACGAGAGGGACAAATGTAATCCAGGTGAGCGTGCTGATCCCTAGGGGCAGGAAAGAAAAAAGGGTTAAGAAAATAAGGGCGCTTTTGTAGTAGCAACACAAGTAGAAAACAGGGCAAGAACAAAGGCGCTACCTTTAAAATCAAGGAAGAGCGTAAGGATCGCCACGAACCACAGCGGGAGGCTGCAAAACACAGGAGCCAAATAGTATGTCAAAATCACTCATTAACTTCATGTGCATCAAGAAAGCAAATATCCTATAAAAGCTAGCGGCAACATATATAATTAATGTAATCCGTGTATGAGAAAGGATTTGAACCTGATGCCGACAACGACTTTGAAGTCGTCCTCCAGCGACCGCTTGATGTACTTGTGGAAGTCGAATTTTATGTTGGGCGACAAATGCGCCTGCACGAAAATCAAATCCATGAAATCCTTGTGCTATGACGATATAATGTTAACAGCAATGGTGGAGAGGAGATGGTAATTAGTACATTGATGAAGCCTTGGCGCAATGTGAGGTAGTCCACCTTGGTGACTGACCTGAAGAACTGCCTGAAGAACGCAACCTGACACAAAACACCACGGACGTAAGCCACAAGAGCTAGGTGAAAATCACAGGAGGAGATGAAGTTGCAGAAACTGACTATCCATCTGACGCCGGTGACGCTGGAGAGGCCCATGTGGCGCTTCACGAAGGACGTCTGATGCGTGAAACGAAACCGCAAAGGATCTGCTCGACCAAAAATATCAGCCAGTCTAGTCCGATCATGCGTGCGTTATGAACGCATAAGGTTTCAATAAAAAAAAGATAAAAAAAATATAACTAGACTACTAGAGAGTGGTAGACTCTGACCATTTGCGAACTGATATTCCAAGGAGGCGGTCTCTGCCTCCCATTTCTTCCACTTCTTCATCTGCGGGAGCAGATTCGTATCAGACCAGTTCCTCGACAAATAGACAGGCATGCGGTTGATTATATTAGAGCAGAAAGAAGTTACTTTGAGACGGCTGAGCGTCATGGAGATGACGCTGTAAGCGACATGGAAGACGGCGAGCACGAAGATGAATATGTGCAGCTGGTGCAGGCTGCTAGTGGACATGAGAGCCACCTTGCCCTGCCAAACCATTAGAGCAAGCTATTACATGCTCTCATCTCGGCTGGACCTCACCAGAACACCTTGACGGCAACGTCTCGACGCTAGATGATCAGCTGATTCTCTTTCGCGGAAAAAATAAAAAATGTTCACCTTACTGGCGCAGACGTCCGCGACGGCGGTGGCCAAGGACCGACGGTGGGTCTCGTCTTGGAAGAAGCTGAGAAGCCGGCGGCGGTTGTCCTTCTCGCCGTCGTCACCGCTGCCCGCGTAGGGTGCTGGCAGCTTGCACGGCAGCATGACGTTGCCGGCCTTGTGGGAGATGCATATCTTGGAGATGGGCGTCTGGAAGACGGTGAGGAGCAGGGATATGAAGCCCACCAGCATGAGCTCCGCCTTCATCTTCTCCAGCGCCTCTCCCAGGGCCTTCTTCTGCCGCTTGTGGAACCACTGGCAGGAGGAGGGATAGCAGAGCGATTACATACACGATTTGAACCGTGCTAACAGGCCATGGCCGGTACGGTGGCGGGTACGTACATGGGTGAGCTTGTGCAGGGCCTGCTCCAGCGCGACAGAGATGAGCACCAGGACGAGGACGACGAGCGCCACCGCCCATGTCGGCGTGTTCGGCAGTTCCCGCCCTCCCGTTGTCGCCATGGATGGATCGACGGAGCTAGCTAGCTAGCTAGGGGAAGTACCAACGGCAGCAAGCGACCGGCCTCCTCGATCGACCAGACAACCACCGGCCGATAGCTGGAAGCTTAAACAAACGAGGCACCCAGCTAGCTTATGTTGCCGTGCGGCCGGAGCGAACAAAGCAAAGCAGAGCAGAGCAACACGCACGCGCGTACGTACCTGGGCTCTGTGTCATGGCCGGTTTTGTGGCCGCGTCAAAGCGCGTGTGCCGGCGCCATGCGTGGCATCCGGAGCGCCCGAGACATGCAGCTACCTGAGCCGGGCACAGTGGTCGTTGAATTCGCTGCGTGAGCTGGACACGAGGTGCGGTGGGGTGGGTGATCGACGACGCGGGCTAGCCTCGGGCGCGTGCTCGGCCGGCACAGGATATTTTTAAAACCGTTCATCCAAATTAGAAAACGTTTTTTACTTTTTAGATTCTCGCGTCGAAGATTTTTTAAATTAGATCTTATATTAATAGGTTTTAAGAAAAAAATCCTAATTTTTATAACAATATAGCTATAGGGGTTTGTACTCCCTCCGTTCATAATTAGTTTATGTTCTAGGTTTTCTTAAAGTCAGACTTTATAAAATTTAACTAAATATATAGAAAAAAGTACCAACATGCACAATGTAAAAGTTATTGTATTAAAATCGTCGTCAGCTATATTTTCATATTATATGCATTTGGTACTATAGTTGTTGATATTTTCCCAATATTTCTAGTCAAACTTGATCAATATTTTGACTTTGAAAAAACCCAAAATCCGAACTAAATAAAAACAGAGGAAATACATAATTGTACTCAGGTTTGCACTAAGTGCACTCATACTTAGGTATACTTGGGGATTCCATTAAAAGTGTGCTTGAACTTCGGTGTCTTGGGCTTCATGCCCTCGATTTCCAACATTGGCTGGATTACTCTACTAACTTGAGTTGGTGGCTTTAAATGTTGGACATCCACACTACGAATCGCAAAGCCTTGGCATCCGTCGCCTTGCTCGCCTCTTGGGTGGTTTGGATACGTCCTCCACAACAAACATGTCCTCCCTTCGCTTGTCTTTGAGAGAATTAATTAAGAGTGAAGCCCACTTGTGGGTCATTACAGGTGCGAAAAAGTTGATTGAAATATCCAGGAGACTAGAGCCGGTTAAAACCTTTATTTTACTTTCTTTTCAAACTTCTTGCTAATTACTCCCTCCGAGGTTCCCATTTAATCGACGCCCTGCATGCATACAAGCTCTACTAACTAGGCTGTACTCCCGCGTCAATTAAAAAAGAATAGAGGTAGTACTAGACTGGGAAAACATTTTTCCCCGCTTAGAAAAAAAGATTTGGCCTAGGAGACTAGACGAACCGTGTTAGGCTCGTACGAAGAAAAGGAAAAAAAAACCCCGCATTTTTTAAACATGGGTATTTCTGATTTTCCATCCAGAACCGTCTCAAGCCCGAATTTATATTTATAATTCTCTTAAGTTGCATGTTGTCCGAGTACTAAGTTACCTTTCGGAAACTTGCGGGATTGCTTCGTATTCTTCATTTGAAACTTGTCAGTTTCTACATACTATATATTTTCAATTTTCTGTACATAATTTGGCACGCACATACGTATGTCGATCCTCTACATGCAAAAAAATATCCAATTTTTTGAAGACACAAGATATTACAGCTTTTTGGCCCGCGCATGTGGAAGGCGATCAGGAGTACCCCTACCCAACATTTATTTTTGGAAAAAACTTGTGCTTCCATAGACCACCGAACCTCAAAACAATGTAAACCTCTGAACGGGTGTCGTGGTATCCCTTAATCACATCCATCCTACCTCTAATCCTATACAAATATCATTTAATATCAGCCATCCTTTTGTTTCACTTAGAAAAAAGTTTCATCCTTTGATGTGTATGGAAACACAAGCCTTTAGGAAAATAAACTTCATCGAAGAAACAGACACATCCAAGGCCGGAGCCTAGCACTAGTGGCAGCATTAACTACTACCATGGCTTGGGTCGGATCAGAGACAGTCTAGAGTGGTATATCCACCCCGCAAGGTGTTTCGGAGGTTGGTAGGATCGCCATTTGCCACTCGTGGTTGTCAAGGGTGCTTGATAGAATGAAAAGATATACCAAACCTACATACACAAATGAAAAAGTCTATTTTAAATCCTAAGTTTGTATATGTTCGGTGAAATGAACCCATAGGTTTAAATCTCTCTCGTTTGTAAATAAAAAAATTGTCTAAATTGTACCCTGAAATGGCACACCTAAAAAAGAATAACCTAGATGAAAATACATATTATCTTACTAACTAGACATACCGGCATGTCAAACTCATCTTCTATCTTAATCCGTCTCTCTCCCAATATGGAAATAACATAGGGGCATAACTTTGCGGTGCACCGATGGGATGGGAGGGGTAGGGGCCACCGGCATGCACTGCTTCCCTTCCTTCTCTGGTCGAAGCATCCAAGATGGGGAGAGGGACGTGCCTCTCTCACTATTTCCCCGCATCTCCTCTCTGGCCATGGCCGAGGTATGGCCACGCTAGAGTTCTGGCAGATGAGCATGGACGTCGGCCATTGAGGATGCAGTCGCCCACCCATGGCTATTTACCTCGTTAGTCCGGAGCGAACAACTAGGGTCCCTGTTTGGAGCCACACACTAGTTGGCAGTAGGCCAGCAACACATACGCTCAGCTAGCTAGCGCACACGCAAGCAACATTGCACGCATGCTCGATGTGCATGCGGGTATGAGAGGCGCCGACAACCTATTGGGCACACAACTGAGAGCAAGCGGATGTGCGGCCGAGGCACGACGGCCTGAGCGTAGCCGAGCGGGATTGCCCACGCATGTTATGCCTCGTGTGACACAAAGGCGCGATGGCTAGGGACCATCGATTGTAATAGATAATTATTTTGGGCTGTTTTGTAATTTTTTGACCTACATGGTGTTGTTACACTTGGTCAAACAAATCTAGGGTTTAAGACTTGGATTTAAAAGTTCAATGTACAAACAATAGAAAATTAAAGTACATGCATGGTTCATTTTGTCGAAGCTCTATGAGTTGAGTGTTTAAAATAAACTTATTCCTACATGGGTAAGCATGTTTTCTGCCGAACTTTAAGTCAAAATCGAGTCTGTCTTTACACTAAAATCATTTAGCTATATATATCTAGACAAAACCTACTAACTAATTTTGGAACGAGTAGTACTTCGAACTGATCGATGCACATGCGTATTAGTCAGGGTGTTTCTGCCAAGAAAGAAACAGTGTGTGACAGCGAGTTGTGACTTGCAGACGGCGGCATGGCATGTGGCGTGCATCGCTTGACTGCTCTCTCGACGGTGAGTGGGTGGGTCGTGATCGTGAGAGGAAAAAGTCCAGTGCCGCCGGCGCGCTCCGGGGAAATGCCGTCTCAGTGGAGTTCCGCTCTGGTGCAGTGTCTAGGTCGGAGCAAGTCTAGTCAAACCGATTCTTTACCATTAAAGCATGAAATTACAAGGAGGGGCTAACGTTTGCAGCTATACGGGACCTGGTCTTGGAGAAGGATAGAGTCAACAGATTTTCTTTTTTTCAAAAAAGGAGAAAACAGAGCTGATCCCACATGCGGCTACAGTTTCCGTCCCGTCACCCGGCGCTGCCGCCGATCCGTCAACCTCCGCTGGCCTCTCAGGCCTTGGAGGTACGGTGGGCCTCAACCTTTCGCTCGCTGGACTGTTCTAGTTTTTTGTTTTAAGTTACTTTATAGAGGTAATTGCACCAAGAGTACAAGAACTTGCACTCTATATGCATTTTCATACAAAAACTTCCAAAGTGTGTTCAGGTGGTACAAGAACTTGTCCTGGATGTGCACCGTTGGTATGTTTAGTAAACATATAAATTTGATTCCCATGGATAGGGTATAGTAATACAAGAGTAAAGCAATTGGAATTATTCAAAAATAATTTACAGAATTTGAATTATCGTCAAATTACTGATTTGAGTAGATTTTACTAAAGCAAGTTTGTGCACGTATTAAAGTTGAGTAAATCTTATTCCATAGTGATCTACATGTTCCAAGGATTCCATAGACTACAAAATCATAAAATTTGGACTTGTATTTTATTTTATACAAATTTTAGAGTGTGAAAGAGTTAATTTCACTATTTGAATTTTGACGCGAAATCTAACACAAAACCTATACAGTATTATTGCATAAAGTTGTTCTAGAGGTTATTAGCTTTCCAACAATATAAAATTTGCAAATTTTGGTCCAGTAGATGATTTTATAGCGATTTTTTAAGTTGTACATGTAATATGACTTTTAAATTAGAATTCAAAATCGATTTGACAAAAATTGACCGGGCACGCTGACTAGGCGCCACGCGGCACGATCTGATTCACCCATACCGATTCGGTATGGGGATCTAATCTGCGCCGCCAGATTTAGATCTAACGGTGAGAGAAAAAAAAAGTGGAGGGCTCACCTAGCCGGCGGCGACGTAGACGACGCGGTGGCTCTGTAGGCGACGGCGCGGCGTCTCCGGCGGGGTCTAGCGGCGGCGGAGGGGCCTACGGGGTGCGGCGGCATGCGGCAGTGAGCTTGGTGGTGGCGGCGCGGCTGTAGGCGGGCTAGGGCGGCGGCAATGGTTGGCTGGAGGCGGCGCGATGGCGGGAGCTGGGTGGGGGAAAAGAGAGCGGGGGTCACGGGGATTATATAGGGGGCTGGGCGTGCTCTCCACGGCACGGACGTCGAGGTTGGGCCGGCTCGGTTAGGGTTCGGGGAAGAGTCCGGGTTGAACACGAGGTGGAAGACGATGCTAACAGTGGGCCCCGCTGATAGGCGGGCCCCATCCGTTAGTGAGAGAAAAGGGCCAAGGCGGTTCGGCGCGCAGGCGGGCCGTTTCTCCCGCTGAAGTGGGCCGGTGTGGTCGGGCTGGTCCAACTCGGCCAATCTGTTCCGTTTTCCTCTTTTTTTTGTTCTTTTCTTTTTTTCCTTTTTCTTTAACTGTTTTCTTCATAACTTTTGTTTTAGAAATCAAAAAAAGGCTCAAACCAGTTTCTAAAATTTTGTAAAATTTAGGACTTTGTTTTAAACAACAGAGAACAAGGTTTTTACCAAAAGGGTATGGTAGGGAAAAATAAGATTTTTGCATTAGGGTATGAAGCTATGGTTGTGTCATATTGTGCTTATCATTTTATGTGTATAAATACAAATGCAAATATGCCATGAATGCATGCAAGTTTTTGTATTTTGAAAACTTGGGATGGTACAGACTAACCCCCTTAAGATGAAGCACGTCCCCGGGCTTCGGAAAGGCTAGCAAATAGGTGAGGGTGATCTTCCCGAAGATTGTCTTCGCGTTCCCAAGTTGCCTCTTCCTCGGTATGGTGATTCCATTGTACCTTGCAGAACTTGATAGTCTTTGTGCGAGTATTTCTTTCAGCTCTCTCCAAGATCTTGATAGGTTTCTCCTCGTATGTCAAGTCACTTTCCAGTTGAACTTCCTCAAGAGGTACTATATCCTTCAGCGGTGTTTTGTTAAGCAACACTGATAATTTCTCACTTCTTTGGCTTGAGGATTTTGTTAAGCAAGGAGGGAATAAAATGACAGACAGAACAAAGTTCTACTGGTGTATTCCTGGGAGTGACATGAGAGATGGATTGTGTCTCATTGAGAATGATGGTGACATTGTTGCAATGATGGCAGCTGTGAGAGAGGTGAAGACACTGTCAGTTATGGTTGATCACAACAATTTCTTGCAGGGGCTGAGGACAGATGTAGTAGTGCCAATTCCAAGCAAATACACTGGAGCTGGAGATGAAGCAGAGCAAGAGAAAGAGATCAATGAAGAAGCTGTGTCATCTGCATGTGTGTCATCAGAAGATTTACAAAGTGAGGATGAGGATGAGGAAGATGGTGACACTGACCGTGACTTCTTTGACAGTGATTATGATGCAGAAGATGGTGATGATGATATGTTTATAGATTTCATTGACAAAGATGTTAATGACCACAATGAGTGCACAAACATTGTTGAGTGTGAGGATGATGCTGGTCTTGATCATGAAAATCTAAAACTGACAAATGAGCAGCAGAAACTTCTGGAATACAAGTTCCACAAACTGACACATTTACCAGAATTTTCACAAGAAACACAAAGGGCAAACTCTAAAGAATGATCTATGGGCAGTAGCAAGGTCCACAAATATTCCTACTTGGGAAAGAAATATGGAGAAAATGAAAGTGGATAGTGAAGAAGCTTGGGCATGGGTGGAGGAATTGCAGCCAAATACATGGATTAAAGCTTTTTTCAATGATTTCCCAAAATGTGACATGCTTCCGAATAATCATTCTGAAGTATTTAACGGCTACATTCTTGAGGCTAGAGAGTTTCCTGTACTATCAATGTTGGAAACCATTTCTAGCAAATCATGCATAGAAATGTGGCAAAGCAAAAGGAAGCAGATACATGGCCTGGTACTATTTGCCCCAAGATAAGGAAAAAATTGATAAAATGTTAGAATTGGCAAAGAATCTAGGAGCATCACATGCTGGAAAATGGTGTGTATCATGTCACATCAAATGAATATGAGAAAACCTACAATGTTGACATGGTCAGCAGGAAATGTGATTGCAGGAGATGGCAACATACAGGGATCCCTTGTCACCATGTCATTGCTTGTTGCAGAGGAGATAGGCTCCAAGTGGACAAGCTTGTGCATAGCTGTTACATCATGGACACATTCAAGAAAGCTTATGCATACAATTTGACTCCACTTAGATCCAGGGTTCATTGGGAAAAGATGAATGCAGCAACTGTGCATCCTCCAATCTACACAAAGGTCATGGGAAGGACCAAGAAGAACAGAAGGAAAACTCCAGAGGAGAAGGACCAACATGGAGTCAAATTCATCACAAGAGCAGGTGTGACTATGCACTGCTCTGTGTGTGGAAACCCCAACCATAATAAAAAAGGACATGCCAAGTGGGTATTGGATAATGGAGCTACCAATGTGGAAGATGAGGATGTGGATGATCCTTCAGTCATGCATCACTTAATGCCTATCACTCCTGACCCTAGAAATGATCCAGTGCATCAAATGAGAACACTGGTGCATCAAATGGGCCAAGAGGTAACTCCATGATCCATTACCAATTTTTCTATCAATGTTATTTGATTCAATGTTTCCCTGTACCAAGGTTTCAATCAATGTTTCAACAGGAAGCTGCTCACTTTCCTATACCAAGAGTGCAACAACCATTACCTGAAGAAAGTGCCTTTGTGGTGTCTGCAAGAGAGGAACTACCACCTACAAGGCTGACCACTGCAAGTGCAAGTGCAAGAGGAAGAGGAGGAGGAAGATAAGCTGGAAGAGGCAGAGCTAATGCACAAGAAGATAGAGGAAGAGGAGGAGGAAGAGCAATTGCAAGAGAAATAGGAGGAGGAAGAGCAAGTGCAAGGGGCAGAGGAAAAGGAAGGAAAAGAAAAGAGCCTACTATGGCAGAGGGGGCAAGTTCATCACAGCCAACTATGCCAACTGCACCAAATGCAAGAATAAGAGGTTCCAACACAGGTCCTGGATCAATCTACTACTTGCTTTTTGGTGATGAGCAAGCCAGAAATGAGTTGCCTGATTTGAATGAGGCATTCCCAAGTGACAATCCAGAAGAAATCCAAATTATTCAGACTGCACCTCAGTGATGAATTTGTAATGTTGTAACTGAATGCTGTTTCAGATGGTACAACTCAATAATGTTTTAGGATCATATTTAAATTTGTAAACACTTGAATGCTATCACTGCTACTCAAATGATGTTTGAACCCAACAATTTGTCTTGCTCTATTACTGATGCCATGCAAAGCAAGTACTGAAGAAATTGAAGCAAGGATTCATATTTATTCCATAAACATAGTTGGTTACAAGCATGGTTTTGATCTAAACAAACATGGATACCACCTACATTTCCCCATTCTACCTCACACTGATCATAGCAACAAGCACTAAGCAGACAGAGAATAAGCACAACATTACACATTCCCTCCAATCCCCCCTTCTAAGCTCATGCCTATGTTTCTTCAGCATTTTCTTGTTCTCTGCCTTCCTCATCTCTAGCTCTAGCTCCACCCCCTTTAGCTTCATCGGCAGCAATGAATTCTCCACTTGCAGTTTCTTCTTCTGCTTGTAAGAACAAACACCAACCAAGTCAGTCCTGGCTTAACTGAATTTCAGTTAACACAACAATGAAATTTCACTCACCAGTGTAGAAGGAGAAGATGTTCCTCCTGCTGTCGACTCCATTGCACAACCATCGCCATTCTTCCAGAAGTACTCACCTGTGATCGTCGCCCACGGATCTCCCTCCTTCCAGATGTGCATGTCTTCCTCGTTCAGTTTGCTGGGGGTGGTGGCGGGGGAGGCTGCCGCAGGCTGTCCACCTTAGCCTCCATGACGTGAATCTGCTCCTCCAGGCTGACATTGCTTGGAATTGGCAGCGGCCAGCCATTGGGCTCTGCCATGGCCGCCCTCTCCTCCTCCGATGCTAGGCAGCAGTACAACAGCATGTACTTCTGGTACAGCTTATCGTACCTCCATTGCCTCTCCTCCGCAACCCTCTCCTCTGTCGCCGCAGTGCTGTCATGGCCTTCCACCGCCACCGCATGTCGCAGCCCTCCGCGAAGGGCAGGAGCAGGAGCAGGTGCAGGTGCTGGGGCCACGGGCCTGCCCCTCCACCGTGGCCCTCCGCGACGAGCAAACCCTGGCGGCGGCGTCCGGCCCGTGCTGTCCATGCTCCCCTCCCCTTGGTCCGTGATACGTCTCCGACGTATCGATAATTTCTTATGTTCCATGCCACATTATTGATGATATCTACATGTTTTATGCATACTTTATGTCATATTTATGCATTTTGCGGCACTAACCTATTAACGAGATGCCGAAGAGCCAGTTGCTGTTTTCTCCTGTTTTTGGTTTCATAAATCCTATTAAGGAAATATTCTTGGAATTGGACGAAATCAACGCCCAGGGGCCTATTTTTCCACGAAGCTTCCAGAAGACCGAAGATGATACGAAATGGGGCCACGAGGTGGCCAGACGCTAGGGCGGCGCGGCCCAAGCCCTGGCCGCGCCGGCCTAGTGTGTGGGCCCCCTGTCAGGCCCCCTGACCTATCTCCTCCGCCTACTTATAGCCTTCGTCGCGAAACCCCCAGTACCGAGAGCCACGATACGGAAAACCTTCCAGAGACACCGCCGCCGCCAATCCCATCTCGGGGGATTCAGGAGATCGCCTCCGGCACCCTGCCGGAGAGGGGAATCATCTCCCGGAGGACTCTTCACCGTCATGGTCGCCTCCGGAGTGATGAGTGAGTAGTTCACCCCTGGACTATGGATCCATAGCAGTAGCTAGATGGTCGTCTTCTCCTAATTGTGCTTCATTGTTGGATCTTGTGAGCTGCCTAACATGATCAAGATCATCTATCTGTAATGCTATATGTTGTGTTTGTTGGGATCCGATGGATAGAGAATACTATGCTATGTTGATTATCAATCTATTACCTATGTGTTGTTTATGATCTTGCATGCTCTCCGTTATTAGTAGAGGCTCTGGCCAAGTTTTTACTCTTAACTCCAAGAGGGAGTATTTATGCTCGATGGTGGGTTCATGCCTCCATTAAATCTGGGACAAGGATGAAAGTTCTAAGGTTGTGGATGTGTTGTTGCCACTAGGGATAAAACATTGATGCTATGTCCGAGGATGTAGTTATTGATTACATTACGCACCATACTTAATGCAATTGTCTGTTGTTTGCAACTTAATACTGGAAGGGGTTCGGATGATAACCTGAAGGTGGACTTTTTAGGCATAGATGCATGCTAGATATCGGTCTATGTACTTTGTCGTAACGCCCAATTAAATCTCACAATACTCATCATATCATGTATGTGCATTGTCATGCCCTCTCTATTTGTCAATTGCCCAACTGTAATTTGTTCACCCAACATGCTATTTATCTTATGGGAGAGACACCACTAGTGAACTGTGGACCCCGGTCCATTCTTTTAATCGAATACAATCTACTGCAATACTTGTTCTACTGTTTTCTGCAAACAATCATCATCCACACTATACATCTAATCCTTTGTTACAGCAAGCCGGTGAGATTGACAACCTCACTGTTTCGTTGGGGCAAAGTACTTTGGTTGTGTTGTGCAGGTTCCACGTTGGTGCCGGAATCCCTGGTGTTGCGCCGCACTACATCTCGCCGCCATCAACCTTCAACGTGCTTCTTGGCTCCTACTGGTTCGATAAACCTTGGTTTCTTACTGAGGGAAAACTTGCCGCTGTACGCATCACACCTTCCTCTTGGGGTTTGATACGTCTCCGACGTATCGATAATTTCTTATGTTCCATGCCACATTATTGATGATATCTACATGTTTTATGCACACTTTATATCGTTTTTATGCGTTTTCCGGAACTAACCTATTGACGAGATGCCGAAGGGCCAGTTCCTGTTTTCTGCTGTTTTTGGTTTCAGAAATCCTAGTAAAGAAATATTCTCGGAATCGGACGAAATCAACGCCGAAGATCTTAGAATCCCCGGAAGCATCCAGAACACCCGAGAGTCTCCAGAGGGGGGCCACAGGCCCACCAGACCATAGGCCGGCGCGGCCTGGGGGTGGCCCACGCCCCCCTATGGTGTCGTCGCCTCGTTGACCTTCTGACGCCGCCTCTTCGCCTATAAGAAGCCCCTCGACCTAAAACCTCGAGACGGAAAAGCCACGGTACGAGAAACCATCCAGAGCCGCCGCCATCGCGAAGCCAAGATCTGGGGGACAGGAGTCTCTGTTCCGGCACGCCGCCGGGACGGGGAAGTGCCCCCGGAAGGCTCCTCCATCGACACCACCGCCATCTCCATCAACGCTGCTGTCTCCCATGAGGAGGGAGTAGTTCTCCATCAAGGCTCGGGGCTGTACCGGTAGCTATGTGGTTAATCTCTCTTCCTATGTACTTCAATACAATAATCTCATGAGCTGCCTTACATGATTGAGATTCATATGATGATGCTTGTAATCTAGATGTCGTTATGCTAGTCAAGTGAATTTTACTTATGTGATCTCCGGAGACTCCTTGTTCCACGTGTGTAAAGGTGACAGTGTGTGCACCGTGTGGATCTCTTAGGCTATATTTCACAGAATACTTATTCACTGTTATGAATGGCATAGTGAAGTGCTTATTTATATCTCTTTATGATTGCAATGTGTTTTGTATCACAATTTATCTATGTGCTACTCTAGTGATGTTATTAAAGTAGTTTATTCCTCCTGCACGGTGTAATGGTGACAGTGCGTACATACCTGGGCTCTGTGTCATGGCCGGTTTTGTGGCCGCGTCAAAGCGCGTGTGCCGGCGCCATGCATGGCATCCGGAGCGCCCGAGACATGCAGCTACCTGAGCCGGGCACAGTGGTCGTTGAATTCGCTGCGTGAGCTGGACACGAGGTGCGGTGGGGTGGGTGATCGACGACGCGGGCTAGCCTCGGGCGCGTGCTCGGCCGGCACATGATACTTTGAAAACCGTTCATTCAAATTACGAAATATTTTTAGTTTTAAGATTTTTTCGGTCAAGATTTTTTAAACTAGATCCATATTAATAAGTTTCGAGAATTCTTTTTCGTACTTCACAATTAGTTTGTGTTGTGGATTTAGTTAAAGTCGGACTTCATAAAACTTGACTAAATATGTAGGAAAATATATCAACATGCACGATGTAAATGTTATAGTATTATAATCATCGGCAGCTATTTTTTCATACTATTATAAGCATTCGGTACCATGGTTATTGATTTTTTCCCTATATTTCTAGTTAAACTTGATAATATTTGACTTTGGAAAAATCCTAAAAAGTGAATTAAATAAAAATAGAGAGATAGTACATAACTATACTCGGATTTGTACTGAGTTGTACTACTATGGTGTACTCGGGGGTTTCATTAAGACGGTACTTGTACTTCGATGTCTTGTGTTTTCCATTAAGTTTTACTCATACTCTCTACGTGACTGTACTCGTGCTTTGTATGTAAATCCTCATGATCTATATGTACTCGGGGTGTTTACCGAGTTGTACTCGTCCTATTTGTTGTACTCGTGCTCTGTATGTAACCCGTGCTTTCGTACGAAACTGTACTCAGGGTGTTCATTGAGTTGTACCTGTACGCGTGTTCTGTATGTACCTGTACAAATGTACTCATACTTTATATGCAGCTCTACTTGTGAATTTCACTAAGGGCATCTCCAGCGGCACGACGCAAACGGACGCTCAGCGACCGTTTTCGTCCACCGTGACCGGAAATGCGTCTGGAACCACTTCCAGCGGGGCGACGCAAAGTGACCGGGCCGTCCGCGGAGACGCAAACCTGGCCCAAATATGCGCCTCGGATGCGTCTCTGCGGACGTCCGGAAACGTCCGCTCGCGTCTGGCGGACGTTTCGTTGGGCCCGCCTAGTAGCGACCCTGCGTCGATGCGTCTTCTCAAACGCGCCAGCGACTGCGCCGCTGCGTCGGTGCGTCGCTTCAGCACTCTGCGCCACGTTAATGGCGACGATGTCTCGGCTGCCGAGCGGCCGCCCACCTCCGCCAACCACGTTAATGGCGACGCCACGCGTCCCGCGGCCACCGCATGCCGCCGGCCTATATAAAGGGGCGCGCGTTCTTCTTCCTCATCCACTCCTCCAAAGAAACCCTAGCCGCCACAAAGCTCGACCGTAGCGCCGCCTAGGTGTTCCTGCTACGCTGCCAAGCCTGCGAGGAAGTCCATGACCGGTCCTGGTGGCCGGTGAGGCGGTCGAGGCCGCGGCCCTGGGCGCCCCCGTGGCCGGGGCAGGGGCCGCCGTGGTGGAGCAGCTACGGCCCCACGCTCGCCGTCTCCTGCGCCCTCCTCGTCCTCGCAGGAGGAGCGTTGCTTCGAGTTCCTCCTCCGCATCGATGACGACCCACTCGCCATCAAGCGGCTACCAGACAAGTTTGCCGAGTTCGTCGACGGCGTCGAGCCGGCGCAGTTGCAGCTACGGGAGGCCAGCTGCAACTTCTGCCACTGGACCGTGGAGGTCCTGTTCGACGGGCAGGGCAAGATGTACCTGCACACGGGGTGGGACAAGTTCGCCCGTGACCTCGACCTCGAGCCCGGCTGCCAGCTCACCTTCCTCTACGAGGGGGACGGCGAGATGACGTCAAGGTTTTCGACGACACAGCCTGCCGCAGGCACTACCACACCGACGACTCCGGCTCCGACACCGATAGTTAGAACGTTGAGTGTTCTTTCTTTGCAGCGAATCTGGCTACGGGCCAGACGAAGCCTGTAGTCGAGGTTTCTGGATGTTGGCCTCATCGGTAGAACCAACAAGGGCACCATCTCCTCCCGCTGGATTTTCCAGTTTGGGTGATTGGGTGTGCCCTCGAATGTTCTTTCTTGGCAGCGAACATACGGAAATCAACACAACTGGTTTCTTTTTTAAAATTTTTTATATTTGTGTCCATCATGATTCAAACTATGTGTTAGTTTGTGTAAACCATGTTCCAAACTATGTGTTAGTTTGTGTAAAATCAAGTTTCAAAATGTTATATTTGAAACTATGTTTAAATGAAGAAGAGGGAAAAAAGGAAAAAAAATTAATGCGTCGTCCCGCTGGAGCAGACCCCAGACGCAAACGGACGCGCGGACAAAAACGATCATTTTTGCATCCGCAGCGCGACGTAAATGGACGCTCGCGGACATTAAATGCGTCGCGGAGATACCCTAAATTATACTTGTCCTTTGTTGTACTCGTGCTATGTAAAGCACGTAAATCCACCTTTCTGTTTGATCGAGTAAATGTGCGTATTAGTTAGGCCCAATTCGGTGCCAGTGTTTTTAGCAGTGTTTGGGCCGGTTTTAGGGTGCTTTTTCGGGCTCGATGAAAACACCCCAAAACACCTCAAAACGCGTCTGGTCTGTTCGGGAGGCCGGTTTCGGCCCGTTTAGGCCCGACGAAACCGGCCGAAACCCGTCGGGCTGGGGTGGAACGAAAACGCGAGCCACCCCTCGCGTTTCTGCGTGGCGGCGAGAGGGCGACGTGGGCGAGCGGGAGGAAGACGACGCCGGTCGCCGCTCCAAGACCACGCCGCCGCCGAAGCTCCCTCCACGCTCCAAGACCACGCCGCCGACGCTTCCCCCTCTCAGGTACCTACTCTCTCCTCTCGACCTCACCGCCCCCAACCTGGCGCCCATAGCCAACCCCTCTCAGATCCGCCGCTCCAAGATCCGCCGGGATGGCGGTCGACGAGGGGCGTCTCACGCATCGTCCGGCCAGCTCGGGTGGCATCCAGTTCTCTGTGCATCGGTAGTGACTAGAGGAGCACCAGGGGCCACGCTGCCCTTCCTAGATTAGGCATTGTCGGGCGGAGCTCCTTCCCGGATGGGGCTCTCTTCCTCGTATTGGACAGCTCCATCCAGTGAGTCCTCCCTATCATGCTCTCGTTTTTATTTTTGGGTTTCTTGGACGCTGGCTGGATCTGTAACTTGTTCGTGTTAACTGAATGTTGATCATTGTTAGTCGATGGGGATGATGCGGTCGAGTAAGTGTGAGGATTGGAATTGCACTCCTATTTATCTGGTTCTCTAGAATTTAGGGTGTCTTAACTGAAGATGCAATACAGTGGGCTATACACATGGATAGTGTTCTTTTTTTATTATTTCTTAACCGAAAGGTATCCCCACTGTAGAATCCACAAAACGTTCAAAATGGCAATGACAAAAGTAGGCGTCAGGATCTAATACGTATGAGATTGCCAGTCTTGTAAGTCCGGAGACTTGTGTGTGAGGTTCCAGCCTTTTGGTTTCAGCTCTGTGTTTGGTGCAAATGATGTTTAGGTCTTGCCTATTCTCTGTTTGGTGGAAATTATTGGCTTGGAGCAAAATTTGTCTTGCTAGCTCCTGTTTAGTTCAAATAATCTGAAAGGAAATTTTCAGCCAAATACGCACATCTCGCTGTAGATGTCTCACTATATTAATTTAAGCACCGGCTTGAGTGTGCGAGTAATCTTTCTCAAGAAACTCATACATCAGGATATATCATCTATGAATCAGGGGCTGAAGATACTAACATGTTTGGAGGATAAAATTTAAAACAATGCAGATTATGTTATCACCATCTCATGAATAAACGTTATGTTTACATAACGAATTGTATAGATGAAGATGATTGATTCTTTTGCTATCAATCAAAATGCCGTTGTAAGGTATCATCTGAAAGAGTGGGGCCATTTTGAGTGAAGATATTAGCCATGTTCATTAGGTCAGCTATTGCTCTTAGGATGCCTTCAATTGGCGTCTGAATTCTGAAGCTAGCATCTGCACCCGGCTGGACTCTAGCGCCGCGCGCGGCTCGTGGCCATGAAACAACTAGCTAATGCATGTCGTTGTATATTAGTATTTGATGGTTTACATCTTGTTTCCTGGCAGGAAACAAGTTGCTTGGACTGATTTTCTTGTAATATTGAAGGGAACAAGCATGTTTTTAAGAGGACTCTCCCGGGCTGAGTTGGTGCCTTATTCAACATCTTGTAGTTTCAGTACTTCGCTCAGAACCATGTGCCTATCCACTTCGAATTTCTCTATTTGTTTCATGTCTCCCAAAAATGGACTATGAAATCTGAGGCTATGAGCTAACTGTACCATGGTTGTAGTTGTGATGAACAGATGCTATTGTTGCTGTAATGCATATTTATGTATTGATTGCGAGATATGATCTTGTAGTGTGCTAAAGATCATATTTTTATTTGCGATACAAATATAGTTTAAACTGTAAAAAAAAGATCGAATTTTTATCTATTTGTGTTGAATACACTTGAATACACTGGTTTGTAAAACAAGTGTGCCAAACAAGTGTTTTGACAAGTGTTTTGGAAGATAGGGGTTTTGTAGTGTTTTGGGTAGTGTTTTGGGTGGTGGTTGTTTTCACCCAAAACACCCCTCAAAACCCCCCTCAAAACTCACAAAAACACTGGCACCAAACAAGCCCTTAGGTTTCTGTCAAGAAAAAAGAACCGTGTGTGACAGTGACCGTGTCAACACTGCAGGCCTGCACGGTTACTTAAGGCCCGTCTGTGTTGCAAGTTGTGACTTGCAAACGGCGGCATGCATGCGAGGACGTGAGGGTCCATGCATGTGGCGTGCAACGTTTGCTCTCTCGTTGGTGAGCTTGGGTGGGTCGTACGAGGAAAAGTCCAGTGCCGCCGGCGCGCTCCGGGGAAATGCCGTCTCAGTGGAGTCCGCTCTGGTGCAGTTCTAAGTCGGAGCGAGTCAAGTCAAATGGATTCTTTACCATTAAAGCATGGAATTTTTTTTTTTTTGATAAGAAGGCATCACATTCATACAAACAGGATACAACCAGAGTACAACGCGAGAACCAACCCGAAGCAACGAGAAACAACAGGTGCCCAAGCAGTTTGCAGAAAGGCCCTTAAGGAAAACAGAGAAAACAAAGAAGACCAAAGCCAAACTGCCGCAACCCTCGTCGCCGACCATCGCCGGCGTCCACACCCACGAACACGAAGAAACACCATCGCCCAACTGGGCTTTCGAAGCCGCAAAGGAGGCCCGCACAACACGGAGCCGATGAGGAGATTGTGGCACATCGACCGGGGACACACCCCGTGCTTCTTGCATCCCGAATCCGGCACGCCAGATTCGCCACCTCCCAGCCACCATCCAGAGCTTGGAGCACCGCCGTTTCCGAACCACGGCCGGCACTGCCCTCCACCAGAAAACCACCAGAGCAAAGCAGAAGTCACCTCATCCCGCCTCCACGACGGCATCTCAAAGAACTCCCACATGATCTGGACCAGCAAAACACAAGCCCGAGCACACAGACATCCATTCTTCCCCCCTCGCCACCACGGCCGTCCAGGGAAGCCCGGATTCGTGCACCACCCCCAGAAACTCCACGATGAGGCCAGAACACACCTCACCGCCACGGAGACGGAGACGGGGGACCAAAGGCCAACGGGCATGTCATGACCTCCGCCGCCACGACCACACCCAGGCCACCAAAAGCCGCCAAATCCGCAGATCAGCGAACAGCAACCGCCAGCAGCTCGACGGCACCACCAAAGAAGACGATGCCGAGGTGGAAGACAAGCACCAGCACCTTTATTCCCCAGACGTGACGCCGGCACCACCCCACCGCCGCCACCGGGAAGACCTAGCCTACTATTTACACACCTAAGGCGCAGATCCGGGGCCCCTCCACTCTCCCACCACCATAACGGCGGCCGGAGAGGAGAGAGGCCACCGATCTGGCCGTCGGTGGAGACAGGAACGAGAACGGACGCTTTTTCGCCTCTCCCGGGCACTGTAGCAAGGCACCGAGGTGGAAGCCTCGAACCTCATATTAAAGCATGGAATTCCAAGGAGGGGTATGCAGGTATACGAGACATGGTCTTGGAGAAGGATAGAGTCAGCAGATTTTAATTTTTTTATTCAAAAAGGGGAAAACAGAGCTTATCACAACCTCTACCGCCGATCCGTCCCATCATCCGCCGCTACCGCCGATCCGTCCACCTCCGAAGGCCTCTCAGGCCTTGGAGGTACGGTGGGCCTCAACCTTTCGCTCGGCAGGTCTGTTCTAGTTTCTTGTTTTAAGTTTCCTTATATGTCTTTTTCCGAAAGGTGAGATGGCGGTGACATCCTAAAGTCAAACACTACTCGCCCTACCCTCGCTCCAATGGTGTACCTAGCGCCCAACGGAGGGCACGTGAAGTCATGTGTCCGGCTGATCTATTGTGATCCACTCGATTTTTGTGTCTGTTGGGGATGCTTGTTGCTCTGTTGTGCTGATTCTTTAGGATCTTAGCATGGCGACTTTTCGTTTATATACTACAAAAAAAATTCTACTATAATAAATTTTGACCGGCTCTGGTGATGGAGGAGTGAGGACTGGGGCGCATTGCTAGGTGGTATAATAACGTAATTATAATTTTCTTATTTTAAAATATTTGTACTCCCTCCGATCCATATTACTTCTCGCTAATATAGATGTATCTAGAAATAAAATTTATCTAAGATACATCTATACTAGCGATAAATAATATGATCATAGGAAGTACTTTTTTGAAGAAAAGACCCAGTTAGAAGGTGTTGTAGCAAGTGCAGCTTGCATATGTTGTACTTTATGCTGATGGGTCTTAGATTCCTACATATTATTTCCTCCGGTCTATTTTAATTGACTCAAATTTAATATAACTTTATTTTAAATTTGAGTCAATTAGAAAAGACCGAAGAAAGTATATGTTTTGTTCTAATATGCTACCTCTATCCTTCTGTGATGTACTCCCTCCGGTCCTTTTTAATTGACTCAAATTTAGTACAAAATTGTACTAAATTCGAGTCAATTAAAAAAGAACGGAGAGAGTATGTTATAAACCGGCTTACTACAGCTCAAAAGAACAACAACACTCGCCCACGAGCTGTAGCAGAAGCAACCTACACATAGGAAACAAAATACTTGACCAACTCCTCCATGCGGTCTGAGCAAGAAGTAAACAGATATTTTTCCCTCAACCTTCCTCAGCTTCTTAATTCCCATTAGCCTACACCACCACGTGTATTTCACTACTACACGGTAGGGATTTAGGGGCACTTTGCCCTAGGGCACTTTTCAAAGTGCCCACCCCATTTAGAGGCACTTTGGTCGAAATACCTCTAATGCCCTACCTATTGTGGCAGTTTGGAGAAGTGCCCCAATAGGTTGGAGAAGTGCCCCAATAGATATACACCTATTGGGGCAGTTTGGAGAAATGCCCCAATAGATATACACCTATTATGGCAGTTTGGAGAAGTGCCCCAATTGATATACACCTATTAGGGCAGTTTGACAAGTGCCTCAATTAGTGCCTATAAAATGATCCAGTCAAATTTTGTATACGATAATGTTCAATTGTGGAGAGTTGAGCGAACGAAGCGCTAGGGTTCCTCCACTGCCGCCGCCACCCACCGCAGCCGCCGCCAGCTCGCGCTTCCCCGCCCGCGCCCGACGCAGCTGTCGCCGCAGAACCCGTCACCGGATCGCGCTTCTCCGCCCGCGCCCGCCGCCGACTCCTGACCCAAAACAGCGCCTCCTCCTCCCGTCCTCCCCCCACTCCGCCGCCGCCAGAGGTCACGCCGGGCAAAGCCCGGGCGATTACGGCGGCGGCGGGGTCTCTCCCCACGGGCGGTGCCCCTGCCAACTGGTGGCGGTGTGGTGCCTCGCGGATCCGGCGGCGCGGCGCTGCGGGATCTCGCGGCAAGGGCGGCGCTCCGGCAGCACAGGTGGGCAGGGCCTCTCCCCGGCGGTGGTGTGCCTGCCCCGGCGAGGTCGAGCTCCAGGTTCCCCACGGTCTTCGTCTGGGGGCGGACCTGTGGAGCTGGTCTGGCCGTGGCAGGCGTGGTTAGCTGCTGGCTGCTCGTCATCGTGGTGGTGCTGGCGGCCGTTCTTGGTGGCGGTGGGCTGGAACTCCACCTTCTAGTCCCGTCCAGTTGTGGTGGTGGACCGACGAGCAGCGCCTCCTTCTCCGCCAGCTGTCGTTCCTGTGCGCCTCTCGCCGGCGGTGTGCTGAAAGGAAGCTCCTTGTGCGCTTGTCCGATGGTTTTGGGGGTGGTCGACAGGCCGGGGCGAAATCCCTGCATTTTACTGACGACGGCTACGCTCGTGGGCGTCGTCACCTTCTTGGAGGCGTTGTCATGGCCTTGCTCGTGCTCTCCCGCCTCGAGCACCGGGGAAACCCTAGATCCGTCCTCGGATCGGGCGGCGGCGGCATGATACGTCTCCGACGTATCGATAATTTCTTATGTTCCATGCCACATTATTGATGTTATCTACATGTTTTATGCACACTTTATATCATATTCGTGCATTTTCTGGAACTAACCTATTAACAAGATGACGAAGTGCCAGTTCCTGTTTTCTGCTGTTTTTGGTTTCAGAAATCCTAGTAACGAAATATTCTCGGAATTGGACGAAATCAACGCCCAGGTTCCTATTTTGCCCGGAAGCATCCAGAACACCCGAGAGCCACCAGGGAGGGGGCACAGGCCCACCAAACCCTAGGCCGGCGCGGCCAGGGGGGGGCCCGCGCCACCCTATGGTGTGGGCACCCCTTCGACCCTCTGGCGCCGCCTCTTCGCCTATTTAAAGCCTCCGTCGCGAAAACCCTGATACGTTCGACGAAACCAGAGAAAACCTTCCAGAGCCGCCGCCATCGCGACGCCAAGATCTGGGGGACAGGAGTCTCTGTTCCGGCACGCCGCCGGAATGGGGAAGTGCCCCCGGAAGGCTTCTCCATCGACACCGCTGCCATCTCCACCGCCATCTTCATCACCGCTGCTGCTCCCATGAGGAGGGAGTAGTTCTCCATCGATGCTCGGGGCTGTACCGGTAGCTATGTGGTTCATCTCTCTCCTATGTACTTCAATACAATAATCTCATGAGCTGCCTTACATGATTGAGATTCATATGATGATGCTTGTAATCTAGATGTCGTTATGCTAGTCAAGTGAATTTTACTTATGTGATCTCCGGAGACTCCTTGTCCCACGTGTGTAAAGGTGACAGTGTGTGCACCGTGTGGGTCTCTTAGGCTATATTTCACAGAATACTTATTCACTATTATGAATGGCATAGTGAAGTGTTTATTTATATCTCTTTATGATTGCAATGTGTTTTGTATCACAATTTATCTATGTGCTACTCTAGCAATGTTATTAAAGTAGTTTTATTCCTCCTACACGGTGTAATGGTGACAGTGTGTGCATCCGTGTTAGTACTTGGTTTATGCTATGATCATGATCTCTTGTAGATTGCGAAGTTAACTATTGCTATGATAGTATTGATGTGATCTATTCCTCCTTTCTTAGCATGAAGGTGACAGTGTGCATGCTACGTTAGTACTTGGTTTAGTCGTATTGATCTATCTTACACTCTAAGGTTACTTAAATATGAACATTGAATTGTGGAGCTTGTTAACTCCGGCATTGAGGGTTCGTGTAATCCTACGCAATGTGTTCATCATCCAACAAGAGTGTAGAGTATGCATTTATCTATTCTGTTATGTGATCAATGTTGAGAGTGTCCACTAGTGAAAGTCTAATCCCTAGGCCTTGTTCCTAAATACTGCTGCATTACTACTGCTTGTTTACTGTTTCACTGTGTTACTACTGCTGCAATACTACCACCATCAACTACACGCCAGCAAGCTATTTTCTGGCACCGTTGCTACTGCTCACACTTATTCATACCACCTGTATTTCACTATCTCTTCGCCGAACTAGTGCACCTACTGGGTGTGTTGGGGACACAAGAGACTTCTTGCTTTGTGGTTGCAGGGTTGCATGAGAGGGATATCTTTGACCTCTTCCTCCCTGAGTTCGATAAACCTTGGGTGATCCACTTAAGGGAAAACTTGCTGCTGTTCTACAAACCTCTGCTCTTGGAGGCCCAACACTGTCTACAGGAAAAGGAGGGGGAAGTGGACATCAAGCTATTTTCTGGCGCCGTTGCCGGGGAGGAAAGGTAAAAGGTACTCACACTCCGGATCTCGGCTACCAAGCTATTTTCCGGCGCATTGTAAGTACTCAAAGCTATTTCCTTTAGATCCTGCAATTGCATCTTTTTGTTTCTTGTTTACACTAGTTTGGCATAATGGACAAAAATGAGCTTCTTATGCTATTTTCTGATTTAAAACATGGATTGTTTGATGCAAAAATTAAAAAACCTATGGAATCTTATTTGCATGCTGGTAGTAATATTAGTATGAACGCTTTGAACACCATTGTTGATAATGATATAGAAAGTTCTAAGCTTGGGGAAGCTGGTTTTCATGATCTTTTTAGTCCCCCAAGAATTGAGGAGAAGATTTACTTTGATGATACATTACCTCCTATTTATAATGATTATAATGATAGTAGTCTTTTGATACCGCCTGTTATGGAGGATGAATTTGATTATGATTACAATATGCCTCCTATATTTGATGATGAGAATAATAATGATAGCTACTTTGTTGAATTTGCTCCCACTACAACTAATAAAATTAACTATGCCTATGTGGAGAGTAATAATTTTATGCATGAGACTCATGATAAGAATGCTTTATGTGATAGTTATATTGTTGAGTTTGCTCATGTTGCTACTGAAAGTTATTATGAGAGAGGAAAATATGGTTGTAGAAATTTTCATGTTACTAAAACACCTCTCTATGTGCTGAAATTTTTCAAGCTACACTTGTTTTATCTTTCTATGCTTGTTGCATTATGCTTCATGAATTTGTTTATTTACAAGATTCCTATGCATAGGAAGTATGTTAGGCTTAAATTTGTTTTGAACTTGCTTCTTGATGCTCTCTTTCGCTTCAACTACTATTTCTTATGAGTGCATCATTAAAACTGCTGAGCCCATCTTAATGGCTATAAAGAAAAGAACTTCTTGGAAGATAACCCATGTGTTATTTTGCTACAGTACTTTGTTTTTATTTTGTGTCTTGGAAGTTGTTTACTACTGTAGCAACCTCTCCTTATCTTAGTTTTGTGTTTTGTTGTGCCAAGTGAAGCCTCTAATCGAAGGTTGATACTAGATTTGGATTTCTGCGCAGAAACAGATTTCTATCTCTCACGAATCTGGGCTGTTTTCTCTGTAGAAAAATCAGAAAAATATGCCAATTTACGTGCGTGTTCCTCAGATATGTACGCAACTTTCATTAGTTTTGAGTTTTCTGATTTGAGCAACGGAAGTATTTATTAGAAATTCGTCTTTACGGACTGTTCTGTTTTGACAGATTCTGCCTTTTATTTCGCATTGCTTCTTTCGCTGTGTTGGGTGGATTTCTTTGTTCCATTACCTTCCAGTAGCTTTGAGCAATGTCTAGAAGTGTTAAGAATGATTGTGTCACCTCTGAACATGTGAGTTTTTGATTATGTACTAACCCCTCTAATGAAGTTTATGAGAAATTTGGTGTGAAGGAAGTTTTCAAGGGTCAAGAGAGGAGGATGATATACTATGATCAAGAAGAGTGAAAGCTATAAGCTTGGGGATGCCCCGGTGGTTCACCCCTGCATATTTCAAGAATACTCAAGCATCTAAGCTTGGGGATGCCCAAGGCATCCCCTTCTTCATCGACAACATTATCAGGTTCCTCCCCTGAAACTATATTTTTATTCCATCACATCTTATGTACTTTACTTGGAGCGTCGGTTTGTTTTTGTTTTTTGTTTTTGTTTGAATAAATGCTTGTGTGGGAGAGAGACACGCTCCGCTGGTTCATATGAACACATGTGTTCTTAGCTTTTAGTATTCATGGCAAAGTTTCTTCTTCGTTAAATTGTTATATGGTTGGAATTGGAAAATGATACATGTAGTAATTTGCTATAATGTCTTGGATAATGTGATACTTGGCAATTGTTGTGCTCATGATTAAGCTCTTGCATCATATACTTTGCACCCATTAATGAAGAAATACATAGAGCATGCTAAAATTTGGTTTGCATATTTGGTCTCTCTAAGGTCTAGATAATATCTAGTATTGAGTTTGAACAACAAGGAAGACGGTGTAGAGTCTTATAATGTTTTCAATATGTCTTTTATGTGAGTTTTGCTGCACCGGTTCATCCTTGTGTTTGTTTCAAATAAGCCTTGCTAGCCTAAACCTTGTATCGAGAGGGAATACTTCTCATGCATCCAAAATACTTGAGCCAACCACTATGCCATTTGTGTCCACCATACCTACCTACTACATGGTATTTTCCGCCATTCCAAAGTAAATTGCTTGAGTGCTACCTTTAAAATTCCATCATTCACCTTTGCAATATATAGCTCATGGGACAAATAGCTTAAAAACTATTGTGGTATTGAATATGTACTTATGCACTTTATCTCTTATTAAGTTGCTTGTTGTGCGATAACCATGTTCACTGGGGACGCCATCAACTACTCTTTGTTGAATTTCATGTGAGTTGCTATGCATGTTTGTCTTGTCTGAAGTAAGAGAGATCTACCACCTTATGGTTAAGCATGCATATTGTTAGAGAAGAACATTGGGCCGCTAACTAAAGCCATAATCCATGGAGGAAGTTTCAGTTTTGGACATATATCCTCAATCTCATATGAGAAAATTATTAATTGTTGTTACATGCTTATGCATAAAAGAGGAGTCCATTATCTGTTGTCTATGTTGTCCCGGTATGGATGTCTAAGTTGAGAATAATCAATAGCGAGAAATCCAATGCGAGATTTCTCCTTAGACCTTTGTACAGGCGGCATAGAGGTACCCCTTTGTGACACTTGGTTAAAACATGTGCATTGCGATGATCCGGTAGTCCAAGCTAATTAGGACAAGGTGCGGGCACTATTAGTACACTATGCATGAGGCTTGCAACTTGTAAGATATAATTTACATGATACATATGCTTTATTACTACCGTTGACAAAATTGTTTCATGTTTTCAAAATCAAAGCTCTAGCACAAATATAGCAATCGATGCTTTTCCTCTATGGAGGACCATTCTTTTACTTTTATTGTTGAGTCAGTTCACCTATTTCTCTCCACCTTAAGAAGCAAACACTTGTGTGAACTGTGCATTGATTCCTACATATTTGCTTATTGCACTTATTATATTACTCTATGTTGACAATATCCATGAGATATACATGTTACAAGTTGAAAGCAACCGCTGAAACTTAATCTTCCTTTGTGTTGCTTCAATACCTTTACTTTGAATTATTGCTTTATGAGTTAACTCTTATGCAAGACTTATTGATGCTTGTCTTGAAGTGCTATTCATGAAAAGTCTTTGCTTTATGATTCACTTGTTTACTCATGTCATATACATTGTTTTGATCGCTGCATTCACTACATATGCTTTACAAATAGTATGATCAAGGTTATGATGGCATGTCACTCCAGAAATTATCTGTGTTATCGTTTTACCTGCTCGGGATGAGCAGAACTAAGCTTGGGGATGCTGATACGTCTCTGACGTATCGATAATTTCTTATGTTCCATGCCACATTATTGATGTTATCTACATGTTTTATGCACACTTTATGTCATATTCGTGCATTTTCTGAACTAACCTATTAACAAGATGCCGAAGTGCCAGTTGCTGTTTTCTGCTGTTTTTGGTTTCAGAAATCCTAGTAACGAAATATTCTCGGAATTGGACGAAATCAACGCCCAGGTTCCTATTTTGCCCGGAAGCATCCAGAACACCCGAGAGCCACCAGGGAGGGGGCACAGGCCCACCAAACCCTAGGCCGGCGCGGCCAGGGGGGCCCGCGCCACCCTATGGTGTGGGCACCCCTTCGACCCTCTGGCGCCGCCTCTTCGCCTATTTAAAGCCTCCGTCGCGAAAACCCTGATACGTTCGACGAAACCAGAGAAAACCTTCCAGAGCCGCCGCCATCGCGACGCCAAGATCTGGGGGACAGGAGTCTCTGTTCCGGCACGCCGCCGGAACGGGGAAGTGCCCCCGGAAGGCTTCTCCATCGACACCGCTGCCATCTCCACCGCCATCTTCATCACCGCTGCTGCTCCCATGAGGAGGGAGTAGTTCTCCATCGAGGCTCGGGGCTGTACCGGTAGCTATGTGGTTCATCTCTCTCCTATGTACTTCAAATACAATAATCTCATGAGCTGCCTTACATGATTGAGATTCATATGATGATGCTTGTAATCTAGATGTCGTTATGCTAGTCAAGTGAATTTTACTTATGTGATCTCCGGAGACTCCTTGTCCCACGTGTGTAAAGGTGACAGTGTGTGCACCGTGTGGGTCTCTTAGGCTATATTTCACAGAATACTTATTCACTGTTATGAATGGCATAGTGAAGTGCTTATTTATATCTCTTTATGATTGCAATGTGTTTTGTATCACAATTTATCTATGTGCTACTCTAGCAATGTTATTAAAGTAGTTTTATTCCTCCTACACGGTGTAATGGTGACAGTGTGTGCATCCGTGTTAGTACTTGGTTTATGCTATGATCATGATCTCTTGTAGATTGCGAAGTTAACTATTGCTATGATAGTATTGATGTGATCTATTCCTCCTTTCTTAGCATGAAGGTGACAGTGTGCATGCTACGTTAGTACTTGGTTTAGTCGTATTGATCTATCTTACACTCTAAGGTTACTTAAATATGAACATTGAATTGTGGAGCTTGTTAACTCCGGCATTGAGGGTTCGTGTAATCCTACGCAATGTGTTCATCATCCAACAAGAGTGTAGAGTATGCATTTATCTATTCTGTTATGTGATCAATGTTGAGAGTGTCCACTAGTGAAAGTCTAATCCCTAGGCCTTGTTCCTAAATACTGCTGCGTTACTACTGCTTGTTTACTGTTTCACTGTGTTACTACTGCTGCAATACTACCACCATCAACTACACGCCAGCAAGCTATTTTCTGGCACCGTTGCTACTGCTCACACTTATTCATACCACCTGTATTTCACTATCTCTTCGCCGAACTAGTGCACCTACTGGGTGTGTTGGGGACACAAGAGACTTCTTGCTTTGTGGTTGCAGGGTTGCATGAGAGGGATATCTTTGACCTCTTCCTCCCTGAGTTCGATAAACCTTGGGTGATCCACTTAAGGGAAAACTTGCTGCTGTTCTACAAACCTCTGCTCTTGGAGGCCCAACACTGTCTACAGGAAAAGGAGGGGGAAGTAGACATCACGGCACTACAATGTCGTTCCCTCCTTGGAGGCGTTGCTTTGGTTGTTCGGAGTCCTCAGTGAGTCTGATGGAGTTGAGGTTTGGCCACCGCTTCGAGCGTGAGCTTCCGGTGCGCTATGTACACCGTTGGTGAGGCTTCTTCGCCGAAGCCTTCTCCGGTTTGGTTCCGATCCCGCCATCAAATCGCCATCTCTTGGGTGCTCAAGGGTGGGTGGTGCGTTGATCTACACCATCTCGGAGTTGGGGTTGGCCTTAACGAAGTTTCCTCCATCGGGCGTGACGCGGTTCGGGAGCTTGGTGTATCGCCTCCTCGCCATGCTTGGCAGGGGATGATGCAAGGCGATTTTTTCGGTGCCTGGTTGTGGGTTGTGTTGTTTGCCGGGTGTGCGTTTGTATCATGGTAGCCGTGGTTTGTGTTGTACCGTTCGTTGTGGTGTGAGTTGTAGCCTTCTTGGCGTTGTACCGGCCGTCTTTGGCCTTTCTTCTATGAGACCGATACACCTTCCAGGGTGTATCCTTGGAAAAAAATTGTATACAGAAGCAACAAACAAATTCTGTGGACGGAATTAACAACAAATTCAAGCGCTCAATTATAAAATAATATGATTGCCTACTAAACAACAACAAATTCTGTTGAAACTACAGAAACAATAGACATAAACATCTGGTAATAAAAACAGATAGATAAAACTCATACAAACCATCACATAGAATTTGAAAGCCAACCTAGGTGATAATCCAAACTACTTGATAATCTAAACAAGTTCACTGTAGAACTTTCCCTTACCAATCTAGCTAGTTGCCCCCACTAGTTGATGATCTCAACAAAGTTGAGACCTATGTACTCCTGCATTGTATATATCTATCAAAACAGTTGAATCCCCTCCAATGTGAGCAGCAGAAGCAAAGTCTATCCAACCATGTTCAAAACATACATGTCCAAGGTATCATTCAATTTTGTAGATGCAGTCAATAAAGTCTTCTTCTTCTCCTTCTAGGGGTTGTCCATTCCTTGAAAGATGTGCTTTTCCAACAACTGGGTACCTGTAGCCATCCACAGTCTCACTAGGCATGTACTGACATAAGAACAACGAATAATTTTTCAGCATCTAATTATTGCATTCAAATGCATGAAAACATGAGAATAATTAGCTAATAGCACAAATCAAATCAGACAAACTTATCAAGGCTTCAAATTCCTGATTGTCCTCATCCATCTTGTGCACCCAAAATTTCTTCTGATCTTTTAGTTCATAGAATTCATGTTCGGTGGCATAAACATCTCTGTAGATTCCAAAAAGAATGGCAGCCATCTCCTGCTCAGTAACTAAATTGATGTATGAGAACACAGTTTTGTACAGGATGCTTCGTATGGAACTAGGCATATCCTTACAGGAATGGCTACAGGAGCAGTAATACTAAATTTAAAACCATGAAGTTGAGCAAGAATATACCAGTTTCTTCAACTACATCTTTATCAATATTGTTCTTCTAAACAGTAACATTGAATAAGTTGGACAGTCCATCAAAAGAATCTTCATTGTATTCGAAATGCACAGTATCTCCCACTTCTATATCATAAGCCCTAATTAAAGATTTCCAGTAAGGACCACAAATGTATGTCCTCAACCTATCCTTTCTCAGGAACAAATCATATTTGCGGAAATTGGGTGTCCTGGCAACTAGCCAATTCTTCGTGAACTTGTTCAACCTCTCTCTGAACGAGCAAGGTACATTCTGTAGGTAAAAAATAGTGTTCAGTTATAAATAATATGATTGGCTACTATATCACAATGAATCCAAACGACATTATCCAGTTTCAACATTCATGTCTATTAGTTCATTAAAGTCTTACCACACCATGTAGGAATCCAGGAACAATGATAACATTGAAACTTGTTGTTTTCCTCTCTGCACGGCCACAATTTTTAGAAGGTTTCTCACAGCCAACACAAGTCATTTCGGCCATCACCTACAAACAATAGAATTGGAGAGATTCAGTAGATGATGAACTACAATTTTTACAAGGTTTGTTTTTCTAGGTAATTAATTTATGCATGGACATGTCCGTCTAGAGTATGTAGTCCTACTCAAATCGGATTGTATCATGGAGAGCTATGGTTGCACGGTAGGAACAAGGTGTTACGTACATTTATCAGTGCTATGATTAATCGCAATTGATTGTAATAAATCTGAAATCTCTAATCTAACAGTATGGGAGGGTGTAAATGCGGTGTCTGCCATGCCGCGGTGGGCTACAGATGGACGAAAAGGGAGCGGACAAAACACGAAAAAGGAATACAGCGGTGCCTACCATAGCTAGCGGGAAATCCTTGCCTTGTTCTATTTCCATCATATAGTTAGCGGGTAATTCAATCTACAATTTTTATTACAAGGTTTGTTTATCTAGGTAACTAATTTATGCATGGACATATGGTGAGAGATTCAGGAAGTAAACAACTAACCGTCAAACTGCATATTGACTTGGAGAGGATGAACTGCTAGGCCTTTTGGTTCTGCACATGTTGGATCGAATAATTAATAGAAGCAGCCAAGGAACCAGTAATTGAGAACAAGGAGGAAACGCTAGTTTAATAAGAAATCTTAAACTGCAGAAAACATAGAACTCACTGTTGAATTGCAGATTGAATTTGAGAGGATGAATTTCTTTCTTCTGCACAGTAGTAATCAAATTAGAACAATGAGATATTGAAAAACAAGAGAGAGAGCTTGTGGGACGTACAGTTTTGGAAGAACTGTGTTTTGCATGTGATGGAAAGAGAGGGGTGGGTCGTACGGTTTCCCTCCCGTTTATGCAGCCACGACCGATCCTAACTGCTAGTTCCCACTTCCCCATGTTCCCACATTTCTATAAAGGCCCAGGGAAGTAAAACACTTAACTTCCGTCCTAGTGGGGTTGTTCCATTTTTCCCAAGGGCCATGGAAGTATATAATACTTTGTAAAAAATGAATAATTATAATTAATGAAATTTGTTTAAAACCATATGATTTAGAACTTCAAATGTAGAACAAAATGTTGACTACATGCCTTTGTTCTGACTACAGGTTAGGTCAGAACAATGATGGCATGCTAGTCATTTTTTAAACATACACATAAAACAATCAGCGCAAGAAATGCACAATTGCAAGAAGTGCACAATTGCGGAAGAAACACATGACAACATTCACACATACATAATTCCAACCAGTCATAATAGTCTAACAAAATTCACCATACTTAAGAGTGAATCATATAGTTGCACTTCAAATTGGTTTAAAACCATATGATTTAGAACTTCAAATTTACAACAAAATGTTGACTACATGTCTTTGTTCTGACTATAGGTTAGGTCAGAACAATGATTGCATGCTAGTCATTTTTTAAACATACATAAAAAACAATCAGCGCAAGAAATATACAATTGCGGACGAAATGCACAATTATAACAAAGTAGGCCTCACTTAAACACATGACAACATTCATGCACGTCGTATCATCTTAAATACATTACAACATTCACACATACATAATTCCGACCAGTCATAATAGTCTAACAAAATTTAGAGCAGATATTATTAAGTTAAATCATAACTAGTAATACTTAGATCTATAGCTTCAAGCTAAGTAATCCATCACTCCAGTGCCTCAAGCTTCATCATAGTGATCCTAAGCCAGGCTCCAAATTGATCCCTGCTCTTTAGGGAAAGTAGCCCCCTCTCGTTGCCGAATGTAAACATCCAAATGTCTCCTTCCTTCAAGCTGAATCCTTTCACAACTCTTGGCCATCCTTCTGTCATCTTGGCCATTCCAGTGGCATCAAGGTACATAAAGCAATAATTATCGACAGAGTATTCAGTGCAGTTCACCACCACACCAACAACTTCAGCCTTCACTGGAATACCACGCTTCATTGCATTCTAGGTCATGATGAACTTCATCAATTGTGCTTTTGTATACACTTGTGAGTTGTGAAAATTCTTGCATTTCCGGTAAGATGTTGTTATCGGGAATATGCACTATGGTAATAGCAAACATGATAGAAGAGTGAAAGATCCATGTACTATGGTAACTGCAAACATGAAATTTAATCAAGCATAAGTACAACAATTGTACTGACCATTTCTCCATCTGATTTGACCATACTCTTAGTGAGTCTACATACATATCTCTTCACAGGTGGTTTTTGGTAGCCATCGTAATATTCCTTTTCAGGTTTGTTTGCTAACTCCTCAACATAGCTTCTGAGTTGCATCGCTTGGTGAAAGTTCATTTCTACCTCATTGCCAAAGATGCAATGCCTATCAAATGACCCTACATTCCAACATATTCTTGTGGTACCATCAGGGTTAGCTAATATTTCTTTGAAGCAAAGCTACACAATATTCTAACCTCTTAATGTGATCTTTTTCTTCTCATCATCAGCATCGCTGTCAACATGAATGTATTTATCATCGTATTCACCAGGGATGTAATCACCTTCACTATCATCAGGGATGTAATCGTCTTCCTCATCTATCGGTATGTAATCATCATCATCGAAAAAGATGTATTCATCCTCCTATGGCTCTTGAGTAGGGATTTGGTCATTCTTCATGTTGCCATCTACCTCATCCATAATTTCCCTGCATTAAACAAGCAATTGTTTGAAATGCAAACACATCAAGAAAATTGTCTGAAATGAGAACACCACATCAAGCAAGCACAAATTGTTATCACCAGAATTTGACCGAGTCAGAGGTGGGCCGCGATCAAGATGGATTTGAAGAATATACATGGAAGAAATATGTGGATCGGCCTTTATATGCAAAATATGGGCTAGTTGGCCCGTGTATCTGTAACATAGTAGATTACGTGTCGTTTTAGTTAGAATTGGCCTCGTGCACGGTTGGGATTATTCCCACGTTAGAAAGTCCCCTGGACTATAAATATGTATCTAGGGTTTATGAAATAAACAACAACCAACGTTCAACCAACAAATCAATCTCGGCGCATCGCCAACTCCTTCGTCTCGAGGGTTTCTACCGGTAAGCATCATGCTGCCTAGATCGCATCTTGCGATCTAGGCAGCATAAGCTTCATGTTGTTCATGCGTTGCTCGTACTGAAGCCTTTTTGATGGCGAGCAACGTAGTTATCATAGATGTGTTAGGGTTAGCATAGTTCTTCGTATAATATGCTATCATAGTGCAACCCTTGCATGTCTAGCCGCCCTTACACCTATTTTAGGTGTAGGGGCGGCACCCCGCTTGATCATTATTTAGTAGATCCGATCCGTTACGGTTGCTCCTTGTGCTTCAAGGATTAGTTTAATATCTGCAATAGTTAGGCCTTACAAAGGGTTGGAGGATCCAGCGGCACGTAGGGTGTCGTCTGCTAGTCCTAGGCAGGATGTTCCGGGGATCAACCTCGTGTTGGTTTTTAGGCCCTATCTAGGATCGGCTTACGATCACCGTGCGTGGCCGCGAGGCCCAATCATGAGTAGGATGATCCGATTATGCGGTGAAAACCCTAAATCGTCGTAGATCGCATTAGCTTTATCTTGATCAAGCAGGACCACCATATATTCGTGCACCTCGTACGAATCATGGGTGGATCGGCTCCCTGAGCCGATTCACAGGATAACCTGAGAGCCGATCGAGGCTCGTATTTAATGTTTACGTGTATGCCATGCAGGAAACTAAGCGAGGCATCTCCATCACCTTCCTGACCAGGTATAGGTCAGGTGGCACGCCCTTGCATCAGCATCGGACGTGTGTACCAGAGGCTTTGCGGGCCGTCGCTCGGAGGGACCAGGGCCAGCCGAAGCCCTAGGTTGTTCCCGGCTCTACTGTGTTGCCCGTCGCTGCCCGCCAGTGGGTTTTGACCGCAACACATTCTGGCACGCCCGGTGGGACAAGCTTCGACATCAACCACCTCGCCATCTACATCTGAGATGGCGGACGGCACTCCAGTCACGTACGAGGATCTGACCGACGAGCTCAAGAAGAAGTATGACGAGATCAAAGTCATCCTCGAGGCCGACCTCATCGGCTCTTTCCACAGAACCCGTTCACATGGCATCAGGTGGAAGGGGTTCTCGCCTAATGGTGCACTCGATGGGATAGACCTCTCTGCCCCTTCGGAAGAACGCACCAGGTCCCTGCGGCAGGAGATCAACTACTTGGTGGCTCACTCGCTACACCGCCACTCTGAGAACCTGGTAAACACGTTGGAGCGTGTCGCTCTTCGCATGATCCAGGAGATCATGAGGCACCAGTACTCGCCGTCAGGACCAGCTCTCGGGACGCATCAAGGAGAGTTGCCACTCTAGTCCCGTCCACCGCTGCCATTTGCGTTGGCAGCACCAGAAGTGCCGACTTCACCGGCATTCGTCGTCTACAAGATCGGTGGTGACCCTAGCGACTACCAGTTCTTGCATGAGGCGCCTAAGGAGATCCCTCACGGGTACACGTGCACGTATGTGCCAGATTGCGGTAACTGGGCGCTCACAAACCAGGCCACAACATCAGGGACTTCTGGGAAAACAGGAGGGACGTCAACGACAGATCTTGAGAAGCAGACGTGGCTAACTAAGTACGCCACCCCGACGAACCTCCAGAGCTCAGCTCCTGCAGTTGGCTCAGAGCTGGAAAAGCAAACATGGCTGGCTAAGTACGCCACCCCGGTGAATCTTCAGAGTTCAACTCCTGCAGCCAGCACAGCGGATCAGATCAGTACCATACTGAGAGACCAGTTCGGCATGGTGCCGAAAAGGAGGGCAATCGGCTATTCCAAGCCGTACCCTGACGACTACGAATTGATCCCACTACCACCTAAATATCGGCTCCCTGATTTCTCCAAATTCAGTGGATCAGATGGTTCCAGCTCCATCGAGCATGTGGGCCGATATTTGGCACAGCTAGGAACGGCCTCAGTGTCGGATTCTCTACGCGTGAGGTTCTTCTCACAGTCCCTCACGGGATCGGCTTTCGGGTGGTACACCTCGTTGCCACCAGACTCGATCCGGACTTGGAAGCAGTTGGAAGAACAGTTCCATATGCAGTACCACTCAGAGGCTTCCGAGTCTGGCCTTGCCGATCTAGCACAAATACGTCGAAGCATGGAGAAAGCGTGACAGAATACATCCAGCGCTTCAGAATCTTAGGAACCGATGTTATTCGGTTCGTGTGACCGAAAAGGAAGCGATCGAGTTGGCGATGGCGGGCCTTGCAACACCGCTCAAGGACATGGCCTCCCAAGCAGACTACCCCTCACTGGCGCACATGGTTCAGAAACTGTCGGCATATGAACAGCGCCACCCGGACCTGTACCAGGACAAATTCAAGCGTGCAGTAGTCCTGGTCGAGGCAGAGGAAGATGAAGTTTCTGCGGGAGATCAAGAGGTAGCAGTGGCTGAATGGACTCGGGGGGGAACCCCCGTATCCTGCAAATGGGTAAAGCCACCAGGCCCACCCAGGGGGTTTGATTTTGACGTAACCAAAACTGAGCAAATCTTCGACCTCCTGCTCAAGGAGAAGCAGTTGACGATTCCCGAAGGTCTCAAATTCCCCACGGTACAAGAGCTGAACGGAAAGCCATACTGCAAATGGCATAACTCGCTCTCCCATGCCACCAACGACTGCAGGGTGTGGCGTCAGCACATCCAATCGGCGATAGAAAAAGGACGTCTGATTTTCAACCAGTACGCCATGAAGGTCGACACCCAACCCTTCCCCGCCGTTAACATGGTGGAATGCACTTACCCTGAAGGTTGCCAGCCAGGATCCTCGTTCAGCATCAACATGGTAGGACCTGGGCACCACTCTGGCAAAGATGGAGACGAGGGCAGCTGCTCTCGTAGCAAGGACACAGAGGAGACCGCTCCACGCGATCGGCTCCGTCATGATGGCAAGCGCTACGTCACAGAGGGAGAAGTGAAGAACATGAGATATCAGCGACCCCTCTCTGATCGCCTCCTCAACAAGTATGTGAGTCAGTATGACCAACGCCGACGATCCAGCGATGATGATGAAAGAGATCGTCAGGCTAGAGAAGCCAGAAGACATCGTCGGCACGATCGCGATGAGGAGGAGTACGAGCGTCGTGCCAAAGGAAAATCAAGGGAGCAAGACGACAACGACAGGCACTGGGACTGCCCCTTCTTCAGACACTGCTGGGATTCAGGAATGAGCCGATTGCCCACAATCGGCAATTGCCCAGAATGCAACCAGAAGAAGAAGGAGGCAGCCAACGTGTCCGTGTTCAAGCGCTTAGGGCCTCTCCCGCCAAAAAGCAAACGTGCTGAGTCCCCTCGATGGGAAGATCTCGAGGATTCAGAAGACGAGGGACAAGAAGAAGAAGAAGACAGGTACCACCGTCCAAGGTGGTGCCCTGATGGACTCAGCCGTTCCCAAAAGCGCAGGGTTCAGCGATTGCGCGGCCTGGAGGAAGCCGAAAGGTTATACTTGCATACGCTAAGGAAGGCACGACCTGATCTGGCTGCGAAAGTTCAGCGAACCCTGGATGAAGAGGGTCGCCCATGGAAAATGGAGTGGCGTCCCAAGCAAAGGAAAGCCGATGATGAAACATCGGCTGGCACAAACATGGTGTTCATCCTCCCTTCGGAGTTCAGTGCTCCAGGATTAGACGAGGCACCTGTGGCACAACTTGACTGCGGCCCACGGCCGGTTATCTTTGAGAAGCCACGAGAAAGAAGCTACAGACATCTGAAGGCCCTGTACTTGCGAGGTTATATCGATGGGAGGCCTGTAAATAAGATGCTGGTGGACACCGGAGCGGCAGTCAACATCATGCCGTACTCTATGCTACGTCGGCTGGGACGCTCTAGCTCAGATCTAATCAAGACCAACGTGACATTGAGCGATTTCAACGGCCAAGCGTCTGATGCACAAGGTGTTCTGAACGTGGATCTGACCGTAGGAAGGAAAACTATCCCTACAACGTTCTTCATCGTCGATAGCACGAGCACTTATGCTGTTCTGCTAGGAAGGGATTGGATCCACGCCAACTGCTGCATTCCCTCCACGATGCACCAATGCATAATACAGTGGGATGGAGATGAGGTAGAGGTCGTCCAGGCCGATGACTCAGCCGAAATTTCAACGGCCGGCATGAACGCATGGGAAGCAGAAGGCCAAGAACCCCTCTCAGGTATCAATTTGGACGACTGCGAGTGCATCGACGTGACGAAGGGAAGGGTTAAGCTGGTTTTATCCACTGGCCTGACTATGTAGCTGAAGCAAAGCGATGGGCAAACGTGGCGAGGCTGATCCTTGTGATCGGCCCCAAAAATCTATGAAGGGACATTACAGAACTTTCAGTCAGCACTTCAATCAATATGGAGGCCGATCCCAGCAATCGGCCAAAATTATCCTCACCACATGTTCTGCTTGTGTTCGTCATTGATCCTACCGGAGCCGACGGACGAATTATAGAGCCGATATCTGCCATTCCCTGACAGATTCGGCTCGGGGGGCACCTAAACACGATGAACATGTGAACATGTGCAGGAGAACATGTGTGCAGTGAAATATTGGGGCCGATAGGAAAAAATCGGCCAGTAAATTTTTTTTTTTTTACAGCCGATGCAAGGGCATCGACTTTAGAACTAAGAAACGAAGCCGATGCGCAGCCATCGACTCTAGTGCAATTATACGAGGTTTACCGGATCTCCACCAAATCCAGTTCAGCTGTGGGGCCCTCTGCTTCTTCGCGGGAGTAAAACAATGAGAACTTCTTCAGCTGCTTTGAGCCGATCCGGGTTCCTGAACCTTCTTGTCGAGGATTTTCAACCCTTGGTACTAGTTCAGCAGTGTTGATAGAAGGGGTATATCGGCTTTCTAAGGAAGAAAGGTGATCGGCTTTGGTGCATCCTCTCTGACATTCTCGCCCCGAGTAAGGCTCGGGGGGCAGCAGGCCTGGTGGACGCTCTGTTCAGGAGCCGATTGGGGTACCATCGGCTGATCTTTTGTCGCGACCTTCTTCACAAAATGATGAGTGTTTAAAGAAGATCATTAAGTTTGGTTGGAAGAATTCAAAGGCTTCCCGGAAGACTCTACATTATCCACCAGATTTCAAAATCATCAGTTGAAGAATGGAAGGATGAATTTTAAAGGACCGATGCGTTGCTATTGGCTCATTACGCATTGGCAAAGGGGACAAATCGGCAAGATCAGTATGAGAAGAAATCGGCTAAATTAAGCTCAAAGGAAATCGGCAAGATCAAATTGGGAAAAGTTCTTCATTGATAGATTTCTTACATAAAGAGTTGATTGCTCTCAAAAGGAAGTACTAGGGGATACATTGCCCCACCTACTGCTACTGGTCCTATACTAGAGGTCCTATCTACGGGCCGTCGCTGCCCTCGTCGTCGCCATCGTCGCCGCTGTCGGCGCTGCTCCCGGCGGGCTCGTCGTCGCTCCAATGGCCGCCGACCGGGCCCTCATTGTCCTCGTCCTCGTCGTCAGTGTCATCGTCGTCGCTGTCGAAGTCGCTGAGGTTCCCCGGCCAGGGGCAGAACCGCTTGGCCGGCGGCTCGTCGGAGGAGGTGTCGTCCTCCTCCTCCTCCTCTTCTTCCTCCTCCTCCTCCTCGGGAGAGGTGAAGTCACAGGAGAAGCGATCGTCGTCGCTCTCCTCCTCCGTTTCCCCGTCGGCGAGGAAGCGGAGGTCGCTTTCCCCATCGGTCAGGGACTTGTCGTCCTCCGACCAGATGGAGAAGTCATGGCTAGACTCCTCCCCGGCCTCAATGGCGCGGCGGGTGTTGGCTGCGTGGACCTCCGCCGGGTTCGGTTCCGGCGTCGGCTCGCGAGAGGAAGGGGACTGGGTGGAAAGATCCGATGAAGCAGAGGAGGAAGAAGACATGGTGGCGCAGGAGGGCTTTTGGAGTGCTAATGCGAAGAAGATGCGGAGATAAACTGTGCGGAGTGGTTAAATAAAAGGGGATATAGTGGAAATTCAATGCCACAGCAGTTTCCGAGGAAGTGGTGCCTAAAAGAAAAAAAAACTGCCAGGTCACGCGGAGAAGTTGAGAAGGCAAGGCATCATGATGACGGATACTGCAACGGTTCTGCCACGACATGACCCAACGAAGGAAAAGCAGAGTGATTTTGGAATTACCAATTCCAAAACCAGGGGGGCATGTGTTATCACCAGAATTTGACCGAGTCAGAGGTGGGCCGCGATCAAGATGGATTTGAAGAATATACATGGAAGAAATATGTGGATCGGCCTTTATATGCAAAATATGGGCTAGTTGGCCCGTGTATCTGTAACATAGTAGATTACGTGTCGTTTTAGTTAGAATTGGCCTCGTGCACGGTTGGGATTATTCCCACGTTAGAAAGTCCCCTGGACTATAAATATGTATCTAGGGTTTATGAAATAAACAACAACCAACGTTCAACCAACAAATCAATCTCGGCGCATCGCCAACTCCTTCGTCTCGAGGGTTTCTACCGGTAAGCATCATGCTGCCTAGATCACATCTTGCGATCTAGGCAGCATAAGCTTCATGTTGTTCATGCGTTGCTCGTACTGAAGCCTTTTTGATGGCGAGCAACGTAGTTATCATAGATGTGTTAGGGTTAGCATAGTTCTTCGTATAATATGCTATCGTAGTGCAACCCTTGCATGTCTAGCCGCCCTTACACCTATTTTAAGTGTAGGGGCGGCACCCCGCTTGATCATTATTTAGTAGATCCGATCTGTTACGGTTGCTCCTTGTGCTTCAAGGATTAGTTTAATATCTGCAATAGTTAGGCCTTACAAAGGGTTGGAGGATCCAACGGCACGTAGGGTGTCGTCTGCTAGTCCTAGGCAGGATGTTCCGGGGATCAACCTCGTGTTGGTTTTTAGGCCCTATCTAGGATCGGCTTATGATCACCGTGCGTGGCCGCGAGGCCCAATCGTGAGTAGGATGATCCGATTATGCGGTGAAAACCCTAAATCGTCGTAGATCGCATTAGCTTTATCTTGATCAAGCAGGACCACCATATATTCGTGCACCTCGTACGAATCATGGGTGGATCGGCTCCCTGAGCCGATTCACAGGATAACCTGAGAGGCGATCGAGGCTCGTATTTAATGTTTACGTGTATGCCATGCAGGAAACTAAGCGAGGCATCTCCATCACCTTCCTGACCAGGTATAGGTCAGGTGGCACACCCTTGCATCAGCATCGGACGTGTGTACCAGAGGCTTTGCGGGCCGTCGCTCGGAGGGACCAGGGCCAGCCGAAGCCCTAGGTTGTTCCCGGCTCTACTGTGTTGCCCGTCGCTGCCCGCCGGTGGGTTTTGACCGCAACACAAATATGTACTAAATTAAATCCACATCACAAGTACAGTAAGTTGTATGATTTAGAAAACTGTCCTTCTCTGTGTTTGGAAAATTGTTTGAAATGCAAACACATCAAGAATTTTTTTTGAAATTAAAACACCACATCAAGCAAACACAAAATATGTACAAAATTAAATCCACATCAGAAATACAGTAAGTTGTATGATTTAGAAAACTGTCCTTTTGTGTGTTTGGCAAATCACTAGTTGTTTGAAACTGAACCTAAAACCAGTAACACTAGCAAGGATTGAACACTAACATGCTTTCATGTGGTATTAACAATGTAATCACTTGACAGTAACAAACCCTAACTAAGCAGCACTAACTCATAAATTATTGTCCTATGCTTTCATATGTTAATTACATGTCTATGTTATCTTCTCCGAGGCGCTTCTTCTTGTATATGTTATATTCTTCGAGGCGCTTCTTCTTGTATATGTTATCTTCTCCCAGGCGTTTCTCCTTGTCTCTGTTATCTTCTCTCAGGCTCTTCTCCTTGTCTCTGTTATCTTCTTCTAGGCACTTTTCCTTGTGGCTATTGTCCTTCTCTGTTGACTAGAGAAAGAAATGATGGAAAAAAATCATGCCATATAAAATACAAACCAAAACTATGATTTTCTGGATTGTACACCAACTATGAGACTTGCACTTAATGATTAACAATAAGGCAGCACACAAAAATGAATTACCTGACGGTTAGTTACTCGACTGGTTGTGATGCGCTCTCGTCAACCGTCAACTTTGTGGGAAGGGAAGAGCTGTTACATTAACATTTACAATGAGGTACATCAATTATGAGGAGAGTGAATTTGGTGATCAGGTGTATAGGTGTGCATGCGCTCATCACCCTTGGATCTTTTACGGCACCGTTGGATTTATAGTCCTAGTAGACATCAAATAAACGGTTGTACAAACTTTCTATCGGTGCAGTAGCATATGCGCATGGGGCCCGCTTCATGGTGTGAGAGAAAAAGTAGCGATACTGTGTGTCTTGTCGGTAGGTGCATTGTCGTTGGACCCTGCCTAGCGAGGCATGATGTCTACGCACGCTTCTATTCCTGTAGACAGTGTTGGGTCTCCAAGAGCAGAGGTTTGTAGAACAGCAGCAAGTTTCCCTTAAGTGAATCACCCAAGGTTTATCGAACTCAGGGAGGAAGAGGTCAAAGATATCCCTCTCAAGCAACCCTGCAATCACGATACAAGAAGTCTCTTGTGTCCCCAACACACCTAATACACTTGTCAGATGTATAGGTGCACTAGTTTGGCGAAGAGATAGTGAAATACAAGTGATATGAATGAATATGAGCAGTAGTAACGGCACCAGAAAATATCTTGCTGGCGTGCAGTTGACGTGGGAGATATTGCAGGAAGTAAAGATGCAGCAGAACAGTAAATAAGCGATGATTGCAGTGTTTGGAAACAAGGCCTAGGGATCATACTTTCACTAGTGGACACTCTCAACATTGATCACATAATAAAACCACTCTACACTCTCTTGTTGGATGATGAACACCATTAATTGTGTAGGGCTACAAGAGCACCTCAATGCCGGAGTTAACAAGCTCCACAACATTCGATGTTCATATTTAATTAACCTTAGAGTGCATGATAGACCAACGCAATTATACCGAGTACTAACATAGCATGCACACTGTCACCGACAGACTATGAAAGGAGGAATAGATCACATCAATACTATCATAGTAATAGTTAACTTCATAATCTACAAGAGATCACAATCATAAACTACGCCAAGTACTACATGATGCACACACTGTCACCATTACATCATGGAGGAGGAATAGAGTACTTTAATAACATCACTAGAGTAGCACTTAGATTAATAGTGATACATAGCTCATCATATGAATCTCAATCATGTAAGGCAGCTCATGAGATCATTGTATTGAAGTACATGGGAGAGAGATTAACCACATAGCTACCGGTACAACCCTTAGCCTCGATGGAGAACTACTCCCTCCTCATGGGAGACAGCAGCATTGATGAAGATGGCGGTGGTGTCGATGGAGATGCCTTCCGGGGGCACTTCCCCATCCCGGCGGCGTGCCGGAACAGAGACTCCTGTCCCCCAGATCTTGGCTTCGCGATGGCGGCGGCTCTGGAAGGTTTCTCGTACCGTGGCTTATTCTTCTAGGGTTTTCGTGACGGAGACTTTATATAGGCGGAAGGGCAGCCTCGGAAGGGACCTGGGGGGCCCACACACTAGGGGGGCGCGGCCCCCCCTTGGCCGCGCCGCCACCACGTGTGGGGCCTCCCTGGCTCCCCTCTGGTCCCACTCTGGCTCTTTGGAAGCTTCCGGGAAAAATAAGGTTCTGGGCGTTGATTTCGTCCAATTCCGAGAATATTTTTCTTTACTAGGATTTCTGAAACCAAAAACAGAAGAAAACAGGAACTGGCACTTCGGCATCTTGTTAATAGGTTAGTTCCGGAAAATGCTTAATAATGACATAAAGTGTGAACAAAACATGTGAGTATCATCATAAAAGTAGCATGGAACATAAGAAATTATAGATACGTTTGAGATGTATCAAGGCACCGATGCAATTTCTCTCTCAACTCCTAGTTTCACTAACAAAAAAAATAGAAGCTGGCAATATGGAAGCTCCGTGTGCCTCCGTAAGTACTGCTGCTATTGACTAACAATCTGGAAAAAGAAAATAGTACAGTACTAATACAGATTGATGTACATACTATTACCGACTGAACAACCAAAGTTGAGATCATGCGCTCCGCGGACGAGAAACTCCAGGAGTCTTTCCAAAATTTAGAAACTGTATTGAATTTTATTGGTTCCCATTGGTGATTAGCCAACAAATACAATCATGCATATGGTCAATTTACCAAAACCAGATTAAGCTACAAATTACAAGTTCAAAATTGGTAACTGAAACTCTGAACAACGGTGTTTCAAGTATCAAACAATCCATCAAAAATAGTTGTATACCAATCTTCTAGTTGACCCAAACATTCAATTGGAGGACAAACAAAGCACGAACCCAGGCTAGCAAGGACCATGTGCATTTGCTGGCCGCCCACAACATCTGCTTCTCCAAGCCCAGGCTCTTAGCGTTGTCCCCAAAATTTCTGTCAGAAAGATGGAAGACCAAAATCAGCTGATAAGTCAATCCCCAAGCTCGACTACCACACCCTCACCAAGCTCGACTGCCGGACCTCCGGGCAGCCACCTGCGCACGTCGCGGTCGTTGAGCAGCTGCTTTCGTTCCTCTCCCGCGCTGCAACACTTCATGGTTCAAGATCTACAACGCTGCTCCTTGCAACCTCATATCTTCCCTACTGGTTCACCGCTGGGAGCCGCATGATACGCGTTCAACACGCGTCCGTTGGGAACCCCAAGAGGAAGGTGTGATGCGTACAGCGGCAAGTTTCCCTCAGTATGAAACCAAGGTTATCGAACCAGTAGGAGCCAAGAAGCACGTTGAAGGTTGATGGCGGCGGGATGTAGTGCGGCGCAACACCAGAGATTCCGGCGCCAACGTGGAACCTGCACAACACAACCAAAGTACTTTGCCCCAACGAAACAGTGAGGTTGTCAATCTCACCGGCTTGCTGTAACAAAGGATTAACCGTATTGTGTGGAAGATGATTGTTTGCAGAAAACAGTAGAACAAGTATTGCAGTAGATTGTATTTCAGTAAAGAGAATTGGACCGGGGTCCACAGTTCACTAGAGGTGTCTCTCCCATAAGATAAACAACATGTTGGGTGAACAAATTACAGTTGGGCAATTGACAAATAAAGAGGGCATGACCATGCACATACATATCATGATGAGTATAGTGAGATTTAATTGGGCATTACGACAAAGTACATAGACCGCCATCCAACTGCATCTATGCCTAAAAAGTCCACCTTCAGGTTATCATCCGAACCCCCTCCAGTATTAAGTTGCAAAGCAACAGACAATTGCATTAAGTATGGTGCGTAATGTAATCAACAACTACATCCTTAGACATAGCATCAATGTTTTATCCCTAGTGGCAACAACACAACACAACCTTAGAACTTTTACATCCTTTGTCCTGTGTCAATGCAGGCATGAACCCACTATCGAGCATAAATACTCCCTCTTGGAGTTACAAGCATCTACTTGGCCAGAGCATCTACTAGTAACGGAGAGCATGCAAGATCATAAACAACACATAGATATAACTTTGATAATCAACATAACAAGTATTCTCTATTCATCGGATCCCAACAAACGCAACATATAGAATTACAGATAGATGATCTTGATCATGTTAGGTAGCTCACAAGATCCGACAATGATAGCACAATGGGGAGAAGACAACCATCTAGCTACTGCTATGGACCCATAGTCCAGGGGTAGACTACTCACACATCACACCGGAGGCGACCATGGCGGCGTAGAGTCCTCCGAGAGATGATTCCCCTCTCCGGCAGGGTGCCGGAGGCGATCTCCTGGATCCCCCGAGATGGGATCGGCGGCGGCGGCGTCTCTGGAAGGTTTTCCGTATCGTAGCTCTCGCACCGGGGTTTCGCGACGGAGGCTATTTGTAGGCGGAAGGGCAGGTCAAGAGGCGGCACGGGGGCCCCACACCACAGGGCCGCGCGGCCAAGGGGGGGGCCGCGCCGCCCTATGGTTTGGGCGCCTCGTGGCCCCTCTTCGTCTCCTCTTCGGACTTCTGGAAGCTTCGTGGCAAAATAGACCCCTGGGCGTTGATTTCGTCCAATTCCGAGAATATTTTGTTACTAGGATTTCTGAAACCAAAAACAGCAGAAAACAGCAACTGGCACTTCGGCATCTTGTTAATAGGTTAGTTCCAGAAAATTCACGAATATGACATAAAGTGTGCATAAAACATGTAGATAACATCAATAATGTGGCATGGAACATAAGAAATTATCGATACGTCGGAGACGTATCAGCATCCCCAAGCTTAGTTCTGCTCGTCCCGAGCAGGTAAAACGATAACACAGATAATTTCTGGAGTGACATGCCATCATAATCTTGATCATACTATTTGTAAAGCATATGTAGTGAATGCAGCGATCAAAACAATGTATATGACATGAGTAAACAAGTGAATCATAAAGCAAAGACTTTTCATGAATAACACTTCAAGACAAGCATCAATAAGTCTTGCATAAGAGTTAACTCATAAAGCAATAATTCAAAGTAAAGGCATTGAAGCAACACAAAAGAAGATTAAGTTTCAGCGGTTGCTTTCAACTCATAACATATATATCTCATGGATATTGTCAACATAGAGTAATATAATAAGTGCAATAAGCAAGTATGTAGGAATCAATGCACAGTTCACACAAGTGTTTGCTTCTTGAGGTGGAGAGAAATAGGTGAACTGACTCAACATGAAAGTAAAAGAATGGTCCTCCATAGAGGAAAAGCATCGATTGCTATATTTGTGCTAGAGCTTTGATTTTGAAAACATGAAACAATTTTGTCAACGGTAGTAATAAAGCATATGTATCATGTAAATTATATCTTATAAGTTGCAAGCCTCATGCATAGTGTACTAATAGTGCCCACACCTTGTCCTAATTAGCTTGGACTACCGGATCATCACAATGCACATGTTTTTACCAAGTGTCACAAAGGGGTACCTCTATGCACTTTGTACAAAGGTCTAAGGAGAAAGCTCGCATTGGATTTCTCGCTATTGATTATTCTCAACTTAGACATCCATACCGGGACAACATAGACAACAGATAATGGACTCCTCTTTTATGCATAAGCATGTAACAACAATTAATAATTTTCTCATTTGAGATTGAGGATATATGTCCAAAACTGAAACTTCCACCATGGATCATGGCTTTAGTTAGCGGCCCAATGCTCTTCTCTAACAATATGCATGCTTAACCATAAGGTGGTAGATCTCTCTTACTTCAGACAAGACGAACATGCATAGCAACTCACATGAAATTCAACAAAGAATAGTTGATGGCGTCCCCAGTGAACATGGTTATCGCACAACAAGCAACTTAATAAGAGATAAAGTGCATAATTACATATTCAATACCACAATAGTTTTTAAGCTATTTGTCCCATGAGCTATATATTGCAAAGGTGAATGATGGAATTTTAAAGGTAGCACTCAAGCAATTTACTTTGGAATGGCGGGAAATACCATGTAGTAGGTAGGTATGGTGGACACAAATGGCATAGTGGTTGGCTCAAGTATTTTGGATGCATGAGAAGTATTCCCTCTCGATACAAGGTTTAGGCTAGCAAGGCTATTTGAAACAAACACAAGGATGAACCGGTGCAGCAAAACTCACATAAAAGACATATTGAAAACATTATAAGACTCTACACCGTCTTCCTTGTTGTTCAAACTCAATACTAGAAATTATCTAGACCTTAGAGAGACCAAATATGCAAACCAAATTTTAGCATGCTCTATGTATTTCTTCATTAATGGGTGCAAAGCATATGATGCAAGAGCTTAATCATGAGCACAACAATTGCCAAGTATCACATTACCCAAGACATTAATAGCAATTACTACATGTATCATTTTCCAATTCCAACCATATAACAATTTAACGAAGGAGAAACTTCGCCATGAATACTATGAGTAGAAACCAAGGACATACTTGTCCATATGCTACAGCGGAGCGTGTCTCTCTCCCATAAAGTGAATGCTAGGATCCATTTTATTCAAACAAAACAAAAACAAAAACAAACCGACGCTCCAAGACAAGCACATAAGATGTGATGGAATAAAAATATAGTTTCAGGGGAGGAACCTGATAATGTTGTCGATGAAGAAGGGGATGCCTTGGGCATCCCCAAGCTTAGACGCTTGAGTCTTCTTGATATATGCAGGGGTGAACCACCGGGGCATCCCCAAGCTTAGAGCTTTCACTCTCCTTGATCATGTTGCATCATACTCTTCTCTTGATCCTTGAAAACTTCCTCCACACCAAACTCGAAACAACTCATTAGAGGGTTAGTGCACAATAAAAATTAACATATTCAGAGGTGACACAATCATTCTTAACACTTCTGGACATTGCATAAAGCTACTGGACATTAATGGATCAAATAAATTCATCCAACATAGCAAAAGAGGCAATGCGAAATAAAAGGCAGAATCTGTCAAAACAGAACAGTTTGTATTGACGAATTTTAAAATGGCACCAGACTTGCTCAAATGAAAATGCCCAAATTGAATGAAAGTTGCGTACATATCTGAGGATCATGCACGTAAATTGGCTTAATTTTCTGAGCTACCTACAGGGAGGTAAACCCAGATTCGTGACAGCAAAGAAATCTGGAACTGCGCAGTAATCCAAATCTAGTACTTACTTTACTATCAAAGACTTTACTTGGCACAACGAAACACTAAACTAAGATAAGGAGAGGTTGCTACAGTAGTAAACAACTTCCAAGACACAAAATAAAAACAAAGTACTGTAGGTAAAAACATGGGTTGTCTCCCACAAGCGCTTTTCTTTAACGCCTTTCAGCTAGGCGCAGAAAGTGTGTATCAGGTATTATCGAGAGGTGGTGTGTCAACCTTACCTTGGGCTTTACCCTTACCTTTCTTATTGTTTTTCTTTCCCTTTGGTTTAGGAAATATATGATTTCCCCCCGGTATAGAGGTGAATTTCAGAGTGCCTTCTCCCACATCAATGACTGCTCCCAATAGTTTCAGCAGGGATCTTCCGAGTGTGATTTTTCCTGTCCCTACACATTCAATAACAAGATAATCAATGGATATTGTTCTTCCAAGAATGGTTGTATGCACACCTGCAGCTATTCCCTTAGGAATTATAACAGAGTTATCAATGAAAGTTATTTCTTCTCCTCCTTCCTCGACTCCCCAAAGTTTCAAAGATTTATAAATGTTCTCAGGCATAAGGCAAAATTCGGACATAATATCACAGTAGGCATGAAGAGTTCGATCACCGATAACAATTTTAACAGTAGGATCCCACAATGAAAGTTTAGAGTTCACTAAAACTTGTTCAAGACGATTACGAACATGGCAATAGTTATCATCCAAGCGAGATGTACTTATCTCGAGATTGTTTAATCTACTATATATGCTAGTGAGGGCTGAATCAAAGTTATTAGCTGAATCATGTGATGCAACCAACTTCTTTATGGCATTAAAAGCTTGATCCCCATTGCAATGAAGGAAATCTCCTCCCACTAAAGTATCCAAAGCATATCTATAGCGAACCATAAGACCAAAATAAAAATTACTAAGGAGCAAACTTAGAGTCATTTGAGGTTCGGTTTTACGATAAGAAGTAAAAATTCTAGACCAAGCATCCTTAAAACTCTCCTCATCCCCTTGTTTGAAAGTGAAGACTAATTCTTCAGGCGAAGAAGTAACAGGTTCAGAGCTAGACATGGTAACAAAAGTAACTATTTTTTTGTATTTTTAATATAGAGTGCAAGATAGTAAATAAAGCAAACTAGATAAAGTAAATGCAAGTAACTAATTTTTTTGTGTTTTTGATATAGCAAACAAGATAGCAAGTAAAACTAGCAACTATTTTTTTTGTATTTTGATTTAGTGCAGCAAATAAAGTAGTAAATAAAACTAAGCAAGACAAAAACAAAGTAAAGAGATTGAGAAGTGGAGACTCCCCTTGCAGCGTGTCTTGATCTCCCCAGCAACGGCGCCAGAAAAAGCTGCTTGATACGCGTTCAACACGCATCCGTTGGGAACCCCAAGAGGAAGGTGTGATGCGTACAGCGGCAAGTTTCCCTCAGTATGAAACCAAGGTTATCGAACCAGTAGGAGCCAAGAAGCACGTTGAAGGTTGATGGCGGCGGGATGTAGTGCGGCGCAACACCAGAGATTCCGGCGCCAACGTGGAACCTGCACAACACAACCAAAGTACTTTGCCCCAACGAAACAGTGAGGTTGTCAATCTCACCGGCTTGCTGTAACAAAGGATTAACCGTATTGTGTGGAAGATGATTGTTTGCAGAAAACAGTAGAACAAGTATTGAAGTAGATTGTATTTCAGTAAAGAGAATTGGACCGGGGTCCACAGTTCACTAGAGGTGTCTCTCCCATAAGATAAACAGCATGTTGGGTGAACAAATTACAGTTGGGCAATTGACAAATAAAGAGGGCATGACCATGCACATACATATCATGATGAGTATAGTGAGATTTAATTGGGCATTACGACAAAGTACATAGACCGCCATCCAACTGCATCTATGCCTAAAAAGTCCACCTTCAGGTTATCATCCGAACCCCCTCCAGTATTAAGTTGCAAAGCAACAGACAATTGCATTAAGTATGGTGCGTAATGTAATCAACAACTACATCCTTAGACATAGCATCAATGTTTTATCCCTAGTGGCAACAGCACAACACAACCTTAGAACTTTCTCACATTGTCCTGTGTCAATGCAGCATGAACCCACTATCGAGCATAAATACTCCCTCTTGGAGTTACAAGCATCTACTTGGCCAGAGCATCTACTAGTAACGGAGAGCATGCAAGATCATAAACAACACATAGATATAACTTTGATAATCAACATAACAAGTATTCTCTATTCATCGGATCCCAACAAACGCAACATATAGAATTACAGATAGATGATCTTGATCATGTTAGGCAGCTCACAAGATCCGACAATGATAGCACAATGGGGAGAAGACAACCATCTAGCTACTGCTATGGACCCATAGTCCAGGGGTAGACTACTCACACATCACACCGGAGGCGACCATGGCGGCGTAGAGTCCTCCGGGAGATGATTCCCCTCTCCGGCAGGGTGCCGGAGGCGATCTCCTGGATCCCCCGAGATGGGATCGGCGGCGGCGGCGTCTCTGGAAGGTTTTCCGTATCGTGGCTCTCGGTACTGGGGGTTTCGCGACGGAGGCTATTTGTAGGTGGAAGGGCAGGTCAAGAGGCGGCAAGGGGGCCCCACACCACAGGGCCGCGCGGCCAAGGGGGGGCCGCGCCGCCCTATGGTTTGGGCGCCTCGTGGCCCCTCTTCGTCTCCTCTTCGGACTTCTGGAAGCTTCGTGGCAAAATAGGCCCCTGGGCGTTGATTTCGTCCAATTCTGAGAATATTTTGTTACTAGGATTTCTGAAACCAAAAACAGCAGAAAACAGCAACTGGCACTTCGGCATCTTGTTAATAGGTTAGTTCCAGAAAATGCACGAATATGACATAAAGTGTGCATAAAACATGTAGATAACATCAATAATGTGGCATGGAACATAAGAAATTATCGATACGTCGGAGACGTATCACCGCACGAGGCGCTCCACAGCCCGTATGATGCGGGATGGCGCGCAGGAGGGATTAGGGGAGCAGAAGGCGAGAGGGAGTTGGGGAGCAGCGATCAGGGACGCCTTAGCCCGCGGCCGGAGTAGGAACGGCGCCTGCTGGGACCGGTGGTGCGGCACCACAGGTAGCTCGGTGGTGAGGTCGCCTGGACCTCGCCGGAGGCAGTGGGGTTATGGACTATGGAGATGGTGCGGCTAGCTCCATGGGAGCCTTGCCGATTTCTTCACCTGCCGGCGATGTGGAGAGATGAGGTGGAGTGGATGTGGACAAGAAGGGGCAGAACGAGAGGATTTGGATGCTTGGGGCTTGGGGGCAGTAGCTCGTGGTGAGATCGGTAGAACCGTGGAAGCCGGGCAGAAAAAGATTCCGAACAAATTAACGCTGTTAGACACGCGTCGGCAAATGGATACGTGCTCACCTATCCACCTGAACACCAATGTTCATTCGCAATTATGGGACTTTTTGCAGCTAATGATTAACAATAAAACAGACACACAAAAATGAATTACCTGGTGGTTAATTACTTGTCCGGTCGTGATGCGCTCGCCAACATCAACTTTGTGGGAAGGGAAGTGAACCACTGATCCGTGATAGATCAGCTTCCCAGCATGTAGAGGGCGTACATCGAGGACACAGTCGTCTTGGTCATACAGGACGATGCGACTCACCTCGGCTCGTAGGACCATCAAGCCCTTGTGCTTCGCCTTCTTACGGCTATTGACGATCGTGGTGTAGGTAACAGACCACCTTGTGGCCACCATGACCCCTGCTTCTCCTTCTGGTTTAGGCCTTGAAAAAACAAATCAAAATCAAAGAAAGGTAGACCAGATCTAGAAAATTTAAGATGCGAAGGAAGGTACACCAGATGCATAGAACTGGAGGAAGATGGGATGGAAGATGGGAAGGAAGGACGCTAACCTGGATTAGGCCCGGTGTTGATATGGTCTTCTCTTAGATCCGGAGTTGATGGGATGAAAGGTGGGAAACCCTAAGAGAATAAAAAAGTCGTGCAGAGAAGAAGACAACGAAAAGATGTATTGCCGTGATTTTTATTTACTTGCACCTTTTATGAAATAACCCAATATATTTTTAAGTTGAACAAAATAGTCCCTCCACGTCAGTCATTTTTACAAAAAAAACACCCTAGGCGTCTGTATTTTTTTCACTTTTATTTACCATGCAAATATGAGCAGGCCAAGTACTTAGCAATCATTTTTGCAAATTGACAAAGCTTCATAATTATGCATGGTACAAAATATTGCAAGTACTTGACCAGGTAGATGTGCTGAACAACACATCTCCTTGGGTAGTTCATGCATTTTGTAAAAATACCAAAAATCAACTTGTGACTGATGATAAGCTCACATAAAACTATGCATCATATTTGCATCACAATCTGATTTGATGAAAAACATCCGCAGCAAACTTTTTTGCAATTTCAAAAAGCTATTATCTATGGGACAAAATATTGCAAGTACTTACCCCAGGTATATATCATGAACAACACATCTCCATGACTAGTTTATGCAGTTTTTTTAAATACCTTAAATCAACTTGTGATTGATGATAAGCTCACATAAAACAAGGCATCAGTTTGCATCACAATCAGATTTGATGAAAAAACATCTACAATAAACATTTTTGCAATTCAAAAAGCTTCAGAATTATGCAATGGACAAAATATTGCAAGTACTTACCCAGGTAGATGTGATGAACAACACATCTCCATGGGTAGTTTATGCAAAAACAATTAAACCCAAATATAAACTAGTGATTGATAATAAACTCACATAAACCACAATATTACATCAACCAGTACAACCACATTACAAAATAATAATACTATTCTTTTTGCAAGCAACATTCATAACAGAAATAAACATCAACCTAGAACGACAGTATTACGAGATAAACAACAACCTACAGCAACAATCAATCGTACTAGATAAACGGCAACCTACAACCTAATCCATAACACGGCCGATGAATGTCTTCAGTCGTCAATCTTCTCCAGAAAGAGGTGAATGTTGTCCTCCCATTTATTAACCCTCATAAGAATTAGTGAACCACGATCAATGTAGTTTTCTGTGCAGATATAGTCCATTTGTCTTGGTTCATCTGAAATTCCACCATGTTCTGGTTGCCACGATGCAGAATAGACTCTCCATAAATTTCATCATCCATAACCCTGCTTGAGTATATAGCTATGCCCCTACGTTGGTACTGGTAACCAGTTAGGATGTGGGATGGCATCATCTGCGAAGGTAAACCACATTTATTAGGTCTTGCTAAACTTCATTTCAGAAGATGAGCTTTCTACCGAAAGAAGTTACGAAGCGGTTAAAAAAGAGGTCAGATTGATCAACTCTATGTACAAAGTACTGCAGGCCAGCAATTTCTTCCTCATCATTTGCAAGGTTGTTCACATCCTTTAACATTTGAAATGTTATGGCTGTCAGGTCTGCCTCACCAACAGAGTGCATGTTTGTGTAAATAGTCTTGTAAAATGGGACTTTAAGGGACTCAGGGACATATGGGGCGGCTGCAAAAATAGTACAAGACCTAATTATATACAAGTATTAAAGAAGCAATTGTTATAATGGAAGGAGTAGCAAATTGAAAGCATGAGTATCAAATTGAAAGCATGAACATACCATCCCTCATCTCATATGGTTTATTTTCTCCGTCAGGGTTGGCTACAATTACTTCAAACACATTTGCAGTAATCTTTTCTTCATAATCCAGTTTTTCTGAATCTTCTACATCAGTATCGTCAGCTTTGTCATCCTAAGATGGTGATTTAAAGGTCACAACATCGTCGACCTCGATATAGTCTGCCCTCAGAAAGTAATACCAAAATGGTCCATACAAAGTAGTGCAGGTTTCCTTCTTCTCCAGGTAAAATTCATACCTCTGGCCTCTAACCAGACCATGCAACCACTTGTCTGCGTACTTGTACAGTTGTTCCTTGAAATAACAAGGTATAGTCTAACAAAAATGTGAAAGCAAAATATATTTCAGTTCAAACAATTGCTGCCAAAAATGAAGAAACAATTAGGCTAGTAGATGGCATGATGACCGTGACCAATTGCTATGATTACTAACCACATATTCTTAGTAGGTACTTGGCATGATGATCTTGAAGCTTGAGGCACGCCTGCTAGAACATTGACAGTTGGTGATCGGCTGCTTGCAGACAGGGCACGCTTCTCCTTCCATATTTCCCTTCAAAACATTTCAATTCGTTAGTATGAATACACACTAACTAAGTAACACTAACTCATATATTACCGTGATATGCTTTCACGTGTTTATTTTTTTCATATACATAACTTAGTAACCCTGGTGGTTTACAAATAACATGTTCAGAGCTTAACACATATATTCAGAGTTCAGGGTAGATGGCAACGTAAACCGAATAAAGACCATATTTAGAGTTTGGAATAGATGTCATTGCAAACTGAATCAACAATATGTTCAGAGCTTAACACAGATTGCATTACAAATTAAATTGATAACTAATTTAGAGTTCAGCGTAGATGGCATCGTAAATAGAATCAAGACCATATTTACAGTTCGGCTTTCATGGAATTTCCAAACAGAATCAACATCATATTCAGATTTCAACATAGATGGCATTGTAAAATAAATGAACAACATATATAGTATTGCTTTATACTGCATTAGTAGGAAACTTGCTTGCAATATAAACTTCACTAGTAGGAATATACTTCATTTGAAACATGCAATGGAAACTGAACCCTAATAAGTAAACAACTGCAACATGCTTTCATGTGGCAGTACCAAACCCTAACTAAGTAACATGCTTTCATGTGGCAGTAACAAACCCTAACTAAGTAACATGCTTACATATGGCAGTAACAAAACCTAATTAAGTAACACTAACTCATAAATTTCCGTGCTATGCTTTCATGTGTTTATTTTTTTCAAAGACATAACTTAGTACCCCTGGTGGTTTACTAATACCTTGACTTTGTTGAAGCAAATCCGCAAATCTCTTGAAGAATAAGACGCTACAAAACACAAGAAACAAGAACAGCAATATGAAATCCAAACCAACATGCATAGTGGTGAAAACGAAGGCAATGCAGATAAGAATAATCAAACAGATCTAACTTGACTCTAAGAAGAAGAAGAAGAACAAGAACTAGAACAAGTTGATTCGGAAAAAGTACAAGAAGAAGCAACATATGAAGTAAATAAGAAGAAGAAACGGAGGAAATTTGGTTTGAATCAAAAGTGAAAACGATGAACCACAAGAAGAAGAAGAAGAAGAAGAAGAAGAAGAAGAAGAAGAAGAAGAAGAAGAAACATTACCAAAAGCACCACAAGAAGAAGAACAAGTTGAATCAGAAGTAGAAGGATGGAGGGAAGAGGAATGGGGAAGACCTAGAACTGCTCTTCGATTTCTTCTGTCTAGAGAGAACACGATGGGAGAAATGAGTGGTCCGTCTCTTCGGTTTCTCCAACGAGTGGGTTAATGCTCTTCGGTTAATGCTCCACCATCTCACGACCAACTTTCTCTTCATTTCCAAACTATGAGTCCGACCCATACTGGTTAGGTCGGCCCGTATTGGTTAGGTCGGCCCGTATTAGTTAGGCCGACCTAGATTGGTTTTTTGGCAACAAAATATCCTATAATAAAGAAAATCTTCGAATTTTGCAAGAATTTTTCCTTGCAGTTGTGATCAAGAAAAACAACAAAAGATGGAATGCCATATTCAAATAGGAAATAACCAAGTTATTTTGCAAGAAATTTTCCAAGCAGGTGTGATCAACAAGCACAACTACATTAGGATGTCTTGCATTCATAACTTTAAATTCCTTGTAATTTTCCTTTTTCTTATTTCATTTATTCATTCCAGAAATGTGTTGTAATATTTATAAATCATATGGATATTGTAATTTGACAATGTATCATGTGTGATTATCAATAAAGCTCAAGTTTTCCTTAATGAGCTTTATATATTTGATGTACTATTTATATACTTGAATTTCTATTTATTTAATATAAATTATCTCAATTTGAATTATGACATAATCAATTGATGTTTGAATTTTGAAAATTCAGACATACTTACTTGAATTCAATCATGCAACTTAAATTGAGATGCACTATTCCCCTCTCTTCTCGAAAACCCTAATTGAGTGAAGTTAGGTCCAAGTCTATCGCACTCTCGAAACCCTAACCCTGTAAGGTGTCGAGAGAGAAACTTGTCCCCCTTTGATGCAGTTTTCTTTTAAAAGCGCGAAATTTCCCCAGATTTTACGATGCAATGCACATCCCTTTCTAACTTCTACCCCTCGATCGTCTCTAAACCTGGGACATTACAGACGGCGAGGAGAGGGGAGGGGAGGGAAGGAGCCTAGGAGGAGGGCGCCGCCAGGGGAGGCCCTCGGTCGCGCGCGGGCGCGACGCGAGGAGCCTAGGGTTTTTTTGGTCTCTCCTCACTCTACACCATCAAGCCTGAACTTAGGCAAAGCAATCTTGTGTCTAGAACACGTTTTGGAACTCCCTTTTTTTTAATGCGATTTTTACAATAACTGAACTAAATCGAGTTGGTTGAAATTCATGTCAACAAAGAAAAAAGAGAAAATCCATGTCTTCGAATGGCCACATTTAGGTCACCACACTCATAGGTCGCTCACAAAAGTGAAGATAACTTGACGGAAACATAGTGGGAGAGACCCATGAGTTTGTGCTGCAGAAATATGAGTAGGAGCGAGATGAGCACGCCTTAAATCTCATAGGGCCAGACGGCCAGGGTACACGTTTTTTTTCCGGGCCAATATTTACAAAAAATTGCTTGTGAACCGTCTCGGTAACCACATACATAAGAAAATATCTGGTCTATTGGGGTCTTTTGATTGAGTTGGATTTATTTGCATTTTACGCACTTCAATATAAATATTATAGTAATGCAATATTATCAACTTATGAGCGTAGGCTCCCGTGATAAATAAATATAGAATGGTGAGGTGTTTCGCAGCAACGCGCGGGCAGTTAGCTAGTCTAAGCAGGCGCCAAATGCCGACGGTTGACTCCATGAGGCTATGTTTCCCCAAGATCCGGCTTCCCACGCGGTCGTTCTACCCGCAACCTTTACGCAAAGCGTGTCCATTTACCGTGCATTCCAAGCTCCCCCTACGCCCACAAGTCCACCACGCAGTGAGTTATCAAACGAGAAGGTTTATTGATCCCGCTCGCACGCAGGTCACATACACTAGCTTTTCTTCTTCTCTCCAGAGTCCAGATCAATCAGTCAGTGCGAGCGCCGAGCAATCTTCTCACATTGTCCATGACCAACAACGCGAAGCACGCGATGAGGACGAAGCACGCGGGCTACCCCATGCTGTCCACCTCCAGCAAAGGTCTCATCCTGCTCCCCCTCCTCTTCCTTGCCTTCATCTGCATCTTCGTCTACCCCAAGGAGTTGGAGCTGCAGGCGTTCCTTAGCTCCTGCAGCACGCCACCATCTGCCACCAACACCGCGACGGCCGGCGCGGTGTACACCCGCAAGCCGGACTTCCGGCTCCTCATCGGCATCCTGACCGTCCCCGACTTGTACGAGCGGCGCCACCTCCTCCGCATGGTCTACGGCGTGCAGCTCCCATCCCTCACCGCGCAGATCGACGTCCGCTTCGTCTTCTGCCGCCTCCAGACGGACGACCAGCGGGTCTTCGTCCCGCTCGAGATCCTAATGCACGGCGACATCATCGTTCTCGACGGCTGCAGGGAGAACATGGACGGTGGCAAGACGCACGCATTCTTCTCCGCCGTGGCCTCCCTCTACGCCGACGCGCCCTACGACTACGTGATGAAGGCCGACGACGACGTCTTGTTCCGGCTACCGGAGCTCGCGGCGTCGCTGGGGGCCATGCCGAGGCAGGACACCTACTACGGCGCCCTCATACCCTGCGCCAGCATGGACACGAGGAACAGGAGGGGGTACATGTCCGGCATGGGGTACGCGCTGTCGTGGGACCTGGTGGACTGGATTGCGAGCGCGAGGAATGTGACGAGGGGACGCACCGTTGGGTTCGAGGACAGGAGGACCGGCGAGTGGCTGAGTCTGGGCGGGAAGGGGAAGAACAGGTTCAACGCCAAGCCCGCCATGTATGATCACCCCCTCTCGGTGCCGGTCACCAAGTGCAACCACGAGCTCGTGCCGGAAACCATCGCCCTGCACCGCCTCAAGGACAACCCGCGCTGGGCGGAAGCGCTCAGATACTTCAACTTCACCGCCGGCCTCAAGTCCTCCAAGTTCTACAAGATCCACTCTAGCTAGTTCTTGCCTTCTTGCTCGCTGATGTCATGTGAGGGACTTCTTGCATTTTAAAAGAGGATATTCAATTAATTCTAATCGTGTCAATATTCTTTTTGGATAAATAAGTACGGAAGTAATTAAATTGAGCATGCTAAAGGTTGTTCATGCTAATGCTGTCTGTGATTGAGTGATTAGCCAATGATGAGGTGTTGAAAGAACATTGCTACCCGAGTTAATCTGGAAGGTTTCAGTTCCTCCGGCCGAACCCCGGCGGGGCTCCTTCATCTTCTTCGGGCCTGCTTCTCTTGGATGGTGAACGAGAGGTGGTTTCAAAGGGTCGAGAGAGCCAATGGTGCAAAGGGTCGAGAGAGCCAATGGTGTATTCACGGCAAAACGTGTTCACTTGATCGGCGTATATATAATCTACTACCTTCGTTAAGTATTGTATAAGGTCTCTCGAAATTTGAGCCAAATTTTAGCTGTAAATTAACTAGCAAAATAAAACTTATTTGTTATAAAAAATTATACCGCTAGCAACTTCTTTAAAATAAAAATTCGATGGTATAAGTTATGTAACATTTAATTTGTATTTAATATGTTAAATTCATAGTTAAATTGGGCTTAAATTTTGAGGAAGGCTTATAATTCCTAACGGAGGCAGTACGATACAGTTCCAAGGGACCGTGTGATGAGGGTCGGGTTCTGGATCCATGTCTTTCCTTGTATGGCTATGCCTTTTTATCTCTCGAACAACTCAGTTTGAACAGCTATATACGCTTTCACTCCACTCAGGGAACAACATCTAGGGTTGATGGCTTGCAACAACAAGTGAATTGTTTTCACAGCGGATGTCTCCGTTTATCCCTCAGAAGCAACGTCGATTCACTGGTGGTGTCCACTCTAGCCAGCGTGCTGCTCCTCCGAGCAGCACGCCCTTTTTTTTTTTTTTTTTTTTTTTTTTTTTGCGAAGAAGGATCTGATTGCATTAACCAAGATTCTTACAGAAAAGCCCAGAAACAAAGAAGATTACAAAGAGGTCCTTCTGAGCTTTGGCCTCGTCTCCGTCGAGCAAGCCGCTGCGCCGGCGAAACCCGCCGCTTTTCCTCCGAAAGCTTGGACTGGGAGGACTCCCCTTGCGACCAGGAAGTCGACGCTCCTCGGTACCTGAGCACCTCCACCCTGCACGACAGGCGACGACGCCATCTCGGTCACCTGCAACCACACCTTCAAGGACAACAACAGCCGACGCCGCCATCACTCGGCCACCGGCACAGGGACACCACGGACCACAGCTCCGACGAGCCGCAGTCGCGCAAGGGACAGCAGGTCCGCTTCGACGCTCCACCGGAGCAGCCAGAGCGGAGGAGAGGAGTGCTGCCCACCAAAAGCAATCCGACCACGCCGCCGCCTCCACAGTGCCGCCGGCAGCCACACCACTACACCCTACGCTATATACACGACGTGATCCGTCGATTCCCCATCCTCCCGCCGCCGGAGCGGCCGCCGGAGGGTGAGGGATCGACCGGATCGACGCCGGCGAGGTGGGAGGAGTGGAGGTTGTCACAAATCGCCTCGATCTACTGTAGATGGGGAACGAGGAGCGGTCCAACTCGCTGTCTTATTCCTGGTAAGGCCTTCCGAGCAGCACGCCCTTGGTATATCATTAATGTGTATATTTGGTTCGAAGTTCACAGTCATAGTTTTTTGAGATGAATCAGGTCGTCGGTGCAAGGGGTCAACAATAGGGTGCCCTTTACACTATTTTAGTGCAAAAATTGAACTCACTTTTGGAAAAATGATGATGTCATCACAAAAGCTGGTTCATTTTGTTGTACTAAAGAGGGTAGAGGGTACCTTTATGTTATCCCACTTGCATCTATGTTCAGAAGCGCTTTGACATTGTTCGTGGACCAGTCGAGTATTGAAAACCCGAGATCCCATGGCAAATAATGACATATTGCATTATTTTGCATAACATGATCAATGAAGATGAGAGAGACACGCCAAAGACCTTTAGGTACATCTCGAATGGAGACCTTGTTCAACCTGAGCATGATGCAAACACGATCCACAAGTTCCTAGAAATGCACCGACGCATAGAGAACCCGGATGCACATGTGAAAGTGCATGGATCCCCCATGTGTGGTTTTGGTAATTAATGACAATCCCTATGGACTAATGTTTGCATTGAGTTATATTTGTAGGAGTTGTCCATAGGCAATTCTTGAACCATATGTTGGCTTCAAGGTTGCAATAAGAAGAAATTGATGAAGGATATCAAGTGTCAAGTATGTCTTGAAGATGAAAATGAAGTGAGCCCTCAAGTTACTTCAAGACATCAACATGATGAAGAATGAAGAAATAAAGTGCAAGTTCAAGATGAGCCATCTCGAAGAGATCCTTTGCTTGAGTCTTGCCATCCATATGGTGATCATGGATATGTGAAGATGCGCCGAAGAAGAAGCTCTCCCATGGTGGATTATGGGGGAGCAATCCACATGGTGGTCATGGTTATGTGAAGATGCGCCGAAGAAGAAGCTCTCCCATGGTGGATTATGGGGGAGCAATCCACAAGACTTCGTCAAGCAAGCACAAGCAGGAAAGGCGTTCCATCTTGTTGAGGTCAAGATCGTCGTCATCGAGCTCAAGTGGAATGCGCAAGTATAAGGTTTGCTCTTGATAGGGTTTGTTTCTCACCGGTCTCATAGTGTAGTTGGAGACCGGTTTATAGTTTAGTTGCCGTACTATCAAGAGGGCTCTCGAGTGAGTAACTCGATCGTATCGTTCGGAGAGAGCTCAAACCTTTGCATCCTTGCATCATCTTTCTTGGTTGTTATTTGGACCTTATCCATGTGATGTTTTAGAGCTTGTGCTTATTCTCATGACAAGCTCTAGTTCATCGAAAACGGATTTCGCATAGATCACTTGTTGCGTTTTCGAGTTTGGTTCATCATCTTTCTTGGTTTTATTTGGATCTTATCCATGTGATGTTTTAGAGCTTGTGCTTATTCTCATGACAAGCTCTAGTTCATTGAGAATGGTTTTTGCATGGGCAACTTGTTGCATTTTCGAGATTGGAGGTTTTACCGGTATGTCTTTTTTAGATAGGTCAAACCTTTCATCATTTGTTTCTATCCTCCCTTGTTGGACTATGATGGTTTCCTGCATGATCTTGTAGAGCTTGTTCCTAGCTTCAAAACAAGCCCAAGATCATCAAAATCGGAGTCCGGATGCTAAAGTTATGCCCGTTTTAGTTTTGGTGTTTCTGCAGTTTTCTGGGGGGGCGGATAATCCGGCCCGAATGACCAAAACTGGGACAATATCCGGCCAAATATCCGGCCCGAGCCAGGGGCGATTTCGGGGGCGGATAATCCGGCCCGGGGGCGGATTTTCCGGCCTGGGAGGTCCCAAACGGTCATATTTCGTTGGGAGGGGGTATATAAGACCCCCTTCTTCCTCCTTGGGCTGGTTGGTTCACTTTCTCTCTCTCCCCTCCATTGTTGTACTTCAAAGCTTGCCCTAGTTCTTGATTCCTCCCATGATTCTTGCATATTCTTGAGGGAAAAGAGAGAGGAGATCTAGATCTACATTTCTACCAATCAAATCCATCTCTTTGTGAGTGGAACTCTCTAGATCTTGATCTTGGTGTTCTTTGTGAATTCATTTGTTCTTCCTCTCTTATTCCCCCAATAGCTTTTGTAGCTTTGTTGGAATTTGAGAGAGAAGGACTTGAGCATCTTTGTGGTGTTCTTGCCATTGCATTTGGTGCATCGGTTTGAGTTCTCCACGGTGATTCGTGGTGGTGAAAGCAAGAAGGTTGTTACTCTTGGGTTCTTGGAACCCTAGACGGATTCTAGGCCTTTGTGGCGATTTGTTGGGAGCCTCCAATTAAGTTGTGGATGTGTGCCCCAATCTTTGTGTAAGGCCCGGTTTCCGCCTCGAAGGAAATCCCTTAGTGGAACCGTGACCTAGGCCTTTGTGGCGAGGGTCACCGGAGATTTAGGTGAGGCGCCTTCGTGGCGTTCGGTGTGTGGTGTGAGTACCGCATCTTGGGGTGAGGCCTTTGTGGCGTTGGTGTGCATCGAGCAACCACACCTCAAGGTGAGCCTCTTGTGGCGTTCGGGAGCACTAAGCAACCGCACCTCTCCACCGGAGATTAGCACTCGCAAGAGTGTGAACTCCGGGATAAATCATCGTCTCCCGCGTGCCTCGGTTATCTCTATACCCGAGCTCTTTACTTATGCACTTTACCTTGTGATAGCCTTTGTGCTTGAAGTTATATATATCTTGCTATCACATACTTGCTTGTATTGCTTAGCATAAGTTGTTGGTACACATAGGTGAACCATTGCTTAGAATAAGTTGTTGGTGCACATAGGTGAACAATAGTATATAGGCTTTGGGCTTGACAAAGTAAACGCTAGTTTTATTCCGCATTTGTTAAGCCCATCTCGTAAAAGTTTTAAATCGCCTATTCACCCCCCCCCCTCTAGGCGACATCCGTGTCCTTTCAATTGGTATCAGAGCAAGGTCTCTCATTCTTAGGCTTCACCGCCTTGAGAGTAAAGATGTCGGCTAGAGGATTAGTGCACGATAACACTCTTATATTAGATGGTACAAATTATGATGTTTGGAAAATTTGCATGCTTAGTCATTTTCGGGACATTGACCCTCATATGGAGAAAATTGTAGATATAGGTTTTTCTCCTCCTATGGATTCACAAAATCTATCATTAGAGGATGAGAAAAATTTATATCTCAATTCTCGAGCTTCTTATGTTCTTATGAATGCTTTGAGAGATGTAGGTCTTTTTCCATACTTGCCTTTTTGGAGCGCTCATGAGTTATGGACAAAGATTCAAGATAAATATGATGTGTCCAATATTATTGAGGATGATTGTATTGCTTCCACTTCCGGCCGTGATGAGTTCTTATCTTCATCCACTTCACCAAAGTGTGGTAAGACACAAGGTAATGATATGGTGAGTGGTGATGAAAATTGCAATGTTGATATTGAGCTTACTATTGATGATTCTTCATCTCTATCTCATTGCAATGCTTCATCTTTGGACTTAAACACATCTAGCACTAGAAATGATTTACATGCTTGTGTTGATAGTCCTTGCATATCATGTGTAAGTTGCTTGAATAAATCTCATAATGATATGCTTGATTTGTCTTGTGGCCATGATAAAAATGATTCTATTTCCTCTAGTTGTTGTGTGTCTAACAATGTAGAGGAAACCAAGGATTCTATTAGTCAAGATAAGATCTTGAAAGGAGCCTCAAGTAACTCCTCATCTTTATCTCACGGTCCTCATATATGCCTTATGGCCAAGGGTTCCACGGTACCTCCTACCATGGAACCTAATATGTCTCGTGGTGATAAGGATGAGGATGAATATGAAGAAGAGGATTGGGTTGTCTCTCTACGTGATAAGGGTGAGAGCGTATTCAAGGTTATTTGCAAAAATAAAATTGCTAGCACTCACTTCTTTGAAATCTTGACTACCGCTATTGAGAGCCAAAAACTTATTTGGATGCATGAGAACACCATTGATAAAAAGGGTGCTCTTGAACGAGAGTATGCCAATGATGTAGCATCCTTAAAGAATGATCTTGAAGAAGAACAAGATACCGTAGCCTCTCTAGAGGAGCAACTTGAAACCCTTGAGGTGTCTCAAAATGAAATATTTGCTAAACTCACTAAAGAAAGAGACCATGCTAAAGCTAAATTAAAATTGCTTAAAAATGAAAAGTCCAAAGTTGGTGTTGGTCATGATAAACTTGTTAAGGATCTAGATGATCTAGACAAGGCCCACAAGGCCTTGGAGAGCGAACACTCTATCCTCACCAAGTCATATGAGCAACTACAAGCTTCATATTTAAAAGAGCATGCTATGTTACCCTCTCTTCTTGATATGTCTTGTGATGATGCTTGTGCTACTAACTCTACTTCTTGTGAAGCATCTATCTTGAAGGAGAATGTTGAGCTAAGGGCTCAACTTGATTTGCTAACTAGCAATTATGGGAAATTGGAAGAAAATCATGGAAAGCTTGCTAGCTCCCATGAGGATCTTCTAGCCTCTCATGATAGGCTAAAGTTAGCTCATGAGGCTATCATATCTAAGGCAACACCTTGTGAGCCTCATGTGGGTACTAGCACTACTACTCAAAATGTTATATTGCCATGTGCTAGTCCTAGTAATTCATCCACTCATAATATTGCTAAATCTTGTGATGAATTATCTTCCTTGCCTTCTTGCTCTAACAATGAAGGTTCTACTTCCTCTAGTACTTGTGTTGTTACTAACCATGTAGAGGAAATCAAAGAGCTCAAGGCTCAAGTCACTTCTTTGAAGAATGACTTGGTAAAGAGTCATGAAGGGAAATGCAAACTTGACACGATGTTAAGTGTGCAAAAATCCCCCAATGACAAGAGTGGACTTGGATTCAAATCCAACAACAAGAACAAGTCCAACAACAACAAGAAGAAGGGCCAAGTACAAGTCAAAGACCCGGCCAAGATTGTTTGCTTCAAGTGCAAAATTGAAGGGCACCATGTTAGATCTTGCCCTTTGAAGAAGAAGCAAAAAGGGAATCGGCCTCAAGCTCAAACTCATATTCAACCTCAAGTTGAAGAAATTCCACTTCCCAAGAAGAATCAAGCCAATACTCCCATTGTGGAGAAATCTAGTGAGAAGAAGGAGAGGAAAAGAACTTGCTACATATGCCGTGAGAAGGGCCACATCTCCTATTTTTGCACTATTGGTACCTCATCCAACTCTATCTCCATTGATGATGTTTATTCTCTTCGTAAGGATGAGGGTGGCAATGTGTTTGCCAAATATGTTGGTGCTCAAAGTGGTGTCAAGAAAAGAACCATTTGGGTTGCCAAGCCTATTGTGACTAACCTCTTAGGACCCAACTTAGTTGGGGACCAACAATCCAAAACTTGATCAATAGGTGCTTGTTGGAGGGCATTGGAGACTTGGCTACATCATGAAGAATTAAGGGATCTTCATCATTTATACTATCTCAAGCCAAGTCTTTTGGTTATCTTACTTCTATCATACACCCAATGTTCCTCCTTGCGGTAACATGTGCTCAACTCATTTATATTGAAAGTTACTCACCCCTTTGCATGTGTTAGTTTTGTTCCTAACATGTGTTTGTATATGTTGTGCATCCTACTTGTTTTTCTTGAGAAATCAAGTTTATGTATGTTAGGTTGCACACCATGTATTTGTGCTTGTGTTGGAGCCTCTTTGCATCTTGTTGTATCTTATATGGCTCTTATGAGAGATTAATGGACTATAACATTTTGGGGGAGTGATATGCCTTTAGGAATTTCACAATCCTAACAATGTGTGTACATGAGGAATATCACTTAGAATTGATATTGCAAGATTATCTAGTCTCTATGTGGTATGTCATCTTCATGAGAAATTCAAATTCTAATGTTCATTAATATCTCTAGTTGGATCTTATTTGCCTCTTGTGAAAATAAATTCCTTATCACATTATGGGGGAGTAATAAGCTTTGTGCATATTACAAGCCTAGGAAATGTGAACATTTGAGGTTGTGTCACATAGAATTGATATTGTAAATTATCTCTCATATGTGACATGTTTTCTCAAACAAGTCCCAATTTGCTTAAATGGCTTCATTGCTAATATCTTTGTGGATCTTATTTGTGAAAGTGGTCCTTAGCATGGTTTTTCACAATGTGTCTCTCAATACATTTTTGGAAAACCATATGCTTCAAGTCATTCTATTAATTGCTTTGCATGTTGGTATGAATACTATTAATTGCTTTGCATGTTGGTATGAATACTATTAATTTCTTTGCATGTTGGTATGAATACTATTAATTGCTTTGCATGATGGTATGACTAATTGAAGCTATCAAGAAACTCTCTTTGCATGATGGTTAACTCTTATCTTTTACCATATGCTTTATTTGGTGTATATATGATCTTACATATACTTACAAACTACCACCGGGAAATATTTCCTAATACCTTGTGTCCTAGGACAATTGGCAATCTATTATGAGGTAGAAATTTATTGATCATATTTACATTGGCTCTTGTGTTTAAATTGTCTTATTTATTGCCATGAATTTATTGTGCTTTGACTCCCATGTGTCTTCCTTGCATCTTATGGATCTAAGTTGTCTATTCAAACTTTCTTAACATTGTTAGAAGATATAGGTAGCGTGATGATCCTAGTTTTGTGCATTTTGTATTCATATAAAAAATCCTAGATAATGCACCAAACATGGGGGAGCTCTTCTATATTATTAGAATGCTTAACATCTCTTGATCTTTATCAAAAAATTTGGTTTTGGGAGACATAAATTTTCTTTTTGGTACTTTGTGCCATCATAAAAAGTGTCGAGGATTTGGTTTATTTGTTGGAACCTTGCTCTCTTGGGAGTTGGTTATCTCATTCCTTTGTGCTTAGGTTTAATTAGCTTCTTATAATGAGATAAGTCTTTGGAGTCAATCTTGTGTTGATTTGATTCTTTGATATAATTTGGACAACCATTGTCTCTTGGTTTATTTGGTGTTTTGTCCAGATTGTATCTTCCTTTGGTTCTTGAAAGTATTGTGCATGCATATTTAATATATGTATATCTTATGGCATGTGTCACTTTCTTTGATCCAATATATAGGGTAAACTCCATCAAATCCTAATTTGACTAAGATGTGCATGAAATTCAATTTCATATCTATATGCACATAGAATTGTGGAGTTTGTCCTATATGTTGTAGTGTACCTAACTACTTCGGACCCAATTAGTTTGGGGACCATTTTGTACTTACCTTTGTGTTAGGTACAATGGATATGCATTGAATGCTTGTCTCACTCTTGGAAAGAAGTGGTGACTCAATGGTAACGTGAGGCAAGCTAGGATGATCAACGAACACATATCTACTACATCCACACCAATGCTATCTTGGTAACAAGTATCTTCTCATGCATACTTTTCTTGTATCCAACCTTATGGTTGCATCTTGGCATGAATCTCTTGATTTGCAAATGTTGTGCTTCTTGCAAAAGTCTTAATGAAACCTCTTTATTGTGAATGTGAGTAATTTGAGATGAGTGCATTTGTTGGGAAGTATTTTAAATCATGCTCATGATTCATCCATCCCAACTATGCCTATCTAGAAATTTTGTTGCATATCAATTCCTCAAGGCTCTCACATGTGCAATATAGATGAAAGTGCAAATTTAGTTACTTCTTTTGGTATCCCCGTTTGTGATACTTGTTGCCTTTCTCAAATGCATCCCAACTATCTTCTATCCCTTGTTGATATTTGTGATGTATTTTAGTTGTTTGTGGTTGAAGTTCATGAATGTACAATAAGATAAAATTGAGCCTTTGGCCATGTTATTAAGCAAAAATTCTTATTGGTATATTGCATGACTTCGTCTTGGATATCATACTATTTTTCTTGCGTATCTATTTTATGTGTGCATGTTTCTTTGTGGATAAATATCTTTGTGATATTGCCCACTTAGAGAAACTTATACACATAAGAGATGATACATCTCCTTTTGATATCTTATTTATTTATTGCGTGTTGATTGGTCATGCTAAGCAATATAATTCATTGAAGACTATGATGATGCTTTTTGCTCATCCTTGTAATAGTCTTATAATATGCTTTATCATGCCTTTCACATATCCTCTTGGTTGAGCCTTTTTATTATGGTGCCTCTTACTTGTTGCTCAACTATTTGTTTGTTGCAAGTGTTAAGCTTATTTCTCTATCTATGATCTATTCCAAATGTTTGTGTTTTAAATGGTAATGAGGGAGTGAGGATTCCATGTTATGCATATTGTATTCAAATACAACATTTTAATTTATGCATGTACCTTGGGGAGCTTCCTCATTTAATTTAGAGCACTATCTTTTGGTGATCATTAGAGTTTGATTCACTTGGTATATTTTGTTTTTGAATGATATTATGGGAGTGATGATTCCATGTTTGTGCACTTTATACTCCAATGCAAATTGTCTTGTTTTGTGCACAAACCTTGGGGAGCTTCCTCATATTATTTAGAGCAATCTTCTTGATCTTATCATAATATCTATCTTTCTTTTGGTATCTTCTTTGTGGTTCATTTGGTTGCTTGCTTCATTTGTTGAAGCTTCTTGACTTTGTTATCTTTTTGCAATCTTTGATCCTATCTATGGTGTGATTCCTTCCGAATATTCGTAATTGGATATGTGCATTTGATTCCACTCAAATTATGAGAAATGCACACGCTATGGAGGAACTCTCACTATATTGGCCTTCTAAATTTTTCACCCATTTCGGAAATTGGTGCCAATGGGGGAGAAGTTTGGAGGGTTTAAGGGAATTTGGTTATGTCTTTGCTTTGTGCTTAAGCATGTGCCTTTATTGCATTGCATCTTATTGCTTTGCATAGTTGAATATTTAGAGGAAACTCCACTAGGCTTTGAATGCCAATATATGCAATGAAAGTCAAGATCATTCACACATGCATATATTATGGGGGAGTTTGCTCTATATATTCAACTTATTTGTTACTTCAATTCCTTATATAAACCCTCTCAAAGAGATTGTCATCAATTACCAAAATGGGGGAGATTGAAAGTGCATGGATCCCCCATGTGTGGTTTTGGTAATTAATGACAATCCCTATGGACTAATGTTTGCATTGAGTTATATTTGTAGGAGTTGTCCATAGGCAATTCTTGAACCATATGTTGGCTTCAAGGTTGCAATAAGAAGAAATTGATGAAGGATATCAAGTGTCAAGTATGTCTTGAAGATGAAAATGAAGTGAGCCCTCAAGTTACTTCAAGACATCAACATGATGAAGAATGAAGAAATAAAGTGCAAGTTCAAGATGAGCCATCTCGAAGAGATCCTTTGCTTGAGTCTTGCCATCCATATGGTGATCATGGATATGTGAAGATGCGCCGAAGAAGAAGCTCTCCCATGGTGGATTATGGGGGAGCAATCCACATGGTGGTCATGGTTATGTGAAGATGCGCCGAAGAAGAAGCTCTCCCATGGTGGATTATGAAAGTCAAGATCATTCACACATGCATATATTATGGGGGAGTTTGCTCTATATATTCAACTTATTTGTTACTTCAATTCCTTATATAAACCCTCTCAAAGAGATTGTCATCAATTACCAAAATGGGGGAGATTGAAAGTGCATGGATCCCCCATGTGTGGTTTTGGTAATTAATGACAATCCCTATGGACTAATGTTTGCATTGAGTTATATTTGTAGGAGTTGTCCATAGGCAATTCTTGAACCATATGTTGGCTTCAAGGTTGCAATAAGAAGAAATTGATGAAGGATATCAAGTGTCAAGTATGTCTTGAAGATGAAAATGAAGTGAGCCCTCAAGTTACTTCAAGACATCAACATGATGAAGAATGAAGAAATAAAGTGCAAGTTCAAGATGAGCCATCTCGAAGAGATCCTTTGCTTGAGTCTTGCCATCCATATGGTGATCATGGATATGTGAAGATGCGCCGAAGAAGAAGCTCTCCCATGGTGGATTATGGGGGAGCAATCCACATGGTGGTCATGGTTATGTGAAGATGCGCCGAAGAAGAAGCTCTCCCATGGTGGATTATGGGGGAGCAATCCACAAGACTTCGTCAAGCAAGCACAAGCAGGAAAGGCGTTCCATCTTGTTGAGGTCAAGATCGTCGTCATCGAGCTCAAGTGGAATGCGCAAGTATAAGGTTTGCTCTTGATAGGGTTTGTTTCTCACCGGTCTCATAGTGTAGTTGGAGACCGGTTTATAGTTTAGTTGCCGTACTATCAAGAGGGCTCTCGAGTGAGTAACTCGATCGTATCGTTCGGAGAGAGCTCAAACCTTTGCATCCTTGCATCATCTTTCTTGGTTGTTATTTGGACCTTATCCATGTGATGTTTTAGAGCTTGTGCTTATTCTCATGACAAGCTCTAGTTCATCGAAACGGATTTCGCATAGATCACTTGTTGCGTTTCGAGTTTGGTTCATCATCTTTCTTGGTTTTATTTGGATCTTATCCATGTGATGTTTTAGAGCTTGTGCTTATTCTCATGACAAGCTCTAGTTCATTGAGAATGGTTTTTGCATGGGCAACTTGTTGCATTTTCGAGATTGGAGGTTTTACCGGTATGTCTTTTTTAGATAGGTCAAACCTTTCATCATTTGTTTCTATCCTCCCTTGTTGGACTATGATGGTTTCCTGCATGATCTTGTAGAGCTTGTTCCTAGCTTCAAAACAAGCCCAAGATCATCAAAATCGGAGTCCGGATGCTAAAGTTATGCCCGTTTTAGTTTTGGTGTTTCGCAGTTTTCTGGGGGCGGATAATCCGGCCCGAATGACCAAAACTGGGACAATATCCGGCCAAATATCCGGCCCGAGCCAGGGGCGATTTCGGGGGGCGGATAATCCGGCCCGGGGGCGGATTTTCCGGCCTGGGAGGTCCCAAACGGTCATATTTCGTTGGGAGGGGGTATATAAGACCCCCTTCTTCCTCCTTGGGCTGGTTGGTTCACTTTCTCTCTCTCCCTCCATTGTTGTACTTCAAACCTTGCCCTAGGTCGGGATCCCTCCCCTGATGCTTGCATATTCTTGAGGGAAAAGAGAGGAGATCTAGATCTACATTTCTACCAATCAAATCCATCTCTTTGTGAGTGGAACTCTCTAGATCTTGATCTTGGTGTTCTTTGTGAATTCATTTGTTCTTCCTCTCTTATTCCCCCAATAGCTTTTGTAGCTTTGTTGGAATTTGAGAGAGAAGGACTTGAGCATCTTTGTGGTGTTCTTGCCATTGCATTTGGTGCATCGGTTTGAGTTCTCCACGGTGATTCGTGGTGGTGAAAGCAAGAAGGTTGTTACTCTTGGGTTCTTGGAACCCTAGACGGATTCTAGGCCTTTGTGGCGATTTGTTGGGAGCCTCCAATTAAGTTGTGGATGTGTGCCCCAATCTTTGTGTAAGGCCCGGTTTCCGCCTCGAAGGAAATCCCTTAGTGGAACCGTGACCTAGGCCTTTGTGGCGAGGGTCACCGGAGATTTAGGTGAGGCGCCTTCGTGGCGTTCGGTGTGTGGTGTGAGTACCGCATCTTGGGGTGAGGCCTTTGTGGCGTTGGTGTGCATCGAGCAACCACACCTCAAGGTGAGCCTCTTGTGGCGTTCGGGAGCACTAAGCAACCGCACCTCTCCACCGGAGATTAGCACTCGCAAGAGTGTGAACTCCGGGATAAATCATCGTCTCCCGCGTGCCTCGGTTATCTCTATACCCGAGCTCTTTACTTATGCACTTTACCTTGTGATAGCCTTTGTGCTTGAAGTTATATATATCTTGCTATCACATACTTGCTTGTATTGCTTAGCATAAGTTGTTGGTACACATAGGTGAACCATTGCTTAGAATAAGTTGTTGGTGCACATAGGTGAACAATAGTATATAGGCTTTGGGCTTGACAAAGTAAACGCTAGTTTTATTCCGCATTTGTTAAGCCCATCTCGTAAAAGTTTTAAATCGCCTATTCACCCCCCCCCTCTAGGCGACATCCGTGTCCTTTCAACATGGTCAACTACAAAATGATCTTATTGAGCATCGCTGTCGTCTCCATGGCGGGTAGTTATCACTACGGGAAAAATGGCACTGCCATGCGGCGCGTCTTTGCCATGCGCCTGCGCATGGTAAAGAAGTCTTTGCCATGCGATGGCACGAAACTGCATGACAAAGAATGGCTGCATGGCAAAGAATAAAGGAAAACACACGGCAAAGACCTCTGGATGGCAAAGATCCCTCAGGGCGCACGATAAAGAAAATGTCGACGGCAAAGCCGTATCAAGGCGCACGGCAAAGCCGCCGAACACAGCAAATCACAATAGGAATCGCCGTGCCTGGTGTTTTTAATGAACGCACAACAAAGCAAGCATTTGCCTAGTGTTTTTAACAAACGCACGACAAAGAAGCCTTTGCCTAGTGTAAGCACACGGCAAAATTTAAAAACTGGATTTCTTCTCAGCTCAAAGGCGTGGTATAGTTATCAACAAACAAACACTTAGCCACACTTAGCCCAGTGGTAAGGTTACACGCTTTCCCTACTCTGCATCCTACGTTCAAATTCCAGATTGGTCAGTTTTGGCCTTTTTTTTAGATAAAACATGTTTGGCACACGGCAAAGAACTGACCTTTACCGTGCAACGTTGGCGAGTCGCACGATAAAGAAGCCTTGGCCGTCAATAGCATTGACGTGCGGCGTCGCACGACAAAGCCTTTGCCATGCATATAGGGCCCCTTGCCGTGCAAATAATCGCACGGCAAAATCTTGTTTTCCCGTAGTGTATGTTTTTTTCACTTCTTTGGTTTGAAACAATTTATTTAGTTCATTCATTTGGTTTGTAATAATTAATAATTTAATTTGTTACATTTAGTTCGGTTTGGTTTATTACACACTTTGATTCATTTGGTTTGATTCGCAAAATTCTGTTTTGCTCCTCTAAGTTGTTGGGGTTCGGATATGCGGAGCCAAATTTAAAGGAGCAAATATATGGCGCAAATACACATGGAGGTGTTTGCTCGAAAATAGCTAACGGAACCGGGTACGCGCGAGGTTGAAATGTGACCAATTAGAGAGCAGCAGGTGGCTGACACCATACGTATATCTATTATGTATATGTCTGTATTTTGCAAGTATTGCAACGTGTCTGACAACACGTTTGGCATTAACTTCTCTCCTCCTCCCGAGCAAGTCCTCCCAACCCATCCATCTGCTTCTTGCACGTACTGCTCGTGCTGGCGTCCGTTTTCTTCTTACAGATGCGTGCTCCGGCGAGGCGGCGGCGGCGCTGCTCAGCTTCAGGCTCACGTCCGTGGCGGACGGTCAGCCGCGCTCTCACGAGATGGACGTCCGGCGCCAGCGGTTCTTAAACCGTTTTTTAATTATTTGCCCAAATATTATCAACCATCTGAAGGTAATTTTTTTTTCTTTATTTGATATTTCAAAAAAACTTTGAATTCGAGCATGAGTAATTCACGATTTTGTGATTTGAGTACCTACCTCGTTTTGTACTCATTCTAAAATGTTCGGAGTCTACAGATTGTACTTAATTTTTTCTGCTCTTGCATTTTATTTGGGATAATCGAGCTCATGATTTGTTTTTTCGAGGAATAAGCTCATGATTTATATCATGGCATATCATTTTACACATGTTCAAATAACGCTAGTGATGTGGAAGATCCTAGAATCATCATCAAAGTGCAAGGAAGCGTGTATCGTTATTTTTGTGGGACGTGATAAATTTTGCTCACACACACAGTCTAAGCTGGTGCCAACCGGGGCGGTAGTGCGGGCGCTACCGCCCGAGGCGGGGCGTGAGCGGGGCGGTAGGCAGGCGAGATGGTAGCGTCGGGCGGTGGCGCGGGCGCCCGGCGTTAGGGCGCGGTACCGCCCGCCTATAGCCCGCGTTGGAGGCGAGAGTGGGGCGAGAGGGAGGCGATAGCGGTGCTAGTGGGGGCGATAGGGAGGCGGTAGGAAGACGGTAGGGAGGAGAGAGAAGTGAGAGCTGGACCTATAGCCCGTGCACTGGCACCGTGGAGTGAGAGTGATGCGAGAGTGGGGTGAGAGTGAGAGAAAAGCTGACGTGGCGAGGCTATAATAGGGTGGTGCAATGGCACCAGCCAATTCCATTTGTGAATGCTCCATATGATCCATGGATCCCTCGGGAGAGGAAGCCCAATGTACACACACACACACACCTTTGCCCTAAAACCTTTCTTTTGCTTTTGCGCACCACGACAAAACAATGAACATTCCACTTTCTTGCCGTAGGCACCAGCGCCGCACCACAAGTCCACAACCCAGCCGCCGCCATGGCATCCTCCCGGACCTCAGCATCCTGCTCACCGGACAACCTCCTCGACGAACCCACCCGCGCCCAAGCTGCCCGCACCAGCGCCGACGGGAGCGGCGACGACGTCTCCGCCCTGCCCGAGCGGGTCACCTCGCGGCTGCGCGCCCGGAAAACTCTGAGAGACATCTGCAAGAGGTACTCGATCCCCGACGACTTCGCCCCGCTCCTCGCCGGCGACCTCTCCTCGTGCTCTCCCCCGCCGCCAGGATCCGTCTGCGTGTACGTCGACGCGCTGGACGCCGGGTTGCGCCTCCCCCTCCACCCCTTCTTCGGCACGGTGCTCACCCACTTCGGCCTCGCCCCGGGCCAGCTCGCGCCCAACGGGTGGCGAGCCCTGGCCGGATTCGTCGTCCTCTCCCACTTCGCCGGCGTGGCGCCGTCGCTGGCCGTGTTCCGGCACTTCTTCTCGCTCTGCCCGTTCCCGCCGCACCGGCTCTACACCATCCGCGGCAAGGACGCCGCCGGGCTGCTCTTCGCCCGGATCGGCGGGAACAAATACAGGGCTTGGAAGGAGGACTTCTTCTTCCTGTCCTCAACGGCGCCGTGGCCGTGCCCGGTCGAGTGGGGGGAGCCTTACAGGTCCGCCACCTTCGAGCCCACGCTCACCGTCCCGGAGAAGGCCGTGGCGGAGCACCTGCTGCGCGCTCGAGGAAGCTCGCCGATTGATCTCACCACGTACCTCCTCGACTCCAACATGGCTGCAGCCAAGATCATCATCCTGCCACCACCAACCCCTCAAGGTGAAATTCAGAACTATTACTACATGCTGATGTGAATTGTGCTACTAATTCGTGATCTGGAATTCTGGATTCGTACTATGTGTATTCTCCCGTCCGTAGGGATGGGCAAGCCTTTCAAGGTCGCCACGGCCGCACTCGCACCGGCAGGGAAGGTGGTCTTGAAGAAGGAGCCTGACTTCAAGGTTTCGCCTTGCGCGCCATCGCTTGGGAAGAAGAGGAAGCCGGCGGAGGAGGACCACGAGAGCTCGGCGTCGGACACCTCCTGCCCCTGGAAGCCGTCGACAAGCAAAGATGACGGGAAACAGCGAGGCCGCGACGGCCACTGGATTGCGGCGAGGAGGATGCTGCAGGGCGTCGTCACACCGTTGAGGCAGCGCGAGCTGGCTGCGTGCAGGCCGGCCGACGTCGTCACCTCGAGCTACGTGTCACTGCTCCAGGTGAACTACGAATCAATTTCCGCCACTGAGCACTAAGCACCATGTGTGCGTGATCTGATGTTCTGGATTGATCGACATGTCAATGTGTCTGGATGGGCCGGGTGCGTAGACGGCGAACGAGGTGGCGTTCTCGCTGGGCTACGCTCTGGAGCTGGAGGACAAGCTGAGGGCGCGCGAGCGGGAGGCCGACACGCTGCGGTCGGAGCTGCGCAGGGCGAAGGCCGAGCTCTCCCAGAGCAAGGCGCCGGCGCTGCGGGCGGAGCTGCACACGGCGAAGGTCGAGCTCGCCCAGACGAAGGCGGATGTGCTGGTGGCGCGAGAGGAGGCGGACGCGCTGCGGTCGGAGCTGCGCAGGGCGAAGGCCGAGCTCGCCAACGCGGACGCGCTGCGAGCGGAGCTGCGCGGGGCGAAGGCTGAGCTCGCCCAGACGATGGCGGACGCGGAGAGGGCCAAGGCGGCGGCGTCGCGCGCGCTGGTGGGGCGGGAGCTGATGGGGTACGAGCGCGGCTTGGCGGACATGAAGCGAGCCGCGCTACACCGCTACCCGCTGCTTGATCCGGCGAACCTGGTCGTGCGGCTCCATGGCCCCCGTTAGCTCCGGGAACGGCCTGATCGCCATGTCGCCCGATGCCCTACCCACGTCGACGTCGATCGGAATCTCGGATCCACCTGCATGTTCTTGAGACGCGCTTCTAGGCTTTGTCTTCAGGCGTTCTTGGTGCGCCTGTCCATGGATCTTAGTAGAATCTATATTTATTGGGACTATTATTAGATAGTATCAAATACTTTGAGAGGAAAGTATTTCATATTTCCAGAGTTGTTTTACATGCGTATTTCAGGAGTTGTGATCCAAACTGAGTAACCCATATGGCCATTTCGTGTGACGCAAATTTGTAGACATTTTCACTAATTAGCAAATAGCGAAGCTTTCGAAAAACTTTTTGGCTCAGGTTTTCTACTCTTCTTACCATAGTTGGGTAAGAAAATTCTGTTCCAGTAGTGGTTCGTTAGGAGTGTGAGACTCACTAACAAAATCTGGTACTTTTCGTTGCTATCTCAACTACTAGCATGGTGGCCTCGTAAATACGAGAGCATCATCCTTAAATTGTCAAAAGGGTTTCAAAATTTTATGGTTCAGCATGTTCACATTATGTGTGTAAATTTGAAAGTAGCATACAATTCCATAGCCATCACAAATGATATCCCAAATATATTAACTTTTGTAGGAAATAGTATTTGGACACGATGTTTCTACACCTGGGTGCATATGCACCCTTTATTTGAAATGCATTTTGAACATATTTAAAAATATCAAACAAATACAAAAAGAATTGTTGGTTTTATGTGATACTTTAGGTGCACACATAGAAATGTGCCTCTACATTAAACTCAGTCATATAATCAGATTTCAGGACGAGTTGTGTCGTGTTATGTATATATAAAATCTAACACACAAAATTTACTTACGAGTAGTTGCCTGCACCGGGCTGCATGTGAGAGCTCTAGTGCACACACCTAGCTAGTGAAATGCATCAATCAATTTTGAAAAAGATTAGCCTTATATCTCAACATAAGGTTGCACATGCTGCTCATATATATTCTCCTCATCATAATTTTGATCGTAAAAACCATCCAAGATGATCCTAACCGGCTGCTGGATAAATCGGTAAAGGTCGAGCGGCAGCAAGGGGAGTCCGCGAGCATGCGCCTTTTTTTTTGGCCTTGTAAGTGAATTGTGATAGCCTACCTAGTTTTTTTTTTCTCGGATTGAATCTTCCACGTTCAGCCTAGGGCATCTAACACTTCTTTTTCACAATGGCTAGCGTACTTTTTTGTGTGGACCCAGCTAATAACCGAGCACACCCCTCATACGGATGTTGTGAAAATAAGTTGTGTCAACATAATTACGTGAACACTAAATTTGCACATTAGCTAGACATACTATTATTAGAGATAGAGTTTTGGGACCCGACTAGGACATGTGTAGTACTCCTAGTCGGTATAGAGTTCTATGGTCATACGATGTAATCTCTCCCTATCTCCCCGATCTCTCCCTGTACCAACTACTATATATACATGGCAATAGATAGCTCGGAAACTATCCGAGTAGATTGAAACTACCTAATCATATTGTGTTTCTATATGGTATCAGGCCGGCTCTTCCGCCGGTAATCCATCGCAAGCTTCGACGTCGCCGCCTGCTGGTTCTTCCCCAGCCGCCATGGCGTCCTCCTCCCAACCGCCGATCAACCTCGGCCTTCCTCCGCAAGAGCTTCTCACCAGAGATAATTACCCGATCTGGCGCTCCCAGGTCCTGCCCGCGATCCGCGGTGCGCAACTCGTCGGCCTCCTTGATGGCAGCGATGCTGCTCCGCCGACAGAAGTGGAGATCGTCCCCGCCGACAAAACCTCCGGCACTGCTGCCAAGATGGGGCCGAACCCTGACTACGCCTCTTGGCTGTCTCGCGATCAGATTGTCTTGTCCTACCTTCTGCAGTCGCTGTCTCGCGAGATTCTACCTCACGTTCACCGGATTGAACACACCGCCGGTGTCTGGCGCGCCCTTCAGGAGATGTTCGCCGCCCAGAACGAAGCCAAAATCAACAATCTGCTCGTTGCCCTTGCCAACACCAAGAAGTTGCAGATGACGACCTCGGAGTTCCTCTCCAAGATGCAAGGATTTGCAGATGATCTCATTGCTGCTGGCCATCCTCTCACCGATCGCCAGCTCGTCTCGTATATTCTCGCCGGACTTGGCGCTGACTACAATGCCCTGGTGGCCGCTCTCGGCGTTACGACGACGCCGATCACCCTGAGCCTTCTATTCTCTCATCTGCATGCGTATGATCAACGGCAGCTGATGCTCAATGGTCCCTCTCCACCGGAGTTCGAGACCTCTGCCAACGCCGCCGCTCGCCAATGGCGCCCACGATCTGCCAACAACAACTTCGCCCGCAACCGCGGTGACCGCGGTGACCGCGGTGATCGCGGCGATCGTGTCGACCGTGGCGACCGTGGGGAACGACGAGATTTCCGCCGTGATGACCGTCCCTTCTATCAGGGCCGTGGGGGCGGTCGTGGACCCTCTGGAGGCGGGCGAGGCCGTGGCCGCGGGCGCCGCCGCACGACCCCGTGGGTGGATGTTACCTGCCAGGAAGGTCATCCCGCAAAAGACTGCTGGTCCCGGTACACTGAAGATGATGACTATGGTGACAAAGAAATCCACGCTGCTTATGGGGTCGACACTAATTGGTATCAAGATTCGGGTGCCACTCATCATATTACAAGCGAGCTCAACAACTTGACCTTCAGGGACACATACAAGGGATCCGACAGGGTCAACACCGCCAATGGGCAAGGTATGAATATTTCCCATATTGGTCATTCAATAGTTCGTAACCCTACTCGAAATTTTCATCTTCGCAATATTTTGCATGTTCCTCACGCTTCTAAAAATTTGCTCTCCGTTCATCGGTTCACATATGATAATGGTGTCTTTATCGAATTTCACCCCTTCTTCTTTCTCATCAAGGATCAGGTCACCCGGAGAATCATCCATAGAGGACGGTGTGTTGGCGGCCTCTACCCTCTTATTTCATCCTTGGCGTCTTCTGGATCCCTGAAGCATGCCTTTGTCGCCGCCAAGCTTGACCAGTCCCAGTGGCATAGTCGTCTAGGTCATCCCTCTTTAGTTATTGTTAGACAAATAATAAGTAAGCATAAGCTTCCATGTGTTAGAGATACCAGCATTGTGTCCGTTTGTGATTCTTGTCAGCAAGGCAAGAGTCATCAACTTCCCTACCCTGTTTCTACTAGTGTGTCTACTGCTCCTCTTCAGTTAGTTTTTTCTGATGTTTGGGGGCCTGCCCCAACCTCTGTTGGACGACATGATTATTATGTGAGTTTTATCGATGATTACAGCAAGTTTACTTGGATCTATTTGCTTAAACACAAGTCTGATGTCTTCGATGCCTTTGTCAATTTCCAAAAACTTGTTGAACGCCAATTTGACACAAAAATTCTTGCAGTCCAGTCTGATGGGGGAGGTGAATATATTAAGCTCAATTCACTTTTTCAGACTCAGGGTAGTTCTCATCATATCTCTTGTCCACATGCTCATCAGCAAAACGGTTCTGCAGAAAGAAAACACCGTCACATTGTTGAAGTTGGTCTCTCTCTCCTTGCTCATGCTGGTATGCCTCTAAAATTTTGGGATGAAGCTTTTCTCACAGCCACATATCTAATCAATATGCTCCCTAGTCGAGTTATTAATAATGACACTCCTGTCCATCGCCTGCTTGGTAGACATCCTAATTATTCATCTCTTCGTGTCTTTGGTTGTGCATGTTGGCCAAATCTTCGGCCCTACAATCAGCGCAAACTTGCGTTTCGTTCCAAACAGTGTGTCTTTCTAGGCTACAGCCCTCGACATAAAGGAGTTAAATGTCTCGAAGTGTCCACTGGACGAGTCTATATTTCTCGTGATGTCGTTTTTGATGAGGCAGTTTTCCCTTTCAAATCCCTACATCCTAATGCTGGTGCTCTTCTTCGAAAACAAATTCTTCTCCTTGATCCTTCACTTTGCAATTTTGAGCAGGGGGACGACACTATTAGTGATTCTATTATGGAAAATACTCATACTACTAACCCATATGCAAGTGTTGTTCCTTATGATCTACAGGGTGCAGCTCGTCGAGACGTAGCAGCAGGTGAAAATTCTGCCCAAAACAGTGCCCCGAGCAGCTCATTCCAGCAATCAGGAGAAAATAACAGCAGCACAGACTCCCATGGGGATTTTCTGCCAGAATCCGCTTCGGGATCCTCCCAGGTGCCCTCGGGATCCGCCTCCGATGCCTCGGGATCGTCTTCTGTCCCGCCAGGTTCTGCGTCAGCGTCAGGCGGGCAGCGTGGGCCGAACGCACGTGGGCGGGACGCGGCGTCGTCCTCGCCTGGATCTTCTGCGGATAGCCTTCCGCATGCACAGCACAGTCCGGACTCAACAGCACGCAGCGCAGCCACAGCGGATCCAGGCGCCTCGCAGTCTGCGCCTGTTCCACCAGATTCTGCTGGCCACACTGGATCGGCTGCTCCTTCTTCACGTGTAGCTCAGCCTGTGCCCTCTCAGCGTCCAACTACACGTGCGACTAGAGGAATTGTCAAGCCTCGTGAGTACAAAGATGGAATAGTCCGTTGGCTTTTGACGGCTGCCACTGATGAACCAACCAATTTACAATCTGCTCTTGATGATCCAAATTGGTAAGGAGCGATGGATGAGGAATATGATGCTCTCATGCGAAATAGAACATGGAGATTGGTACCTCCGCGTGAAGGTAAAAATGTCATTGACTGTCGATGGGTGTATAAGGTGAAGCGTAAATCAGATGGTTCGATTGACAGGTATAAGGATCGTCTTGTTGCTAAAGGTTTTAAACAGCGGTATGGAATTGATTATGAAGACACTTTCAGTCCTGTTGTTAAAATTGCAACTGTTCGTCTAGTTTTGTCTTTAGCTGTTTCCAGAGGGTGGAGCTTGCGACAGTTGGATGTTAAGAATGCGTTTCTTCATGGTGTTCTGGAAGAGGAAGTATATATAAAACAACCTCCTGGGTATGAAAATAGCAGCACACCACACTTTCTGTGCAAACTAGATAAGGCACTCTAATGGACTAAAACAGGCACCTCGAGCATGGTACTCTCGGTTGAGTTCTAAACTACTTGCTCTTGGTTTCTTTGCTTCCAGATCTGATGCTTCTCTGTTTATCTATCGTAAGTCCAATATCACCATCTTTATGCTTATATATGTGGATGATATCATAGTTGCTAGTTCTTCTCAAGCTGCAACTGATGCTTTGCTGAGAGATTTGAGTCAAGAGTTTGCCTTGAAAGATGTTGGTGATTTGAGTTTCTTTCTGGGAGTTGAAGTGCAGAAAGTTGACAATGGTATTGTTCTCAGTCAGTCCAAGTATGCTCGTGATATTTTGGCACGGGTTGGCATGTTAAATTGTACAGGTATGCCTACACCATTGTCTTCCTCTGATAAGATTACTGCTCACCAAGGAGATCCATTGGGTCCAGATGATAGTACCAAATATCGGAGTTTAGTGGGAGCCTTACAGTATCTTACCCTCACACGTCCAGATATTTCCTATGCAGTTAACAAAGTCTGTCAGTATCTACATGCTCCTTATACTGTTCACTATACTGCTGCTAAAAGGATTTTGAGATATGTTAAGCATACTATGACAGTTGGGTTAACATTTGTCAAGTCTGCATCTACTCTTGTCAGTGCTTTTTCCGATGCCGACTGGGCGGGTTGTGTTGATGACCGTCGGTCTACTGGAGGATTTGCTGTGTTTTTTGGACCAAATCTGATCTCATGGAGTGCTAAGAAGCAAGCTACAGTGTCCAGATCAAGTACTGAGGCAGAGTATAAGTCAGTGGCTAATGCAACGGCTGAGATGATGTGGGTTTAGTCTTTGCTTGCTGAGTTGGGTGTCAGACAACGACAAACGCCTTGTTTATGGTGTGATAATTTGGGAGCTACATATTTGTCTGCTAATCCTGTTTTTCATGCAAGAGCCAAGCACATCGAGATTGATTTCCATTTCGTTCGAGAACGAGTGTTGAGGAAACAGCTGGAGATTCGGTTTGTTCCTTCTAAAGATCAAGTCGCAGACGGGTTTACTAAACCATTGCCTTATCGAGCCTTTGAAGATTTCAAGCATAATCTCAACTTGCGAAGTTGTGATTAAGGGAGGGTATTAGAGATAGATCGAGTTTTGGGACCCGACTAGGACATGTGTAGTACTCCTAGTCGGTATAGAGTTCTATGGTCATACGATGTAATCTCTCCCTATCTCCCCGATCTCTCCCTGTACCAGACTACTATATATACATGGCAATAGATAGCTCGGAAACTATCCGAGTAGATTGAAACTACCTGATCATATTGCGGAAATTCAATTCGGCTCCCGGGTGCATATGCTCCCTCTATCAAAAAATTATATTTCTAAATGTCGAAAAAAATTAACAAAAAATTCTGCATGTACATCTCCACAATATACGTACGTTCGCCAAGTTTCGCAAGGAACCAATATGTTTTGTGGTCTGTGTAAAAAAGAGAAAATTTATCTCCTGAAAAGTCTTATTTTCAGCATTGAATTTTGTCTTTTTTACACACGTCACACGACAAGTTGGATTTTTATGAAACGACTTTGTGAGCGTGTAGCACATGAAGATGTACGTTCGAATTTTTCGTTTCAATTTTTTGAAATTTCAAAATGTATGTAACATGCATTTCAAAATAAAGGGAGCATATGCTCCCATGTGCCAAAACATCATTCCATCGTGTTTCTATAACTATACTATGACATGCGTGTCTTTCTACAGCTAAGTGACCCATGTGGTTAGGTCATGTAGTACTCTAGCTGCTCTTGGTTGAAACCAGGGTGAGGTACGGCTGTTGTGTCCAGAAAATGTACCTGTTGATCTAAACGTTGTTGTGGCCAGTGAGTTTGGTGAGCCGAGTTAATGAAATTAAGGTGTTCCATATAAAAAAAGATAATTACATGAACGCTAATGGTTCACTAAATTCTAACCGTAAATATTAGATCTGATTATTATAATAATTTTGATGGTGTATATTAACGTGGTGTCGCTATTTTAGACCTCCTTATTGTGATTCTAGTATATAATAGATGAGATGTAGTTTCTGAAATATTGACGGTTTTAAAGATTGGGCTAAAGTTAATTTTGTTCAAGAAACAATAAGAAATCATAAATTGGACTTCTTTGCTATCTTGCAAACGGCTAGAGATAATTTTACAGCACCTTTCCTTAATCACATATTAGGAGGTTTCCAACGGTTGTGTGTTCCTCCATTAGGAAGGTAGGGATTTCAGTTGCTATTAACGCATGCACGACCATTCAGCATGTTGTTACTTGTGATAGGTGTGTGAAATTTTATGCAACCTCTAAAGTGGCCGGATAACTTTAAATGGGTTTTGTTGTGGTTTATGGTGAACCTCGAGATGAGCAAAAACCTGGCCGAATTGGTTAGACTTTGTGGGGATGAGTCTTTGCCGATGCTTGTAGTTGGGGAGACTTTAATGTCTTAAGACAACAACAAAAATAAAGAACAATGATAACTTCAATTCTCGTTGTTCTTCCATTTTTTTATTTCATTATCGAAACCTTGACTTGAGAGAAATAGCTCTTTCCGGTAGATAATTCACATGAGCAAATCGTAGTGAAGTGCCTACATATGAGAAGTTGGATATGGAATGGGAACAAAAGTTTCCTTTGGCTTCGGTTATAGCCTTGCAAGAACAGGGTCTCATTATATTATCAGATTCAGGGAACCAAATAGGCAATAAATATAATTTCTCTTTTGAGCTCGCTTGGCTAAAAAATGAAGGGTTGTTTGAGATGGTAGCCCAAGAATGGGATTCTGTTCCAAATGGGCGCAGTCCCATGGAAGCGTGGCAGAATAAGATCAGTCATCTTAGAAAAAGTAGAAATGTATATCTCTAGATATTATAAGACCTCTTTTTGGCCCGCCTCATAAAATAATTGTGTACTAATTTTGTTATAAAAACATGATATAAGATAGCTCCTGAATTATAAAATGCTATTTTAACAGCCAAGTTCACCGAGAAGGAGGTTCATACGGTTGTAATGCAAATGGAAAAGAACAAAGCACCGGGACTAGACGAGTTTCCTTGTGAATTTTATCCAAAGTTTTGGGTAGTAATAAAATATGATTAAATGGCAATTTTTGATGTTTCCAAAAGGTGAGTTACCTTTATTCCACCTAAATTTTGGTATAATTATCTTGCTTTCAAAAAAATGAAAATGCCATGAAAATACAACAATATCGTTCCATGTGTTTACTTAATGTCAGTTTTAAGGTATTCACAAAAGTGGGGACACATCCTTTAACCATTATTGCTAAGAGCGTCTTTCAACCCATGCAAACTGCTTTTATACTAGTAGACACATGTTAGACTACCCACAATGGGAGTATCATAGGTAGTATCATGCATTCCATGCATGCAAAATGCTGATGTGGCAGTGCAATTAAGGATGAGAGAGAGGGTGCTAGTATCATAGGTAGATACTGTATCATAGCACATACTACTAGAAAAATTAATGTCAAGTAAATCTTGTACATATATTTGCATTGAGATTCTACAAAACAATTAATATATAGAGATTATGATACTATTATATGATACCATGCATTGTGGAGATAGTAACATGTAGTAGTATCATACGCATGATACTTCTATATGATACTATGCATTGTGACTAGTCTTAGAGGGTGCGGTGATTCTTCACGTGACCATTAATGAACTTTTATAGGAAGGAAATGGATGGGGTTTTGTTTAAAACTGATTTTGAAAAAGCATACAATAAAGTAAATTGGTCATTTTTACAACAAGTATTGCATATGAAAGGATTTGATCCCAAATGGTGTCTATGGATTTAGAGATTTGTGCAAAAGTGGAGTGCGAAGATTAAAGTGGATAATGACATCACTACTTTCAAACTCCAAAATGTCTTTGTAGGGGTGGGGGGGGGGGGGGGGCTGACTCTATCTTCTATTCTCTTCAACATAGTGACAGATATTTTAGCAATCTTAATTGGCAGAGCTAAGGAGGATGGCTAAGTAGGTGGTCAAATTCCACGGCTAGTGGATAGCGGGGGTGTATATCTTGCAATATGCAAATGATACTTTTTATGGAGCATCATCTAGAGAAAGGGTCTTAATATGAAGTGAATTCCCTGTATTTTTGAATAATTATCAGGCCTTAAAATTAACTTTCATAAGAGCGATGTTTTCTAATTTGGAAAAGCTAAAGAGGTTGAACGAGATTATAAGATTCTATTTGGTCTCTTCAATTTAGTTATTCAGGTATTCTCTTCATTTTTGTAGACTAAAAAGTGGGGAGTGGAGACCTATAGAGGACTGTTTCGATATAGTTTCGATAAGAAGTTAAGTAATTGGACTGTAAAATGTGCCTCTCCTCGCCACTTGGTGCGCGCGGCGTGGTTCTCGAGAACTTGAGGTGGCGTTGATATTTGTTCCAGTGGGGTTGAAGGTGCATCAAACAGGCAGCAGCAAAGCGAGCTGCATGCTCTCCTCGTCGCTCAACGTGATGCAATCGGGCTACCGGTTGGATCGCCGAGAGCTCAAGCGGCTTAGGGATTCTTGGAGATATGTGTGGGTTTGGATGAAATTTTCTTAGTCCCGTGACATGGTATATATAGGAAAACAGACAATGTACTAATGTGAGGATAGAAAGCCCAATACAGAGAAGACGAAATTATTGAAAGACACTTGTAAGTGCTCGTCAGACACAAAATGTGAGGATAGAAAGCCCAACACAGAGAAGGCGAAATTATTGAAGGACACTTGTAAGTGCTCGTCAGACAAAAGGCAAGGTCTTCAATGAAACGCTTTTTCTATAGCATTTTCAGATTTTTTTTATAGAGGTAAAAGGTTTGGAATCTTGGAAGGGGAAGTGCTCGACTTGCGGGGAAATGGCAAATTTGGATTTGGGTGGTGACAATACAGCTAAATTAGGGGCCAAAATAGGGCAGACGGTGACCGAAAAACTCCCGCCGCCTTTTGTCGCACCAGCTTAGATTGTGCCATCTCCTCAGCATCCGTTGCGTTCTCGAAACAGCATCAGACGAGGGTGACTTTGGGGAAACGGCCGATTCAAGCGTTCCTCTAGAACCTGACCCCGAGGTGCTTTAAGGGGCGCGTGGGCCGTAACGTAGACATGGACTGGGCATCTAATTGAGCCGTTTTCTGCTCCCCAAAGCCTGTTTCAAGGTGTCGTGGTCTACCAATCGCGCCCTAAGCAATCAATTCGGACCAAGCTCTATTCTGCCTTGTACGATGTGTTGGAGGGCTAACCGAAGGATCATGTAACCAACCATGAAAGCGATTTTTTTGGAACATGTGTACTCCTAAACCCGATTAAACTTAGTTCGGTACTAAGTTATATAGTTGTCGTACCACTAAGCTACAAAAATTTTGGAAGTGACGAGTTTCCTTTAGACTGTTCATTTGAAACTTATGATTTTTGACTAAGCTACATACTTTTGAATTTAAATATGAAAATTGGCACGCATATGCATCCTCTACCAAGAAAAATTGTGTTCGATTTTTTTGGAGATACAACAATGTTGATTCTTGGGATGGCACTTTATCAGGTTCCATTGTACCCATGTTCCAACGTGTATTTTCGAATCAACCACGCAAAATTTGGTTCCAGACACGGTCTGGCTGCAGGGTGGCGAAGGTGCATTTTTGTCCTTTTACACACTTGCCCTAACTTCTTTCATTTGACAAAAAAAAAAAAAAAGAACACCACTCTCAGGCACCGATCCTACCAGCGCCGCAACACAACTTCCGCCGCCATGGCAATGGCATCCCCCCAGTCCTCAGCATCCTGGTCACCTGACGACGTCCACGACGAACCCACCCGCCACCGAGATCCCCGCACCAGCGCCGACGATCTCTCGGCCCTGCCCGAACGGGTCACCTCGCGGCTGCGCACTGGGAAAGCCCTGAGAGACATCTACAAGAAGTACTCGATCCCCGACGATTTCTCCCCGGTCCTCGCCGGCGACCTCTCCTCGTGCTCGCAGCCACTGCCCGGATCCGTCTGCGTGTACGTCGACGCTCTGGAAGCCGGGTTGCGCCTTCCCCTTCACCCCTTCTTCGGCACGGTGCTCAGCCACTTCGGGCTCGCCCCCGGCCAGCTGGCGCCCAACGGGTGGAGGGCCCTGGCTGGCTTCGTGGTCCTCTCCCACTTCGCCGGCGAGGTGCCGTCGCTGGCCGTGTTCCGGTACTTCTTCGCGCTGTGCAAGCTCGGGCAGACGCAGAACAAGCTCTACTCCTTCCGCAGCAAGGACGCCGTCGGGTTGCTCTTCGGCAAATTAAACAACAATATCAAGGGCTGGAAGGAGGAGTTTTTCTTCCTGTCGTCGTCCGCGCCATGGCCGTGCCCGGTGCAGTGGGGGGAGCCTTCCAGATCCGCCACCTTCGAGCCGACACTCACCGGCAAAGAGAGAGGCGTGGCGGCTAAACTGCTGCGTGTTCGCGGCGATTGCCCGATTGATCTCACCACGTATCTCCACGAGCGCAACATGACCGCAGCCAAGATCATCCGGCCGGCGCCTTCACCGTCGCAAGGTGATTTCTCCGGCATTGTGGAATTCGAGCTGATGTAGTACATTCTACTAATTCGTGATTTCCAAATTCCTTGCTTTGTGGTAGGGATGAAATTCATGGAAGCACCTGTTCATGTCACCATGGAGGATGTCCGGGCAGAGAAGGCCGCGGCTTTGCTGGCCTCTGCGAGGAAGGTGGCCGTGAAGACAGAGGCAGATTGCATTGCCCAGCCTTGTGCCACGTCGTCTGGCAAGAGGAGGAAACTGGCAGAGGGCCAGAGCTCGGCGTCGGACACCTCTTGCCCCCCGGGCTTCACTACCAACTGGTGGAAGACGCCGCCGGTGACAGGCGAAGATGGTGGGAAACAGTGGAGCGCCCCCCGTCAGCATCGCCAAGGAGACACGGGCGACTGGAAAGCGGCGAGCCAGCTGCTCCAACGCACCGTCACGCCGTCGCGGGAGCTGGAGCTCGCGGCGTCCAAACCGGCCGACGTCGTCGCCTCAAGCTACCTGTCACTGCTCCAGGTGAGCACGCGCGGCTGCGAATTAATATTTGCTCCTTCTTCGATCGATGCGCATGCATGATTTGTTCTTCTGGAATTTGGATTGATCGATATGGCAACTGTTGGCCCAGCCCCAAAACGCCGTGTACTTCCGACGTAGACGAAGACGATCCGGCGAGACGTGACCTGCACACGCACAGCAAACAAGCCGAGCAATATGCAAACAGCATTAATCCAAGTACGATCAGCTAGCTCCAACTCACGCACACGAAAAGCAATGTATCGCCACAGGCCCGTATCGAGCCTGTTGTTTTCTTTGTATTGATTCTCGATGTGGTGTTACAAGCCTAGCTATTACATAGATTATATAGTACCTAGACTAGCTAACCGACTCGGGGCACAACTCCTAGATCAGAACGGAACACGTACACTACTCGTATACGTACGGCACACGTCGCCGTGCCGGCGACGGAGTGATTATCGCTAACAATCACCCCCCTAAGCACGATGTGCCGGTCTTCACAGCTTGGACGCCGATCCTTCGTCGCATCTCCAAGAACTTCAGTCGACCCAAAGACTTGGTCAGAATATCTGCAAGCTGATCATCGGTGCGAACATAGTTGACATCAATCTTGCTCTCCTCTACACACTCCCGTATGTAGTGATACCTGGTATCAATGTGCTTACTCCTGTCATGGTGCACCGGATTCTTGCACAAAGAGATTGTAGACTTGTTGTCAACATTAAGCACCACCCGTTCCGCTTCCTCGTTCATGAGGTCACCGAGTAGCCTCCCTAGCCACACACCTTGACACGCCGCGGTTGCAGCTGCAATATACTCAGCTTCACAGGAAGATAATGCAACTACCTTTTGCTTCTGTGATAGCCAACTTACGATGCTATTTCCAAGGAAATATGCCACGCCCGAGGTACTCTTACGGTCGTCAACATCGCCTGCCATGTCGCTGTCACTATAGCCAAGTATCTTCACCTTCCCCTTCTCCTTCAAATAGACAACACCATAGTCAGTTGTCCCTTTGATGTACCTGAGTATATGCTTTACCGCTGCCCAATGTTCTGTTGTGGGCGCTTCCATGTAGCGACTCACAATGCCAACGGAATAGGCTAAGTCCGGTCTTGTGTTCACGAGATACCTCAAACTTCCGACCACACTCCTATACTCCGTTGCATCAACCGCGGGTGCTTCACTCTTCTTGCTTAGTTTAAGCCGAGGTTCCATTGGAACTTGAGTTGGATTGCAATCTTCCATGCCACAATTCTCGAGTATTCTCTTCGCATATGCCTCCTGGCATAGTGTGATCTCGCCCAGCTTTTGTTGCACCTCGATCCCAAGATAGTAGGTCAACAAGCCTAGATCACTCATCTTGAATAACTCCTTCATCTGTAGCTTGAACTTAGCAATCTCCTCCTCATCCGCTCCGGTTATCAATAGGTCGTCGACATAGATGCCAACTAGTAGACGATCCCTTCCTTGACCTCGCTTATACATAGCATGCTCCAGTGGGCTCTTCTCGAATCCGAGAGAGATCAATGTACGATCAAGCTTGATGTTCCACGCCCGAGGGGCCTGCCGTAGCCCGTACAACGCCTTGTGTAGCTTCAATACCTTGTGTTCCTCTCCTCGCTTGACGAATCCCGGTGGTTGCTTCACGTAGACTTCTTCTTCCAACTCTCCATTCAAAAACGCGGATTTCACATCCATGTGATGCAATTTCCAAGATTCTTGAGCCGCGAGAGCGATAATTAATCTCACCGATTCCATCCTTGCAACGGGAGCGAACACTTCTTCGAAATCCACACCTTGCTCTTGCACGTAGCCCTTGGCCACTAGCCTTGCTTTGTATTTCACCAAATTCCCTTCGGCATCCTTCTTGATCTTGTACACCCACTTGAGCCCTATGACCTTTTGGCCGTTGGGTAGATCGACAAGTTTCCATGTATTGTTGTCACGGATCGACACCAACTCCTCATCCATAGCACGACGCCAACACTCCTCCGTGTTTGCGTCCTCGAACTTCGTCGGCTCCTCGGTGAATAAACACCGACCTTGTCCGCTCCCTCGCGCACGCGTTGTGCCAAAGGTCTCCGGCGGATAGAATTCCAGTACGCTTCGCAATTTTTCCGGAGTAGGCGGACGTCTCCTTTCCATTGCAGTAGAAGGAGACCCTGGAGCTGACGTAGCACTTGTCTCAGCGTTTGCTGAATTTCCAGGATTTTGCGACGATGAACTGCCTGTTGGTGACGTACAATCGTCGCGCGTGTGCGGTACTGAACTGGAACGTCCTGGTGATTGTGCACCAGCTTCTGGCTCACGTCCACGCCCAGGTGATTGAACAGCACCACGTCCAGATGGGCTTGCCGGCCTACTAGCTGAAGCTTCAAAGCCACCTCGTGGACTGCCTGGGTCTTCACCCGGCCTCCCTGGCTCCTCCCAGTCTGGGCCGCGCGCCAAGCTCCGTGAGCTGCTGCTCGCTCCAGGACTCCTGTACGGAGAGCTTCCTGGCGGCTCGGTCGAGCGAGCGCTCGACTCGCTGCCGTTCCGCACGCTGTTCCGATCGCTAGCACCATCAGACGTAGCGCTGCTGCTCGCGCCCGGACCTCCATCTTCTGGATCAGAACCAGCGCCTGAATCCGTAACGCCCCGCGACGCTGTTTCTTGATCATCTGCATGTGAATCGCTGTAAACCACAGTAAATATCTCGTTTGAGATCGACTGTACCGGTTCCGCGGAGCCCCAATTCCATGATTTCTCCTCCTCGAAGATGACGTCGCGTGTCACCACCAACTGTTTATTCACTGGATTGTACGCGCGATACGCCTTCGAATCGGCTTCATAGCCGATCATGACCATTGGAGTACTTCGATCCGCCAACTTGCTAGTATGCCCGGTCACCGTCTTCACATGCGCCACGCACCCGAAAGTGCGAAGATGATCAACCGAGGGCTTGCGTCCGTACCATGCTTCGTACGGTGTCATACCAACCACGCTCTTAGTTGGCGCCCTATTCAGCAAATAGACGGCCGTCGTGACCGCCTCGCCCCATAACCTGACCGGCACGCCTTTACTTTTCATCATGCTACGTGCCATGGCCACCACGGTTTGGTTCCTTCTCTCCACAACACCGTTTTGCTGCGGTGAATATGGCGCGGTAAGGTACCGCTGGATCCCATGAGCTTCACAAAACGCCTTGAATTCATTGGATTTGAACTCCCCACCCCGATCGGTGCGGAGGGCCTTTAACTTTGCCTCGGACTCCACCTCGGCCGCCATCTTCACAATCCGGAACGCTTGCAAAGCTTGATCCTTACTCTTCAGCAACACAACCCACATGTATCTACTGAAGTCGTCGACGATGAGCAAAAAGTACTTGTTCCCGGCGGGGGTCGCCGGCGTGATTGGTCCGCATAGGTCTCCATGCACCAACTCAAGAACCTTGCTTGCTCGATATTGTCCCTCCCTTGGAAACGGGGCTCGCCTTTGCTTCCCAATGAGACAACCGTCGCACACCTGCTCAACATGATCAACACACGGTAAGCCACGTACCATCTCCTTCTGTCCAAGTTGCCGTAGAGCCTGGAAATTAAGATGCCCGTAGCGCGCGTGCCACCTCCACGCCGAGTCTTCCATGCTTGACATCAAGCATACCGGATCCACCCGATCCAGGTTGAGGATGTAGAGGCGATTCCTCGCCCTCTCCACCTTCATGATGAGTTGCCTTTGACGATCATACCCCCATAAGAACTCGTCCTCGATCACGATCTTGCATCCACGCTCCGCGAGCTGACCAAGACTGATGATATTGCTCTTCAACTTGGGGATATAGTACACATCCGTGAGTACCTTGTGACCGCCGTTCTTCAACTCAAACAGGACAGTACCTCGCCCTGCTATCCCAACGGTCGATCCATCGCCGAATCGAACCGTTCCTCCCACCGAGAGGTCTAGCTCAGAGAATTGAGCCTTGTCGCCGGTCATGTGGTTGCTTGCGCCTGTGTCGAGGTACCAGACATGCCTCGCTGTCCTCATCCTCGCCTTGTCATGAAGGAAAACCTTGTCTTCCTCGAGCGTGACGATCTCCCTAGCCGGCACATGCGGAGTTGATCCAACGTTGTCCATCAGCTCGCATACTTCGAGCATCAACATCATTGGTCCATCATCTCCTTCCTTCGCCAAGAGAGCCTTCTTCTCCGGAGCGTTGCGACACTCCGATTTGAAGTGACCGAGCTGGTTGCACTTATGGCAGCGAAGATTCTTTTTATCGAACTTCTTCTTTGGCTTCTTCGGCTTCTCATCCGACTTCTTCGCCGGGCGGGAGGCTTCTTGATAACCACCGCTGCTTGATGCTCCATTGCTCTTCTTCTCTCTTGCGGCCATTGCCTGCCACTGGGCGCGCGTAAGCATCACGTGCTCCTCCACTTTTGCTTCGCCGCCGTAGGTGATCTTCATCCTCTCATCATGCGCCTTGAACCGTCCGACCAAATCGTCCATCGTGAGAGTCTTGAGATCGACGCACTGCTCGATCGCCGAAACAACGGGCAAGTAACGCGGCGGCGCCGCGCGTAGGAAACGCCTTACGATCGAGATCTCCTCGAGCTTCTCGCCCAGCGCGCGAATCCCATTGACCAATGTAGCGACCCTCGAAGCGAAGGCGTCCAGCTTCTCATCTCCTCCCATCTCCAGGTTCTCGTACTGTTTCTGCAAGGTTTGTAGGGCCGCCTCGCGGACACGAGCATGACCAAGATTTAGCGTCTTGATCGTCTCCCACGCCTCCTTTGCAGATGTCTTCGAGATTAGGTGCTGCTTCACGTCCATCGGCATCACCGAGCAGATGGCCGTGAGTGCCTGTCGGTCCTTGCGGTACTTCGGCGCGCCCTTCATGAACTCGTCGCCGCCGGGATCGACAGCCTCCCAGACTTCGTTGGACTCGAGCGCCCACATCATCGTGGTCGCCCACACCGTGTAGTTGTCGCGGATGTACTGCGGATACTGCGTCGACACCGGCGCCGCGGCGCCGGAAGACTCGCCCACTTCCTTCGTCATGACCTCCCGTTACTAGGAGATCCTCCACGAGGCTCTGATACCAATTGTTGGCCGAGCCCCAAAACGCCGTGTACTTCCGACGTAGACGAAGACGATCCGGCGAGACGTGACCTGCACACGCACAGCAAACAAGCCGAGCAATATGCAAACAGCAGCAATCCAAGTACGATCAGCTAGCTCCAACTCACGCACACGAAAAGCAATGTATCGCCACAGGCCCGTATCGAGCCTGTTGTTTTCTTTGTATTGATTCTCGATGTGGTGTTACAAGCCTAGCTATTACATAGATTATATAGTACCTAGACTAGCTAACCGACTCGGGGCACAACTCCTAGATCAGAACGGAACACGTACACTACTCGTATACGTACGGCACACGTCGCCGTGCCGGCGACGGAGTGATTATCGCTAACAGCAACGGCATTCATGGCCGGGTGCGCAGACGACGAACGAGGTGGCCTTCTCGCTGGCCTACGCTATGGAGCTGGAGGATAAGCTGAGGGCGCGCGACCGCGAGGCCGCCGCGCTGAGGGCACGGGAACGCGAGGCCGCGGAGGAGGCCGACGCGCTGCGGGCGGAGCTGCGCAGGGTGAAGGCCGAGCTCGCCGAGACCAAGGCGGCGGCGGCACGGGAGTTCTTGGGGTCCAGCAGGGAGCACGCGCGCGCCCTGGCGGAGCGGGAGCTGCAGGGTTACGAGCGCGGCATGGAGGACATGAAGCGCGCCGCGCTGCGCCGTTACCCGAACCTCGACCCGGCGCGACTCGTTGTGCCGCTCCACGGCCACCGGTAGGAGCCGGAGATGGCCTGAATCTGATTGACATGCCCCACCCGTTTTTCTTCAGGCGTTCTGGCGCGCCAGCCCATGGCTGCCATCTGATTTGGTTACATGTATCTTCAAAATGTTGCATCCGAATCTATTAAAATTATTAGGGACATTATTATGCGGCAAACATTAAGAGACCCTTTAATCCATGCATCTTTGTTTCTGAGTTGGGATCTAAACTGAGTCGGGGAAGTATCACTTAATGTTCTAGACTCGCGTGAGGGCTCCCGTGTCGACCCCCCAGGGTGACACCAGGGCTAACCCTAGCCGCCACCTCCAGCCAATTCCTCGGCGCCCTCTCTTGCCGCCGCTGCTGCCGGCAAGGGCCGCGGTGGCGGCAGGCCCAGCGCCAAAGGTGATGGGGGTTTGCATCGCGGCGACACTTTGCTGGTGGCGGCTAGGGACGGCGTCGGTGTTCTGCTGCGTGCAGCGATTGGGGCAGCGCCCAACGTCCGTGTGGAGGATTCCGCCTGCTCGCGCCGGATGGGCTGGTTGCCAGGTTCGTGCATGGAGTGGAGGTTGCAGTCGGAGATTGAGGCTCCTGCCTTGATCCGCCAGCGGTGCGGCAGTCCGTCGCTCGAAGTCGCGTGGGGAGGTGCCGCGGCGCACGCTGCCGTCCTTGGGCTGGCATGTGCTCGTGGTTCTTGTTAGGTTATCTCCTCTAACGCCGGAGGGGGTCAACCGGCGGGCAACAGTGTGGGGCTTGCTCGTCTGCTTCGAAATAATGGCAGCGGTCAATCCTTGGATCCCTTTCACACCATGATGATGAACTGCCTTACGTCTGTCTTCATTGATCTTGGACGATCTGTCGAGTTCTAGAAGCCTATGCCGACGAATTCCAAATGGATGACATGCCTGGAGTTTACGGAGTGGATGGGTTTCGGTCGCGCGCAACCATGTTTTTTCTGACTGTTTGGTTTCAGAGGGAGCGTTGCGAAGCTCTGCGGTATGTTGTCGTCCTGGGACATGTCGTAGTTCCACGATGAAGTCAGACGCGGAGAGTGGCAGGAAAGCCAGGAGCTGAGGACTAGCAATGGAGGTTTGTCTACCTGGTGGTAACGAGATTCTGGCTTGGTGATTTGTGACTTGGAGAAGCAGCATTGGCAAGTGGGGCGACATTACGAAAGGAATTCAGTGTCTAAACTTGCAGGGTGAAAACCCAAGGTCTGGTCTTAAATTGTTGTGCCTAGCAATGACCTTGTTGAATGTTTTTGTAAGTGCGGACTTTCTCTGGGTGAAAACCTATGATCATTGATCAGGGCGATGGTGGCGGTTGTGCAATGTTTCCTTCTTAGAGGTGTCTCTTTTGGAGATGATGAATTTCTAGTGTTGTTTTTGTGGTGTTTAGTCCGATGTTACAAGGAATAGATCACTTTTATATAATAATTCTTTATTTTTTTTGGGCTGTGTGCATCCGTATTGCTAATAGGGCACTACGTTGTTGCAAAGATTGGGTGTAATTGATATCTTCACGATATTAATATATTTCCTTTATCGAAAAAGACTGGTTTGTCAAGTTTTTTTCTCTTGTTTTCCTATTATAGGCCAATATATGAAGTTGTTAGGAATAGAAAATCTCAACTGCAAACCAAAATGGCAGCTCTCCCCCAAGGTTTACCTATGCTGCATCGAGACTTCTTACAAAAGCAACAGAACTCCCAGAAATGCAAATCCAGTAAGCAACACAATATTTCTACTGCAGGGAGGCCAATACCTAGGCCTCATTTTGACAGATCCATGACGAATTTCTCATTAAGTATCAGTAAAACTCAATCAGCTACGGCTAATCACAGCGATTTCACGTTTTAAACCATCAGATCAATCAACTCAACGCTCCAGGTCATCTCTGTTATTTCTCATTAAGTATCAGTAATACCAAGTTAGGCGTTTTGGGGTTAATTGGGCTCTAACGCAGAAAGCCCATCTTCCAGCAACGCATGGGCTCCCTCTCGCTGCGCCTCCTCCACTCCCCGACCAGACCAATGAACATAACAATGGATTGGGGAAATAGGTGGGTCTGACATGCAGGCCCCACTGTTAGTGAGAGTAGGTGTAATCCTGGATGGGTTGTTGCTTTCGAGCCACACCAAACAGGTACAAGGTTTAATTTAGACCGGGATTTATAAGTTTAGGGTATAAACGACAGGGATTGATAGTTCAGGGTTCATTTCGCCGAAGCTCTACTTGTTCAAGGTTTAAAATGGACTTTTTTCTTTTACAAACCTGGGCAATCCTACCACGCCGCCCCTCCACGAACTCAACCATCAGCTGCGGCATCTCTCCCGATCTCGACCATGGGAGTCGACGATGCACAGGCGCGGTCTGCCGTCCCAGATGGCGACTACAGTATAATTTCTGCACTTTCCGACGCAATCCATCCATGACTTCCCCCTACGGATACAGGTACAGCTCAACCCTCTGTTTTAGCAAAAGTCTCGCCTGCTCTCCGCCCTCTTCTGGTGAACCAGCGGCAAAGCATGAGCGAGAGCGACCACATGAAGGCACTCCAGGCCCTCACGCCAGCCTTCTACATCAAGCGATGTGACCCTACATCTTCAATCGTGCTACTTCATCAGGAAAAAAAAGAAGCGCAGGCTGCATGATACTACCTTGAAGTAATTTTGCAACCAAACTGAACAGACCACATGGTTTACTACAACTTATTTACAAGTGCACCCCCTGGAAGCCTTTGGAAATTCGTCACAGAATCACGGGGTGCACTCATCTATCCTTTGCGTAAATATTGCTGACAGCAAGGTACATAACATTTCCTCTGCAAAAAAAAAAACACAACATTTCGTATTCCATTTTCGCCAATGTATTATTTTTATCTTATCTATCCTGAAGGTCATTGATCAAATGGGGTTTTTGCTTTATTTTAAGTGAGCAATTTCAAACTTTGATTGAACGATCTATGTTGCAAGTTGCAACTTCTATATATATATGTAGAAAATCTGTTTGATGTAAGTGCAAGAAGGCTTCAGACCATTGTTACTGAATTAATATATAACCTGATGCTCTGTCCATATTTTGGTATTTGGAATTGAAGTAGTCCCACTGATAAGAACAGTCTAATTCATATTTGTCCCAGTCACAGATCTAGGATATGTCGTTCTATCGATGACATTATAGATCTTAATGTTTTTGCAGCATCATATAGGATAACAAGGGATTACAATTTTGCAGATTAGGAATACACTTTGGAGATAACTGTGTGGGAAGAAAAATAGGAAGTGGAACAATTTTCTTCTATCTGAAATTTTACTCAACCTATAAATTTCCAAAGGCTATTTGGGCTTAGAATTCTTATTTGGCTTTTGTAAAAAGAAAAGCATTTGGGAGCTACATATAAGAAAATCTCTCATCATTAGGTTGCTGATAGCCTGATACATGAAAGGAGGATATACAATATGTTGACTTCTTGGCTCTTCCAAAATTTTTTGAAGAGGATGAGGTGGGTTTGATACATGACCTCTACAGTCCCCCTCCTATCATACACTTGATTGTCGTAATGTTCTCATCTTTGTTTCATGTTGTTGATAGCAAAAGAAAAATCTACCTGTGCTGATTAGTCAATGTAGTTGAACGGTTTGAGAATACCGAAAGAATCTATATTGTATTTGCACTCTACGGTCTCACACCAGATATATTGCTAATTCTAATGCTTAAGTGTTTCAAACAGTAAGAAATGCTAAAATGAAAATAACTCTCTGATCAAGATGGAAGGAGGTTTTCCAGTAGCTAATTGACGGTGATACATTAAGTGAACACTGATAAAAAAAAACAATTAGCCTGAAACATCGTTGGTAAATGTCTATAAATAACGTTGCTTGATTTTTCTTTGGCACTATTTCCACGAATTATTCACATGGTTTTTTACAGTATTTCTACATTCAAATATATTGCATGGGCTAAATACAGATAAGTTCCTAGATTTTACGAGTTGCAGCTTTTTGTAATGATATGGCCTGGCGTAGTTGGTGGTTATGCTGCATGTTTCACCAGGTAAACCAAGATAAGTTTTACAAAAAAACTGGTTTGTTCTATTTGGGAGTTGCTAATTTTCTATGGTGAATGGCGGCTGGATTTAAAGAATAAAGATTTCCATGGATCCTTCTTGGACATCTGGTCCTTAGAATAAGGGTAATTAACATCATAGATCAGATTTTTTTTGGAAGAAATAGTTAATCACAATTTCTTCCAGGTGTTCAGAGAACGTAGTTAGTTATAGTTACGTGCCGCTAGCCTCAAACTGATAATGGATTTTTTTAATGTAGGTTATAAGATCATAGTCACTCTTCATTGCCAGCCTAACCAAAAGTTCCATTTTACTTTTTTGGACCCTATTGCATTGTTTGTTTTATATTGTGAGCCATAAGATAAAAATGTGATCTCTAAATAGGTTAGGCCCAAACTGTGCCATTTGGCCTATGAAATATTTGATGCTATGTTTGTCATCGCAAAATTATAGGTGACGTGATTTTTCTCAAATATTTTGACTATTCGTTCTGCAAGCGCTTTCATGTTCAGACCATATGTGACGTTTCATTGTCGCACTTGATATTGACATTCAGCTCTTGTGGTTTTGGTTCAAACATTTGGCTACCATTTATGCAACTAATACCAAGCTCCAATATGTCCCTGTTGGATAACTGTTGGTGTATCTGTTGGGCTGTCTTCTTGTTCTCTGTTGTGGCCCATCTGGCCCAGCCCAGTCCTGACCTATATAAGGTGCTTCTAACTCTGTAACCCTAAGCTGGGAGAGAGTTCCTCCCTGCAGCCTCCTTCTACCTCAGGTTAGGCCCTCACCTCTGTCCACATGGTATCAGAGCAAGGGGCAGTGAGGGCAACGACGGGAAGGACTGCCGATCTGGAAGCCTAGTCTGCTGTGGCAGCTAGGAGGAAGAGGAAGAGGAAGGAAGTAGGCTGCTGCGGTGGCTGGGAGGAAGAGGAAGGGAGCAGGCTGCTGCGGCGGCAAGGAGGGGAAGACGGTGACGAGTAAGGAGACGAAGAGGGCATCCTGCGGGTAAGCCCTTTGGTGTTTCTGAGAGGTTAGTTTGGTGTCAAGCATGGGGGACAAAGGGGATTTGGCCAAGGCTCTGGAGAAGCTGGCAGAACTTATCACTACCAAAGGAGATGGAGGAGGATATGCTGGAGGGGGGGCAATCGTTCCACATACCAACATCGGTCAGAAACTTGAGCTGCCGGCGAATGAAATCAAGTTGGAAGGAGTGGCCAACTATCTCCGGTGGTTAAGGAGGGCGCTGTTGATTTTGAACTCGAAAGGGTTTGATGAACGTGTGAGTGGTGAAGCTGCAGAACCAGCAGACAAGGCCAGCCCGGAATGGAAACAGTGGAATGCCATAAATTCTCTGATTGTGGCATGGTTGCTTAACTCTTTGGTTCCTAACATTGCTGCTTCTGTAGAGTCACTCACAAAAGCTTCAGAGGTATGGGACACCCTATCAAATCTATATTCTGGAAAGGGGAACATTATGTTGATTGCTGAGATTGAGGATAAAGTGCATGACTTGCAACAAGGAAACAAAACTGTGATGGCATATGTGGCTGAGTTGCAGCATCTTTGGGGAGATTTAGATCATGTTGATCCTCTGGAACTTGCCCATGGGGAATGTGTGAGTGTTGCTGCAAGCTGGATTGAACGTCGGCGAGTCATGAAGTTTTTGAAAGGCCTTAATCAAGATTTTGAGGGGAGAAGGGTTGCTTTACTGCATCAAACCACTACCCCTTCTCTCAAAGAGGCCATTGCAGCTATGTCCAGAGAGGAAGTGCGTCTGAATATGACAAAGGGAAGTGATTCTGTCCCTCATCCGGCCTTCTACACTACCGAGAGACAAGAGATGAGAGACTGCTATACTTGTGGACAGAAGGGACACTTGAAGCATCAGTGTACCTCCTTTGCTACACTCAGTAGGGGGAGAAGAGGATACACACATGGCAGAGGAAGCTACAGAGGAAGAGGTGATGGCAGAGGTGGTGGACAGCCATATGGACAACAGTATGGAAGAGGTGGTGGACAGCAGTATGGCAGAGGTGGTGGACAGCCATATGGACATCAGTATGGCAGAAGTGGTGGACAGCCATATGGACAGCAGTATGGCAGGGGTGGTGGACAGCAGCACACTATATCACCCATGGCACATATGGCAGCAACTTCAGAGCCAACTACCAGTACCTCTCAGGGACAATCAAAGGAAGAAGGACAAAACGAAGCAACCTTTGGGAACTTTGCTCACTATGTCTACAAAGATGAAAGTAATATTGATCGAGTTTCTATAGCCACTCATAATGCTAATTCAGATTGGATTCTTGATTCTGGAGCATCCAAACATGTTACTGGGAATATTAGTGAGTTCGACTCTTATACTCAGTATCCTCCCACACATAGAGGCACTATCCAAACAGCAGATGGCACATCACAATCTATAAAAGGGGAGGGGTCGGTGCAATGTACAGCCAACATAAAATTGTCATCAGTTCTACATGTTCCTGCTTTTCCAGTAAATCTGCTATCTCTAAGTGTCCTGATTGATCAGCAGGACTACCGTATAATAGTTGATAGATATATGTGTTTAATTCAGGAAAGGGAGAGCAGCAAGAAGATTGGGACTGCAACCAGGCATAGAGGTCTTTGGCACATAGATCGTGACAAGATGAGGCATGATGCTAGTTCCGTGTTTGCTGCAGCTGTTGGAGGAAAGGAGAGTATGGCACTAGTTCATCATTGTCGAATGGGCCACATGGCGTTTGATAAAATGTTTCGAGTTTTTCCTGATGTAATGAATGGAGTGGACAAAACAAAATTATGTTGTGATGCCTGCGAATATGCTAAGCATACGAGAACCTCTTATGTTAGTAGAGGGATCAGAAGTGTATCCCCATTTGTGTTTGTAACATCCCAAGTTTCAACAATATTAAAACAAGAAAGATAATTTCCCCAAACCCAAAATTTGCAATTAACAAAAACTTTTTCTATGCATATAGTGCCACATATAGATTTATGCATTTGAGTGAAATTCTTTTGTGCAATTGCCATGATGAGTGTTAGTATGTTTAAACATTGCTATGTGAACCCTAACCAAGAACACAAAACCCTAATTTGAGGTGAATTGGAGAAAATGGGAAAAACCCATTTCTCACTCACATACACTTTATGCAAAATAGCAAATCCTCAACCAAGGCCAAGATTGCTTGCTCCCTTGCTTCTAAAATACTTCAATATGATAAACTAACACTTTTGCTTCCTTGAATCAAGAATCAAATACCAAGAAATCAAAAATCCTACATACATATGATAATGGTCACTTCTCCCCAAAATATTTTCTTCACCTCTTTACCCCCCTGGTTTTCTCAATTCTTGAACTAAACTTGGTCAACTAAAGCCATGTCATCCAATACCATGTCAAGGTGAGCAACTTTGATGTTGACCATCAGGGCTAGTGTTGACTAGGTTGACCAGAATAAGAGGGACAAGAAGGGATGCTGAAATAAAGAGAAGATCTTGTCACTTTTGACATTTTGCAAAACAACTCCAAATTGAGTGCCACCACCACCAATACTTCACATTAATTATATAAATGAGATTCACCAAAAAGATTTCCAAAATTCAAAGAAAAACTTCATGCGGCCATTTCATCAAACACATGGCAGGCATGAATCCAGAATTTGGCTACACCCTATTATCCTCTGGATTCTTCACTAAACCCCTTTAATCCTTGATCATTGCACTCTCTTACAACCCCTGCTTCACCCTAGTACATGCCCTGGTCGATTAAAGTGAGAGGAGAGGGGAAAGAAACCCTAGACTAAGGCATGCCGTGGCCATGCCGGCCACCTTTGGCCACCATCTCTCCAGCCCTCCCCTCAACCTTTCTCCTTGTCCTGGAGCTTCCCTGTCACTCAAGGAATCGAATGGTACACCACCCATGCTCGCCAAGGCACGGCATTGGCCAGAACACGCGTGTCCAAACCGTGCCAGGACGTGCCAGTCGACGCGGTGAGCGCGCCCTGGACACGCCGGTACGTCGCGCGCTCGAGCAGCCTACTCCTCGCCCTGCATCCCTACCACGACGTTGAGCAGCTACTCCCCGCCCTCTATACGCTAGACACAAGCCCAGGCCTGCCCCTGCACCGTCGCCGTCGTCCTCGACCAAGTGATGCCGCACGCCCCGTGACAAACCCTGCAAGCTCCCGAGCCATCCCATCGCCTTTTCTCTGCGCCAGCTAGCCGTTGAGCATCGCCAGGACGATGCCTACAAGATGCCGTCCTCGCCTTGCCCTTTCGATCGACGGAGAGGCCACGCCGTCGACGCTCCTCCACAGCACACCCGGCCACCTCGCTCCCTCTATAAATAGCGACGATCGGCACCTCCTCTCTTCACACAATCCACTCCCCTCACCTCACTGAGTCTCCTCCACCCATCAATTTCATCAGACCTCGCCGGAGCAGAAGCAATCGAGAGCTGAGGTCCACCGGAGCCCGCGGAAGCTCTGCTTCGATTGGCGCCTCCCCGAGCGCCGCCGCTGCTCCCAGGGCTTCCTCATCTACTACATCTTCTCCGCGCCTACTGCCAGACTCCTGCGCCGGCCTGGTACGCCCTCCGACCCCCTAGGCTCGCCGCCAGGGAGCCCGCTGCTCGTCGGAGAAGACGACGTTCACACGCCGTCGGATCCCAGTCTAATCCAACGGTTTCTATTTCACGTACCGTTTCGCTACGTTAAGTGTCGCCGACAGGTGGCCCCCACCTCGTCAGCGCGGCCCGAGCGCGCCAGATGCGTGTTGGGCTGCGAAGTGGGATTTAAACTAGTTTCGGCCCGTTTAGCTTTCCCGCCTAGCCCATGAATTCAAATCTGGATTTATTCATTATTCAAATTTTGCTCTGCTGAAGGTTTAGTAAATTTTGAATAGTTTGAATTCTGCCAAACCAAATTTAGCAAACTTTATACCGTTGGAAAGCCCATGATATTATCTATCCAATGCCACTGGCCCCATCTCCATTTTCATTGTAGATTTAATTTGACAAAAAAGACAAGGCAGGGACTTTTGAACATTCAAACTTTATTTAAAATTCAACCAGAATAGATTTTGAAGTAATTCCAATTCTAATAAATCACAAATGATGTCCTCTAATTGATTATGCAATAACATAGCCCTGTTGTTTGTATGATCATGGACTAGATCAAATAAAATGGCTATGTAGTCATTTCTAGAGCATTTTAAAAGGGGAATTCAAACTCAACCCTAATATGAGAGCTACCTCTCATTTAAATTTTGATCCTAAGTACTAATAACCAGGGGGAATGACTTAGGCTAATGAACCCTTGAGGATTATTACTTAGAGATTTTAATTCATTTAAATGTTAAGTTTTAAAACTATGTGAAGTGTAGCACTTCAATTAAATTTTACTCACATATAATAGATATGAAATGTTGACTTTGGGTCAACCTATATTTCATACCTTATTATTATATGAAGAGATTAAATCTTAATAAGAGGTATTGAGAAGAAATGAATTCCTTTAAGGATCTACATACCAAATTTAAGAAAATAGGAATAATGCGAGGAAATTACTTTTCTTTCAAATAAAGACAAATCAAATAATCCACCATGCCATGTTTGATTGATACTAGGACTAGTGTGTGAACTCTTTGAGTGTTTCTAGTTTAGTATGTGAGCTTGGTTTAGTATTTATACCTCGTATTTGTATATAGACGCTAGTAACGAGGAATACCAAGAGGAGGAGGGCTACTCTCAGGAAGAAGAAGAGAACTTCGATAACTACCCAGCTCAAGGCAAGCTAACCCTTGCTAAACACAAGTGCTTAGCTCTACAAGAGCAAAGGCACCATCACACTTTACTTTATGTATTACCTATCCCATGTTTTTACTTACATTTACTTTTGCTTATTTTTTTTCAAAGTACTTTTTGATTTACGCTTCACTTGGTCTAGAGTAGAACAATACTTGAAGTTAGATTAGCACAACTCAAAGCTAGATAGCACCCCTCATTTAGATGCTAGTGCTAATCAATTAAAATTGACTACTCTAGATGGGAACATGGTGAAGTGAAATGACTTTGGAAAGAAAGTAAAGTGGAGGTGGATTTGAACAAGAGAAGATGGTGATTTTTGATAAAATTGATAATTGGGTTTGAATGCGATACCCTTCCAATTATACAAGTACCCCCACAATACCTGATTATGGGTAGGGCTTAACTAGAAACTTGTGTATTTTAGTATGGGTTCCCTCTGAACAAACATCATAGGGGTTACGCTGCGGCTGCCTCCGTCAAGTATGGATTGATGTTGAACTGAGGTGAAGGTACGGCCCAAGCCCTGTGCAGTTCCCGGGTTAACTGCGGTTTCCACCGGGAGGCCAAGCTCATGGGGAGAGGTGCTCATACTAGCATATATAAGTGAAAGGTTTCGATTGATGATCCGCGTCTCGTGTTACGATGATTCGGGGTTATCCTCGACGGATGAAATCAAAAGTTGTGGCACAAGAGTACAACCTCTGCAGAGTGTTAAACCTATTCGAATAGCCGTGTCCACGGTTACGGACGATTGGAAAGGCCATACTATCTCCGTGATCATTAAAATGTTTTGATTCTAGAAATGAATGGTGGATTGAAAGGTGACATTATGGTGAACCATAATGAGTTGTGGGAATGACACTAATGTTCCCACTTGAGTTAGTCTAGCACATGATATAAGCTTTTACCAAAGATTTATGAAACTAAAACTTGGCTTTATGCAAATAAACCTAGAGCTTAGCACCCCCTTATACTTAATGAGTATTTATCTTAGAGTTAGTTTGCGAGTACTTTAAAAGTACTCATGGCTTTGCCCTGGCTATTCGAATGCCAGACTATGAAGGAGAGCACCAGTATCAGGATGACGGACAACAGGACGTCTACGATAACTAGGATCGTCTTCTAACGTCAAGCGTTGCCTGTGGAATAGATAGTCCACTACTACTTCGCTTCCACTACTATTTGTGATGTTGAACAATATATTCGTGTAATATTGGATCATGTGATCTATGGTTGTAAGACAATATGTGTTGTAATAAATGATGACTCTATGCTACTTACTATTATGTCTCGCAAAAACATTATTCCTGGGATTGCGATGTACGGCATAATAGGCATCTGGACTTAAAAATCCGGGTGTTGACAAGTTGGTATCAGAGCCATTGTTTGACCTTAGGAGACCCTAGTTAGAATGGACGCTCAAAAAAACTTAGTTTCAAATTCCATGATTTGACTAGTTATGAAAACCTTATTCACCTTCTTACCTTGAAGAGTCTATTACAAACTTTAAATTCATGCCCTTCTCTTAAGCAAATTAAAATTTGGAACACTTACACTCCTCTAACTTAATCATCTAATCTCTCTACAGATGGATCACGTCGTGGATGCGCAGCCCTTTCTCCAGACTGAGTTCTATCAGTTGGGGAACGGTGGAGAGATCATCTTTGAGAGGGACCTCTTCTCCCTCTCTGAGTTCCTCGGGCGCCCACCACCGGAAGTCTTTGGCGGAATGCTGAATGACCAACCCGGTGGTCAACTTCAGTGGGTGATCATGGTGGACCTTCGTGGGAGGTTCACGCTCCCAATGAGCACAAGGATCCAGTTCTCCTTCAGGGAGAACAACTGGGCGGATGATCTCGCAAGGGGACTTCAGGAAGGACTCGCACGTCTGTGCGGGCAAAACTTCATGGACTTCACGGATAGTCGCTTTGTGCACTACGCAAGGCACAACTCCCTCGGAGTTCCAATGAACCTGCCGTCGCACCCGCAACTTCGCCACCATGTTGATCATCTTGACTTCATGCTGAGTGAGACCCGCATCGACCTCGACAACTCCCGCGAATACGCCAACCACACTCACATCCAGTTGGCGCAGCAGGCGGACACCATCAGGGTGATCGCCGGAGAACGCAGGGCACTCCGCCGTGCCAACCAGAAGAAGGATCACGCCATCAACCGCCTGAAGGCCAGGATCGCCACTCTGAAGGCGACCATCGCTGCCCAAGCTGAGCAGATCCAGGAGCTGGAAGGCGAAGGTGAAGGGGAGAACATCCAGGGGGACGGCTACTCCTACGTCAGCAACGACGACGACTACGAGGAGGAGGAAGACGACGATCTGGAGTTCCACCCTTACGAGGATGGCCACGAGCACCTCGACGCTGGGGTAGACAATGTCTACCCTATCAACGTCGATGGCGAGTAGTCCCGTCGAAGCACTTGCGTCCCGTATTATGTATCGGTCCTTTGTATCCGCCCCATGTATCGTAGTTTGTTGAAAGGGTTCCTAAAACCCTCCTGAACATTTGGCTTGTAATATGTGCTACCTCCATGACTATGTTTGTGTGTGTGTAATATTATTATTATTATGAATCAAGTTTTAAGTTGTGCGAAATTTTATCCCAAAATGAGCCATAGAAATTTTCCCTCTCATCTCATGATCCCTATCATTGTTCAGATGGCACCCCCAACTCGCAACGAAACCACAATGATGCAACTGCTGCAACAGATGATGGCAGAAAGAGAAGCTGAGAGAGTTGACCGTCAAGCCAACCTAGCTGCACTTCAACAGATTGCTCAGGGCAATCAAGGCCACGGAAACCACGACCACCCAGGGTCAAAGCTGAAAAACTTCCAAAACACCAACCCACCGGTGTTTAGCAAGACAGAGGAACCCCACGATGCTGATGATTGGCTCCAAACTATGGAGAACAATCTCGAGGTTGCCGGAGTGGAGGACAATGAGAAGGTGTTGTTCGCCACCCACTATCTGGCTGGACCTGCACGTGCATGGTGGACAAGTGCCCGCGCATTGAATGCGGGGAACATGATGACTTGGGAGGATTTCAAACTCAAGTTTAGTAAGTATCATGTGCCCCCGGGTCTGATTAAGAAGATGAGGGATGAATTCAGGGAACTGAAGCAAGGCAGAATGACCGTGGTAGAGTACCGCGACAAGTTCCTCACCTTGTCAAGGTACGCCCCGGATGAGACGGACACCGTCGAGAAAAGGAAAGAGAGGTTTCTGAATGGACTGCACGATGAGATGCAGACTGTGCTGATCAATATCCCCTTTGCTGACTTAGAAGCCCTCGTTGACTCCGCCATTCAGATGGAGGGGAAGATACACCAAGCCAATGAGAACCGCAAGCGCCGTATGATGAACCAGGGTGGGCCCAGCAACAACCACAAGTATCACCCCAGCTCAAGTGGAGGGTTCGTCCCAAGAAACAACAAGCCCCCGATGCAGAACCCACGTCCGAGTTATCAGAACCGGAGTGGAGGAAACCCCAGGCCAGGAGGCCACCACAACTACAACAACAACAACAACCACAACAACTTCAACCGCGCTCCACCTCGCGCCCCCAACAACAACTCCAACACTGCTCCAAGGACTGGGAGCAATGCTGTTCCCATCACCCCCAAGGACAAGTCCACCTACAACTGCTACGAGTGCGGAGTGGCTGGGCACTTCTCCTATGAGTGCCCCAAGAAGCTCACCAAGACTGCCGCCAACACCTCAGGCCCTGCGCAGCAGCAGCGTCGTGTCACCACCAACAAGAAGTTCACCCCCAACAACCCGAACAACCGCAACGGCCGCGTCTACCACATGAATGCAGAAGAAGCTCAGGAAGCCCCAGACGTTGTGCTGGGTATGTTCTCTGTTAACTCAATACCCGCAAGAGTGCTGTTTGATTCTGGAGCATCGCATTCTTTCATTACCGAAGATTTTGCATGCACTGGTAAGATTCAACCCATCAGTTTGAAGCATGTCATGATAGTTCAAATACCTGGATCAACAACTAAAGCTAGAAAAATTTGCAAAGATGTGCCAATCAGAATACATGAAATAGAATTCTATGCAAATTTGATTGTTCTGGGAGCCAAAGGTTTGGAAGTAGTCCTGGGAATGGACTGGATGGCGAAACATCATGGACTGATTGATTGTGCCAAGAAGGCCATCACCATGACTAGTAGCACCGGAATAATAGTCGAACACATATCTGAACAGATGCCCCGAAAATTCACTTGTAACCAAAGCCTAGCCAAACCCACCTTGGATCAGATCAGGGTCATTTGTCGATATCCTGATGTGTTTCCAGATGATCTACCCGGTATGCCCCCAGATCGGGATATCAAGTTTATCATCGAGTTAATCCCCGGAACCGGACCTATAGCCCAGAGAGCCTACAGCATGAACCCGGCAGAGTTAGTGGAACTGAAGAAGCAACTGGATGATATGCTATTCAAAGGTCTGATTCAACCAAGTGCGTCACCCTGGAGATCGCCAGTTTTGTTTGTGGATAAAAAGGACGGTGCCACTCGTTTGGTTACGGACTATCGTAAGCTTAACGATGTCACCATTAAGAACAAGTATCCGTTGCCCAAGATAGAAGATCTGTTTGACCAGCTGACCGGAGCCCAAGTATTCTCGAAGATTGATCTGCGGACAGGATACCATCAGTTGAAGATTCGTGCCACCGACATCCCCAAAACTGCCTTTACCACCAGATATGGATTGTATGAGTACAATGTCATGTCATTTGGATTGACCAATGCCCCCGCTTACTTCATGAATCTCATGAATAAGATCTTTATGAACTTCCTGGACAAGTTTGTCGTTGTCTTCATCGACGACATACTGATATACTCCAAGTCCGAAGAAGAACATGAGCAACATTTGGAAGTGGTCCTAGATACCCTTCGGGAACATCAGTTGTATGCCAAGTTCAGCAAGTGTGAGTTCTGGCTGAAGGAAGTAGGATTCTTGGGTCATATCTTGTCAGCCGGAGGAATTGCCGTTGACCCCACAAAGATCAAGACTGTTGAAGAATGGAAAGCCCCAACCACCCAGACCGAAGTCCGTGCATTTCTCGGATTGGCGGGATATTACCGCCGATTCGTTGAAGGATTCTCGAGCATAGCAAGACCGATGACCCAACTGTTGAAGAAGGACCGGAAGTTCGAATGGACCAACAAGTGTGAAGAGAGCTTTCAACAGCTCAAGCTAAGACTGACAACAGCCCCAATACTGGTGATGCCGGACATTACCAAGCCATTTGATGTGTACTGCGACGCCTCCAAGATTGGTCTTGGATGTGTGCTGATGCAAGAAGGCAAGGTGATATCTTACCTATCAAGACAGCTGAAGCAGCATGAACAGAACTATCCAACCCATGACTTAGAGCTAGCAGCGGTGGTGTTAGCACTGAAAGTATGGCGTCATTACCTCATGGGTAATCGATGCGAGGTTTACTCGGATCACAAGAGCCTGAAGTATATCTTCACGCAGAAGGAGCTGAATATGAGACAGCGCAGATGGATAGAGTTAATCAAAGATTATGACATGGAAATCCACTGTCACCCTGGCAAGGCCAATGTGGTAGCAGATGCTCTGAGTAGACTGCCATGTCAGTTGAACTCCATGTTAGCAATTGAGCAACCCAGCCTGTTTGAAGAGTTTGAACAGTTTAGGCTTGAACTGGTTAGCGAAGGATACCTCGCCAGCATTGAACTCCAACCCACCCTGATTAGTCAGATCAAAGAAGCTCAGAAAGGAAATGCTAGCATTGACGGAATCAAGAACCAAATAGCCGCCGGCAAAGCACCGGGATTCACCGTAGATGAAGAAGGAGTGCTATGGTATAACAAGCGCCTTTGCGTGCCGTCAGACTTAGAATTGAAGCAAGTTATTCTGAAGGAAGCTCACGATACCCTATACTCCATTCACCCCGGAGGAACCAAGATGTACCAGGATTTGAAAGAACAATTCTGGTGGCATGGAATGAAGAGAGAAATTGGAACCTACATCGCCAAGTGTGACATCTGTCAAAGAGTCAAAGCAGAACACCAACGCCCCGCAGGACTGTTGCAACCCTTACAGATTCCCGAATGGAAGTGGGATTCCGTAGGAATGAATTTCATCACAGGACTGCCCAAATCTAGTAAAGGAAATGATTCCATCTGGGTAGTGGTCGACAGACTGACCAAAGTCGCCCACTTCATCCCCGTCAAGACCACCTATCAAGGACCGAGACTCGCAGAGCTATATATCTCAAGGATAGTCAGCCTGCACGGAACCCCGAAGTCGATAGTATCCGACAGAGGATCCCAATTCACCTCCCGATTCTGGCAGAAAGTACATGAAGGACTTGGAACTCGTCTGAATTTCAGCACCGCCTATCACCCGCAGACAGATGGACAGACTGAAAGAGTCAACCAGATACTAGAAGATATGTTGAGAGCATGTGTGCTAGAGTATGGATCTAAGTGGGAAGACTGCTTGCCGTATGCAGAATTCTCGTACAACAACAGCTACCAAGCCAGCTTGCAGATGGCCCCCTTCGAAGCACTGTACGGAAGGAAGTGCCATACCCCTCTGAATTGGTCGGAAGTAGGAGAGAGTCAAATCTTTGGACCAGATATTCTCCGAGAAGCCGAAGAGAAGGTTCACAAGATCCGCGAGTATCTCAGGACAGCCCAATCAAGACAGAAGAGCTACGCCGACAAAAGACGCCGAGAGATGACCTTCGAGATCGGAGATTTCGTATATCTCAAAGTGTCCCCCCCTTAAAGGAATGCAGAGATTCCAGCTTAGAGGAAAGCTCGCACCCCGATATGTCGGACCTTTCAAGGTCCTGAGTCACAGAGGAGAAGTATCCTATCAGCTAGAGTTACCGGAAGAAATGTCAGCGGTGCACAATGTGTTTCACATCTCGCTACTCCGGAAGTGTTTAGAGGTACCTGAGAAGACCGAGGTTTTCAAGAACATCGACCATCGAGCTGTGGATATCAACTCAGATCTGACATACCGCGAAGTACCTATTCACATCCTGGAAGAAGCTTTCAGAACTACCCGTACTCGAAGTATCAAGTTTCTGAAGATCCAATGGAGTAATCACACCGAAGAAGAAGCCACTTGGGAGAGAGAAGACTTTATGAGGACTGAGTACCCAGATCTCTTTAGTACCTAGTTTTCCCAGATCTCGGGACGAGATCTTTTGTAAGGGGGAAGGGTTTGTAACATCCCAAGTTTCAACAATATTAAAACAAGAAAGATAATTTCCCCAAACCCAAAATTTGCAATTAACAAAAACTTTTTCTATGCATATAGTGCCACATATAGATTTATGCATTTGAGTGAAATTCTTTTGTGCAATTGCCATGATGAGTGTTAGTATGTTTAAACATTGTTATGTGAACCCTAACCAAGAACACAAAACCCTAATTTGAGGTGAATTGGAGAAAATGGGAAAAACCCATTTCTCACTCACATACACTTTATGCAAAATAGCAAATCCTCAACCAAGGCCAAGATTGCTTGCTCCCTTGCTTCTAAAATACTTCAATATGATAAACTAACACTTTTGCTTCCTTGAATCAAGAATCAAATACCAAGAAATCAAAAATCCTACATACATATGATAATGGTCACTTCTCCCCAAAATATTTTCTTCACCTCTTTACCCCCCTGGTTTTCTCAATTCTTGAACTAAACTTGGTCAACTAAAGCCATGTCATCCAAGACCATGTCAAGGTGAGCAACTTTGATGTTGACCATCAGGGCTAGTGTTGACTAGGTTGACCAGAATAAGAGGGACAAGAAGGGATGCTGAAATAAAGAGAAGATCTTGTCACTTTTGACATTTTGCAAAACAACTCCAAATTGAGTGCCACCACCACCAATACTTCACATTAATTATATAAATGAGATTCACCAAAAAGATTTCCAAAATTCAAAGAAAAACTTCATGCGGCCATTTCATCAAACACATGGCAGGCATGAATCCAGAATTTGGCTACACCCTATTATCCTCTGGATTCTTCACTAAACCCCTTTAATCCTTGATCATTGCACTCTCTTACAACCCCTGCTTCACCCTAGTACATGCCCTGGTCGATTAAAGTGAGAGGAGAGGGGAAAGAAACCCTAGACTAAGGCATGCCGTGGCCATGCCGGCCACCTTTGGCCACCATCTCTCCAGCCCTCCCCTCAACCTTTCTCCTTGTCCTGGAGCTTCCCTGTCACTCAAGGAATCGAATGGTACACCGCCCATGCTCGCCAAGGCACGGCATTGGCCAGAACACGCGTGTCCAAACCGTGCCAGGACGTGCCAGTCGACGCGGTGAGCGCGCCCTGGACACGCCGGTACGTCGTGCGCTCGAGCAGCCTACTCCTCGCCCTGCATCCCTACCGCGACGTTGAGCAGCTACTCCCCGCCCTCTATACGCTAGACACAAGCCCAGGCCTGCCCCTGCACCGTCGCCGTCGTCCTCGACCAAGTGATGCCGCACGCCCCGTGACAAACCCTGCAAGCTCCCGAGCCATCCCGTCGCCTTTTCTCTGCGCCAGCTAGCCGTTGAGCATCGCCAGGACGACACCTACAAGATGCCGTCCTCGCCTTGCCCTTTCGATCGACGGAGAGGCCACGCCGTCGACGCTCCTCCACAGCACACCCGGCCACCTCGCTCCCTCTATAAATAGCGACGATCGGCACCTCCTCTCTTCACACAATCCACTCCCCTCACCTCACTGAGTCTCCTCCACCCATCAATTTCATCAGACCTCGCCGGAGCAGAAGCAATCGAGAGCTGAGGTCCGCCGGAGCCCGCGGAAGCTCTGCTTTGATTGGCGCCTCCCCGAGCGCCGCCGCTGCTCCCAGGGCTTCCTCATCTACTACATCTTCTCCGCGCCTACTGCCAGACTCCTGCGCCGGCCTGGTACGCCCTCCGACCCCCTAGGCTCGCCGCCAGGGAGCCCGCTGCTCGTCGGAGAAGACGACGTTCACACGCCGTCGGATCCCAGTCTAATCCAACAGTTTCTATTTCACGTACCGTTTCGCTACGTTAAGTGTCGCCGACAGGTGGCCCCCACCTCGTCAGCACGGCCCGAGCGCGCCAGATGCGTGTTGGGCTGCGAAGTGGGATTTAAACTAGTTTCGGCCCGTTTAGCTTTCCCGCCTAGCCCATGAATTCAAATCTGGATTTATTCATTATTCAAATTTTGCTCTGCTGAAGGTTTAGTAAATTTTGAATAGTTTGAATTCTGCCAAACCAAATTTAGCAAACTTTATACCGTTGGAAAGCCCATGATATTATCTATCCAATGCCACTGGCCCCATCTCCATTTTCATTGTAGATTTAATTTGACAAAAAAGACAAGGCAGGGACTTTTGAACATTCAAACTTTATTTAAAATTCAACCAGAATAGATTTTGAAGTAATTCCAATTCTAATAAATCACAAATGATGTCCTCTAATTGATTATGCAATAACATATCCCTGTTGTTTGTATGATCATGGACTAGATCAAATAAAATGGCTATGTAGTCATTTCTAGAGCATTTTAAAAGGGGAATTCAAACTCAACCCTAATATTAGAGCTACCTCTCATTTAAATTTTGATCCTAAGTACTAATAACCAGGGGGAATGACTTAGGCTAATGAACCCTTGAGGATTATTACTTAGAGATTTTAATTCATTTAAATGTTAAGTTTTAAAACTATGTGAAGTGTAGCACTTCAATTAAATTTTACTCACATATAATAGATATGAAATGTTGACTTTGGGTCAACCTATATTTCATACCTTATTATTATATGAAGAGATTAAATCTTAATAAGAGGTATTGAGAAGAAATGAATTCCTTTAAGGATCTACATACCAAATTTAAGAAAATAGGAATAATGCGAGGAAATTACTTTTCTTTCAAATAAAGACAAATCAAATAATCCACCATGCCATGTTTGATTGATACTAGGACTAGTGTGTGAACTCTTTGAGTGTTTCTAGTTTAGTATGTGAGCTTGGTTTAGTATTTATACCTCGTATTCGTATATAGACGCTAGTAACGAGGAATACCAAGAGGAGGAGGGCTACTCTCAGGAAGAAGAAGAGAACTTCGATAACTACCCAGCTCAAGGCAAGCTAACCCTTGCTAAACACAAGTGCTTAGCTCTACAAGAGCAAAGGCACCATAACACTTTACTTTATGTATTACCTATCCCATGTTTTTACTTACATTTACTTTTGCTTATTTTTTTTCAAAGTACTTTTTGATTTACGCTTCACTTGGTCTAGAGTAGAACAATACTTGAAGTTAGATTAGCACAACTCAAAGCTAGATAGCACCCCTCATTTAGATGCTAGTGCTAATCAATTAAAATTGACTACTCTAGATGGGAACATGGTGAAGTGAAATGACTTTGGAAAGAAAGTAAAGTGGAGGTGGATTTGAACAAGAGAAGATGGTGATTTTTGATAAAATTGATAATTGGGTTTGAATGCGATACCCTTCCAATTATACAAGTACCCCCACAATACCTGATTATGGGTAGGGCTTAACTAGAAACTTGTGTATTTTAGTATGGGTTCCCTCTGAACAAACATCATAGGGGTTACGCTGCGGCTGCCTCCGTCAAGTATGGATTGATGTTGAACTGAGGTGAAGGTACGGCCCAAGCCCTGTGCAGTTCCCGGGTTAACTGCGGTTTCCACCGGGAGGCCAAGCTCATGGGGAGAGGTGCTCATACTAGCATATATAAGTGAAAGGTTTCGATTGATGATCCGCGTACTGTGTTACGATGATTCGGGGTTATCCTCGACGGATGAAATCAAAAGTTGTGGCACAAGAGTACAACCTCTGCAGAGTGTTAAACCTATTCGAATAGCCGTGTCCACGGTTACGGACGATTGGAAAGGCCATACTATCTCCGTGATCATTAAAATGTTTTGATTCTAGAAATGAATGGTGGATTGAAAGGTGACATTATGGTGAACCATAATGAGTTGTGGGAATGACACTAATGTTCCCACTTGAGTTAGTCTAGCACATGATATAAGCTTTTACCAAAGATTTATGAAACTAAAACTTGGCTTTATGCAAATAAACCTAGAGCTTAGCACCCCCTTATACTTAATGAGTATTTATCTTAGAGTTAGTTTGCGAGTACTTTAAAAGTACTCATGGCTTTGCCCTGGCTATTCGAATGCCAGACTATGAAGGAGAGCACCAGTATCAGGATGACGGACAACAGGACGTCTACGATAACTAGGATCGTCTTCTAACGTCAAGCGTTGCCTGTGGAATAGATAGTCCACTACTACTTCGCTTCCACTACTATTTGTGATGTTGAACAATATATTCGTGTAATATTGGATCATGTGATCTATGGTTGTAAGACAATATGTGTTGTAATAAATGATGACTCTATGCTACTTACTATTATGTCTCGCAAAAACATTATTCCTGGGATTGCGATGTACGGCATAATAGGCATCTGGACTTAAAAATCCGGGTGTTGACAGTGTTAGTGCACTCTGATGTATGGACGTGTCCTGTTGTGTCAGTAAGTGGCATGAAGTACTTTGTGACTTTTATTGACTGCTATTCTAGAATGACATGGATTTATCTTATGCGTCACAAAGATGAAGTGTTCACTTGTTTTCAGAGTTTTTGTGCTTATGTAAAAAACCAATTCAATGTTCAGGTGCAAGTGATCAGAACTGATAATGGTACTGAATATATCAACAAACCTTTTGCTGCTTTCTTATCTTCGTAAGGTATACTGCACCAAACTTCATGTCCTGACACTCCTCCCCAGAATGGAGTTGCTGAGCGGAAGAATAGGCACATTCTTGAAGTGGCCCGATCTCGTATGTTTACCATGAATGTTCTCAAATTCTTATGGAGTGAGGCAGTTATGACTGCTACGTATTTGATCAACAGAATGCCTTCAAAGATTCTAGGTATGCAGTCTCCTTGCCAACTCCTTCTAAATAACAATGACTTTGTTGTACCACCCAAACTCTTTGGCTGTACTTGTTTTGTAAGGGATCACAGACCATCTGTTGGCAAGCTAGATCATCGGGCTATCAAATGTATCTTTATTGGCAATTCCTCCAGACAGAAGGGTTACAAGTGTTGGAGTCCCACTGACAGGAGGACATTTGTAAGCATGGATGTTACGTTTTGCGAGTCAGAACCATTTTATGACGGTGAGAGTGATCTTAGTGGCTTGTTCCAAGGGCTTAACCATCTTGGTGATGCTCAAGAGGGGGAGCAGCAGCAAGGTGGTGATCAAGAGCAGCAAGGTGGTGACCAACAGCAACATCAACAAATTCCTATTGTTGCGGAGATTCCTGTAATTCCTGGTACACCTACACCACCTAGATCCGTACCACCACAAAGATGGCTGCAGAATCCACTTGTGTACTCTAGAAGACAAGTACAAAGGGAACAAGTAGATGCTCTGGAGGAGCTACAAGACCAGGGGCCGGGGGAGCAACCCATTGGACCAAATCAAGGAAGCACAAGTGTAGATTCTGCTGAAGAGAATCAATCTCAGACTGAGTCTAATAATAGCCTAGACTTGCCAATTGCAATAAGGAAAGGGGTAAGGAAAGTTGGGCCCCCAAAGCGGCTGAGTTATGATGACTATGACGTAGGAAATTATATTTCTTACGAGGCATTGTCACCCTCTTTTCGGGCTTTTGTTGCTTCACTGCAAACTGTATCTGTTCCTAAGGATTGGAAGGCAGCCAGGTTGGACCCGAGATGGTGCAATGCTATGGTGGAAGAATTAGAGGCCTTGAAGAAAAATAAAACATGGGTGTTGACAGATCCCCCTAAAGGAAAGAATACAGTAGGCCGTAAGTGGATCTATTCTGTAAAACAAAATGCAGAAGGAAAAGTGGAGAGATATAAGGCAAGACTTGTGGCAAGAGGATATAGTCAGACTTATGGCATTGACTATGATGAGACGTTTGCACCAGTGGCAAAAATGAGCACTGTCAGAATATTGATCTCTTGTGCAGCAAATTTCGGATGGTCCTTGCATCAACTTGATGTCAAAAATGCATTTCTGCATGGTGATCTTCAAGAGGAGGTGTATATGGAGATGCCACCAGGATTTGTCAGACCTGAAACTGAAGGGAAGGTATGTAGACTGAAGAAATCTCTATATGGTCTCAAACAATCTCCACGGGCCTGGTTTGATAGGTTTAGACAAGTGGTGTGTGGCGTGGGATATGGTCAATGCAATGGAGACCATACCTTATTTTACAGACATTCTGAGCAGAAAATTACTATCCTTGCTGTGTATGTTGATGATATTATTATCACGGGAGATGATGATGTTGAAATCGCAAAATTGAAAGGATGCTTGAGTCAAGCCTTTGAGGTGAAAGATTTGGGAAAACTTAAATACTTCCTTGGAATAGAAGTTGCACGATCGTCAAAAGGGATATCACTATCTCAAAGAAAGTATACATTGGATCTCTTAGACGATATGGGCATGCTGGGGTGCCGAGTGGCTTCAAGCCCCATTGACCAAAATAATAAAATCACAGCAGAGTCTGGAGAACCCATAGACAAGGAGAAATATCAAAGACTTGTTGGAAGACTAATATACTTATGCCACACAAGAACAGATATATCATTTGCAGTGAGTGTAGTGAGTCGCTATATGCATGATCCGAGGGATGGACACTTGGAAGCAGCTCAAAGAATCTTGAGATACTTGAAGGGCACTCCGGGAAAAGGATTGTGGTTTAAAAGTAATGGACACCTAAATGTAGATGGATATTGTGATGCAGATTGGGCTAGCTGCTTAGATAATCGAAGATCCACCTCAGGATATTGTGTTTTTGTTGGAGGAAATTTGGTGTCATGGAGAAGTAAGAAGCAATCTGTTGTCTCGAAATTAACAGCCGAAGCAGAGTACAGAGCTATGTCACAGGGTCTGGGTGAAATGTTGTGGGTACGAAACCTTCTAAGAGAGCTAAAAATTTTAAGGCAAGGAAGCTTGAAAGTGTGGTGTGATAATATGTCTGCCATAAACATAGCAAACAACCCTGTCCAGCATGAGCGAACTAAACATGTGGAGATAGACAGATTTTTTATTAAAGAAAAGATTGATGCAGGGATTATCTCATTGGCTTATGTGAGATCAGGACAACAAGTGGCAGACTGTTTAACAAAAGGACTAGGATCAAAGGAGTGTAAACTTGCCTGTGCCAAGATGGGGATGATTGACATTTATCACCCATCTTGAGGGGGAGTGTTGGATAATTGTTGGTGTATGTGTTGGGCTGTCTTCTTGTTCTCTGTTGTGTCCCATCTGGCCAAGCCCAGTCCTGACCTATATAAGGTGCTTCTAACTCTGTAACCCTGAGCTGAGACAGAGTTCCTCCCTGCAGCCTCCTTCTACCTCAGGTTAGGCCCTCACCTCTGTCCACAGTCCCAATGCTGTTATATTTTGAGCCAACCGGAAATAGCCAATACATTAGCATAATACACCATGTCTGAGTACCGACAATATATTTTAATTTTCATGCTGTGTGTCTCCATAAATTTATTGAGACTACTATAGTTATAATGTAATAGTTGATGGGTGCGGCAACGCGCGCTATCATGGTCTAGTGTTACAGAAAGTGGGATGAGAGGGATATATACTCTAGACCCATAAGAGAGATTTATGCACACGATATTATTACTGTGAAGACTTTTTCTAACCAATGGCACCATTTTTTTTTTGAGATCACCAATGGCACCATGTGAAGGCCGCGATTTACATACCAGGTGAAAGGATAGGGAAATGAAGAAAAAAATGGCCATAGAGATCACAATGATCTCTTATTGCTAACTATCATGTATGTCAAACTCTGAATCCTAAATGAGATCCCAATATTCCTTGTTCCACAGGGATGTTGGTTGGGTGTCTAGGTGGGTTGTGGAGGGTGGTGGGTGTCCAAAGTGTATATATGGTGCACCCCTATGTGGCTCTCACAGATCGAGCTAAGGAGATTGTGGCCACCGGATCGTGGTTTTTCAGCGCATCTCAACCGTCAGGTTGCCATAAGGTGATTCTGCCCTCATCAACAGTAGGAAGTTATGTTGCTGTGAGCAATTGCTCTTTTATCCGGCGGTCCTTCTCACTCAGCTACATCTACCTTTGGTTTTTGCTAGCCCCACTTATCGTCCACTAGTGTATTGTTTTTCAGTGTATTTGTGGGGTGCATAAAGATTGAACCGGGCATAAATATCCCCTGTAGTGAGACAGAAAATAACTCCCAATCATTTGCTTCTCCCCTCCCCAATCGTCCCTCCCTAAGTAAAAAAAAACTCTTGAAAAACATACATGAATGATTCTTCGCTTGCCGCAAATATGAGGCCAGCCACAAAGCCCTGCTCTTGCAAATATCACGTATGGAGGCGGAGCTAAGGGCTCTACTACGATATGATTCCCTCCTCCCAGGAAATCATATCTCATTGGCAAGGGAATAAAACAATCAATAAAAATGTCCCGAAATAAACATATCATGATATTATGACGGGCTGGTATTACCTCAGGTTTCAAACAAGCTTGACCTGATGATTCCCTTAAGCAAGGAAAGCATACACATCAGTGTAACCATATGGTTGTCAATCTTGTATTAAGATTAAGGATGACTAATTGCGACTTTTCAGTATTCGTTAAAGTGATCAGTCATTTCACAATCTTATAAACATAAATAAATTTAATATAAAAATACAAGATAGCAATTTTACGGAAGAGAGCAGCAACAAGAGAATTACCAATCAAATTGGCAATCCTAAACTCAATTAACCGAGCAAGAAAACGGATGCGCTAACGCGCAACGGCTTTCGCGCTAGTTGCTCAAAAAATCGTATAATAACTAAGTTGGTTATTGATTCATTGAGGTGATTCCATTCTCTTTTTATTCCAGCAATGCTCGAGAGACCCTATTTGAAAGCAGTTTCAAGGTCGGTTGTCCCAATGAGTTGGACCCATGCCTTGTTGATGGTTCTTCTGCCACTGCTTTTTTACCTTGTTTATCAACCCAAACGCAGTCCACAACTTTTCCTATTTAAGCACCCTCCATATGTGGGGTCCCATTCCTCTTGTTGCTCGGTGAAGGTGTGCCCCCTCCTTCACCCTTGCTGCGGAGTGATCGGTGGAGGAGCCGTAGTTGGTGGAGGTCTCCATCGCATCGTGACATCGTGAATTATGCCAGGTGCATCACGTAAAGGGCTTCGAGACTATGTCCGACGACCTTTCACATGCATACGTGCTATGTCGAGTGACGAATAAGCTCAAGAATGCCAGCCTCAAAGACCCCAAGCCGAAGCAAAAAAAAAAAAAGGCGAAGGGCAAACAGGAATGCCGTCGGTGCTGCTAAGGCATCGAGCTCTAGCAATGACCCCACCGGCAAAGGAGGTTGACGAAGGATTGTTTTCATGATCTCACCACAACTTCACTCCAAGGATCAGTAGTGAGTTTATTTGTTCGACAAGGGGCTCGGGTCAATAGGTTTGGATAAAAGACATGATGTAGATGATGATGAATTTCAATAATACTTTACTATCAGTGTAACCATATGGTTGTACACGATGTTAGAAGATGAAGTCGGCGAGTTTATAGATGCACGAGACGAGGTTTGCATATGGATCTAAGATTCATGGGTATGTTGACTTTGACAATGACTTAGCGTAGATGTTGAATTTGGTCTTTAGGATGAATGGTTTTCAATATAATGCATCGATGATAGGTATATCAATGTTGCACGCTAGGTCTTGGAAGTCTTGTATGTCACGTTGATCCAACGGTCTCCCCTTGATATACGTCTGATTGAGAAATTCTTCGTAAAATCTTGAAGTAGCACGACAGGTTAGGTCGGTCATATCCTGTGGACGCGGACCTCCATGTTGTGGTCATGAGCTTCGTGGGTTAAAAGGGTTAAAGGGGTGCATGTCCATGTACCGTAGGGCGTCGGGATAAGATCTAACACCACTTATATCCGAAAGCCCCGGATTAGTTACCTTTAATGAGATGACCGATCTTGAGTTGTTGATGTAGTTGACCTTGCTCCAGGATGGACCTATCTAGTGATCTTGCTTACTTTGTCGACGTGGATAGTAGGTCTGGTTGGAGTAATCCAATTTAGCATATAGTAGGTTCATACACTACGGGAAAAAGGGACGTTGCCGTGCTCCACTTTGCACGGCAAAGAGCCCTATACGCACGGCAACGGCTTTGCCGTGCGTGCCCTCACGGCAAAGCTTGCACGGCAAAGTCATCGACGGCAAAGCCATCTTTGCCGTGCGCATGCAACTACCGCACGGCAAAGCCCTTTGCCGTGCGCTGCCTTCTCTGCCGTGCGCTGCAAACGCTGCCGTGCTCCCACTCTTTGCCGTGCGGCACAATACTTTGCCGTGCTCCCACTCTTTGCCGTGCGCCGCTATACTTTGCCGTGCGAGGGTCGTTGCCGTGCGCCTCGCTTCTCTGCCGTGCGCGCCTTTGCCGTGCGGGCTACCCTACCACGCACGGCAAAGCCCCCTACAGGCACGCCTCCAGGAGCTCCCAGGAGCACAGGCTTGCGCCACGTGGCCCCTTTGCCGTGCGTGTGCACACGGCAAAGTGACCAAAAGTCCTTTGCCGTGTGCACACACACGGCAAAGGGGCCTGATTTTTTCATTTTTTTGCTGTTTTTCATTTATCCCTGCAGTTCAAATATTGCATTTCACAAATATAGCATATATATCAATATATGATCACCAAACACATCAACAACACCACAAATACGTCGAGCACACATAGTTCATGCATACAATCCGTTACATAGAGTCCATAGTCCATCCACACAAGTTACATAGAGTCCATAGTGCAATGTTCAATATTACAATCCATTACAAGCATACAATCCGACAAAGCGCACGAAGACCATGCCATCAACCTTGTCCTCCTCCGCTTCCGCCGGCCTCATCGTCATTGCCTTGTGACATATAATCTATAAGCATGTTGATGGAATGAACATTTGCATTTGCATATTGAACACTTGAACAAGTAGCGGGTTGGGCACAAGAGGACTCACCGCGGTTCATGCTCCGGATGATGTTCATGTTGTTGACGGTGATAGGTGTCCCCGGGGTCTGAGTGGGCGGTGGCGGCATCCACATGGAGTAAGGTGGAGGAGGAAGACTCCCCGGTGGAGTAGACAGAGCCGTATGGCTCATCAGCCAGCTCATCTGTGCTCGTCGCCGCCGCATCATCTGCCGCTGTTGCATCTGCTGCATCATCCGTGTCCGTCGCTGCTGGTACTCCAGAATCGTCCGCTCCATGTTCCGTGCGTGCTCCTGGGCCGCCTGCTCCTTCGCTGCCATCTCCTCCTACGTTGTGTTGCCGCGATGTCATTAACATTTCAATGGAAAGCATGTAAAGGAAATGTAGAGACCCGAGGAAGAACATACCCGTAACCGCTCGACAGCTAGATCCGAAGCCCGTGGCGGGGCTCTACCTCAGGCTGGCCGCTCTTACGACCACGACGGATCTGGCGGAGAGAGGGAACCCTCGCTGGGTCGACGCACCCGTCACCAAACCATAGGCGGCCATGCTTCAAGCCTTCTCCCGCAAGCACCGCGACCTCAGGGTCAAAGTCCTCGGCCTCTGGATTGGCCTCCTCGCCGTACTTCTGCTTGAACTTGGAGACATACGACGTGCACTGGGTCTCGGATTGCGGGTTAACCCACACGGACCCCGTCTCAGGATCAGGCGTCTTCCTTTGCTTCATCTTCTTTAGCACGGCAAAGACGTTAGGCTTCGCTCCCGTCCCGACTTCCCGCAAAAGAGAACATGTAATTGAGTGAAGTGACACACCCTTGGAGAGTTAACAAATATATAACATGAATTCAAAGAATGAAGGAACCATTAATTTGCTCACCTCCTTCTGCAGGTGAAGAGAGATGGGGATGCTGCCTTGGATATGCGATCCACCTCGCATCTCTGCCCGCTTCTTCTTGCCCTCCTCGTGCTTCTTGAGGTACTGGGGGCATGTCCACCACATGACCATCGCACGAAAGCACCTATCGTCGTTGCCGACGTACTGAGGAGGGTTCTACATGCACAAGATAAACCCATTATGGTAAAATAAACTACATGGCGATAAAGAAATCAATAACACATAAATGCAAATACCTGCAAGTACTGCCACGGCTGCATGAGCGTGTCGCGAGCGTCCTCCTTACTCATGTGGACGAAGCGGTCGGCGTGCCAGTCGCGGACGCATTGAACACGTGCCTCGTAGTGCATGCCAGTCACCCTCTTCCTTGCAAGCTGGTGTAGGACATCATCGCACGCATTCTCCTTGCCCTCGGCCCTCTTGAAGAATTTCTGCAACATAGGTAAAACAAGGGGCATTAGTGCAATTATTGTGAACCAAGGAGAGTGTATGAATGGTAAGAAGTCAAAAGTCACGTACCCAGAATTTGGCAACAACCAAATCCGCCGCGGTGCCGCGGCCAAGAGGATCTTCCGCGAGGCTGTAGTGCGCCCACCTCCAAGCTACGTCGCAGCCACCGCAGGGGAGATTGACTATCCCAGGGAAATAAAATCTAAGTAGGCCCCCAAGGATGTTCGAGTACCCACGTGGCGGTCTCTGCGTCGGGTCTTCAAACTGGAACGAGCTGCACCATGAAACGACAACATCAATATGTATGTGATAATAATTTTGATAATGACAAAATTGCGATAACGAAATGCCAAAAAATAACATGTACCTCCTTCCATAGGGCACAAGAACAACGTGCCTGTAGCGCCAGCTCTTCAGCGAGGGGAGCTGTGTTATCCCACGCCGATATGGCTTCCTATCACGTGGCCTCAGCCTCTCCAAAGCTGGAACGTACTGGTAATCCTCCGGCTCACACCACTCTAGGCTTGGATCAGGATCGAACACTAAGTTCCCCAACCCCTCATCCTCCGAGAGGTCGTCCTCGTCCCCTCCTCCTCCCGGTCCTCCCCACCCCCCTCCTCCTCCTGGTCCTCCCCACCCACCTCCTCCTCCTGGTCCTCCCCACCCCCGTGGTGCTCCTGGTCCTCCTCCTCGTCATCATCATCGGCTGCGGGAGGGGGGCTAGGACTAGGAGTGAGTACCCGCGTCGCATTCTTCCTACGCGGCCGCCCTGTGGGAGCGACAGGAGGGGGCTAGGAGGGGGTAGTAGCTCGGCCCCCGCCTCGAAGTCCCTACACCTACCAAGTCCTTGAGCTTCTTTTTAAGACCGCCACCCCTGTTTTTGGCGCCATGCTTCAATCACCTGCAAACACAAATGAAGAGAGTGGTTTATTAGTACGCAATATTGTAAAGAGATAAATATTAGTGAAAGCAACAGAAATATAAGTAGATGAACATTAATGAAAGCAACAAATAATGCAAAAGGATGAACATTAATTAATTAGTGGAAGCAACAAATAGCTACCATAGAGTTCTCTCAAACATAGCACGGAGTTCTTACAAATAACCTAGCTAGACAATCTCTATTACACGGAGTTATTACAAATAGGCTAGCCTCACAATTACTACTACATAGATCAAGCAGCTCTGTGTCGCCATCCGTGATTGGACCGCGTGTCTCCTCATCGTCATCAGGCTCGGCGAACCAATAATCATCAATGAAACCTGGAGGTGGTCCATCTCGCATCGAGGTCAATCCCTGCTTTGAACGCCTCGAGCAAACTCAGGTCTTCCGGGGCACAGACATCCTCAGCTTCATCTTCGCATTGTCTCCATCCATGCCCGCGTCTTCTTGTTCATCGTCTACGACCATGTCATCGATAGTCGGCAAGCCGATTGTGAAATGGCCGGGGAGCCCTTCTTCCTGATAAAACTCGACACTCCTTGCTGAGGGGTCTACGCGGCGGTAATCGTCCTTGTTTGGCGGGCGGCCTATTGCGTGAAGGCACCGTCATCACAACATCCCATCCATGTAGACGTTTTGTCGGGTTTCGCACGCGTACGGGAGATAGAATACTTGAAAGGCCTGGGTTGCCAAGATGTACACATCCTCTCCCTTATAAACGGAGTTCCTTTCAACTTCGACCAACCCAATTTCAGGATCCCGTCTCACCCGACGTGGGTCAAACCAATGGCATTTGAAGACGACGGGATTTAGCCCTTTGTGAAACCCGTAATTCAGCTCGTATATACCCTCGACTCTTCCATAGTAATGGAGCCCATCATCACCTTGACATACCACCCCACTATTTATTGTCTTCGCGTTGGGCCGGCTTGTTGTGTATTGATGGGTCTCGGAAGCGATACCCGTTCACGTCATAGGAGTTGAACGCTTCTACGGAATGGTCAAAGCCCCTAGCAATTTTTCTTAGCTACGACTTCATCTCTTTGTCGCTTCTTGCCTACAAGTTTAGCACAAGAAGTTTAGAACGAGAAATGACCGATAAATGTAGGAAGTGCTAGCTAATTTGGATAGAATAGTACCAAATTACAAAACCAGCTATCGAAACCGAAACCGCCTCCCTTATCGAAAATTTGCTTGGATTCTTCCGGGGTAGGCTCCCTGTGGGTATTCTTCCAATGTATAGCCTTGAATTTCCTATACCGATGAAAAGAGGAAGAGTTAGCCACGAACATACGAGTGAACGTTTGCGAATAATTAAATGGTTCGCACTTACTCGATGTACGGCTTCACTTCGACCATGGTGTTTAAGACATACGAGTGGATCAAGGTCCGCTCGTAGGTCCGTTCTGTACGGCTTCGAGCCACTTGACTTGCCACCAAGCCCCACGAAGATGCTAAGCTTGGGTACTTCTTCATTGTTGGCGGCATTGTAACGGAGGACCGGGTTGTGCTTTGTGGGAATGTTGGGATCATAGTGCTTAGTGGTGAAGTTTGCCACCTCCACGTTCAGACTGCCTCGGCTATGGATGCTTCGATCTTGCATTTATTGCCGGTCATTTGACGAAGCTTTTGTGTTTCTCTCTCGGGACCAAACTGCCAACGGCCCCACCCGGGCCCCCTTTAAGCACTCCTCCGCGAGGTGCAGGATCATGTGTTGCATCGGATTAAAAACCCTGGAGGAAAGATCTTCTCCGTATCGCAAAGCAACACGGGTGCCTCTTCATCCAGCTTCTCAATCACTTTAGTGTCTAACTCCCTAGCACAAATCTGGCGGAAGAAAAACTCAACCTCGCTAGCACTCGCCAAGTCTTCTCAGTGGACATAGCCTCGAATCATCACCGGCATTATCCGCTCAAGCCATATGTGGTAGTCATGACTCTTCGGTCCTTGTACTCGCAGCGTTTCAATGTTCTGTGCCCCTCATCCAGCTTGGCTGCGAACCCATCGGGGAAAAACAAGGAGTCCTTCATCCATTGGAAGACCTCCCTTTTTGGGCCTTTGTGAGGCGTAACGGAGCGTGTGGCTTAGTCCAAGTTTTTGGCACCATTAGGTGGCTGCATGTTCAACTCCGGCCTATCACACCACCTTTCTTGATCAATTCGAGCCTTTATGTTATCCTTCGTCTTCTCAGTGTCCACAATCGTGCTCCAAATGGCTTCACTGATATTCTTCTCGGTGTGCATTACATCAATGTTATGCGGGAGCTCGAGAAACTCAAAGTAAGGGAGCTTCCATAAGCACGGCTTGGGTGGCCATTGGTGTGTCTCCCCATATCCTATGAAACCATTCCCATCGTGGCTAGGCTGAAGAGCATCTAACTCGGCCTTGATTTCCGTTCCGGTCTTCGGAATTGGCTTCGGGCCACGGACAACACGGCCTTTCTTGAAACTCTTTACATCACTCCCGTATGCATGCCTCCGCTCAAGGAACCGTCGAGCTTCATCAAAGCATGAATACTTGCCTCCCTTGTTTAGCCGTAAGAAAGTCACGGCCTGTTCGCACCGGTGGGCAAGGCCACTTCCCATGTGTACACCACCCGCAGAACAAAGCACGTGCCGGCAGGTCATGCAGGACGTGTGGTACCACACATACATATCGAAGTACTCCTTCTTTGATGCGTCATATGTTCGGATCCCGCGACCTTCCCAGCCACGAACCAAGTCATCCACCAGCGGTTCCGGGTACACATTCATGTTCTTGCCCGGGTATTTGGGCCTGGGATTATCATCGACACAAACATGTTCTCTCGATCTCATGCAGACGCTGTGGGGAGGTTCATGGGAATAACAAACACCGGCCAACAACCGTATACCGCAGCCGACATACCATATGGATTGAACCCATCGGTTGATATCGCAACTGCTACGCTCCTCGGGTCACCTGCTTTCAGTGGAAATTTCTTGACAAAGTTCTTCCATGCAGTACCATCCGACGGATGTATCATCTTGTCGGTGTATCTGTTTCCTTCCACGGCCCACCTCATCTGGTGGGCAGTATCCTCGGTCATGAAGAGCCGCTGGATCCTCGGTAGAACTGGAAGATAGCGGAGGATATTCTTGGCAACCGTGGTCTGCCTCTTCTGACCATCACCATTGCGGTCTACCTCAAAGTACCTAGAGGAATTGCATTTGATGCAATAATTTGTGTCAGCGTGCTCCTCTCTGAATAGCATGCATCCCTTTGGACAAGCGTGTATCTGCTGAGATGACATCTTAAGGTCACTGAGCAATTTGGTCGAATAGTAGAAGTTTTGCGGCAAGAGGTGCCCTTTCGGCAGAAGGCTGCCTACGATGACCAGAAGTTCATCGAACCCATCTCGCACAAGTTCCTATGGCACTTCAAGGCCATAAGGCGAGCGATGGCATCTAGTTGGGTAACCTCTCGTATTTTCATGTAGGGGTTTCTGCGAAGCAAACAGAGCCTCATAGTACTCCTTTGTGTTTTCCTCCGGGTCCTCACTTGTCTCCGCATCCTGAGGTGTCTCCACCTCTACATGAGAGCTTTCGTGCACATTACCATTAGCCAAGTTTTCTAAGCACCTATCAAAACCAGTGTCATATTCCCCCCTAGGTTGAATCTGCCGCACCTCCTTCCTAGCACGTTTCTTTGCCTTTTCTCCATGGTAAGTCCAAATCCTGTAGGACGGTGTGAACCCAAACTTGATCAGGTGCATACTCATAGTTTCCTTGTCCCGTGCCTTTCGGTTAGCGCACTTACTACAAGGGCACCAAACACTTATAGGTCTGCTAGGGATGGCAAACGCCCTATCCACAAACTGCTCGGTCTTTTCTCCCCATTCATCAGTATAGTTGCACTGACTGATTCTGCCATCGTACATCCAGCCACGATTATCCATCCTCTAATCAGCAACAAAACAGACGAACATAGCATTTATATATCAAATAGGAAATAAATGCATCATATATTTATTTATTTTACGCGTGCATCAACCTGAAACTCTACTAGGTGGGCTCCTAGCAGCCGCCGGATCCGTAGATTGAGTACGTTCTCCCAGCTCTACCCTCGATCCGAGACAGAATTTGGCGGCACCTCCCCGCTGCTCTCCCGATACACGTCTCGGCAAAAAGCCGAGAGGGGTGTGCATCCGGAGAACAACGGGGAGGCGCTACCGAAATCCTGTCTCGGATCGGGGTAGAGCACGGAGAACGTACCCAACTACGCATCCGCCGGCTGTCCCGATAAATGCCGTAAGAGTTACGGTTCATAATATGCGAGACCACTAATGCATATTTATCCGCGTAACCCTTACGGTCGGGAAGAGACGCCTAGGTATCGCGACAAACTTGGTGATCTAGACATAAAGAAAAAACCTAGGTACAAGAGAGGCGAACGGATTCTCACCCTCGAAGCGTGACCGACAGCCGGCGAAGAAGACCAACGACCCTCTGAGAGAATTGTCGAAGAAGATCCGAAACGCCCCGTCAAACACCCCCGCGACGCCGCCCCTCGTGTCCACCTCGAAGCATCGCTCGCATAAAAAAAAAAACCAATTAGGGGCTATTAATAATTACCATGTATGCGCGTATATAGAGTATATGGAGCAGTAGAAAGCCAATGTTACTTTTGCTGCTTTGTGAATGAGGTAATGCAATGTTACATCTAAGAAGAGGACAGCGAGGGCTCGGAGCATTTGTCTTAACATGCTCCATCTTCTGGCTTACTACAATAGGCGACGGGTTACACCGATGGGCAGCCGGCGTTGTTCGATGAGAGGCCGGACTTTGGTACTTCTGTTGACCGGTGTTGCTACAGGGCAGCCGGCGTTGCTACATGGTGGCGGCGGCACGGCCGTGTTGCTACGGCGATCCCATGCCTCTTAACTTTGTATGCGACATTTGCTGAATGTGGAGCTTGTGTCTCCCGCGCCACCTCCCCCTTCCCCAAGCGCGCCGTCATCTACGAGCGCGCGCCCAAGGCGCTGCCGGGCAGCTACAAGCTCTGGCACGCCTACCTCCGGGAGCGGCTCGACCACGCGCGCCCCCACCCGATCTCCCACACGGCCTACGCCTCCCTCAACAACACCTTCGAGCGCGCGCTCGCCACCATGCACAAGATGCCGCGCGTCTGGGCGCTCTACCTCGCCTCGCTGCTGGACCAGCGCCTGCTCACGCGCGGCCGCCACGCCTTCGACCGCGCGCTCCGCGCGCTGCCCGTCACGCAGCACGACCGCATCTGGCCGCTCTACCTGCGCCTCGCGTCCCTGCACGCCTGCCCCGTCGAGACCTCCTTCCGCGTCTTCCGCCGCTACCTCCAGTTCGACCCCTCCCACGCCGAGGACTTCATCGAGTTCCTCGTCTCGTCTAACCGCTGGCAGGAGGCCGCCGACCGCCTCGCGTCCGTGCTCAACGACGACGGCTTCCGCTGGCAGGAGGCCGCCGACCGCCTCGCGTCTACCTCGTGCCTACAGCACCTGCGCCGCCGCTGCGCGTGCTTCGCGTCGCCCTGAACCATTACCGCCGCGAGGACGGGGGAGAAAGGGGAGCCGAGCAGCGGAGGGGGAGGAGGGGGAGGGGGGCCTGACCTGGGACGGGTGGCGGAGGGAGGAGCCGCCGGGTGCACCGCGTCCGACCGCGACGCAGCGGCGAGAGAGGAGGGAGGCGGCGGCGGGGTAGGGCGCGGCGGCGTCGGGGTAGGGCGCGGCGGAGGGTGGGCGGCGTCTGCGGCGGCGGCGGCGTCTGCGGGAGGCGGCGGCGTCCGGCGGGCGGCGGCGTCGCGGGAGGCGGCGGCGTCAATGGTGTCGGCGGCGTGTGCGGGAGGCGGCGGCGGGGGAGAAGTGGGGGAGCTCGGCGACGGCAATGGCGGGAACTCGATCCGGACAGCGAAAGTACTTGGTCGGGCCGACCCGCACCTTATCCGCGCGCCTTTGCCGTGCGAGGACAGCTTTGCCGTGCGGCAAAGGCCTTTGCCGTGCGAAACTCCCTTTGCCGTGCGCAAAGGATCTTTGCCGTGCAGAGTCCTTTGCCGTGCGGCATACTTTCTTTGCCGTGCGTCTTTGGCCTTTGCCGTGCGCTAGCGCACGGCAACGTTGTTTTTACCATTTAAATTTTCATATATGAAAATTTAGTTTTATTTCAAATTAAATTAAACTTGTTTTTCCAACATGAGTAATATTTCATAATGTTCTTATCATGTTTTCTTAAATCTATAGGGGTGCAAATTCGAGCACATAAATCCTAACACTAACCGTCGGGGTCACACACACCGCCGGAGCACCGGAACCCTAACCCTGAACCCTAAACACTAGCCCTACCCCTAAACCCTAGCCCTCACCCTAACCCTAACCTAAAAGAATGAAAAGTTACATAGGTGCACCCTCGCGGAGAAATCTAGGGGGGTAGACCCGCCGGGGCACGCGTTCCGCTGTTTTGGGGGGAGGAGGGGGATAACGACCGCCGGAGCACCGGAACCCCACCAAACCTTGCATGTGGACCTATGATATGTGTCAAAGTGTGATGCTAGGTGTAATGGTGCAAAAGTAGCTCCCCTAAACCCTAAACCCTAAACTGGGGAGGCTTCGAGCCCTAAACCCCTCTAAATCCCTAAACCACGACGCCGGAGCTGCAGAAGCATGCATCATAAACCCTAACCCTAACCCTAAACCCTAAACCTATACCTAACCATAAATACTTACCCTTTAACCTAAACCCTAGCCCTAGCCCCTAAACCCTAGCCCTAACCCTACACCTAACCCTAACCAGTAGATCAGGCACACCGTCGATCGTGTGATAATGGCTCTAGCTGCGGGTATATGTGCCAAAGGGTCCCAATCTTTGGTTCTCCATGTGTATATGTACTAAACAAACCTAAAAGAATGAAAAGTTACATTGGTGCACCCTCGCGCGGAGAAATCTAGGGGGGTAGACCTGCCGGGGCACACGTTCCGCTGTTTTGGGGGGAGGAGGGGGATAACGACCGCCGGAGCACCGGAACCCCACCAAACCTTGCATGTGGACCTATGATATGTGTCAAAGTGTGATGCAAGGTGTAATGGTGCAAAAGTAGCTCCCCTAAACCCTAAACCCTAAACTGGGGAGGCTTCGAGCCCTAAACCCCTCTAAATCCCTAAACCACGACGCCGGAGCCGCAGAACCATGCATCATAAACCCTAACCCTAACCCTAAACCCTAAACCTATACCTAACCATAAATACTTACCCTTTAACCTAAACCCTAGCCCTAGCCCCTAAACCCTAGCCCTAACCCTACACCTAACCCTAACCAAGAGATCCGCTCACCGTCGATCGTGTGATAATGGCTCGAGCTGCGGGTGTATGTGCCAAAGGGTCCCAATCTTGGTTCTCCATGTGTATATGTACTAAACAAACCTAAAGGAATGAAACGTTACATTGGTGCACCCTCGCGCGGAGAAATCTAGGGGGGTAGACCCGCCGGGGCACCCAAGCTTTGCTTTGGGGGGAGGAGGGGGAGAACGACCGCCGGAGCACCGGAACCCCACCAAATCTTGCATGTGGGCCTATGCTATGTGTCAAAGTGTGGTGCAAGGTGTAATGGTGCAAAAGTAGCTCCCCTAAACCCTAGACCCTAAACTGGGGAGGCTTCGAGCACTAAACCCCTCTAAAACCCTAAACCACGACGCCTGAGCCGCAGAACCATGCATCATAACCCTAACCCTAACCCTAAACCCTAAACCTATACCTAACCAGAAATAATTACCTTTAAACCTAGCCCTACCCCTAAACCCTAGCCCTAACCCTACACCTAACCCTAACCAAGAGATCCGCTCACCGTCGATCGTTTGATAATGGCTCGAGCTGCGTGTGTATGTGCCAAAGGGTCCCAATCTTGGTTCTCCATGTGTATATGTCCTAAACAAACCTAAAGGAATGAAAAGTTACATAGGTGCACCCTCGCGCGGAGAAATCTAGGGGGGTAGACCCGCCGGGGCACGCGTTCCCGTTTTGGGGGAGGAGGGGGATAACGACCGCCGGAGCACCGAACCCCACCAAACCTTGCATGTGGTCCTATGCTATGTGTCAAAGTGTGGTGCAAGGTGTAATGGTGCAAAAGTAGCTCCCCTAAACCCTAGACCCTAAACTGGGAGGCTTCGAGCACTAAACCCCTCTAAAACCCTAAACCACGACGCCGGAGCTGCAGAACCATGCATCATAAACCCTAACCCTAACCCTAAACCCTAAACCTATACCTAACCATAAATACTTACCCTTTAACCTAAACCCTAGCCCTAGCCCCTAAACCCTAGCCCTAACCCTACACCTAACCCTAACCAAGATCAGGCACACCGTCGATCGTGTGATAATGGCTCTAGCTGCGGGTATATGTGCCAAAGGGTCCCAATCTTTGGTTCTCCATGTGTATATGTACTAAACAAACCTAAAAGAATGAAAAGTTACATTGGTGCACCCTCGCGCGGAGAAATCTAGGGGGTAGACCCGCCGGGCACACGTTCGCTGTTTTGGGGGGAGGAGGGGGATAACGACCGCCGGAGCACCGAAACCCCACCAAACCTTGCATGTGGACCTATTCTATGTGTCAAAGTGTGGTGCAAGGTGTAATGGTGCAAAAGTAGCTCCCCTAAACCCTAAACCCTAAACTGGGGAGGCTTCGAGCCCTAAACCCCTCTAAATCCCTAAACCACGACGCCTGAGTCTGTAACCATGCATCATAAACCCTAACCCTAACCCTAAACCCTAAACCTATACCTAACCATAAATACTTACCCTTTAACCTAAACCCTAGCCCTAGCCCCTAAACCCTAGCCCTAACCCTACACCTAACCCTAACCAGTAGATCCGGCTCACCGTCGATCGTGTGATAATGGCTCGAGCTGCGGGTGTATGTGCCAAAGGGTCCCAATCTTGGTTCTCCATGTGTATATGTACTAAACAAACCTAAAGGAATGAAACGTTACATTGGTGCACCCTCGCGCGGAGAAATCTAGGGGGGTAGACCCGCCGGGGCACCCGTTTCGCTGTTTTGGGGGGGAGGAGGGGGAGAACGACCGCCGGAGCACCGGAACCCCACCAAATCTTGCATGTGGGCCTATGCTATGTGTCAAAGTGTGGTGCAAGGTGTAATGGTGCAAAAGTAGCTCCCCTAAACCCTAGACCCTAAACTGGGGAGGCTTCGAGCACTAAACCCCTCTAAAACCCTAAACCACGACGCCGGAGCTGCAGAACCATGCATCATAACCCTAACCCTAACCCTAAACCCTAAACCTATACCTAACCAGAAATAATTACCTTTAAACCTAGCCCTACCCCCTAAACCCTAGCCCTAACCCTACACCTAACCCTAACCAGTAGATCCGGCTCACCGTCGATCGTGTGATAATGGCTCGAGCTGCGTGTGTATGTGCCAAAGGGTCCCAATCTTGGTTCTCCATGTGTATATGTCCTAAACAAACCTAAAGGAATGAAAAGTTACATAGGTGCACCCTCGCGCGGAGAAATCTAGGGGGGTAGACCCGCCGGGGCACGCGTTCCGCTGTTTTGGGGGGAGGAGGGGGATAACGACCGCCGGAGCACCGGAACCCCACCAAACCTTGCATGTGGACCTATGCTATGTGTCAAAGTGTGGTGCAAGGTGTAATGGTGCAAAAGTAGCTCCCCTAAACCCTAGACCCTAAACTGGGGAGGCTTCGAGCACTAAACCCCTCTAAAACCCTAAACCACGACGCCGGAGCTGCAGAACCATGCATCATAAACCCTAACCCTAACCCTAAACCCTAAACCTATACCTAACCATAAATACTTACCCTTTAACCTAAACCCTAGCCCTAGCCCCTAAACCCTAGCCCTAACCCTACACCTAACCCTAACCAAGAGATCGTGCACACCGTCGATCGTGTGATAATGGCTCGAGCTGCGGGTTTATGTGCCAAAGGGTCCCAATCTTTGGTTCTCCATGTGTATATGTACTAAACAAACCTAAAAGAATGAAAAGTTACATTGGTGCACCCTCGCGGAGAAATCTAGGGGGTAGACCCGCCGGGCACACGTTCATTGCTTTGGGGGGAGGAGGGGGATAACGACCGCCGGAGCACCGAAACCCCACCAAACCTTGCATGTGGACCTATTCTATGTGTCAAAGTGTGGTGCAAGGTGTAATGGTGCAAAAGTAGCTCCCCTAAACCCTAAACCCTAAACTGGGGAGGCTTCGAGCCCTAAACCCCTCTAAATCCCTAAACCACGACGCGGAGTCGCAGAACCATGCATCATAAACCCTAACCCTAACCCTAAACCCTAAACCTATACCTAACCATAAATACTTACCCTTTAACCTAAACCCTAGCCCTAGCCCCTAAACCCTAGCCCTAACCCTACACCTAACCCTAACCAAGAGATCCGCTCACCGTCGATCGTGTGATAATGGCTCGAGCTGCGGGTGTATGTGCCAAAGGGTCCCAATCTTGGTTCTCCATGTGTATATGTACTAAACAAACCTAAAGGAATGAAACGTTACATTGGTGCACCCTCGCGGAGAAATCTAGGGGGTAGACCCCGGGGCACCCGTTTACTGCTTTGGGGAGGAGGGGGAGAACGACCGCCGGAGCACCGGAACCCCACCAAATCTTGCATGTGGGCCTATGCTATGTGTCAAAGTGTGGTGCAAGGTGTAATGGTGCAAAAGTAGCTCCCCTAAACCCTAGACCCTAAACTGGGGAGGCTTCGAGCACTAAACCCCTCTAAAACCCTAAACCACGACGCCGTGAGCTGCGAGAACCATGCATCATAACCCTAACCCTAACCCTAAACCCTAAACCTATACCTAACCAGAAATAATTACCTTTAAACCTAGCCCTACCCCTAAACCCTAGCCCTAACCCTACACCTAACCCTAACCAAGAGATCCGCTCACCGTCGATCGTGTGATAATGGCTCGAGCTGCGTGTGTATGTGCCAAAGGGTCCCAAACTTGGTTCTCCATGTGTATATGTCCTAAACAAACCTAAAAGAATGAAAAAGTACATTGGTGCACCCTCGCGGAGAAATCTAGGGGGTAGACTCGCCGGGGTACACGTTCATTGCTTTGGGGGAGGAGGAGAACGACCACCGGAGCACCGGAACCCCACCAAATCTTGCATGTTGGCCTATGCTATGTGTCAAAGTGTGGTGCAAGGTGTAATGGTGCAAAAGTAGCTCCCCTAAACCCTAGACCCTAAACTGGGGAGGCTTCGAGCACTAAACCCCTCTAAAACCCTAAACCACGACGCCGGAGCTGCAGAACCATGCATCATAAACCCTAACCCTAACCCTAAACCCTAAACCTATACCTAACCATAAATACTTACCCTTTAACCTAAACCCTAGCCCTAGCCCCTAAACCCTAGCCCTAACCCTACACCTAACCCTAACCAGTAGATCAGGCACACCGTCGATCGTGTGATAATGGCTCTAGCTGCTGGTATATGTGCCAAAGGGTCCCAATCTTTGGTTCTCCATGTGTATATGTACTAAACAAACCTAAAAGAATGAAAAGTTACATTGGTGCACCCTCGCGCGGAGAAATCTAGGGGGGTAGACCCGCCGGGGCACACGTTCCGCTGTTTTGGGGGGAGGAGGGGGAGAACGACCGCCGGAGCACCGGAACCCCACCAAACCTTGCATGTGGACCTATTCTATGTTTCAAAGTGTGGTGCTAGGTGTAATTCACCAAATGGTGCATGGCATGGATCCCCGGTCTGACATTCCTCACCTTCGGGCGATAACACTTAACAGATTCCTGGACGTGTACGGTGAAGTGTCCCGCCGCGGGTATATCGGGGGCTAGACTGTGCCAAAGGGTACCACACATGGTTTTCCATATGTCCATGGACTAAACAAACCTAAACCTATGAAAAGGTATATTGGTGGAACGTCGCGCGGAGAAATCTAGGGGGTAGACCCGCCGTCCCGCTGTTTTGGGGGGGAAGGAGGGGGACGGCCGCCGGAGCACCGGAACCCTGATATATGTGGGGGATGAGCATGGAGACTAATTTTGTATTTCACATAGTGTAATAAATAGTCATCAAAAAGAAAAACTAATTAACAAAATAAATATAAGTAGTAGATGAAATAAAATAGTTAGAAAAACAAAACAAAAAGTATAATGGCGCACGGCAAAGGGAGAAGCGCACGGCAAAGGACCCTTTGCCGTGCAACTTGTCTGTCTGCACGGCAAAGTTTGGCCGCACGGCAGTGCCCAGGCCTTTGCCGTGCGCTGTTTCTTTGCCGTGCGGCTTGCAGGGACTTTGCCGTCCCAAAATCTTTGCCGTGCGCTTCTCCAATTCTTTGCCGTGAGACACTTCTTTGCCGTGCGCCATATCTTTCTTTGCCGTGATATGTTTCTTTGCCGTGCGCTGCGCTAATACTTTGCCGTGCATTTTTTCGTTGCCGTGCGCTCTTCCTGCTACGCACGGCAAAGAAATCTTTGCCGTGCAGCAGCTCACGGCAAAGTTTGGCTGCACGGCAGTGCCTGATTTTCCCGTAGTGATATGAACCTAGTGACTCCTCTTTTTTTGTTGTGTTATTTTATAGGTCAATTATTTGCAGGACAGATCACTCGTGTCGCGTGAGCTGAATTAACAATGGTTAGATTGGATTTCAAATGTCAAACCTCGCGCCACGCATTTTGAATATTTTAGCTAATCGACCAGTAGGTAACTAGTACACTAGTAGAAAAACGGTCATCTATACCGGTTCCAGAGGGCCATTCGTACCGGTTTTGCAACCGGTACAAATTATTCGGCACTAAAGCCCCCCCCCTTTCGTACCGGTTGCTTACGAACCGGTATAAAACGGGCCTCCACGTGGGCCACCAGGAGAGCTCAGGGCTGAGGATCTTTGGTACCGGTTGGTAATACGAACCGGTACCAAAGGTTCCCCCCGCGGCAGGGAATTTTCCCAAATCTTCGCCGCGTGCAGAATTGGCTTTTTAGGGTTTTGGAGAGGTTTAGGGATATCGGTTTGATTCATATCGCGTCGATGCACCAGAAACGCGTTTGGGTTTAGGTAGTACATGAAGATCAAGATGATGCATAGCAAGTTGGTGCATATAATATAACACACATGTTATTGCATGAGATCGCAAATTAAGTAGCACTATGCATGAAGATCGATCTTCATGCATAGTGGTGCTCTCCGAGGCGTACTCTATATATGTCTATTACATGTAGCATAGTGGTACTCTTCGAGTCAACGATATATGTAACATGTACATCTTCATTCATTGTGGTGCTCTGCGAGTGGTGGTATGACGTCCCGAAGGAAAAATCCCGCCAATTCCTCGCCTATTGCTATGAAGCGGTCATCGATTGAGAGCTTGTTCCGCTTTCTTGCCAACTATAAAAGAATAAGATACAAATGAATACATGAAACAACTATTACTGAAACTCGGCACAACTTATGATAACAAAACAAATTTGTGAAGATTGTTTTTGTACCTCTTTATTTCTCTCATTATTCGTTCTCTCGTTGACAATTCTGCGGATGAACTCGCAAACGAAGAATCCACAGAGATCGGTCCCCGGAGGTTGTTGCGGGCATTTCTTTACAAGAATATAATTCAATCAAACAATAGTCAAGTATGATAATTGAAAGGTGTGTGGACCTAGGTAGTACTACTTACTTTCGCACGCCATCGCAGCTTCGGTGGCCATTCACGGGACGTATCTTCCTTGATGAAAGTTTGCCATACGCTGCTCGACAAAAGAAAATGCATAAAAGAGTCATCAATTAGTTCAAAGCAGGAAATTAACGAAACAAACCGATAAGAATTCAAATTACCTTCTCGAGCATTAAAAAACAAGACACGTATAGATCCTTTTCTTTGGTTAGTGAGTCCAAGACTTCAACTTCTCCAATTTCCAAATTGATGACGAGAAGAATAAAGTGAAACCTACGCACGTTTCAATATGTAGTCATTAGTTAAAATTTTGACATACGGTGAGCAAAATATAATGTGTTATAAGACAAGAAGCCTCACTCGAAGTTGTAAGGCCAAAGTATTAGCTTTTTGTCACGTTGTCGCTTCAAAAACCTTAGCAAAGTCTGCGGTGTATCCTTGTTATAGAGGGGATCATCTATGGTTTTGACATGCATTGTGTTCGGGTCAATGAACCCAATGTCTGTGATATCGTCCCTTTTGCATTCGAGCATCTTCGATCTGCATAATATAGCGCACAAAAGATTATAATCTGCAGACAATGAACGACTTCTCAAATTAAATAAATAAATCACTTACGAGACAATAGCAACCGATGATTGATTTGTCGAGGGCCCGGAGATTGTATAATCGAAAGAGTTCGGCGAAGTCAACGTTCACACAAGACTCCCGGAAGTAGTGCTCTTCCCTAACTCGCACCATGATAGTCTCGATCCCTTCCTTTGAGGCCTTAAGGTACCACGAATGCAAGTTACGCATACATGTTGGTACCTTCCTGAGATTCTCGACCAAATCTTTCCCTTGAACAAACCGATATGCTCGTTCACCTAAGGCGTAATCAGTTGCGTCTTGTCGAGAACTTTGAACGGTCTTCCCGTCAAACACCTTGAGAGGGGCGACCGATTGAACGGGTTGTTGTCCGAGCTGGTAGACACCGTGTATCCCTTTTATCTCCCCGATACCCGATTTAACGGGTTTTGTCGCCTCGATCATCTTGTCATACGACCTTTCAATAGAACGCGCATAGTCGATGGCGGCGATGGTACAGTGGTCATATAGATTGTCAACGGTACGCACAACTTTCTCCCGATCTAGTGTCTTCTCGAAAGGTATCTCGGCACTTTCGGTGCAAAAAATTTCTTCACCTCGGCCTTAACGGCCTCCGCGTTTTCCTCCGGAGTTTTTTCCCAAGGTAACTTCTCAGAGGCGGCAGCTTGTTTCTCCTTTCTAGCTTTCTTCCTAGGCGGCGTACTGTTCCGCTTAACGGACGCCGTCTTACGCGGAGGATCTCGAGATGGTGGACTCACGCTGGGGTCCCTCTCGTAGGTGTGGACTTGGCTGCTCACCAGGACTGCCACCAGGAGGAGTCGATGGCATTTGCTGCTCATGTGTAGGAGTCGGTGGCCTTTGCAAAAGGACGACGTACTTCTTCGGCCATAGGGCGAAACCGTGCTTGACATCGCCCGGTGTCCTCTCATCTTCACCTCTAGGAATATCAAGCTCCACTTTTTCAAACCCCGAAACAACTTCATCCACCCCGACACGAACACAACCAGGTGGAATGGGCATATGATGGTGCATTGCTCCATCTTCACTTGGGTACACATAGCCGACCGCCACCTTACCGTACGCGGTCCCGATTAACATATGTAGCTCGCAATCTGTCTTCTCCGTGACATAATCCACGGGGTAGCTTCCTCCACATCCGTCAAGATGCGAGGAACCGACACCGCTTCTTCGCTGAGATGGGGCAGCATCGGCTTGTGGATCCCGTAGAAACAGCGGCTGATCAGTGCCCTCTCGATTTCTCTCAAGAGCCTCCACCCTAGATAACAACTCCGTTACAATGTCGGCGTCCTTCTTCTTCTTTCGCGAACGGCTTCTATAAGTGTCAGCGCTGTCCGGCCACGCTTCCTTCATGGTGAGACCTGGGCGAGCTCGTACCCGTCCAACATGTTCGTGGTTCCCGCAGCGAGTGTCAGCTCGTCATTCTCTCGATCGGGAATGTACTCTCCCTTTCTCGACCTTTACAATTGCATCTACAAGCTTCGGTACAATTGCCTCAATTTTTTCCTTCCATTTTCCCTTCGCAACGATCAACCCTGTCTTTGGGTCCAACCCTGCCCCATGAGCGAACAACCAGAACTTGGACCGTTCGGGCCAGTCCCATGTCTGTGGAGTGATTCCATGATCCATCAGTTTATTCTCAAACGCTGTCCACTTCGGAATGGCACTCTTGTAGCCACCTGACCCCAAATGATGCGGAAGTTTCTTCTTTGCAGCATTTTCGGTATTTTTCTTCGATCGGGACACAAACTTAGACGATTTCTTATACTCCTTAAATGCGGCCCAGTTGATCTTTTATCTTCACTAGATTTTCGGTATTATCATCGAATACTGGATCTTCATTCTTATATTTGTCCCATAAATTTTTCTTGAAGCTCTGGAATTGTATGGCCATCTTCTTCCATGTCCATTCCTTGACTTTATCCTTCTGGCCTTCCGTCATGTCTTCCGGTAGGCTGAACTTTGTCAGTAGCGTTTCCCAAAGAAATTTTTTCATGCTGTCGTTGACATAAGTAGCACCACTCTCCGGGTTCTTCGGCTTATGCCACTCTTGAATGCTGATCGGTACATGGTCCCTAACAATAACTCCGGATTGACTTGTAAATTTGCGGCAAAACTCCTTGGGCTCCACCGGTTCACCATTAGCCTTGAATGCCGTGAGGGCTAACCTGCCCTCGCCCTTTAGCACCCGCGTCGGGCCTCGTTTTGTTCTAACAGACTTGCTCGATGATCAGAAGGCTAAAAGAAAAAATTATTCGTTAATAAGTGCAATACAAATAAATGAATGCATCTAGGGATGAACACAGACTAATTGATACATAGATATACACCTCGCCGGAGTTTGTGATGGACACTTCATTGTCTTTTCTAACTTGTTCAGACTCAAGTCCCTCGCCAAAATCATTCGTAAAGTCGGGTACTCGTTGTCATCTCCATCGTCGGGTTCCGACCACGGGCACTCTCATAGATCCATCGCCGCACCGCGTCTTCCCCCTCCTCATCTCGGACGAAGGTGCCGTCCTCCATACCTCAATGTCACTGCAAAATTAAGAAAGCAATTGTATTTCATTCATCATGTAATGATCATATAACAGATTGCTAGATGGATAACAATTGAAATGAAGAAAGCAAAAAAACCCTAACGGACCGCCACGGCCACGGACACGGTGTTCCCCCTCCTCCTCTCGCTCTTCTCTCTATGTCGCGGCGGCACCGCCACGGACTCGGCACCGCTACATACCCTAACCCTAACACTCGGCGCTCGTCCTCTCGCTCTTCTCTCTATGTCGCGGCGGCTGTCTATATATCGACCGTACACCCCTCGCCGTATGGATACACGCCTAGCACTACAGCAACGGAACAAGGGATGGTCCAACCAGAGCTGCCATCTCGCCTAAATAAAACACTCCCCCACACTTCACCACACTTCGTGGCGCTCTTCGCCGTCCCGCTCCTCTCCTTCCACTTCATCTCCACCAACGACCCCTACACCATGAACCCGCGCTTCATCGCCGCCGACACGCCGCAGAAGCTCATGATGCTCGCCATGCTCACCGCCCGGAGCCACCTCTCGCCGAAGCGGCGGAGCGCCCGGCCCACCCGGCCCACCCCGTGTGTCCGCCCATGGTCGATCATACAAGAGGCAAGCAAACGGACACACGAGCAGTCTCCCGTGAAAACGACCATCCGCCGGCCGGCCGGCCGGCCTTACCGTCCTATCACATGCATAGATGCTGTTCGCAATCACATACCGCGAGCACCAACAACCACACACACCCGTAGCCCAAGATCCGACGAAGCCATGGCGTCCTCGCACAACAGAGGACCAGGTCCTCATCACCGTCGCGCCGCTACTCGTCCTCTCCTCCCCGCGGGCCGCCGTGGCGCGCCCAACACGACGCCGCTGTCCGTGCGGTGCAACGGCGCGGTGTACGGCGCCGGGGACCCTTCGCGGAGAGTCTCGCCTACGTGCTCGCCGACCTGCTGGCCGCCACGCCGTCGTCCCGCGCCCGCGACGCCACAAAGATCTCCCCGTACCCGAACGCGTTCGCCTACGGCCACGCCGCGTGCGGCGGCGCGGTCCGACAGCCGCGGATCGCGCGACCTGCCTCGGCTCCGCCGGTCTCGCCGAAGCGGCGGAGCGCGTCGTGGCGTCGGCCCGCCCGCGCGCCGGGCCGCGCCCACGAGCGTGGTCCACGAGACCACGTTCTTGCTTGGCATTTCGTCGAACACACCCCGAGCGCCGCCGCGAGGCGGCCGGCCTTGGCGTAGCGCGTTCGCTAGCGCGGTGGCGACGAAGACGGAGGAGACGGCCGAGGACCCGACGGCGAAGGCGTGCAGCGACGCGGCGTGGCCGGCGCCGCCGGCCGCGGCGCAGCCTTGAGCGCGAGGCTGACCACGAAAGGGTCGGCGGCCGCGAGCGGGAGGCGTGGATGCGGCGGCGGAAAAGGAGGAGAGGGCCGGGGAGGTACTGCGGGCGGCGGCGGCGCTGCGTCGGCGGCGGCGGCCGTCGGCGGCGGCGTGGGTGCGTCGGCGGCGTGGGTGCGTCGGCGTCGTCGGCGGCGTCGGCTCTGTGGTCGCGCGGGGAAGAAGAGGATTTGGGGCTCTCGTCGCGCGGCTAAGTCTAAAACATGGCGATGGGCCTTTAGTACCGGTTGGTACCACCAACCGGTAATGAAAGACCTTTCGTACCGGTTGGTGGTACCAACCTAAGACTAAAGGTTTTTTTTTTGTTTTCTTTTTCTTTTACCGTTTTCTTTTTCTTTTGTCGTTTTTTTTCTTTTACTGTTTTCTTCTTTCTTTTCTGTTTCTTTTTCCTTTTATTTTGTGTTTCTTTTCTTTTCTTCTCATTTTCTATTTCTTTTCATTTTCTATTTCTTTTCTTTTCATTTTCTATTTCTTTTCATTTTCTATTTCTTTTCTTTTCATTTTCTATTTCTTTTCATTTTCTATTTCTTTTCTTTTCATTTTCGTTCCCCTTTCTTTTGTGTTTCTTTTCTTTTATATTTCTTTTCTATTTATTTTGTTTTCTGTTTCTTCTTTCTTTTCTTTTATGTTTTTTTTCTTTTCTTTTGTGTTTCTTTTCTTTTCTTTTTATTTTCTGTTTCTTTTCTTCTCTATTTCTTTTCTATTTCTTTTTCTATTTCCGTTTGTTTTCTTTTCTATTTGTTTTCTATATCCTTTTTTATATTTCTTTTCTACATATTTTCTAATTCTTTTCTATATATTATCTATTTCTATTCTTTACTCTTGCCACGACGCCGTCCGCGCGGGAAACTTTATTACGATTGAACTCGAATTAAAATAGAGTCACTGGCCAGGTGCTATGACTGGAGCTCTGCTCCCCGAAAGGATTAAAGCCATCTGTACTTAGACCAAATCTTAAGTTCCTTGCGTCATCTGAAAATGACTTGAACTCTCTGTCGATTTTTCTCCACTGCGACCCGTCAGCGGGGTGTCTCAGCATCACATCTTTCTTACGGTCCTCTTTGTGCCATCGCAACAACTTGGCATGCTCTTTGTTCTGGAACAAACGTTTCAACCGTGGTATTATAGGAGCATACCACATCACCTTCGCAGGAACCCTCTTCCTGGGGGTGGACTCACCCTCAACATCGCCGGGGTCATCTCGCCTGATCTTATACCTCAATGCACTACATACCGGGCATGCATTCAAATTCTCGTACTCCCCGCGGTAGAGGATGCAGTCATTGATGCATGCATGTATCTTTTGCACCTCTAATCCTAGAGGGCAGACAACCTTCTTTGCTTCGTACGTGCTAGAGGGCAACACGTTCTCCCCTGGAAGCATCTTCTTTATTATTTTCAGCAACTTTTCAAATCCCTTGTCAGAAGTACCATTCTCTGCCTTCCACTGCAGCAATTCCAGCGTGGTACCCAGCTTTTTCTGACCATTTTCGCAATTTGGGTACAACAGTTTGTTGTGATCCTCTAACATTTTCTCCAACTTCAACCTCTCCTTTTCATTTCCGCAGTTCATCTTCGCATCAAGAATGGCCCGACCCAAATCGTCATCCGGGTCATCAAAAATCGGCTCATCGAAAATGAGCTCTTCTTCAGCTTCATCTTCCCCCATTCTACTACCACCGTCTTCAGTGAATAAGCTGGGATAGTTGTCACTATCCTCTTCTTCTTCGTTGTCTTCCAATATAACTCCTCTTTCTCCGTGCTTGGTCCAACAATTATAGCTGGGCATGAAACCATTCTCCAGCAGGTGGACGTGAAGGGTCTTCGAGGTAGAGTAATCCTTCATATTCTTACAGAACTACATGGACAATACATGAAACCATTCGATCGCCTGTTTGCCTCAGCCACGTTGAGAAAATAATGCATGCCGATAATGAACTCGGGATGGCACCGGTCACCGTACATCCATTGTCGACTCATCTGCATTTTATATGTATATCAAAAATCATTAAGTACACAACATCATGGATATATGAGTGACCAACTTAATTAATATTCAAGTTCATCACATAAAACTAAGTTATTTTTATAAAAAAGAAGAGGGGCTCACCGAGGTGGTACCGTGCCGGCTAGGGGACGACGCTAGCGATCGACGGCGGTGAGGACGGGGATGATACTAATTAAAACCTACAAAACATACCATAATTTCAGCTCAAATTGCATATAAAAAAATAAAATCACTAACTTAGGCATTTCATCGAACACCTTGATTGCACTACAAAAATAGTACGAGTTAAAACTACCAAAGAACTGAGCTAAATTAGGAACGCCGGAAGGAAGGATGATATTGCTAACCCTTGGATAGATGTATGCCGTTAATCTTGTTAAAATGGTGGAGAAAAATAAAGATTATTGGAGTGTGTGAGAGGTGGAGAAAAATTTAGAGTGTGAGGAAGATGAGAAAAATGAGAGCCAGCAGGGGGCTCGGGACGAGCTGGGCGATTTTGATATGGCAGTACTTTTGGTACCGGTTCGTGTTACGAACCGGTACCAAAGGTCCAGCCCGGGCCCCACCACGCGTCTGAATTTTGGCCGAAGACCTTTCGTACCGGTTCCTAACACGAACCGGTACGAAAGCCCCTCCCAAACCGGTACGAAAGCCCCTCGCCCACCTGAGCCCTCAAACCGGTACAAATGGCCCCATTGGTACCGGTTCGTAAGGGAACCGGTACCAATGGCTTAGATGGATGTGAGGTTTTCTACTAGTGGTAGTAGTATATCAGAACAAGACCCTTAACACGCAAGTACATCAAGTTTACTTACATTAGAGTAACGCGCGCGTCCTGAATCAACTCGTGATCGATCACACGCACCTGTACGAGAAAGAAAATGGCCTCTACCACTACCAGCTGCGGCAAAGAGGAGAGGCTGCGCGTCCTGCTCATCCCCTTCTTCGCCAGCAGCCACATCGAACCCTTCACTCACCTCGCCATCAGCCTCGCAGCCTCCAGGCCCGACGGCGCCGTGGAAGCAACCGTGGCCGTCACGCCGGCGAACGTCCCAGTCGCCCAGTCCTTGCTGGAGCGTCGTGGACAGCACGGGCGTGTCAGGATCGCGACGTACCCGTTCCCGGCCGTGGATGGCCTCCCGAGGGGAATTGAGAACCTCGGCAAGGTCGCGGCGGCAGACGCGTGGCGCATCGACGTCGCTGCCATGAGCGACACCCTGATGCGCCCCGCCCAAGAGGCGCTCGTTAGGGCGCAGGCCCCGGACGCCGTCGTCACCGACGTGCACTTCGCCTGGAACGTCGCCATCGCGGACGAGCTCCGCGTGCCATGCGTCGCGTTCAGCGCCATCGGCGCCTTTTCCACGCTCGCCATGCGACGCCTCATGGACGACGACGATGCCGTCGTGGGCAAAGACGTCCTCACGGTACCTCGTTTTCCAGCCCCGGATATACTGGTACCCAGGATCGAGCTGCCGGACTTTCTGAGGAGCTCCTCTAGGAGCAGCGAGTTCACTGTTGTGTCGATTCCAGACTGCTTCGGCCTCGCCATGAACACGGCGCCACACCTAGAGCAGCAGTATTGCGAGATGTACGTAAGCGAAGGCCAAGCGAAGCGCGCCTACTTTCTTGGGCCGCTGTCGCTGGCGTCGTCACCAGCACCGGCCGCCGAGGTTCACGCCGGCGGCGTCCACTCGCCGTGCATCGGCTGGCTCGACTCGAAGCCAGACCGCTCGGTGGTGTACCTGTGCTTCGGAAGCCTGGCCCACGTCTCGCACGACCAGCTGGACGAGCTCGCTCTCGGGCTGGAGGCCTCGGGGAAGCCTTTCCTGTGGGTGGTGAGGGCGGCGGAAAAGTGGGCTCCGCCGGAGCGGTGGATGGGACGTGTCGACGGCAGGGGCTTGCTCGTCACGACCTGGGCTCCACAGACGGCGATTCTGGAGCACCCGGCTGTGGGCGCGTTCGTGACGCATTGCGGGTGGAACTCGGTGCTGGAGACGGTGACGGCCGGCGTGCCGGTGCTGACGTGGCCGATGGTTTTCGAGCAGTTCATCACCGAAAGGCTGCTCACAGAGGTCCTCAGGGTCGGAGAACGGCTGTGGCCGCATGGCGCCGGACGACGGAGTACCAGGTACCAAGAACACGAGGTAGTCCCGGCCGAGCACGTGGCGCGGGCGCTGACGGCGTTCATGTGCCCCGGAGGAGCAGGGGACGAGGCGAGGGACAGGGTGACGGAACTCGCCGCCAAGTCTCGAGCGGCCGTGGCGGAAGGAGGCTCCTCGCACGGTGATCTGCGACGCCTCGTCGATGATCTCATGGCAGCTAAGCTTGCAACAGGAACGAGCTAGCTAGCTGCTGGAAGGATCGACGATGATTTCGGTTGCCGATCATGGCCTCCTCGCTGGATCCATGTGACAGTGTTTGACCTAGCCCGTTCTTTCCTTCTATCCTTGTACTTTTTTTTTTCCATGAAACATGTCTTAACTTTATCTGAAATTTAGTAGCTGAATATATTTAAATTTAGATAAAGTTAAGATAATTTTGGGAGTGTCTAATTATCAGCTAGCTGATTTTTGATTTCGCCTTAAGTCAGATTTTGATTCTGACTCATCTCAGAAATCTCATTCGGCCTTCATTTGGTTTTCCCGTTGCATCAGTTAAGCACGTAAGTTCCCACTGATCCTCTTTCTGGTTTGGTTGTTGTTTTTCCGGTTTTTTTTCTTTTCAAACCCGAACCAGCTCCTTCATTTAGTCCCAATCATTAGTGGGCTTTATTCAAAATTAAATCTGATCTACATGAATTTTGACAAGGTTTTAATGAGCAATTTTTAGTACTCCATAGACACATCTAAATTTAGACAAATCTCATGTTTCATGGAACCGAGGGAGTATTTACATAGTACAAAAGAGAACGAAAAGAAAAAAAACATAAATAGACAATGGGAAATGTACTATATGGGCGAAACATTGAAGAGGCATAGTTCTGGAGCAACGAAAAGCAAAGCCTCTGGTAGCATGACCTAACACTCAGTTGCAAATGAGAGTTTCCCTTGAGAGAGGACTGCTGAGTTTGATATTGCATCTGGTGTAGAACAGGATTCTGAGTCTGTTGGAATTGCAAGGGAAACAGTGACTGTTTCGCAGGATTCCGAGCTCTAATTTATCCAGTGTTGCTGCCATTTGCTGCTATGTATCTGGTTTAAGACCCGGCAATCAAGTATCTATTTGTGGCTGCCATGGTGACACTCCAACAACCTGGAAGTTCAACGATTGATGCCCTCTATCCCCATCTCCAAGCCACATGAGATGAATAACGAGCAAAATCATCACTCTTGGAACCTGCACAAATGATATAGAACATAACTTGATTAAGAAATAGTTGGTTGAATTGTATAAGAGAAGCATATATACTGGCACTCCTGTCATGCATTGACCAGCCTACCATTGAACATAAATTACCGAACTATAATTCTTGAGTGGTAAATTTACAATAATTATTTAGCAGTATTTTTTCTCGAGACGTTAAGCGCCTATATTTTTTTCAAAGCAAATTGTCGATAGAAATCTTGAACACCACGGTAAGTACTATATATAAAGGTGGGATGCGCTTGCTCGCTCCACAATATTTCGGAGCATGAAGTGGCACATGAATGATGCCACTTTTTATAATGACTTTTTTATTTACTTTTTGACATAATTTTTTTAAAGTTTTCAATAGTGATTTTTCGCACAAATTCCTGGTGCGAAATATTCTATAGTAATTTAATTATCTGCCAGTAGTTTTTCACGGGAGTACAATTCTTTGTCGTGATTCTAATTTATCGCGTTAAATAATTTGTAGTAATTTTTCGCCATGTACTAACCACCTATTTTTTTTCCCGGAAGCAATTTCTATAGTTATTTTTCGTGATGTAGTAACCACCTATATTTTTTCATGGAAGCAATTCCTCGATAGAAATCTTGACCGTCAATGGTACCTTGATGATGTATACGATGAACCAGGCCATTAACTTCCTATTACCTATATAAAGGCCGGAGGCCTTTGCTCGCTCCACAGCGTTTGGGCACTGTTCATGTGCGTGAATAGTGCCACATGAACAGTGCCACGTTTTTTCTTTCTTTTGGCTTTTCTTTTTTAGTTTTTCTCAGTTATGTTTTAAAAAAATTATAGTAAATTTCTGCAGTGATTCGTCTATATGTTAGTAATAAATTACCGAACTATAATTCTTGAGTGGTAAATTTACAATAATTATTTAGCAGTATTTTTTCTCGAGACGTTAAGCGCCTATATTTTTTTCAAAGCAAATTGTCGATAGAAATCTTGAACACCACGGTAAGTACTATATATAAAGGTGGGATGCGCTTGCTCGCTCCACAACATTTCGGAGCATGAAGTGGCACATGAATGATGCCACTTTTTATAATGACTTTTTTATTTACTTTTTGACATAATTTTTTTAAAGTTTTCAATAGTGATTTTTCGCACAAATTCCTGGTGCGAAATATTCTATAGTAATTTAATTATCTGCCAGTAGTTTTTCACGGGAGTACAATTCTTTGTGGTGATTCTAATTTATCGCGTTAAATAATTTGTAGTAATTTTTCGCCATGTAGTAACCACCTATTTTTTTTTCCCGGAAGCAATTTCTATAGTTATTTTTCGTGATGTAGTAACCACCTATATTTTTTCATGGAAGCAATTCCTCGATAGAAATCTTGACCGTCAATGGTACCTTGATGATGTATACGATGAACCAGGCCATTAACTTCCTAATGGTAAATCTTTCACGGTGTATATTTCCGCGACTATAATTTTTCAACGGTGCTCAAGCGTAGTATATTTTACACGGATCATCAATTCTGGACAATAATTACCCGTCAATAGTTCTTTCCCGGTGCATAATTTTTTGGCACTAATTCGGGAAAATCCAACATTGGCCATCTTTTTTACATGGAGAAAACAGTGTTGTGCCCTTCTACCTTCCATCGGAAAAGTCTCGTTCACCTACGAAGACTAATATTGCCTTTTTATATGGTATCTTTAGAAAGGTATACTTACTTCACCCGTAGCCTCTTTCGGCCGGAGAAAATACTACTATCATCTTCTGTAGCAACTCCACAAACAAAAATACTCCACCATTCGCCGTTTTTCATATTACCCTCTTTTTCATCGATTAACGATTAGCTCTTACCTCTTTTATGATTCCTTCCTTTTAACCATCGAAAATGCCGATTCTAATAGCTAAGATTATTTTTACAATGATTCAAACAAATGACTTTACACTTTTATACTTCGTGTTTTTCCTCATAGAGGAATTAGACCCTTCTGCTTCTGCTTCTTCTTCTCAAAGTTGAGATCTATATTAAGGAAAAATATCTCGCTTGTGCTTTCTTTGCGAGGAAACGGCTTTATTTTTTCCACTTACACATATGGGCACTCGAAAAAAACTGAACCATGATGCTATAGTATCACTTTAACGTTTTTTGAATATTGCTTCCACACCAACACTTTTGTATTACTTGAGATAACACATACTATATATTATATTATTTCTAAAATATTATAACAAACAGTCTACTAGCAAAGGGCGCGGCGTGCCGCCGCGGCAAACTTCCTAGTGTCATGCATAGACAACAGCCCTTTAAAGCCCATAAAAGCTTCAGTCTGAAAAGATAGGCAGTTGGATACATCGGAAAAGTTGTCAACGACTCTGTTTCCCACAGTGAAAATCTCGGTTTGTCCTCACCAGCAGTGGACTCATGCGAACCAACCAAAAGCATTATACAAACCAAAATTAAGGCATTTTGTTTGAACGGGAAGGTAATTATTATTGAAAGTGTAGTTCTCACAAAGGGAACCATGAAGCATGTGGTACAAGATCTGAAGTGTAGTTCTACAAAGGGAACCATGAAGCATGTTGTAACATATTAATGAAACAAGAGACCAACAAGTATTCTGAAATCATGACACATTACCTTCACATAACGCCAATGTGAAGTTGGGCAACACATTGAGTCAAGATCACTTACGGTTCCCCGCAGAAAAAAAATCACTTAAGTTGTGATAGTTGATAGTAACCATGTATATGAAAGACCAAATAACTATCAGATCATAGTATTCATCATATTACTCGGTTTCAAAAAATTTACTTACCATCTGACACTTGAATCCTCTTGTCTAAAAAAGCATTCTAAACCACACTTCAACAGACACACGTGCGGTAAACAGATATGAAATATTTGGCCTGTGAAATGATAAATTCAGAAGGACTAGACCTGATAAAAAATGCCAATGTTAATTAGGTGTAAAAATAAGGTGGTATATTTGTTAAAACAGGTTTGTAATGAATATACTGAGTGTCATAGAAAATAGTGAAATGACAGTTTGTGGCTAAATCATGAGATATGCGTGTATTGCTTCATAGCACAGAATTCGACATAATTGTCTGAGGACGATTTGAGTGACGAATCAAAGAGAAGTTGGTTATTATTATTTCTGGCAAATATGGGGAAGTATTTGGTGTAATAAAAACAACAACCAGCGTAAAAGCATACAATTTGGTTGAAGTAGCCGGAATTATATGAATAACACTTACAAAGACACTCCAACCTGTAGCCAGGAGATGCCAAAGTCTAATAGAATTGGCCAACTAAGATTCAAAGATATCACACACCAGAATTCAATGCATCACCATTCACCAGCTTTGCAAGATGGGAACTACAATAGGTGAAGGATATTATCATTACAACATTTTACACAGAAAGTTCCTAACCAAGTAAGACCACACTTGAAATGAACAATCCTAGTGACTAAAAAGAATGCTAGAACCTTCTCGTCGAAAACTCGCATACATACTTATTGTCTAGAATTCTTAACAACAACTATTTTTTTACTTGTTCAATAATAAAACATAACCGTCTACGCATGTGAAAGATCGAGATGTCGCCTAGAGGGGGGGGGGGGTGAATAGGCAATTACAAACTCTTGCGGATTTGTCTTGTAAGAATGCGGAATTAAACTATCGTTTAGTTTACAAGCACAAACCCTAAATATGCTAAGCTCAACTAAGTGTAACAATAGCAACTAGAGCTAAGCTAGATAGGCACAAGATATATGTAGCACAAGTGATAGCAAGATATATGTACTTCCAGCACGATGGCTATCACAAGGAAAGAGAGCTCGGGTATAGAAATAACCGAGGCACGCGGAGACGAGGATGTATTCCCGTGTTCCCTTGCTTTGCAACAAGGTACGTCACGTTTGGAGGAGTGGAGGTCCCACGAAGGATTCCCCGCGCCACGAAGGCTCACCCTATTCTCCGAACCACACCCATGAAGGATCGTGGCCCTTTCCTTATGGTTAGCTTTTCCTCCGCTCCGGAGATGGCAAGCTCCACAACCACTTCACAAGCTCCACGAAGGAGAAGCCCGGGCCTCTTCACAATCTTCTTGAAGAGATCACCGGAGCACCAATCACCAAGCCAACTAGGAGGTCACCCTCCAAGAGTAACAAGCTCACGGTCTCTCACTCGAACAAATCGTGGTGGAGAGCTCAACACTATGCAATGATGCAAAGCAAGAACACCGGAGGTGTTCAAGTCCTTCACACTCAAATCCCACCAAAGCAACGAATGCTAGGATGAGATTGGAGAGGAAGAACAAGGGGGAAAGTCAACCAAACACTCCAAGATCTAGATCCCAAGAGATTCCCTCACTTAGAGAAGAAATGGTTTGGTGGAAGTGTAGATCCAGATCTCCTCTCTCAAATCCTCAAATATGAGCAAGAATGGTTGGAGGAATCAAGGGGGAGAGCAACACTACAAGAAAAGTTGCCATGGCCGACGAAGTTGAAGTCGCGCCGTGGTTGCTGGTGTACCATGGCCGATGATTTTGGGTCCCTCCGTGGTGCATGTCAAAACTTTTTTTTTCTCATTTTTGAGGCCACCTAGCCCGACGAAAGCGGCCAAAACGTCGCGTATGGTGGCTCGGGACGTGGTGCATCTCGAAATCTCGGGTTCGCCGGCCGAGTCAACGCAAATCCGCACCGCCGAGGGATGTAGGGCCCAGATGGCAGCCTCTCTGGCATTGTTTTTTTTCTCGATCGCGCCATCTCGTTCAACGTTCTCCGATCGAGCCGTTTACGATGCAGGATCATGGGTCCCGCATGTCATCCTCTATGAACCAAAATTCTTTCTATTCTTGGATTTTTTTGACCCCCTGATTTCTGGCTACTTCCTTTTTCTTTTGATCCCTTGCCGCCTTGGAAACGTTGAGACCGCTGCTGCTAAATGGGACCCGCATGTCATCCTCTATGTGCAATCAACTTTCTTTTCTTGGAGTTTTTTTTGGCACCTCAAATTTGGTCACTTGCCTTTTTCTTTCGATCCCCTGCCGCCTCTCAAACGGTGATACCGCTGCTGCTAACTGGGACCCGCATGTCATCCTCTATGTACTATAAAACTTTCTTTTCTTGAATTCTTTTTGGCACCTCATATTTGGTCACTTATCTTTTTCTTTCGATCCCCTGCCGCCTTGGAAACGTTGAGACCGCTGCTGCAAAATGGGACCCGCATGTCATCCTCTATATACAGTAAAATTTCTTTTCTTAGATTATTTTTGGCTCCTGATATTTGGTCACTTGCCTTTTTCTTTCGATCCCGTGCAGCCTCTCAAACGGTGATACCGCTGCTGCTAAATGGGACCCGCATGTCATCCTCTATGTACTATAAAACTTTCTTTTCTTGAATTATTTTTGGCTCCTGATATTTTTTCACTTGCCTTTTTCTTTCGATCTCATGCCACGTTTGAAACGTTGAGGAACCTGCAGGCTCATGGGACCCGCATGTCATCCTCTATGTACTATAAAAGTTCATTTTCTTGGTTTTTTTTCACCCTCTGATTTTTGGCAATTTCTTTTTTCTTTTGATCCCCTGCCGCCTCTCAAACGGTGATACCGCTGCTGCTAAATGGGACCCGCATGTCATCCTCTATGTACTATAAAACTTTCTTTTCTTGGATTATTTTTGGCACCTCATATTCGTTCACTTGCCTTTTTCTTTCGATCCCCTGCCGCCTCTCAAACAGTGAGACCGCTGCAGCTAAATGGGACCCGCATGTCATCCTCTATGAGCAATCAACTTTCTTTTCTTGGAGTTTTTTTTGGCACCTCATATTTGGGCACTTGCCTTTTTCTTTCGATCTCATGCCACGTTTGAAATGTTGAGGAACCTGCTGGCTCATGGGACCCGCATGTCATCATCTATGTGCTATAAAAGTTTCCTTTGTTGGATTTTTTTTCACCCTCTGATTTTTGGCTTGCCTTTTTCTTTTGATCCCCTGCCCCTTTGAAACGTTGAGTAAGCTGTTGGCTCAAGGGACCCGCATGTCATCCTCTATGTCCATCAACTTTCTTTTCTTGGATTTTTTTTCACCCCCTAATTACTAGCTACTTTCTTTTTCTTTTGATCTCAAGCCACATTACAAACATTGAGACCGTCGTAAAATGGGACCCACATGTCATCCTCTATGTACAATAAAGTTTCTTTTCTTGGATTATCTTTTGCTCCTGATATTTTGTCACTTGCCTTTTTCTTTCGATCTCATGCCGCCTTTGAAACGTTGAGTAAGCTGCTGGCTCATGGGTCCCGCATGCCATCCTCTACGAACAATAAAAGTTTCCTTTCTTGGAGTTATTTTTGACCCCTAATTTCTGGCTATTTGCCTTTTTCTTTTGATCTCCCCGCCCCTTTGAAACGATGAGGACGTCATATGTGTGTCGGTCCCACAAGTCATCCTCTATCAACAATAAAAGTTTCCTTTGATGGATTTTTTTGAACCCCTAATTAATTTCTGGATATTTCCTTTTTTTTTTTTCTTTGATCCCCGCCGCCTTGGAATCGTTGAGGATGCTGCCGCCTCATGGGTCCCGCATGTCATCCTCTCGTAACGGTAAATGTTTCTTTTCTTGGATATTGTTTACCAAATGATTTTTGGCTTATTTTTTCTTTCGATATCCCGCCGCCTTTAAAACGTTGAGGACGCCGCTGGCTCACGGGTCCCACATGTTAGCCTCTATGAACAATAAACGCCGAGGATGCCGCTGCCTCATGGGTCCCGCATGTCATCCTCTCGTAACGAAAATGTTTCTTTTCTTGGATTTTTTACCAACAGATTTTTGGTTTATTTTTTCTTTCCATCCCCCGCCGCCTTTAAAACGACGCTTGGCTCATGGGTCCCCGATGTCAGCCTCCCGTACAAGAAACATGTGATATCTTGATTATTTTGCAGACAATAAATGTTGTATTGCGCTCCGAGCTATTTCAACGGATAAATTAAATCTTTATTTTTACATAAACAAATTTATATGCTGAATCTCCTTGTTTTTGTTTTTGCGAAGCATAGGACTTTCCTGTTTTTTTAGAAAAATCCGAACTATCCTGTTTTGGAGTGGGCTGAAATTGTACGAGTCAAAAGGCCCAGCAGATAGTTCGAATGCCCGTATGTCCACATGCAGCCCAATTGAAATCGTTCTTTTTTGGATTTTTTCACCCCCGATTTCGGCTACTTCATTTTTCTTTTGGTCCTGTGCCGCCATGGAAACGTTGAGACCGCTGCTGCAAAATGGGACCCGCATGTCATCCTCTATGTACAGTAAAATTTCTTTTCTTAGATTATTTTTGGCTCCTGATATTTGGTCACTTGCCTTTTTCTTTCGATCCCGTGCAGCCTCTCAAACGGTGATACCGCTTCGCTAAATGGGACCCGCATGCCATCCTCTATGTACAATCAAGTTTCTTTTCTTGAATTATTTTTGGCTCCTGATATTTGGTCACTTGCCTTTTTCTTTCGATCTCATGCCACGTTTGAAACGTTGAAAAACCTGCTGGCTCATGGGACCCGCATGTCATCCTCTATGTACAATAAAACTTTCTTTTCTTCGATTTTTTTTGGCACCTCATATTTGGTCACTTGCCTTTTTCTTTCGATCCCCTGCCGCCTCTCAAACGGTGATACCGCTGCTGCTAAATGGGACCCGCATGTCATACTCTATGAACAATCAAGTTTCTTTTCTTGAATTATTTTTGGATCCTGATATTTGGTCACTTGCCTTTTTCTTTCGATCTCATGCCACGTTTGAAACGTTGAAAAACCTGCTGGCTCATGGGACCCGCATGTCATCCTCTATGTACTATAAAAGTTCATTTTCTTGGTTTTTTTCACCCTCTGATTTTCGGCTATTTCCTTTTTCTTTTGATCCCCTGCCGCCTTTGAAACGTTGAGGACTCTGCTGGCTCATCGATAAAACTTTCCTTTCTTGGAGTTTTTTTTACCCCCTAATTTCTGGCTACTTTCTTTTTCTTTTGATCTCAAGCCGCATTTGAAACGTTGAGACCGCTGCTGCTAAATGGGACCCGCATGTCATCCTCTATGTACAATAAAGTTTTCTTTTCTTGGATTATCTTTGTCTCCTGATATTTTGTCACTTGCCTTTTTCTTTCGATCTCATGCCGCCTTTGAAACGTTGAGTAAGCTGCTGGCTCATGGGTCCCGCATGTCATCCTCTACGAACAATAAAAGTTTCCTTTCTTGGAGTTATTTTTGAACCCTAATTTCTGGCTACTTCCTTTTTCTTTTGATCCCGTGCCGCCTTGGAAACGTTGAGACCGCTGCTGCTAAATGGGTCCCGCATGTCATCCTCTATGTACAATAAAATTTCTTTCTTCGATTATTTTCGGGTCCTGATATTTGGTCACTTGCCTTTTTCTTTCGATCTCATGCCGCCTTGAAACGTTGAGGAAGCTGCTGGAGCATGGGTCCCGCATGTCATCCTCTATGAACAATAAAAGTTTCCTTTCTTGGAGTTATTTTTTACCCCTAATTTCTGGCTACTTCCTTTTTCTTTTGATCCCCTGCCGCCTTTGAAACGTTGAAGACTTTGCTGGCTCATGGGTCCCACATGTCAGCCTCTATGAACAATAAACACTTCCTTTCTTGGAGTTATTTTGTACCCCTAATTTCTGGCTATTTGCCTTTTTTCTTTCGATCCCCAGTCGCCTTCTAAACGTAGAGGACGCGGCTGGCTCGTGGGTCCCAGATGTCAGAAGTACAATAAACCTCTCCTTTGTTGGATTTATTTTTCACCCTCTTATTTTGGCTATTTCCTTTTTCTTTTGATCCACTGCCGCCTTGGAAACATTGAGTAAGCTGCTGACACATGGGGCCCGCATGTCATCCTCTATGTACAATCAACTTGCAAGATCTTCGAGCGAAAGAGCTTGTATTAGTGGGACCCATATGTCAACCTCTATGTACAATAAAAGTTTCCTTTCTTGGATTATTTTTAGCTCCTGATATTCGGTCACTTTCCTTTTTCTTTCGATCTCAAGCCGCCTCTGAAACGTTGAGTAAGGTGCTGGCTCATGGGACCCACATGTCATCCTCTATGTACAATAAAGTTTCTTTTCTTGGATTTTTTTACCCCTGATTTTTGGTCACTTGCCTTGACGCTGCTGGCTCATGGGTCCCACATGTCAGCATCTATGAACAATAAACCTTTCCTTTGTTGGATTTATTGTTTACCCCTAATTTCTGGCTATTTGCCTTTTTCTTTTGATCCCCACCGGCCTTTGAAAACGTTGAGGAACCTGCTGGCTCATGAGACCCGCATGTCATCCTCTATGTACTATAAAATTTCTTTTCTTGGTTTTTTTTTCACCTCTGATTTTTGGCTATTTCCTTTTTCTTTTGATCCCCTGCCGCCTTGGAAACATTGAGTAAGCTGCTGACTCATGGGACCCGCATGTCATCCTCTATGTACAATCAACTTTCTTTTTTGGAGTTTTTTACCCCTAATTTCTGGCTACTTTCTTTTTCTTTTGATCTCAAACCGCATTTGAAACGCTGAAACCGTCGCCAAAATGGGACCCGCATGTCATCCTCTATGTTCAATTAGTTTCATTTCTTGGATTATTTTTGGCTCCTGATATTTGGTCACTTGCCTTTTTCTTCCGATCTCATGCCGCCTTTGAAACGTTGAGTAAGCTGCTGGCTCATGGGTCCCGCATGTCATCCTCTACGAACAATAAAAGTTTCATTTCTTGGAGTTATTTTTTACCCCTAATTTCTGGCTACTTTCTTTTTTCTTTTGATCCACTGCCGCCTTTGAAACGGTGAGGATTCTGCAGACTAATACATGCTTTTTCTCTCCAAGATCTTGCAAGTTGATAGATTAAATCATGGAATTATTAGGATATGTTTTAAATTTCAAATCCACTTTATGAATTATTAAAAATACCGTTATCCATGTGGGTATGGAGCGAACAAGGATTTTCATATTGGGCATGAGCAGTTTCAAAAATTGGAACCCAATAATTCAAAATAAATAAAAACAACTTTTATGTAGAATCTCCGCGTTTTTTTCTTTTGCCATTCATAGGATCTGTGTTTCATTAGAAAAGGGCCGAAATTGCATGAACAAGAAGGCCCATTTGTAGTTATTGGGCTTCGACAAATGAGCAAGTAGGCCGAGAGCAATTACCATGTAGATGGCCGTTGGCAACCCAAAGTGAAATATTGGGCCCAACAGGGAAAGGCTGAACAGTACTATTTTCTAATTGGAAGGTGGTACATGGCATAATCCTGCCAAAAAAAAAGATGGACACGGGTTGCTGAAATTTGCCCATCTGCGCCTAATATCGCCGCCGCGGCTCCGCTTCCGCCGCCGCCGCCATGCCTCGTCTCGCGTCGAGCTCGCGGTACTGCCGCGTCTCGGGCATGGGGTACCGCGGCGTCCGCGCGCGCCCCAAAGGTACGTATTACGCGGAGATACGTGACGGCGGCGAGCGCATCGGCCTCGGCACCTACGAGACCGCGCACGAGGGCGCGCGCGCGTACGACGCCGTGGCGTGGCGGCTCGGGCGCCCGCGATCGTCGATGAATTTCCATGACGTGTGGACGCGCCAGCAGGCCGAGGATCTCGCGCCGCCGCCGTACATCGTTAGACAGAGGAACAAGACCGCCGCCGCGAGACGGAGCGCCGTTTGCGCATCGCCGAGCGGGACGAGCGCGCGGCGCGCGAGTGGGTGGCCCGCTTCCCCGAGGACGTTGCCGCCGAGAACGAGCACTTCCGCAGACGGAGGGCGGAGAAGGGAATGAGGCGGGCAGCGAAGAAGGAGGACCGCGCACGATGGAGGTCGGAGAAGGCGACGAAGCGGGCCTTCATCGAAGCGCAGCTCGCCGGGCCGACCACCATTGGCGAGGACGACCCCCGTTGGATTGACCTCTTCTCGTCGGATCCGGTGTCGGGCACGACACCGGACTCGTCAGATGTCGAGTTTTAGTTTAGTTTTATCGCACTACTTTGTAAAAATATGAACTACGGAGTATCTATCAAGCTAATTTTATCCTATTTTATGTCTATTTCTAGTCTTTGTTTGATCTTCTGTTTTACTGCACTCTATTTTTCATTATATTCTGTTTTTGGCGCTGCATTTATAGCGCCTCTAAAAATACGCTGTTTCAGCCCTGCATTTGGCCGCCACAGTTTGCAGCTTCCGGTGAAGCTATTGCCGGCTCCATGCGCAGCATCAGCCATTCAGCCCACAGCGCCAAAATATAGAGCCACTGCTGGAGTTGCTGTAATATGTTTGTCAGCAGGAGCTTACCTAATTAGTTAAAAAAGATGTTCAGCGTGGGATTCGAAAAAAGATCTTCATGTTTTTTTCCTAGCTATCCTAGTTCGGACTTTTTATTGTGTTGGCTAGTGCATGAAGCTTGACACCTGTATTATGTGATCCTGATATGAGGATAAGAACACCTTCAGCTTGCATTGCTAATGGTGTCTACCGGCAGCGGTGGCGTACATTCAATGGAGACTGATGCAAGAGAGTTGGTACCGGTGAGCCCGCACTTGACATCATCGTGCCACCTGAAGTAGGTGGTGTATTGGGATTAGACTGATAAGCATAGCACCTTGCAAAGAACAAGATGATGCTAGTGTTGGTTAACGTGATTTTACGCCAAAAGTCATGTATGCTCACTGTGTGCCGTACCTAGTTTGGATATAGTGTTGTCACCCTTTTGTGGTTTGGTGTTTGTCCAACAGAGAAAGCTACTCTTTTCCCGTGTAAGTGTTATTATGTGAACAAAAGTTGTGTGTACATATATATCGGTCAGAGAACCAAGATTGCATATTCTTGCCTGGTTATAACACATAAGTCATAATAACAATTAAAGAGAAAAGGAACATTTGCCTTTGCAATGTGATTGTGCCAAGTAGATTAGACAACCAACCACAAACATTACAGGTCAACAGCCAAACGCATGTGAAAGTCCTAAGGTAAGCTCCATAATACATATTGAAACCAAAAGCCTAGAAACCATAAGAAAGGTAGCTCCACATCACGCTCACGACAGCAGCATACCGATCATAAAACATATATCAAGTCAGGACAGCTGCACCACCGGGTAAGCATCCATGGGGTCCGGCTCAAGAGCGAAGACTGTGTGAATGCTGCAAAATGTGGCTCTTGCCTCACCCCACCCATACATCTTATCATGGAACCTTACCAAATCAGCATGAATCATCTTGATATAAACATAGCTCCTCTCTCCATGCTGATGGGATTGAACAATGCGCCCGTTGCAGTGCTTCAGCTTGTCAAACAGTATGCAGGAGATGACGAAGCATGCTGGCTGGTCTTTTGTAGTGACAATGGCTTGGAGTAGCTGGTCCTGTGAACCACCCAACTAGATCTTTAGAGCTTGAAGGACAGTCCGTGCTATATAAGCTACCGTTGCTGACTTCAGCTCAGGTTCAGGTGAATGACAGCTGACATCTTGTCCTAGAGATGCAGATCCTTCTTGATCAGATTCAGCGGAATCATCACCACTACTTACAAAAGGCCAGGTTCTACAGAAGGCACATGAGGTACATGCTCCAGTTCATAGGAGTCGGGTGGGACAGCACCGTTTGCTGAAATCTCTACAATACCAGCTCCATGTAGACCACTAGTCTCTACAGAGGGTAAACCACCAATATCCACTTCAGAGGATTCTCGTGGCACGACACCTTTCGCTAGAGGCTCTACCCTACCAGCTCCAGGTCCACCACCGGTCGATCTGTGGGCATAGTCATGACGGGTTCTACCAATACAAAACCTCCTTCGGGTGCAGGATCATCGCAGCAACTCCAGCATCAGCACCAGCTTAAATCGGTCTTGACAATAGGTAAACCGTTTTGCTCCGCTTCGTAGAATTCCCGTGGCACGACACCGTTCACTAGAGGCTCTACACTAGCAGCTCCACTGCACCACCAGTTTCTACAGCAGGGGTAAACCCAATCCACAACCTTCGTCATGTGGCACGATGATGCTGTATAGGCTCATCAGTACCAGGTCCAGCTGCATCAGTCTCCATATACAGTAAACAAGGTGGCGTCGGAGGTTTAAAAGACTGGCATGCTATTTCACCTTTGTCATCAGACAATATAGAGTTTTCTTCAACTCTATGTTTCTGCAATAATAAGCACATGAACAGAAATTAGACCAGAGCATCTAGCCATCTAACAGGGGCAGCGGCAAAACAAGCGTCGGTCCATATGTTTACCTTGTCATCTCGGGATATCGTAACACACGTATTTAGAAGTCATTTCACATAGCATCCGCTTTTTCGTTCCTTCCCCTACGTCCATCCTGGAATAAGTAATACTATTGATCACATAAAACTAATTAATCAAATATATGCATATGTTGAGAAGTTTGCACGGCAAATTGTGGATTCTCGCTTTATCACCTACGAATCGTCGTTCTATATATTTACCTTGTTATCTGGGATATCGAAGTCACAGAATGAGAAGTCATCTCACTAAGTATCGGTTTTTTCGCTCTTTCCTCCATCCATCTCGCAATAAGAAGTACTATTGATCACATAAAGCCAATTCATTGAATATATGCATATGTTGAGAAGTTTGCACAACAAATTGTGGATTCTACTTCCAATCACCAAGTAATCTCGTGAGAAATGCATGATCAAGATATGTTTCTCCCTCTTGATCGACATCTGCATCTCCATTAAGACTAATCATCGTGCGATGGTGCTAGCGCATACACTTCCAATCACCAGACAAGCAAAAAATTGTTGGTTCTAGTAATGCTTAATCAGCAGTGGCCATGGAACGACCACAGATCGACCAAGCAAAAAAAAATAAATCATCAGCCTACTGACCACCAGGCAAAAGAAACTAGGCCCATACATGGCCTCACAAATCATCATCAAACGTCGATCAAACTAGCAAGTTTGAACATGGATTACTAATTTATTTTCTGATAAAGTGAGTATATTAATATCGAAAGATATTGATTACACTGAGCCTCTGCAACAACGCAATACCTTACTGGTAGTACGGATGCACATGGATTCCTAATACTCCCTCTGTTCGGTTTTAATTAGTCGACGCGAGGGAGAGAAGAAAATGAACTGTCGATGCTTTCAACTAGAGTCAATTAAATACGAACGGAAGAAGTACGTAGTAGTATTGACAAATATCCGGATCTAGTCTAAAAACAAATTGGCATGTAAATCCTAGTAGTCTACTAAACTAGGATCAATACCCTAGATTAGGGTTGCAAGCGGCGTCCGCGAATCGTCCCGCAAAGCAGAAAATTAGAGCAAATAGTGGTTGAGATTAGAGCAGATTTAAAGCACTCGCACTGAAACTAGCTAGCCCGCTACCCACCCCGCTTGACACCCTGCCCTAGATGTGAATCTACACCAAATATTCAAACAAGGATGAGCAACCGCCAATAAAATTTTATCCGCACATCATCATCTCTACCATACACAAGGGTATGGTGATTTCACATACATCCATTGTTGCCGCGGGACGAGGATGAGTGATGCGCCGCGGAGAAGGTGCCTCACGCCTCTGTCACCGCCGCCGTCGAAGAGGAAGTCGAAGCCGCGCGATTGTGGTCCGTCGCCGATATGGAGGTGGAGCTACTAGGGAAGAGATGGAGGTGGAGGTGGAGAGGGGGTGATGGTTTGTACTAGTGGCGGCCGGTGAGGTAGTTATAAATACAGCCTCTCTCTCTTTTTTGGCAAGGAATGCAGCTTCTCTTGGAAGGCAACGAGGCAACGCACTCCAGATTTCGTATATTACTATAATAATATGGGCGGAGAAATTTGGACGCATCTGTGTTGTCTTGTCAAATGAATCACCAGGATTTGCTTTTAGTACTCCAGATTTGGGCGACCCAAGGAAGTAGAGATAGTAATGTATGCCATCTAGCTGCACGCTATCAAATCAAATAAATGGTCATGCCATTTACTTTTAAGATGGTGCAGCAGTTATTCTGACCAAAGAAACATGCACGTCACTGATTATTTCGATGGGTATACATTTACCGTCCGCTAGCAAAGATTGTTTGGCACATTGTTCTTATGGCTTTCAACATCACACCCCTTAATAATATTATTAATCAATGTTTGGGCAATCAATTGAGTGTGTTAATAAAAAATTAAAACCCACAAATCCAACTGTACTATTTTTAGGGCCATATGAAGGACAAGGAATGATTTTAAATGCCATATGGAGTACCTCCAACCATGTGAAATATGGTTCACATGCAGGTGATACCCATGGCTTCGCATTGGATCTGTATATTGTCCTACATACAGTCAACTATGAAGTACCACGATTTGGTTTTTGGGTGCAACCGGCTAGAGAATGATGCACGGGTTTGTACAGCCAATACAATTCACATTAAGATTTTCTGATAGGATGTTGATGTGTATATGTAAGAATCATACACTAGAATGTCTTCTATGTTTAGATGGTTGATCTACGTTTATACTTTCTGTGAACCATGAGGTTAAGACCTTTGTACTCTAATAAAGATTGCTAAATAACAGTATATATGTATGCCTCTAGGGACACTGAAACAGCCAAACAACCATGCATGTGCATAGACCGTATTTAATCAAATTAAAAGAAGCACCTCGGTTCATGCAAATAGCATCAGTTAATCACCTAAGTCCATTAGCTATAAATAGTTAAATAGGAGTCAAGACCAACTGAGCTAGCTAGTAGTATGATCCTACTATTACATAAATATCCCTAACTCTGATTGTCTTTGTTTCAGTCCAGCGCGTTGGTGTAGCTTGGGATGAACCAAAACCCCGTATGCCAGTTGGCCCCTGGACCGCTGCTTGAGAAAGAGATGCTTTGGTGGTCTTCGCCATTTAGACTGAAGCGGAAAATTTCTTGATGTGATGTGTCAAACTGAGAGCCAATGGTCTGAGGCGTGGTGTAGATGCAGTTTCTTCTTGTCAAATATCCTGGGGGAAATGTTGCACCACCCACTGGCATGAAAATCGGATAGTTCAACCCAAGGAACATAGAATAATCTCCAAGATTAGTAACCCTTTCCCACGGGTTGGCTGGAAGTAACCGACTAGTGTCATTCGAGAATACAATGCAGGTATACCCCGAATAGCTGTGAACAGCGCGACCGCAGTGGACAGAAGGGGTACTATCATAATAATACATTGGAGCACCGTCAGCGTCAAAATCCATTACGCCACGTGCATAGACCAGGAGAAGTCTAGAACGATCTTGAGATCTTGCCAGCCACCACGTACGACTATTAGAGTCAAAATCATCATAGCCATCAAATCCAGCCGTCCGCGGAATGAATGGAGCAGGGAGAACTATAGGACCTTGAAAAAGGAAAGAGCACGTCACATAAAAATATATTTCATGATTTATCTACTAGTGATATTGATTTGATATTGGGATGCCAATACTAGTACTTTAAAAAATAATGGTCGAACATAAGATGGTTTGAAATATATTTCGAACATCTTGGTAAAACTTCATATGGATTAAAAACATGTTCCCCAAAATATTGGTCCAAATTTTAGATGGTTTGAATATAGTACTCCTTATTCTCTAGAACCGGGGGAATATAAACAAATGAAAGTCTTTATCAATATTGCATGGCAACTTTATTGATTCTATTTCTACTCTACCTTAAATTTTCTAGGGAATAATAATAAAGAAACTTAATTACTAGGGGGCCTTTTTCCTAAGGAACAACATGCACATTAGACCATACTAAAATTCCTATAGATGTTAAATTCTAAATATGTCCATACCACAAGAGGGTTATGGTGTGCGCCTATGGAATTCCTTTAAGCCAAAAGATGCCAAGACAGTTCAACAAATAAGAGGTGAAATACTATATAAGTTACGTATATAAAAAAGATAGGGAGGAAATGTTACCAAATTGATTAGGATCCCATGCATAAACATTTCCAAGCTCAGTAACGGCGAACACAAGTCCGTTATGTATAATTGCATCGCAAAGATATGGCGCCGCATCGAAACTGGTTTTCAAGAAATATCCATGTACGAGGATATTCGCCATGGAGGTAGGCAATTGGAAAGTCGAAGATTGCGACAAGGGAGAAATCTTTATACCCCTAGCAGCTGTAGGAACTTGGCAAATAGCTATCTTCTCAGCTTGAATAGCAGAACGCTGATACTCGAATATAAGTGGATTGCGTGTGGTTTCCAACTTCTTCCTCAAAGATGGAAGCTTAATCTTGCGATGAGTGTAGACATTGAGGAGGTTCCACTTGCCTTCGGGGCCAACCATGGCAATCTAATCTCCATTGGCGCCTGCCCGCTCCTCATCCTTACCGTGTGGCATTAGGCCATCATAGGAGAACCTGTCCAGCGGCAGTAGTTTGCACTTGCTGTGCACCGGAAAATCCTCCTTGAACACCCATGGTTTATCCGCCGGGTCACAACAGAGAACACACGGAAGGCCAAACGGCTGAGAAGCAGGCAGAGTGGCACTGTATTTGGCTGACTGAAGAATACTTTTGGAGGAACCGACTAGGGACGCGGCGGTGATGGCGTCGCACTGGCTGATGAGCACTTCAAGGGGGCCTTCCGTAAACACCTTGTGAAACAGCCCAGATCCACAGACCCTGCTCGATTTCGCCATCGCAATGAGGCAGGTGGTACAATGGGGTTGGTATTTTCTTGGGAGATCTACTGATTCGAACTTTGGGAGAGAGATGGCGATCAATGGCGGCAGGTGGGGGTTTGAGTTGGAGAACAGAGGCTCTCAAACTGGGCACTGCTGGATAGGATGCGAAAGCGCCATGGCGGAGATGCATGCGCGTGCTATGGAAGCTGGGCGGAGTGGGGATAGACGACGGAGGTGAACCGAGACGCTCCTCCTCTTATGCATATACTGCCTACTGCAGTTTCGAGGAGAGTGTGAATGTGTTCAAAAAAAGAGGAGAGTGTGACTGTGACCCGACACCCGAGTAGGAGCAGACGGACTATAGGAGTAGCCCCATCATTACAGAACATTAATCGTGCTTCCTACAATAAATAAGTGAAACATCCTGTGCTTGTGTTGTCTAATCAAATCGATGGCCATGTCAGTATTATGGTGAACAAATAAAACAAATACACACCAACCTTGTTCTTTTTGCAACGTACACCAACCTAGCAAGGCATCAACCTTCTCGCCATCAACTACGACTCCGTGGCTCCGTCCCACCAAAGTTGTCTCAACTTTGTAAAAAAAAACGGTTTTGCTATGTCTCAGTCAACTGAGATTTTCTTAAGTCTAAGTCACTTACAAAAAAGTGCTTTGAGTTGCACTTTTCTGTTAAAAAAGTGCAATTGCACTTTTCTACCAGAAATGTGCAACTGGACCGAGTTGCACTTTTCTTTGAACTGCAGTTGCACTTTTCTCGAGGTGATCGAGACTTAAGAAAATCTCACTAACCGAGACATAGGCACACCCAAAAAAAAATACATCTATCCATCTAAATTTTAACAAAGGTGAGACACTTTTGGTGGGACCGAGGGAGTACAAAAAAACTTTACTAGTCCATGCTAGTATCGGCCACTAATTCAAATTTCAACTGAAGGCGTGCTATTTTATGGTCCTGAAAATTGCCAAAAAAAATACAACCCAAAAATGCAACAGATCCATGTTAAGGGGGTACACCCTACGCAATATACATTAAGAAACTTCAAACTTCAGCGACCTTGTAAGAATGCCCATGACAAAGGCAGTTTTGCCAAATTAGGAAGAGACGAAATATGAATTCAACCAAAGAAATCTAAACGAATCCTTAGACAATAGCATAGTTAACACGTTCGTAAAAAAATGAGGACTCCAACAGCACAACATTAGCAAGAAATACGCCATTTTAGTTTGAATTTGCAGTCACAGACAGATACTAGTAGTACGGCCAAACTACTATAATACTCCGAGCTGCATTCGAGCACTCCAACTAGCTAGCTAATAGTTCTGGAGTAGTAGTACTACTATACAAGTCCAAAATACATCCGAACGAACCCTACTTCGAACTAAACTACTCCCTCCGATCTTCGAGTAACTACATTGCAGTATGACTAAACGAAGATTATTGTATAACCTTCTTGTTGATGCAAACGCAGATAGGCAACACACGCTGCCCTCCATTCTGCTTCGCGTAACGGGGAGGCACTGCCAGGAAAGAAGTGAGCTGCTGCAACATGATCGAGCTAGGCATCGGGGAGCTCGTCGGCTCGATTACCGCCATCAAGGTGTCCGTCGAGAGGTCACTGGTCCCAGCCGTCGCCGGCGCCAGCGGACCAATCACCAAGAATGCGCCTTGTACATCGGAAACAAGCACGCGGCCGACCTGATGCACACACAGGACACAATGGTGGTCGGGCCGAGCGCGCCAACGGTGATGGCGAACACGCTACCGTCTTCTTCCCCACTGCCGATGAACAGGTGTCCCCGCGGTTGTACCGGAACACGAACTATGCACCAGGCGGGTATGCCATACTGGAACGTAAACACTGGGATGGAGTGGGATGCTTGGAGGTGTACCAGGAGCTCCCGCGGCGGGCCGGTGAAGCTGCAGCCGGTATTGATGGCCTCTGTGCAGCCGCACGGACCATGCGGGCACGCGATATAGTGCTTGTAGGACTCCGTGGAGGCGACCAAGCTCTGGCAGCCGACGCACTTGACCATTGCCCCAGATCGATTCGACGGCGGCAATCTTGCCCCAGATCGATTCGACGGCGGCAACCTCGCCGGCTGCTCGCACTTCTTGCACGGGTTCGGCGCAAGCTCGCCGACGCAGCGCCGACAGCCCATATGACCGCCCTTGCACTGCACGGAACAACGTACGTGGCATCAGTTATCATTGACATTTCTCACAGGTGAACCTAAGAATGAAATCGGAAGGGAGCGACCTTGGATATGGGGGGTTTGAAGGGCAGCAGGCAGAGGGGGCACAAGAAGAGGGCCTCCTCCATCTTCAGAGAAGAGTGATCGGGAAAACGAGAACGGGATGGGTTCTTTTTTTTATACATGCCTTGGAGTGGAGTATGGATACTACTCCGTACTACTTATAGGAAGAACTTCCTTGCTAAGAAACGGCGTCGGCCGTACGCAACCATAGATGCACCAGCGGCTCTGCAGTTTGTCAAAATAAAAGGACAGAGCTGCAGTGACTTGAAGTCTCCAAATCTCATTGTGACTTGGTGCCACCATCTACCAACCATTTGAGATCCAACGTTCCAAACTATCTCGTATTTCGAACCTAAAAACAAAAATTATGAAAAAAATCCAGTAAAATGTAGATGCCTTGTTCTAAAATCTGTGAATATTTCATCCCACTCGGACGATTAGTTTGTGATTAAAGAGCTTTTTACGTATACGAGCACTAGTTTAAACTAAATACTCCCTCTGATTCATATTAATTGACTTCAATATGGATGTATCTAGAACTAAAATGTGTCTAGTACATCCATATTAGAGTCAATTAATATGAACCGGAGGGAGTATATATTTGCTCACAAACCTTTGATTCAAATCGAATGAAACTTCACCAAAATATAAATCGAAATATGCACGATTAACTGGAAGTTCTTGAAATATTTCTGAGCAATTATAATAATTATTTAGTTTAAATTCTAAGTCGATCGCATACATTGGATCTGAGATGGATGGTGGATGGTGGCACCAAGTCACTGTGAGACTTGGAAGTATCAAGTCAGTGAAGCTCTATCCCAAAATAAAAGCTTCGTGAAGGGGGCAGTTTGGTTCAAAAAAGAAGACAGTGCCAAGCAGTTGTCAAACAATACCCATATAGTCAAATGTACCTCTGATTCAAATGAATTGACTCAATTTTGTCTAGATATATGGATGTATCAAGTCACTGAAGCTAAAATAAAAGCTTCATGAAGGGGGAAGTTTGGTTCGAAAAAAAATACAGTGCCAAGCAGCTGTCAAATAGTACCATAACGTCAAATGTACTCCCTCCGATTCAAACGAAATGACTCAACTTTGTATTTTGCATGTTAAAGGTTTTTCGTAAAACTTGGCCAATCTTAACATAGTTTGCCTTTCTAAAAAAGATATAAGCCCTAAGGCTCCTTTGATTCATAGGATGGGAAAACCATAGAAATATGAAAAACATAGGATTGAGATTTAATGGCTAGTTGAATCATATAGGAAGATGAGTTGTGTTTGATTGTGCCAAAGGAAATTTTCCATGAGGTATGACCTAATGTTTTATTCTTATAGGATTTGCACTGCAAGATTCCTATAGGATATGTTCCTATGAATCAAACAACTAGTGTGGGGAAAATTCACATGTGATCTAAATCCTACATAATTCCTATACAAATCCTATATATGAATTTTAGTTGTTAGGTCACTTAAAATGACTTCACTTGAAGGGTTACATTTTTGTTTTTTCTGAATTAGTAGTGATGCCTAACCATATATATACCTAAACCAAGAGAATCAGCATAAACTTATGTATATTAATAGTAAGCGCATATATGAATGTTTTTTATCTACAAACCCAGGGTCATATATATGTACATAGAAACATGCATATATGCTAGTTTTTGTACCTTGGTGTGTTCCTCTTTTGGGCTATCTCTTTTTTGTTCACCGGTTCACAACCAACGCCCTAGATTAATTTGGCACTTAGAAAATAACATTTTGTTTTTGGCGCACTAACACAAATAGTAGTAGCACGGTCAACACTGTAGAGAAGTACAAAATAAATGTGTGTGGGTAATAATAAAATCCTTAATATGCCTAGAAAACCCACACGTACGCTCTTTCTAGGACAGAGGCAGTATGAGGTAATGCACCCACGCGCTGTCATCTGCCCGTTCGTGCTATGTCTCCCAAATCTTGAAATATCGTCAGTTATCCATTTCACGTCCACACTTCTCCCTCTCTCCACGGACTAGGAAAAAAACCCTCTCTTCACTTCCCCTTCCCATTCCACCGATGGAGAGCCCAACCGACGCCATCAACGCAGCGAAAGCGAAAGCCGCGCGGCTGGCCTTAGCCGCAGAGGAGGCGTCCAGAGCCGCGACCGCAGCACGCATGGCCGCAACGGCGGCGATCATCGCCGCAGCGGATGCCAAAGACGAAGCGGAGGCCATTGCCGAAGGTCGGGCCATCGGTCGCTCATCGGCATCTGATGCTGTTGGTAGATGGGTCCACTCTCTTGGGAAGCATCCCCTAGATGACGAGGACGAGGTTGAACTCATCTTTGAACCGCCGCCGCCGACCTTTGACGAGAATATCGTCGACGAGGGGGAGGAAGTATGTTCCGATTCACCTCTCTCCCTTATTCAACATAGCCCTGTATCGATTTGCGCTATGGTCTCTCCCTCTTTTTTTTTGCGCTATAGCGTTTTGAATTAGCGTCAGAATCTTTTTAGATTCTTCGTCCTTATTAGTTGCAACTGCTACATATTTGCTTCACATCCGATTCACCTCTCTCCCTTATTCAACATAGCCCTGTATCGATTTGCTCTATGGTCTCTCCCTCTTTTTTTTTGCGCTATAGGGTTTTGAATTAGCGTCAGAATCTTTTTAGATTCATATTCATTATTAGTTGCAACTGCTACATATTTGCTTCACCTGTTTATTTGGCATGTATCAGGTTGCTACTGATGAGGTTGACAGCGATGTCGAGTCGCGTCATAGGAAGGCCAGGGCCACTCTCAACAAGCTTAAGGCGGGGAAGTTCGACAAGTATTGGAGTGAACCCTGGACTGGTGCCAGGAACAGCTGCCCCTTCTGCACAAAGAGCATAAAGGTTGACTTTCGAAGCGTCCTGCAGCATGCCGAAGCCGGTGGGTCCGGCTGTCTCAAAGTTGGGGAAACTGTTAACCGATCCGGCTTCATAGCCAACCACATGGCCTATGGGCTATTCCTAAGGAAGAAATTGAACCAAGCTATCGAGACCGGTCGTGTGCCTCCTCCCAAGCCCAAGCCACCAAAGATTAAAGGTATGGGCAGCAAGAAGCAGAAGAAGCGGGACCGGGAGGAGGCGACAGGAAGAAGATGGTAAATATACTCCGTAACTGTTGTGCATGTTTGTCTCTCCTACTGCTTCAAAAGCAGCATCTTTTGTTGAACTCTGTTTATGTTTGCTGCTCAGCAGCGTTTGTGGTGAACCTATTAGCTTAATTAGGGGTTGTTGAACTATGTCTGTGTTGAACCTTGCTTAATTAGGTTGTGTTGAACTCTGTTTGTGTTGGCGTGGGAAGGGGGGCATGATGCTACCCTGAATTTGCGGGACCCCCAAAAAACTTGCAAATACGAGTGATGCATCCAAAAGGAACAAACTTTTACATGGTAGACCCCAGTATGAAAGCAAGAAATGCGATCGGGTCCTTAACAGCCACCGCCCGATTGATCGGGTATTTTGCCTGCCTACCGCATGTGACTTGTGCTCACTGAAGTTTGGGACCTCACGCATGGGCACCACACGTAAGTGACAGACCTGTTGGTGTAAAAACTCGGGTGATTACTATACTGCATTAGTACAAAGTTTCCTATGGATTCAAGGGTTGGAAAGCCAAGTTAACTCATTTTCATGACTAAGAAGGAGCCAGGCTTACTTTTTCATTTTCATGTTTTAACTTGTTTAAATCTTGGTCAAACAAAGGATTTGACCAGGATTCAAATGGGCATAAAAATTCAAAAAAGAAATAAAAAAAAACCAAAGCACATAAGCTTCTTATGTCATATAGTAAGCATTACAGTTGATCAACGAGTCTAGACATATTCAAACCAGAAAAATCATGTATATACCCCCTAACCCTAAACTCTGTCTTATGAAGTCAAGCATGAAGAAAAGTGGTTTTGGGTTTCAAACATTGGAAATTGAAAAAACTCCCAAAAGCTTCATTTTGGAGTGACTAAGAAGAATCCAGGCTTACATTTTCATTTTCATGTTTTAAACTGGTTTAAATCTTGGTCAAACCTAGGATTTGACCAAGATTCAAATGGACATAACAAATTCAAAAAAATCAAAACCAAACACATAGTCTTTTGATGTCATATAGTAAGCATTCAAGTTGATAAACAAAGTCTAGACATATTTAAACAAGAAAAATCATGTATATACTTGGCCCCTAACCCTAAACTCTGTCTTATGAAGTCAAGCATTAAGAGAAGTGGTTTTGGGTTTCAAACATGGAAATTTAAAAAACCTCCCAAAAGCTTCATTTTGGAGTGACTAAGAATAATCCAGGCTTACTTTTCATTTTCATGTTTTAAACTGGTTTAAATCTTGGTCAAACCTAGGATTTGACCAAGATTCAAATGGGCATAACAAATTCAAAAAAAACCAAACACATAGTCTTTTGATGTCACATAATAAGCATTCAAGTTGATAACCAAGGTCTAGACATATTCAAACCAGAAAAATCATGTATCTACCCCCTACCCCTAAACTTTGTCTTATGAAGTAAAGCACGGAGAAATATCATTTTGGGTTTCGAACATGGAAAATTAAAAAAACCTCCCAAAAGCTTCATTTTGGAGTGAATAATAAGAAGGATCCAAACTTACTTTTCATTTTCATGTTTTAAACTTGTTTAAATATTGGTCAAACCTGCTAGGATTTGACCAAGATTCAAATGGGCATAACAATTCAAAAAAAAATATTTAAACCGAAAACCACTTCTCTTCGTGCTTGACTTCATTAGACAGAGTTTAGGGTTTGGGGTATATACATGATTTTTAATGTTTAAATATGTCTAGACTCCGTTGATCAACATGAATGCTTACTATAACTTAAGAAGCTTATGTGCTTTGGTTTTTCATTTTTTGAATTCTTTATTGAATTTTTATGCCCATTTGAATCTTGGTCAAATCCTAGGTTTGACCAAGAATTAAACAAGTCAGTAACATGAAAATGAAAAAGTAAGCATGGATCCTTCTTATTCACTCAAAAAATGAAGCTTTTGGGAGGGTTTTTGAATTTTCCATGTTTGAAACCCAAAACCATTCCTCTTGTATGCTTGACTTCATATATATATGACAGAGTTTAGCCTTAGGGGTATATACATGATTTTCTAGTTTGAATATGTCTATACCTTGTTTATCAACTTGAATGCTTACTATAAACCAAAAATTCATGTATCTACCCCTAACCCTAAACTATGCATGAAGAGAAGTGGTTTTGGGTTTCAAACCTGGATATTTCAAAAAACCTCCCAAAAGCTTCATTTTGGAGTGAATAAGAAGGATCAAGGCTTAATTTTTCATTTTCATGTTTTAATCTTGTTTAAATCTTGGTCAAACCTAGGATTTGACCAAGATTCAAATGGGCATAATTTAAAAAAATGAAAAATCAAGGCACATAGTCTTCTTATGTCATATAGTAAGCATTCAATTAAGTTGATAAACAAGCTCTAGACATATTCAAACCAGAAAAATCATGATGTATCTACCCCCTATATATCCCTAAACCCTGACTTATGAAGTCAAGCATGAAGAGAAGTGGTTTTTGGTTTCAATCATGGAAATTTCAAAAACCCTCCCAAGAGCTTCATTTTGGAGTGACTAATTAAGAAGCATACATGATTACCTTTTCATATTCATGTTTTAAACTTGTTCAAATCTAGGTCAACAAACCTAGGATTTGACGAAGAATCAAATGGGTATAAAAAAATTAAAAACAAGCTCTAGACAAGCTCAAGTTGAAAAACAAGTTCTAGACATATTCCAACCAGAAAAATCATGTATCTACCCCCTATATATCCCTAAACCCTGACTTATGAAGTCAAGCATGAAGAAAATTGGTTTTTGGTTTCAATCATGGAAATTTCAAAAACCCTCCCAAGAGCTTCATTTTGGAGTGGCTAAGAAGGATAGATGCTTAATTTTTCATATTTATGTTTTAAACTAGTTTAAATCATGGTCAAACCTAGGATTTGACCAAGATTCAAATGGACATAAAAATTCAAAATAAATGAAAATAAATGAAAAACCAAGGCACGTAGTCTTCTTATGTCATATAGTAAGCATTCAATTAAGTTGATAAACAAGGTCTAGACATATTCAAACCAGAAACATCATGTATCTAGCTACCCCTAGCCCTAAACTCTGTCTTATGAAGTCAAGCATGCATGAAGAGAAGTCATGGTTTTTGGTTTCAAACATGGAAATTTCAAAAACCCTACCAAGATCTACATTTTGGAGTGACTAAGAAGGATATATGCTTAATTTTTCATATTCATGTTTTATTAAACTTGTTTAAATCATGGTCAAACATAGGATTTGACCAAGATTCAAATGGGCATAAAAATTCAAAAAAAACAAAAAATGGAAAATCAAGGCACATAGTCTTCTTATGTCACATAGTAAGCATTCAATTAAGTTGATAAACAAGGTCTAGAGATATATTCAAACCAGAGAAATCATGTATCTACCCCCTAACCCTAAACTCTGTCTCATGAAGTCAAGCATGAAGATATGTGGTTTTTGGTTTCAAACATGGAAATTTCAAAAACCCTCCCAAGAGCTTCATTTTGGAGTGACTAAGAAGAATATATTCTTAATTTTTATATTCATGTTTTCAACTTGTTTAAATCATGGTCAAACCTAGGATTTGGCCAAGATTCAAATGGGCATAATTTAAAAAATGGAAAATCAAGGCACATAGTCTTCTTATGTCACATAGTAAGCATTCAATTAAGTTGATAAACAAGGTCTAGACATATTCAAACCAGAGAAATCATGTATCTACCCCCTAACCCTAAACTCTGTCTCATGAAGTCAAGCATGAAGATATGTGGTTTTTGGTTTCAAACATGGAAATTTCAAAAACCCTCCCAAGAGCTTCATTTTGGAGTGACTAAGAAGGACATATGCTTAATTTTTCATATTCATGTTTTCAACTTGTTTAAATCATGGTCAAACTTAGGATTTGACCAAGATTCAAATGGGCATAAAATTAAAAAAAACAATAAAATGAAAAACCAATGCACATAGTCGATCTTCTTATGTCATATATATAGTAAGCATTCAATTAAGTTGATAACAAGGTCTAGACATATTCAAACCAGAAAAATCATGTATCTACCCCCTAACCCTAAACTTTGTCTTATGAAGTCAAGCATGAAGAGAAGTGGTTTTTGGTTTCAAGCATGGAAATTTCAAAAACCTCCCCAAACTTCATTTTAGAGTGACTAAGAAGGATACAAGCTTCCCTTTTCATTTTCATGTTTTAAACTTGTTTAAATTATCTTGGTCCGCCCATGCTATAGTCTGGATCCGCCCATGCTATAGTTTGAGGCCATTTGGATGACGTCGAAAAAATTCTTTGATTAGAAATGGGGTTGTTCGAACCCCGTAGTTGGATTTTTTTGAACCTTGATCTGTAGTACTGGGCAAAACCCTAGTTTAACCTATTTCATTATAGATTCGTAGGTCGATTTTTCTACGTACCTTTTTATTATTACTCTACTATGCAGCACATATGTGTTTGCCCGTCGAGTGAAACTCGGAGGAAGAGGGATCACTCAGAAGGAGAGAAGAAGGAGGGAGAGCATTATGGTGTCTCCCCTTTTTCGGGTGATGATGTTGACTGTTGTGCAGGGTTTGTCAGTGAGCAGGAGGTGCGAGCGAGCGAGCGAGCGAGTCGAGCGAGGCCGAGAATGAGAGAGATTTGTTTTTTTTTTGTGAGAGGGACAACCGAAGGATCCTGAAGGACCCAGAGACTTCCAATACGCATCCTGATGTGTCTTCTCTTGACAAAGAAAGTGGCTGGGAGTTTGCGTACCTATTGCACGTGATTTGTGCTCACTGAAGTGTGGGACCTCATGCATGGGCACCACACGTAAGTGACAGACCTGTTGGTGTAAAAACTCGGTTGATTATTATAGTGCATTAGAACAAAGTTTCCTATGGATTCAAGGGTAGGAAATCCAAGTTAACTCATTTACATGACATTATTTTTTCCATGAAGCAAAGTTAACACATCTATCAATTGGTATATTTTGGAGTGACTAAGAAGGATCCATGCTTACCTTTTCGTTTTCACGTGTTAAACTTGTTTAAATCTTGGTCAAACCTAGGATTTGACAGAGATTCAAATGGGCGGAAAATCCAAAAAAACAGAAAAATGAAAACCCAAAGCACATACGTAGTTTTCTTATGTCATATAGTAAGCATTCAAGTTGATAAACAAGGTCTAGACATATTCAAACGAGAAAAATCATGTATCAAGCTACCCCTAACCCCAAACTCTGTCTTATGAAGTCAAGCATGAAGAGAAGTACGTGGTTTTTGGTTTCAAACATGGAAATTTCAAAAACCCTCCCAAGAGCTTCATTTCGAAGTGATTAATTAAGAAGCATACATGCATGCTTACTTTTTCATATTCATGTTTTAAACTTATTCAAATCTTGGTGAAACCTAGGATTTGACCAAGATTCAAATGGGTATAAAAAATCAAAAAAAAAGGTCTTCTTATGTTATATATATATAGTAGGCATTCAATTAAGTTGATAAATAAGGTCTAGACATATTCAAACCAGAAAAATCATGTATCTACCCCCTAACCCTAAACTTTGTCTTATGAAGTCAAGCATGAAGAGAAGTGGTTTTTGGTTTCAAGCATGGAAATTTCAAAAACCTCCCCAAACTTCATTTTAGAGTGACTAAGAAGGATACAAGCTTCCCTTTTCATTTTCATGTTTTAAACTTGTTTAAATTATCTTGGTCAAATCTAGGATTTGACAAGATTCAAATGGGCAAACATATGATAAGTGATGCAAATATCATTTCTAAGTGCGGGCAAACCAGCCTTTAGCTTAACATATTTCTAAGTACAAGGTTTCAGAAAATTGAGTGGGGCGGCTGCCCCCCTTGGCTATAGTCCTGATCCGCCCATGCTATAGTTTGAGGCCATTTGGATGACGTCGAAAAATTCTTTGATTAGAAATGGGGTTGTTCGAACCCCGTAGTTGGATTTTTTGAACCTTGATCTGTAGTACTGGGCAAAACCCTAGTTTAACCTATTTAATTATAGATTCGTAGGTCGATTTTTCTACGTACCTTTTTATTATTACTCTACTATGGAGCACATATGTGTTTGCCCGTCGAGTGAAACTCGGAGGAAGAGGGATCACTCGGAAGGAGAGAAGAAGGAGGGAGAGCATTATGGTGTCTCCCTTTTTCGGGTGATGATGTTGATCACAGCAGTGGTTTGTCGCTGAGCAGTGAGGTGCGAGCGAGCGAGCGAGCGAGTCGAGCGAGGCCGAGAATGAGAGAGATTTGTTTTTTTTGTGAGAGGGACAACCGAAGGATCCAGAAGGACCCACAGACTTCCAATACGCATCCTGATGCGTCTTCTCTTGACAAAGAAAATGGCTGGGAGTTTGCGTACCTATTGCACGTGACTTGTACTCACTGAAGTGTGGGACCTCACGCATGGGCACCACACGTAAGTGACAGACCTGTTGGTGTAAAAACTCGGTTGATTATTATAGTGCATTAGAACAAAGTTTCCTATGGATTCAAGGGTAAGAAATCCAAGTTAACTCATTTACATGACATTATTTTTTCCATGAAGCAAAGTTAACACATCTATCAATTGGTACATTTTGGAGTGACTAAGAAGGATCCATGCTTACCTTTTCGTTTTCACGTGTTAAACTTGTTTAAATCTTGGTCAAACCTAGGATTTGACAGAGATTCAAATGGGCGGAAAATTCAAAAAAAAAACAGAAAAATGAAAAACCAAAGCACATACGTAGTTTTCTTATGTCATATAGTAAGCATTCAAGTTGATAAACAAGGTCTATACATATTCAAAACATACAAATCATGTATGTACCCCTAACCCTAAACTATGTCTTATGAAGTCAAGCATGAAGAGAAGTGGTTTTGGGTTTCAAACATGGAAATTTCAAAAACCTCCCAAAAACTTCATTTAGAGTGACTAAGAAGGATAAATGCTTCCCTTTTCATTTTCATGTTTTAAACTTGTTTAAATCTTGGTAAAACCTAGGATCTGACCAAGATTCAAATGGGCATCAAAAATAAAAAAATCAGAAAAATGAAAAACCAAAGCACATAGTCTTCTTATGTCATATAGTAAGCATTAAAGTTGATAAACAAGGTCTAGACGTATTCAAACCAGACAAATCATGTATCTACCCCTAACCCTAAACTCTGTCTTATGAAGTCAAGCATGAAGAGAAGTTGTTTTGGGTTTCAAACATGGAAATTTCAAAAACCCTCTCAAAGAGCTTCATTTTGGAGTGACTAAGAAGGATCCATAGGAAACTATGTACTAATACAAGATAATGATCACCCGAGTTATTAGAGCAACAAGTCTGCCACTTACGTGTGGTTCCCATGCGTGAGGTCCCACACTTCAGTGAGCACAAGTCACGTAGTCTTCTTATGTCATATAGTAAGCATTCAATTAAGTTGATAAACAAGGTCTAGACATATCAAACCAGAAAAATCATGTATCTACCCCCTATATATCCCTAAACCCTGACTTATGAAGTCAAGCATGAAGAGAAGAAGTGGTTTTTGGTTTCAAACATGGAAATTTCAAAAACCCTCCCAAGAGCTTCATTTTGGAGTGACTAGTTAAGACGCATACATGCTTACTTTTTCATATTCATGTTTTAAATTTGTTCAAATCTTGGTCAACAAACCTAGCTACGATTTGACGAAGATTCAAATGGGTATAAAAAAATTAAAACCAAGGTCTGCTCATGTAATATAGTAAGCATTCAATTAAATTGATAAACAAGGTCTAGACATATTCAAACTAGTAGGAAAATCATGTATCTACCCCCTAACCCTAAACTATGTCTTATGAAGTCAAGCATGCATGAAGAAAAGTGGTTTTTGGTTTTCAAGCATGGAAATTTCAAAAACCCTCCCAAGAGCTACATATTGGAGTGACTAAGAAGGATAGATGCTTAATTTTTCATATTCATGTTTTAAACTTGATTAAATCATGGTCAAACCTAGAATTTGACCAAGATTCAAATGGGCATAAAAATTCAAAAAAATGAAAAACCAATGCACATAGTCATCTTATGTCATCTAGTAAGCATTCAATTAAGTTGATAAACAATGTCTAGACATATTCAAACCAGAAAATTCATGTATCAAGCTACCCCTAACCCCAAACTCTGTCTTATGAAGTCAAGCATGAAGAGAAGTACGTGGTTTTTTGGTTTCAAACATGGAAATTTCAAAAACCCTGTCAAGAGCTTCATTTTGGAGTGACTACGAATGATACATGCTTAATTTTTCATATTCATGTTTTAAACTTGTTTAAATCATGGTCAAACCTAGGATTTGGCCAAGATTCAAATGGGCAAAATTTAAAAAAAAATCAAGGCACATAGTCTTCTTATGTCATATAGTAAGCATTCAATTAAGTTGATAAACAACGTCTAGACATATTCAAACGAGAGAAATCATGTATCTACCCCCTAACACTAAACTCTGTCTCATGAAGTCAAGCGCATGCATGAAGATATGTGGTTTTTGGTTTCAAACATGGAAATTTCAAAAACCCTCCCAAGAGCTTCATTTCGAAGTGATTAATTAAGAAGCATACATGCATGCTTACTTTTTCATATTCATGTTTTAAACTTATATTCAAATCTTGTTGAAACCTAGGATTTGACCAAGATTCAAATGGGTATAAAAATAAAAAAATAAAACAAAAAAGGTCTTCTTATGTTATATAGTAGGCATTCAATTAAGTTGATAAACAAGGTCTAGACATATTCAAACAAGAAAAATCAAGCATGTATCTACCCCTAACCCTAAACTCGGTTTCATGAAGTCAAGCATGAAGATATGTGGTTTTTGGTTTCGAACATGGAAATTCAAAAACCCTCCCAAGAGCTTCATTTTGAAGTGACTAAGAAGCATACATGCTTAATTTTTAATATTCATGTTTTTAACTTATTCAAATCTTGGTGGAACCAAGGATTTGACCAAGATTCAAATGGGTATAAAAGTTCAAAAAAACCAAGGTCTTCTTATATGTTATATAGTAAGCATTCAATTAATTTGATAAACAAGGTCTACACATATTCAAACCAGGAAAATCATGTATCTACCCCCTAACCCTAATTAAACTCTGTCTTATGAAGTCAAGCATGCATGAAGAGAAGTGGTTTTTGGTTTCAAGCATGGAAATTTCAAAAACCCTCCCAAGAGCTACATATTGGAGTGACTAAGAAGGATAGATGCTTAATTTTTCATATTCATGTTTTAAACTTGTTTAAATCATGGTCAAACCTAGGATTTGACCAAGATTCAAATGGGCAAAATTTTAAAAAATGAAAAATCAAGGCACATAGTCTTCTTATTTTTGGTTTCAAACATGGAAGTTTCAAAAACCCTCCCAAAGAGCTTCATTTTGGAGTGACTAAGAAGGATCCATAGGAAACTATGTACTAATACAGTATAATGATCACCCGAGTTATTAGAGCAACAAGTCTGTCACTTACGTGTGGTTCCCATGCGTGAGGTCCCACACTTCAGTGAGCACAAGTCACGTACGCTAGGTAGGCAAACTCCCAGCCATCTTCTTTGTCAAGAGAGAGGCATCAACACACACTCTCTCTCTCTCTCTCTCCAATTATCCACCTCCGTTGGCTGCCGGTTTTGGCAGGTCGTTTCTAGCTCAGCTCGTAGGCCATGGTGTGCAGGCTCTGTAGCCATGGCGATTTGGTCGCGCCAAGTGGTTCGTCCCCGGCTCCGACGAGGATCAATCCGGACGGTGCCTATTAAGGACCCGATCGCATTTCTTGCTTTCAGCATGGGGTCTACCATGTAAATCTTAGGGATTTAGACGTAATTTCATGTTTATTTTGTGTCCTCGTCAGAACTCACAGCACCGATGCGTATTGGAAATCTGGGTCCTTCAGATCGTTCGGTTGTCCCTCTAAAAAACATCTCTCTCATTCTCGGCCTTTCTCGCTCGCTCGCACCCCCTCGCGCACCGACAACCCCGCACAACACCAACATCACCGTAAAAGGATATACACCATAAATAAGTGGGGCCCCATGACTGCTCTCCCTTCGTCTCCTCCCGTGTGATCCCTCTTCCTCCGACTCCCGACCTTGCGGAAAAGAAAAATGAAATGAAAGAGTTTCACTGGACGGGCAAACACATGTGCTGCCTAGTAATAATAATAATAACGTAAAAAATTCGACCTACGAATCTATTATTAAATAAGCTAAACTAGGGTTTTGCCCAAGATTACGGATCAATTTCTGAAAATCCAACTATGGGGTTCGATTTTGGCCTGCTAATATAAAATTATATAATCCGAACTAGTATTCCTCTAAAAAATCATTTTGGTATGCATCGTTTGGTACTTTTCATAGCTAGAGTGCTTACTCCCTCCGTTAGCAAATAGTCTTCGTATGTCATATAGTAAGCATTCAAGTTGAAAAACAAGCTCTAGACATATTCAAACCAGAAAAATCATGTATCTACCCCTATATATCCCTAAACCCTGACTTATGAATTCAAGCATGAAGAGAAGTGGTTTTTGGTTTCAATCATGGAAATTTCAAAAACCCTCCCAAGAGCTTCATTTTGGAGTGACTAATTAAGAAGCATACATGCTTACCTTTTCATATTAATGTTTTAAACTTGTTCAAATCTTGGTCAACAAACCTAGGATTTGACGAAGAATCAAATGGGTATAAAAAAATTAAAACCAAGGTCTGCTTCATGTCATATAGTGAGCATTCAATTAAATTGATAAACAAGGTCTAGACATATTCAAACTAGCAGGAAAATCATGTATCTACCCCCTAACCCCAAACTCTATCTTATGAAGTCAAGCATGCATGAAGAGAAGTGGTTTTTGGTTTTCAAGCATGGAAATTTCAAAAACTCTTATGTCATCTAGTAAGCATTCAATTAAGTTGATAAATAATGTCTAGACATATTCAAACCAGAAAGTTTATGTATCAAGCTACCCCTAACCCCAAACTTTGTCTTATGAAGTCTAGCATGAAGAGAAGTACGTGGTTTTTTGGTTTCAAACATGGAAATTTCAAAAACCCTCTCAAGATCGAGCTTCATTTTGGAGTGACTACGAAGGATACATGCTTAATTTTTCATATTCATGTTTTAAACTTGTTTAAATCATGGTCAAACCTAGGATTTGACCAAGATTCAAATGGGCATAAAAATTTAAAAAAAACAATAAAATGAAAAACCAATGCACATAGTCATCTTATGTCATCTAGTAAGCATTCAATTAAGTTGATAAACAAGGTCTAGACATATTCAAACCAGAAAATTCATGTATCAAGCTACCCCTATCCCCAAACTCTGTCTTATGAAGTCAAGCATGAAGAGAAGTACGTGGTTTTTTTGGTTTCAAACATGGAAATTTCAAAAACCCTCTCAAGAGCTTCATTTCGAAGTGATTAATTAAGAAGCATACATGCATGCTTACTTTTTCATATTCATGTTTTAAACTTATTCAAATCTTGGTGAAACCTAGGATTTGACCAAGATTCAAATGGGTATAAAAATTAAAAAAAAACAAAAAAGGTCTTCTTATGTTATATAGTAGGCATTCAATTAAGTTGATAAACAAGGTCTAGACATATCCAAACAAGAAAAATCATGCATGTATCTACCCCTAACCCTAAACTCTGTTTCATGAAGTCAAGCATGAAGATATGTGGTTTTTAGTTTCGAACATGGAAATTCAAAAACCCTCCCAATAGCTTCATTTTGAAGTGACTAAGAAGCATACATGCTTACTTTTTCATATTCATGTTTTTAACTTATTCAAATCTTGGTGGAACCAAGGATTTGACCAAGATTCAAATGGGTATAAAAATTCAAATAAAACAAGGTCTTCTTATGTTATATAGTAAGCATTCAATTAATTTGATAAACAAAGTCTAGACATATTCAAACCAGAAAATTTATGTATCAAGCTACCCCTAACCCCAAACTCTGTCTTATGAAGTCTAGCATGAAGAGAAGTACGTGGTTTTTTGTTTTCAAGCATGGAAATTTCAAAAACCCTCCCAAGAGCTACATATTGGAGTGACTAAGAAGGATAGATGCTTAATTTTTCATATTCATGTTTTAAACTTGATTAAATCATGGTCAAACCTAGGATTTGACCAAGATTCAAATGGGCATAAAAATGAAAAAAAATGAAAAACCAATGCACATAGTCATCTTATGTCATCTAGTAAGCATTCAATTAAGTTGATAAACAAGGTCGAGACATATTCAAACAAGAAAATTCATGTATCAAGCTACCCCTATGTGACGCCCCGGAACCGGTACCATGAGGATCCCAGCGAACCCGCCGAAATCCGCATAATATCGATTCAAAGACGCCCTCCGACACGACGTGCGCGACGAATCACACACGTGATGCCAGAGGAACTAACACGAGCGGTAACATTACAATAGGATTACAATAGAGCCCACAAGATACAACAACAATGACTCCAACGAGTCAAGATACAAATAGATACATACAAAGATCCATATCATACAGAAGACCAAATACGTCCGAGTACGGACAAGATACAAATTGGACTAAGAGTCCTGAAGATAACCAGTGGCGTCCATAACCCTGCCCAGGCCAAGCCGGAAGGGTAACCTTGCTAACGTCGTCATCTCGTACCTGTCAAAGTCGGGCCATCGGTTGCCGACAAAAGGGGGAGGAGACAAAAAAAAGGAAGACGGGGGTAAGTACCATTGGCACGTACTTGCGAGACAAGACCAGCTATGCTCGCTGGTGGGCGGTATAAACTTCACCCGGCTATATGTGGAGTTTAGCGGCAGCAAAGCTACTATCCAATAGAGACACGCTACAACATCCGTCTACGCAGAGAAGATAAGAGAGCACACAAGGTAACAGTTCTATACTCTGCAAACATAACACAGCCGATGCGATCCCCCTTCGCCAAGAGGTATTGCAAAGGCACACACACTTTTGAAAGAGTTTTATTAGCAAATTATTAACAACAGGAAATAAGATCTAAGTTGTTCTATGATCGAGCTATACAATTCCAAGTCGTCCATAACCGCGGACACGGCTTATCGATAAGATGTACACCCTGCAGGGGTTGCCCAAATGTAACCATACGCATGCTCGAACCCACTTACTACAGGTGGAGTCTCACATCAAGACCGTTCTCAATGCAAGAGAAAGTTTAATGGGAGCCACCCAACTAAGCTACCCGTGACGAAGTTCGGCCGTACTCCGATACAGACCCAGAGGTTTGCGACATAGTCCAGGCGGGCACTAACGACCAGGCACAGGATAAGTCTATCCGCGTTATGAGTACAGTACAGAAATAAACACCCGAAGGCAACAAGAAGTAAATCGTGCATCGTGCATATGGGCAAATAAAACCAAGGTTGTGGCTCCCAATAAACAAACTCGAGGAAAGGTAGTGGGTGATGGGGGTCCCATTCCCCCACGTACGGGTAGAGCGCTCAATCTCGGAACAGATAACAAGAACTCGGGTCCTAGGGGACATTAGCAAGTCAAAGTTCCGATGCTTTCGCAAAGGGGCTCACAGATGCCTCTGCTTACAACTTTAGTTGTTAACAATAAAGTAAAGCATGTGTATCTCCAACAACTGATATAGCATGTGATAACCTCCCAACAACCCAACATATCCCGATAACAGATCGAGATAAACAACAGAACCTAAACATGCCTACGACTCGCAAAGCTGGCAAACAACAAACAATAGGTAGGGCGAGGAGGTGTATCTCGGATATATAGGTAACAGGTGGATAGGACACGTGACACAATAGAATCGCAACATAAGGATAGCAATAGATCAAAAGAGCATGTAAAAGTAAAATAGGTGAAGGGGTGGGCTCGCCTGTGAAAAGCTGCAGAAGAACTTGTCGGAGAACTCGTCGTATCTCACATCAACACTTCGTGATCCTATCCGAGAAGAAGCAAATGCTGGAACACACAACGGATGCAAGTCTTACAACTACGGAATAAGAACCAGCATGATCAAGATGATATGCATGACATGGAAGATATGGTGCGATGCAACTTATCCATATTAATCGGTGTCGGAACCCCGAACAAGCAAATTAGGTTGGAGTTGCATTTTCTAGCGTCAAAGTTAAGTGTTGATTAGCATGGCATAACATGGCAGGGGAGCGCTACTTCAATATTAAACGGAGCGGGGAAAACCATAGTCGGTATCCGAAATACTCCGCATATATGTTAGGTGAACATACACGAACTATCCACGAGCGACATGATGCAAGATGCAAACAGATGTATGGATGGCATATTCATGTTCATCTTATTTTTCTGATCAATTTTCATACATAAAACATTTTATTTGGAGTTACAGATTAAAAGATATGATTTTCGCAAGAATAACATATTTCCTGCAAAAACAAAACAAGAAGGGAAGAACCGGGCCGGACCTGCACTGTCCAGGGCCCGATCAGGCCTGCTGGTGGCGACGGACTGAATCTGCGGATCTCGGGCCAGGCCCATCTCCAGAAGATCTGGCCGAAAATAGAGGGAACAATGTATGGATGGCATATTCATGTTCATCTTATTTTTCTGATCAATTTTCATACATAAAACATTTTATTTGGAGTTACAGATTAAAAGATATGATTTTCGCAAGAATAACATATTTCCTGCAAAAACAAAACAAGAAGGGAAGAACCGGGCCGGACCTGCACTGTCCAGGGCCCGATCAGGCCTGCTGGTGGCGACGGACTGAATCTGCGGATCTCGGGCCAGGCCCATCTCCAGAAGATCTGGCCGAAAATAGAGGGAACAAAAATTGGGCTTAAATTGCCTGAAGTGGGATTTGAACTCTCAATCTCCACGAACTGGACATAGGGACGAACCAGCTGGGCTAAAGCATCTGATGTTGTTTGGAAGGAGATGTGCAGCCTTTTGAACCAGGCCGAGGCGGAATCTCTGGGAAGAAACAACCATGGCCGGGCTTGCAGACGAGCACCGTTCTGGGGCGAACCGGAAGGGGCGAGATGGCGTCGGGGTTGCGGCGGAACGTGGGGAAGCATATGGTGACGGAGAGGAGTCCAGCGGGTCACCGGAGCATCGTCGGCGTTGAGCTCCTGCGGCAGAAACACGGCGGTCAACGCCGAGACTTGGAACCAGGAAGCAAGGAAGAAAACGAAGAGGTCCAGGGGATGCGCGACGTTACCAGCAAGATGAAGGTGGGCTCGGTTTGGTCGGAGGAGGACGAGGGTGGCCGGAATTTCTCGCCGGAGCGCGGCTGCCGTCGCGGGGAATCGGCGACCGTGTGCTCGATTGGAGGGCTCCCAGAGCGATTCCTTGTACCAGCAGATGCGCGACGACGAGGCGCATATAACGGCGCCGGCAGCGAGGCTTGGGGCGGACGGAGGCGACGGCACGGTCAAATTTTCTGCGCGGCGGCGCTCGGTGGTTTTGCAGGGAAGAGAAGGGGGAGACTTGGCGGCGCGAGGGAGGGAGAAGAGGAGGCGAGCTAGGGTTTGCACAGGAAGATAAAGAGGAGGGGGAGCATGTGGTGGAGGTGCGTTGGTGGTGCGGTGTGACGTCTACAGCACGAGGCTCTCGTGCTCTCTCGCTTTCCAGCGAGGACGAAGGGGATGGGGGAGGTCGAAGGGGTACGCGGGCTCGTGGACTTGGGCCAGAAGAGGAAGGAGGGAAAAAGAGGTGGGCCGCGGAAAGAGAGGGGAGAGGCAGGCCGGAGGGAGATGGCCCAGGTTAGGGGAGAGGGGGTTTTGCTTTATAAAAAAACGTTTTCTCTTTAATTTGAAAATTGGTTCAGAAATCCTTTTCAAATAAAACCCAACAGCAGAGTTTAATTTGGAATTTCAAACATTTTAAATAGTTGATATATTTTATAGTTTTGGTTTTATAGTTTGTTAAAGAATAGAAGGTGGAGGGTTTATTATACAAACCACATGGGAGGTTAAAGCTCAAATAGTTTTTATTAAAAATAGTTTTTATTTGATAGAAACTTGTGGATGATATGATGCATGATGCATGATGATGCACAAAGGAAAAACAACAAACTATTCTAATAGGGTGCTACCCTGGGCCGTTACAATCGACACCACTAACAAGGAACCTCGCCCCGAGGTTCCACGCCATGGTACGGGGAGAGAGGGGAACTATCGGGTCTTCAGGCGACGTGTCGATATCCTCGACACCACTAAAAAGTGTTCTTGCTCCATGCTGATCGGCGACACCACTAACAAGAAGTCGTTGTTCCGTTGTTGATGATGCGCTGCTGTTGGGATCCTCCGAAGGTCGGACCTATTAGGATAAAGGCAAAGATCGTCCAACCCGCGTAGAATCCTAAGACTCAGGAAAGCTCAGATAAGAGAGAAGACTCAAAACTCGCATAGATAAGAGGAGAAAGAATATAGGTAAGGAGAAAATCAGAGCTAGTCAGAACTATCCAACGAATTTTCGAAAATAGGTTTTGACACTAGACACAACAACGTCCGTTGGCAAGGTTAACCTACAGGCTGGACTAGTGGGGTACCGTTAACCTGGGCTCTGATACCAACTTGTGACGCCCCGGAACCGGTACCATGAGGATCCCAGCGAACCCGCCGAAATCCGCATAATATCGATTCAGAGACGCCCTCCGACACGACGTGCGCGACGAATCACACACGTGATGCCAGAGGAATTAACACGAGCGGTAACATTACAACAGGATTACAATAGAGCCCACAAGATACATATATTACAACAACGACTCCAACGAGTCAAGATACAAATAGATACATACAAAGATCCATATCATACAGAAGACCAAATACGTCCGAGTACGGACAAGATACAAATTGGACTAAGAGTCCTGAAGATAACCAGTAGCGTCCATAACCCTGCCCAGGCCAAGCCGGAAGGGTAACCTTGCTAACATCGTCATCTCGTACCTGTCAAAGTCGGGCCATCGGTTGCCGACAAAAGGGGGAGGAGACAAAAAAAAGGAAGACGAGGGTAAGTACCATTGGCACGTACTTGCGAGACAAGACCAGCTATGCTCGCTAGTGGGCGGTATAAACTTCACCCGGCTATATGTGGAGTTTAGCGGCAGCAAAGCTACTATCCAATAGAGACACGCTACAACATCCGTCTACTCAGAGAAGATAAGAGAGCGCACAAGGTAACAGTTCTATACTCTGCAAACATAACACAGCCGATGCGATCCCCCTTCGCCAAGAGGTATTGCAAAGGCACACACACTTTTGAAAGAGTTTTATTAGCAAATTATTAACAACAGGAAATAAGATGTAAGTTGTTCTATGATCGAGCTATACAATTCCAAGTCGTCCATAACCGCAGACACGGCTTATCGATAAGATGTACACCCTGCAGGGGTTGCCCAAATGTAACCATACGCATGCTCGAACCCACTTACTACAGGTGGAGTCTCACATCAAGACCGTTCTCAATGCAAGAGAAAGTTTAATGGGAGCCACCCAACTAAGCTACCCGTGACGAAGTTCGGCCGTACTCCGATACGGACCCAGAGGTTTGCGACATAGTCCAGGCGGGCACTAACGACCAGGCACAGGATAAGTCTATCCGCGTTATGAGTACAGTACAGAAATAAACACCCGAAGGCAACAAGAAGTAAATCGTGCATCGTGCATATGGGCAAATAAAACCAAGGTTGTGGCTCCCAATAAACAAACTCGAGGAAAGGTAGTGGGTGATGGGGGTCCCATTCCCCCACATACGGGTAGAGCGCTCAATCTCGGAACAGATAACAAGAACTCGGGTCCTAGGGGACATTAGCAAGTCAAAGTTCCGATGCTTTCGCAAAGGGGCTCACAGATGCCTCTGCTTACAACTTTAGTTGTTAACAATAAAGTAAAGCATGTGTATCTCCAACAACTGATATAGCATGTGATAACCTCCCAACAACCCAACATATCCTGATAACAGATCGAGATAAACAACAGAACCTAAACACGCCTACGACTCGCAAAGCTGGCAAACAACAAACAATAGGTAGGGCGAGGAGGTGTATCTCGGACATATAGGTAACAGGTGGATAGGACACGTGACACAACAGAATCGCAACATAAGGATAGCAATAGATCAAAAGAGCATGTAAAAGTAAAATAGGTGAAGGGGTGGGCTCGCCTGTGAAAAGCTGCAGAAGAACTTGTCGGAGAACTCGTCGTATCTCACATCAACACTTCGTGATCCTATCCGAGAAGAAGCAAATGCTGGAACACACAACGGATGCAAGTCTTACAACTACGGAATAAGAACCAGCATGATCAAGATGATATGCATGACATGGCAGATATGGTGCGATGCAACTTATCCATATTAATCGGAGTCGGAACCCCGAACAAGCAAATTAGGTTGGAGTTGCATTTTCTAGCGTCAAAGTTAAGTGTTGATTAGCATGGCATAACATGGCAGGGGAGCGCTACTTCAATATTAAACGGAGCGGGGAAAACCATAGTCGGTATCCGAAATACTCCGCATATATGTTAGGTGAACATACACGAACTATCCACGAGCGACATGATGCAAGATGCAAACAGATGTATGGATGGCATATTCATGTTCATCTTATTTTTCTGATCAATTTTCATACATAAAACATTTTATTTGGAGTTACAGATTAAAAGATATGATTTTCGCAAGAATAACATATTTCCTGCAAAAACAAAACAAGAAGGGAAGAACCGGGCCGGACCTGCACTGTCCAGGGCCCGATCAGGCCTGCTGGTGGCGACGGACTGAATCTGCGGATCTCGGGCCAGGCCCATCTCCAGAAGATCTGGCCGAAAATAGAGGGAACAAAAATTGGGCTTAAATTGCCTGAAGTGGGATTTGAACTCTCAATCTCCACGAACTGGACATAGGGACGAACCAGCTGGGCTAAAGCATCTGATGTTGTTTGGAAGGAGATGTGCAGCCTTTTGAACCAGGCCGAGGCGGAATCTCTGGGAAGAAACAACCATGGCCGGGCTTGCAGATGAGCACCGTTCTGGGGCAAACCGGAAGGGGCGAGATGGCGTCGGGGTTGCGGCGGAACGTGGGGAAGCATATGGTGACGGAGAGGAGTCCAGCGGGTCACCGGAGCATCGTCGGCGTTGAGCTCCTGCGGCAGAAACACGGCGGTCAACGCCGAGACTTGGAACCAGGAAGCAAGGAAGAAAACGAAGAGGTCCAGGGGATGCGCGACGTTACCAGCAAGATGAAGGTGGGCTCGGTTTGGTCGGAGGAGGACGAGGGTGGCCGGAATTTCTCGCCGGAGCGCGGCTGCCGTCGCGGGGAATCGGCGACCGTGTGCTCGATTGGAGGGCTCCCAGAGCGATTCCTTGTACCAGCAGATGCGCGATGACGAGGCGCATATAACGGCGCCGGCAGCGAGGCTTGGGGCGGACGGAGGCGACGGCACGGTCAAATTTTCTGCGCGGCGGCGCTCGGTGGTTTTGCAGGGAAGAGAAGGGGCAGACTTGGCGGCGCGAGGGAGGGAGAAGAGGAGGCGAGCTAGGGTTTGCACAGGAAGATAAAGAGGAGGGGGAGCATGTGGTGGAGGTGCGTTGGTGGTGCGGTGTGACGTCTACAGCACGAGGCTCTCGTGCTCTCTCGCTTTCCAGCGAGGACGAAGGGGATGGGGGAGGCCGAAGGGGTACGCGGGCTCGTGGACTTGGGCCAGAAGAGGAAGGAGGGAAAAAGAGGTGGGCCGCGGAAAGAGAGGGGAGAGGCAGGCCGGAGGGAGATGGCCCAGGTTAGGGGAGAGGGGGTTTTGCTTTATAAAAAAATGTTTTCTCTTTAATTTTAAAACTGGTTCAGAAATCCTTTTCAAATAAAATCCAACAGCAGAGTTTAATTTGGAATTTCAAACATTTTAAATAGTTGATATATTTTATAGTTTTGGTTTTATAGTTTGTTAAAGAATAGAAGGTGGAGGGTTTATTATACAAACCACATGGGAGGTTAAAACTCAAATAGTTTTTATTAAAAATAGTTTTTATTTGATAGAAACTTGTGGATGATATGATGCATGATGCATGATGATGCACAAAGGAAAAACAACAAACTATTCTAATAGGGTGCTACCCTGGGCCGTTACACCCTATCCCCAAACTCTGTCTTATATATGAAGTCAAGCATGAAGAGAAGTACGCGGTTTTTTTGTTTCAAACATGGAAATTTCAAAACCCCTCTCAAGAGCTTCATTTTGGAGTGACTATGAAGGATACATACTTAATTTTTCATATTCATGTTTTAAACTTGTTTAAATCATGGTCAAACCTAGGATTTGGCCAAGATTCAAATGGGCAAAATTTTAAAAAAAATGAAAAATCAAGGCACATAGTCTTCTTATGTCATATAGTAAGCATTCAATTAAGTTGATAAACAAGGTCTAGACATATTCAAACGAGAGAAGTCATGTATCTACCCCCTAACACTAAACTCTGTCTCATGAAGTCAAGCGCATGCATGAAGATATGTGGTTTTTGGTTTCAAACATGGAAATTTCAAAAACCCTCCCAAGAGCTTCATTTCGAAGTGATTAATTAAGAAGCATACATGCATGCTTACTTTTTCATATTCATGTTTTAAACTTATTCAAATCTTGGTGAAACCTAGGATTTGACCAAGATTCAAATCCGTATAAAAATTTAAAAATAAAATAAAAAACAAGGTCTTCTTATGTTATATAGTAGGCATTCAATTAAGTTGATAAACAAGGTCTAGACATATTCAAAGAAGAAAAATCATGCATGTATCTACCCCTAACCCTAAACTATGTTTCATGAAGTCAAGCATGAAGATATGTGGTTTTTGGTTTCGAACATGGAAATTCAAAAACCCTCCCAAGAGCTTCATTTTGAAGTGACTAAGAAGCATACATGCTTACTTTTTCATATTCATGTTTTTAACTTATTCAAATCTTGGTGGAACCAAGGATTTGACCAAGATTCAAATGGGTATAAAAATTCAAAAAAAACAAGGTCTTCTTATGTTATATAGTAAGCATTCAATTAATTTGATAAACAAGGTCTACACATATTCAAACCAGGAAAATCATGTATCTACCCCTAACCCTAAACTCTGTCTTATGAAGTCAAGCATGCATGAAGAGAAGTGGTTTTTGGTTTCAATCATGGAAATTTCAAAACGCTCTCAAGAGCTTCCATTTTGGAGTGACTACGAAGGATACATGCTTAATTTTTCATATTCATGTTTTAAACTTGTTTAAATCATGGTCAAACCTAGGATTTGGACAAGATTCAAATGGGCAAAATTTAAAAAAAATCAAGGCACATAGTCTTCTTATGTCATATAGTAAGCATCATTCAATTAAGTTGATAAACAAGGTCTAGACATATTCAAACGAGAGAAATCATGTATCTACCCCCTAACCCTAAACTCTGTCTCATGAAGTCAAGCGCATGCATGAAGATATGTGGTTTTTGGTTTCAAACATGGAAATTTCAAAAACCCTCCCAAGAGCTTCATTTCGAAGTGATTAATTAAGAAGCATACATGCATGGTTACTTTTTCATAGTCATGTTTTAAACTTATTCAAATCTTGGTGAAACCTAGGATTTGACCAAGATTCAAATGGGTATAAAAATTCAAAAAAAACAAAAAAGGTCTTCTTATGTTATATAGTAGGCATTCAATTAAGTTGATAAACAAGGTCTAGACATATTCAAACAAGAAAAATCATGCATGTATCTACCCCTAACCCTAAACTCTGTTTCATGAAGTCAAGCATGAATATATGTGGTTTTTGTTTTATAAAATGTAAATTCAAAAACCCTCCCAAGAGCTTCATTTTGAAGTGACTAAGAAGCATACATGCTTACTTTTTCATATTCATGTTTTTAACTTATTCAAATCTTGGTGGAACCAAGGATTTGACCAAGATTCAAATGGGTATAAAAATTCAAAAAAAAAAGGTCTTCTTATGTTATATAGTAAGCATTCAATTATTTTGATAAACAAGGTCTACACATATTCAAACCAGGAAATTATGTATCTACCCCTAACCCTAAACTCTGTCTTATGAAGTCAAGCATGCATGAAGAGAAGTGGTTTTTGGTTTCAAGCATGGAAATTTCAAAAACCCTCCCAAGAGCTTCATTTTGGAGTGACTAAGAAGCATACGTACGTGCTTACTTTTTCATATTCATGTTTTAAACTTGTTCAAATCTTGGTCAAACCTATGATTTGACCAAGATTCAAATGGGTATAAAAAATGAAAACCAAGGTCTTCTTATGTCATATAGTAAGCATTCAATTAAGTTGATAAATAAGGTCTAGACATATTCAAACCAGAAAAATCATGTATCAAGCTACCCCTAACCCCTAATTAACTCTGTCTTATGAAGTCAAGCATGAAGATAAGTATGTGGTTTTTTGGTTTCAAACATGGAAATTTCAAAAACCCTCTCAAGATCGAGCTTCATTTTGGAGTGACTACGAAGGATACATGCTTACTTTTTCATATTCATGTTTTAAACTTGTTTAAATCATGGTCAAACCTAGGATTTGACAAAGATTCAAATGGGCATAATTTAAAAAAAAAACAAAAAAAGAAAAACCAAGGCACATAGTCTTCTTATGTTATATTGTAAGCATTCAATTAAGTTGATAAACAAGGTCTAGACATATTCAAACCAGAGAAATCATGTATCTACCCCCTAACCTAAACTCTGTCTCATGAAGTCAAGCATGATGATATGTGGTTTTTTGGTTTCAAACATGGAAATTTCAAAAACCCTCCCAAGAGCTTCATTTTGAAGTGATTAATTATGAAGCATACATGCATGCTTACTTTTTCATATTCATGTTTTAAACTTATTCAAATCTTGGTGAAACCTAGGATTTGACCAAGATTCAAATCCATATAAAAATTAAAAAACAAAATAAAAAAAAGAAGGTCTTCTTATGTTATATAGTAAGCATTCAATTAAGTTGATAAATAAGGTCTAGACATATTCAAACCAGAAAAATCATGTATCTACCCCTAACCCTAAACTTTGTCTTATGAAGTCAAGCATGAAGAGAAGTGGTTTTTGGTTTCAAGCATGGAAATTTCAAAAACCTCCCCAAACTTCATTTTAGAGTGACTAAGAAGGATACAAGCTTCCCTTTTCATTTTCATGTTTTAAACTTGTTTAAATTATCTTGGTCCGCCCATGCTATAGTCTGGATCCGCCCATGCTATAGTTTGAGGCCATTTGGATGACGTCGAACAAATTCTTTGATTAGAAATGGGGTTGTTCGAACCCCGTAGTTGGATTTTTTTGAACCTTGATCTGTAGTACTAGGCAAAACCCTAGTTTAACCTATTTAATTATAGATTCGTAGGTCGATTTTTCTACGTACCTTTTTATTATTACTCTACTATGCAGCACATATGTGTTTGCCCGTCGAGTGAAACTCGGAGGAAGAGGGATCACTCGGAAGGAGAGAAGAAGGAGGGAGAGCATTATGGTGTCTCCCCTTTTTCGGGTGATGATGTTGACTGTTGTGCAGGGTTTGTCAGTGAGCAGGAGGTGCGAGCGAGCGAGCGAGCGAGCGAGACGAGCGAGGCCGATAATGAGAGAGATTTTTTTTTGTGAGAGGGACAACCGAAGGATCCTGAAGGACCCAGAGACTTCCAATACGCATCCTGATGCGTCTTCTCTTGACAAAGAAAATGGCTGGGAGTTTGCGTACCTATTGCACGTGACTTGTGCTCACTGAAGTGTGGGACCTCACGCATGGGCACCACACGTAAGTGACAGACCTGTTGGTGTAAAAACTCGGTTGATTATTATAGTGCATTAGAACAAAGTTTTCTATGGATTCAAAGGTAGGAAATCCAAGTTAACTCATTTACATGACATTATTTTTTCCATGAAGCAAAGTTAACACATCTATCAATTGGTACATTTTGGAGTGACTAAGAAGGATCCATGCTTACCTTTTCGTTTTCACGTGTTAAACTTGTTTAAATCTTGGTCAAACCTAGGATTTGACAGAGATTCAAATGGGCGGAAAATTCAAAAAAAAACAGAAAAATGAAAAACCAAAGCACATACGTAGTTTTCTTATGTCATATAGTAAGCATTCAAGTTGATAAACAAGGTCTAGACATATTCAAAACATACAAATCATGTATGTACCCCTAACCCTAAACTATGTCTTATGAAGTCAAGCATGAAGAGAAGTGGTTTTGGGTTTCAAACATGGAAATTTCAAAAACCTCCCAAAAACTTCATTGAGAGTGACTAAGAAGGATAAATGCTTCCCTTTTCATTTTCATGTTTTAAACTTGTTTAAATCTTGGTAAAACCTAGGATCTGACCAAGATTCAAATGGGCATCAAAAATAAAAAAATCAGAAAAATGAAAAACCAAAGCACATAGTCTTCTTATGTCATATAGTAAGCATTAAAGTTGATAAACAAGGTCTAGACGTATTCAAACCAGAAAAATCATGTATCTACCCCTAACCCTAAACTCTGTCTTATGAAGTCAAGCATGAAGAGAAGTTGTTTTGGGTTTCAAACATGGAAATTTCAAAAACCCTCTCAAAGAGCTTCATTTTGGAGTGACTAAGAAGGATCCATAGGAAACTATGTACTAATACAGTATAATGATCACCCGAGTTATTAGAGCAACAAGTCTGTCACTTACGTGTGGTTCCCATGCGTGAGGTCCCACACTTCAGTGAGCACAAGTCACGTAGTCTTCTTATGTCATATAGTAAGCATTCAATTAAGTTGATAAACAAGGTCTAGACATATCAAACCAGAAAAATCAAGTATCTACCCCCTATATATCCCTAAACCCTGACTTATGAAGTCAAGCATGAAGAGAAGAAGTGGTTTTTGGTTTCAAACATGGAAATTTCAAAAACCCTCCCAAGAGCTTCATTTTGGAGTGACTAGTTAAGACGCATACATGCTTACTTTTTCATATTCATGTTTTAAACTTGTTCAAATCTTGGTCAACAAACCTACGATTTGACGAAGATTCAAATGGGTATAAAAAAATTAAAACCAAGGTCTGCTCATGTCATATAGTAAGCATTCAATTAAATTGATAAACAAGGTCTAGACATATTCAAACTAGTAGGAAAATCATGTATCTACCCCCTAACCCAAAACTATGTCTTATGAAGTCAAGCATGCATGAAGAAAAGTGGTTTTTGGTTTTCAAGCATGGAAATTTCAAAAACCCTCCCAAGAGCTACATATTCGAGTGACTAAGAAGGATAGATGCTTAATTTTTCATATTCATGTTTTAAACTTGATTAAATCATGGTCAAACCTAGAATTTGACCAAGATTCAAATGGGCATAAAAATTCAAAAAAAAAATGAAAAACCAATGCACATAGTCATCTTATGTCATCTAGTAAAGCATTCAATTAAGTTGATAAACAATGTCTAGACATATTCAAACCAGAAAATTCATGTATCAAGCTAACCCTAACCCCAAACTCTGTCTTATGAAGTCAAGCATGAAGAGAAATACGTGGTTTTTTGGTTTCAAACATGGAAATTTCAAAAACCCTCTCAAGAGCTTCATTTTGGAGTGACTACGAATGATACATGCTTAATTTTTCATATTCATGTTTTAAACTTGTTTAAATCATGGTCAAACCTAGGATTTGGCCAAGATTCAAATGGGCAAAATTTAAAAAAAAATCAAGGTACATAGTCTTCTTATGTCATATAGTAAGCATTCAGTTAAGTTGATAAACAAGGTCTAGACATATTCAAACGAGAGAAATCATGTATCTACCCCCTAACACTAAACTCTGTCTCATGAAGTCAAGCGCATGCATGAAGATATGTGGTTTTTGGTTTCAAACATGGAAATTTCAAAAACCCTCCCAAGAGCTTCATTTTGAAGTGATTAATTAAGAAGCATACATGCATGCTTACTTTTTCATATTCATGTTTTAAACTTATTCAAATCTTGGTGAAACCTAGGATTTGACCAAGATTCAAATGGGTATAAAAATTAAAAAAAAACAAAAAAGGTCTTCTTATGTTATATAGTAGGCATTCAATTAAGTTGATAAACAAGGTCTAGACATATTCAAACAAGAAAAATCAAGCATGTATCTACCCCTAACCCTAAACTCTGTTTCATGAAGTCAAGCATGAAGATTTGTGGTTTTTGGTTTCGAACATGGAAATTCAAAAACCCTCCCAAGAGCTTCATTTTGAAGTGACTAAGAAGCATACATGCTTACTTTTTCATATTCATGTTTTTAACTTATTCAAATCTTGGTGGAACCAAGGATTTGACCAAGATTCAAATGGGTATAAAAGTTCAAAAAAAAAGGTCTTCTTATATGTTATATAGTAAGCATTCAATTAATTTGATAAACAAGGTCTACACATATTCAAACCAGGAAAATCATGTATCTACCCCCTAACCCTAATTAAACTCTGTCTTATGAAGTCAAGCATGCATGAAGAGAAGTGGTTTTTGGTTTCAAGCATGGAAATTTCAAAAACCCTCCCAAGAGCTACATATTGGAGTGACTAAGAAGGATAGATGCTTAATTTTTCATATTCATGTTTTAAACTTGTTTAAATCATGGTCAAACCTAGGATTTGACCAAGATTCAAATGGGCAAAATTTTAAAAAATGAAAAATCAAGGCACATAGTCTTCTTATTTTTGGTTTCAAACATGGAAATTTCAAAAACCCTCCCAAAGAGCTTCATTTTGGAGTGACTAAGAAGGATCCATAGGAAACTATGTACTAATACAGTATAATGATCACCCGAGTTATTAGAGCAACAAGTCTGTCACTTACGTGTGGTTCCCATGCGTGAGGTCCCACACTTCAGTGAGCACAAGTCACGTACGCTAGGTAGGCAAACTCCCAGCCATCTTCTTTGTCAAGAGAGAGGCATCAACTCTCTCTCTCTCTCTCTCTCCAATTATCCACCTCCGTTGGCTGCCGGTTTTGGCAGGTCGTTTCTAGCTCAGCTCGTAGGCCATGGTGTGCAGGCTCTGTAGCCATGGCGATTTGGTCGCGCCAAGTGGTTTGTCCCCGGCTCCGACGAGGATCAATCCGGACGGTGCCTATTAAGGACCCGATCGCATTTCTTGCTTTCAGCATGGGGTCTACCATGTAAATCTTAGGGATTTAGACGTAATTTCCTGTTTATTTTGTGTCCCGTCAGAATCGCGCTCCGATGCGTATTGGAAACTGGTCCTTCAGATCGTTCGGTTGTCCCTCTAAAAAAACATCTCTCTCATTCTCGGCCTTTCTCGCTCGCTCGCACCCCCTGCGCACCGACAACCCTGCACAACAGTCAACATCACCAGAAAAAGGATAGACACCATAAATAAGTGGGGCCCCATGACTGCTCTCCCTTCGTCTCCTCCCGTGTGATCCCTCTTCCTCCGACTCCCGACCTTGCGGAAAAGAAAAATGAAATGAAAGAGTTTCACTGGACGGGCAAACACATGTGCTGCCTAGTAATAATAATAATAACGTAAAAAATCGACCTACGAATCTATTATTAAATAAGCTAAACTAGGGTTTTGCCCAGTACTACGGATCAATTTCTGAAAATCCAACTACGGGGTTCGATTTTGGCCTGCTAATATAAAATTATATAATCCGAACTAGTATTCCTCTAAAAAATCATTTTGGTATGCATCGTTTGGTACTTTTCATAGCTAGAGTGCTTACTCCCTCCGTTAGCAAATAGTCTTCGTATGTCATATAGTAAGCATTCAAGTTGAAAAATAAGCTCTAGACATATTCAAACCAGAAAAATCATGTATCTACCCCCTATATATCCCTAAACCCTGACTTATGAATTCAAGCATGAAGAGAAGTGGTTTTTGGTTTCAATCATGGAAATTTCAAAAACCCTCCCAAGAGCTTCATTTTGGAGTGACTAATTAAGAAGCATACATGCTTACCTTTTCATATTAATGTTTTAAACTTGTTCAAATCTTGGTCAACAAACCTAGGATTTGACGAAGAATCAAATGGGTATAAAAAAATTAAAACCAAGGTCTGCTCATGTCATATAGTGAGCATTCAATTAAATTGATAAACAAGGTCTAGACATATTCAAACTAGCAGGAAAATCATGTATCTACCCCCTAACCCTAAACTTTACCTTATGAAGTCAAGCATGCATGAAGAGAAGTGGTTTTTGGTTTTCAAGCATGGAAATTTCAAAAACTCTTATGTCATCTAGTAAGCATTCAATTAAGTTGATAAACAATGTCTAGACATATTCAAACCAGAAAATTTATGTATCAAGCTACCCCTAACCCCAAACTCTGTCTTATGAAGTCAAGCATGAAGAGAAGTACGTGGTTTTTTGGTTTCAAACATGGAAATTTCAAAAACCCTCTCAAGATCGAGCTTCATTTTGGAGTGACTACGAAGGATACATGCTTAATTTTTCATATTCATGTTTTAAACTTGTTTAAATCATGGTCAAACATAGGATTTGACCAAGATTCAAATGGGCATAAAAATTCAAAAAAAAACAATAAAATGAAAAACCAATGCACATAGTCATCTTATGTCATCTAGTAAGCATTCAATTAACTTGATAAACAAGGTCTAGACATATTCAAACCAAAAAAATTCATGTATCAAGCTACCCCTAACCCCAAACTCTGTCTTATGAAGTCAAGCATGAAGAGAAGTACGCGGTTTTTTTGGTTTCAAACATGGAAATTTCAAAAACCCTCTCAAGAGCTTCCATTTTGGAGTGACTACGAAGGATACATGCTTAATTTTTCATATTCATGTTTTAAACTTGTTTAAATCATGGTCAAACCTAGGATTTGGCCAAGATTCAAATGGGCAAAATTTAAAAAAAATCAAGGCACATAGTCTTCTTATGTCATATAGTAAGCATTCAATTAAGTTGATAAACAAGGTCTAGACATATTCAAACGAGAGAAATCATGTATCTACCCCTAACCCTAAACTCTGTCTTATGAAGTCAAGCATGCATGAAGAGAAGTGGTTTTTGGTTTCAAGCATGGAAATTTCAAAAACCCTCCCAAGAGCTTCATTTTGGAGTGACTAAGAAGCATACGTACGTGCTTACTTTTTCATATTCATGTTTTAAACTTGTTCAAATCTTGGTCAAACCTATGATTTGACCAAGATTCAAATGGGTATAAAAAATGAAAACCAAGGTCTTCTTATGTCATATAGTAAGCATTCAATTAAGTTGATAAATAAGGTCTAGACATATTCAAACCAGAAAAATCATGTATCAAGCTACCCCTAATTAACTCTGTCTTATGAAGTCAAGCATGAAGATAAGTATGTGGTTTTTTGGTTTCAAACATGGAAATTTCAAAAACCCTCTCAAGATCGAGCTTCATTTTGGAGTGACTACGAAGGATACATGCTTACTTTTTCATATTCATGTTTTAAACTTGTTTAAATCATGGTCAAACCTAGGATTTGACCAAGATTCAAATGGGCATAATTTAAAAAAAACAAAAAATGAAAAACCAAGGCACATAGTCTTCTTATGTTATATTGTAAGCATTCAATTAAGTTGATAAACAAGGTCTAGACATATTCAAACCAGAGAAATCATGTATCTACCCCCTAACCTAAACTCTGTCTCATGAAGTCAAGCATGATGATATGTGGTTTTTGGTTTCAAACATGGAAATTTCAAAAACCCTCCCAAGAGCTTCATTTTGAAGTGATTAATTATGAAGCATACATGCATGCTTACTTTTTCATATTCATGTTTTAAACTTATTCAAATCTTGGTGAAACCTAGGATTTGACCAAGATTCAAATCCGTATAAAAATTAAAAAACAAAATAAAAAAACAAGGTCTTCTTATGTTATATAGTAAGCATTCAATTAAGTTGATAAATAAGGTCTAGACATATTCAAACCAGAAAAATCATGTATCTACCCCTAACCCTAAGCATGTATCTCGTTGTTTGCGCTATGATACAATATCTACCTATGTTACACTAATCTCCTCTCTCCTACATAATTAGCTGCCACATCAGCAGTTTTGTGGGACCAATGTGTATGATACTAGCTATGATACTAGCACTATCATGTGGGTACCTAAATCTCGAGTCAAAGTTTGACACGAGACCGATGTGGACTTTATTAATGGTGGAAGGGAGTAACAATCATAAGCACATTATTATTATTGATTGAACAACATTTTATTTGATGTGCCATAAGAAGTTTAGAAACTCCTAGCCCCTGGAGGTGGCGTTTTGGCACACACGTGCATATGCACCGATTATTGGAAATAATAAAAAAAACAATTATATAAATGTTAAAAAAATCTGACATAAATTTTCTGGTATACATTGTGACATCCTATGTTCGTTCATAAGTTTTCGTGGAAAAACAACATTTTGTGTGGTGTGTACAAAAAAGGCAAAAAATGTACGTAGTCGTGTTACAGCATCAAAATTTGTCTTTTTTACAGGAGCCACATATTTTTTTAAAAAAACTTATGTACCAACATAAAATATCTAGATATACATGTAAAATTTCAGTTTAGAATTTTTGGACACTTTGAAATGTGGATTCACATAATGGATTCCTCTACCTCGACCCCCTTGGATTACTGAACAGACTTACAGTACTACTAGTAGGGCCTACTATTTATTATTATTATTACCTACTGCAGGCAAAATTTAATCTTATCGAGCGGTAAAATTCCCCGCCAACGCCCAAATATCTCGCGCCGCAAAGTTTCAGATCTGCGAATATTTTTTTCCCTCAAAAGAAGGACTGCGAAATTCCATTTTTCTCCTCTATCGCCCAGCTTCGCCCTAGTTTCGCCCGCAAGCCCTCAGAGAAACCGCTCCTCTTACCGACCTCACTCCTTCACGGCCGCCGCACCGGAAAATCACCGCCGCACTTCGCCGGTCAAGCTGCCACGGCTTCAAACCTCGAGGCTGCCCTATCCGCTTGATCTGCACCTACTCCGCGTCCACCGCACCGTATCTCGTTCGCCGACTCTATCGACCACCGCACCCGACCAGCTTCGCCGACACCGACGTCCCCGTGCACCGCACATCATCTCGCTTCACCGACCTTCTACTTCGGCCGGCGCGCTGAACACTTCATCGACCGCCCAGCATGTCCTTCTCCGACCCCCAAGATCTGCTTCCCGGCACCCACCGCAACAGCAGTCCCCTCGCCGACCTCCACGTCACCCGTAAGAACGCGGAACACGTCTAAACGCCGCCGTAAATAGGTAACCGTACATCCCTGCGCGTTTTGTTCTGTTAGGAGTATTGCAGCTGACTGTATTTCTGAATTCGTGCTAGTATATTTTTAACTTACAAGTGCTTTCGTTTGTAACCACCTCATCCTTTAGATTTAAACACGACGCATAAGTATTTTTTTTCCGTGACCTAACCCACCCATTTGCTGAAACTCTACATGGTATCAGAGCCTAGGTTTCCTTCCTGCTAGTGCTAGCCGCCCCAAACAAGCATTACCATACAAGTTCTTCCTTTGACCACAAAAACCACCGTTGAGATGTACAAATCCAGGCGGCGGGAGGCCGCATCGTGTGCTCTGCGTGGGTTGCGGCTATCACACACAGCGATGCGAGTTGTGTGAGATCGGCGGCTGCTCGCGGGGACAAAGAAGAGGGTCAAGATCGTTTTGGTTTAGAAAGGAGAGAAGAGGAAGTGAATCCGTGGCAGAGATCTAGATCCGTGCGAGGGGGAGATGTTGGAGGCGTGCGGAGTGGGCCGAGCCTTTGAGCGCAGGGCGGAGCCGGAGGTTGGTGCTGGACGTTGACCAGCGCGAGCCGGTCGATGTGGCCAGGTGCGGTCTGCTAGGTTGGCCAGGGCGCGCAGACGAGGCGCCATCCGAGTGGAAGTGAGGAGAAAATGGAGATGTGAGGCTGTGAGGATATGTTGTGATGGAGTTGATGAGGCTGCGATTGAGTCATGATGGAGTTGATGAGGCTGCGGTTTAGTGGTGATGGTGATGGTTGTGGATATGTCCAGGGGAAAGGCATGCGTGCCTGAGGTGAGACTGGTTGAGGCCTGACCGGGGGATAGGCATGGGTGCTTGAGGACTGGATGGTTGAGGCAGGAGTTGGCTGGGGGTTTGTGGGAGAGACGGAAGAGGTCAGTGGCCGGGCAGAGTGGAGAAGAGAGGCTGAGGACATTGAGGCGAGTGTGGATGGTTCTGCGGAACTTGTGTGGTGAGGCAGCCGGGGTTGTTGAGGATGTGTATGGTTAGGAGTTGTGCGTATCCCAGATGGTTGAAGCTGGATGTCTTCGCTGCTGATGAAGAGATGAATCGAGAGGACAAGATGATGGAAAGTGCAATGCTGTCATGTATCCTAGGAGTTATGCTGAAAGTTCATTACTCGTAGTTGTCATATGTGTCATGTTGTTGCAAGATGGCCATGGTTGTTTACCCATGATCATCTTGAGGGGGTGTGTTGGACCATGAGTGAGTTTAGTAGTAGCGCTGTAGTAATATTGTATCCAGTGTGAGGCCCATAGAGGCCCATGTCCAGTGGTATTGTAACCCTAACTCAGATGATATAAATACAGAGTGTCGTGGTCTGAGTGACCTAACCCACCCATTCGCTGAAACTCTACAAAATATGAGCCACCAATCATGAGCCGTTGAATGCTCTACATGTCAAACGATTGACAACAACAACACCACCACCAACAACAAAGCTTTATTCCCAAACAAGTTGGGGTAGGCTATACAAGTCCACCATTGACACGATTACAATTTCTCACTATTTGGCCGTAGGCTACTGCTCTAGTTACATCATGTTTGATATCTTTCTGCGATCCTGTATTACATGTTTATGCACGTCATAATGTTTCTACTACTGTTTGGTGTCAATTTAATTATAGCAAATCCTTGACTCGTAACTGTTTGTTGTTATTACACGTGCAGCAGGCACATCTTACACTCAGAAACGTAGAGTAAAGCTCGCCTATAATCATGTAAGTACCTGCTGTTTTTTGTATATTGCTTAATGCAAACTTCTATATCTTGGATCCTGTTTCTGTTTACAATTGGCCTCTCCTTCATGCAGAGGAGAAACAGTGTGGCACCAGGTTCTTCTGCCCAAGTACCTGATGAGGTCCGTGTGACTCAAAAAAAAGCTCACGTAAGTTCCCTGTTTTTTTGGAATGTTAATTTACCTCCTGTGCGTAGTTCAATTGCATCATTTTATGTATGTTGCACTACCTAAGTTGCCTAATGGAATCTAATAAAATATAAACAATGACCATATGGAACATTGCACACTGCCTTTGACCCATCTGGCATCCGGCATGCCTGGGTATAAGTTACATGATTTGGCTATGTTAAACAAGTCCTAAAATTCTATTATGTTAATTTTTTGCCTGTTGCTTCATTGAGTTTGCCTGTTGTTCCATGGCTAGTGCATGAAGTTTGATAGAAATGATCCTAGCTGAAATGATGCACTTCGTGTTTTTTTATTGCTTTATTCCTAACCTAGCTTCCTATTCTACTTGAAACATGATTGCTTTATTCCTAACCTAGCTTCCTATTCTACTTGAAACATGATTGCTTTATTCCTAACCTAGCTTCCTATTCTACTTGAAACATTGTGAAAAAATAGTTATATTACTTGTTTAAATGTCTAGCTTTGTTTTTAGAGTCCCATTGACATGATGTGGTATATCCATATTCAAATGATCTGGCTGTTTATATAATACGCTCCATGTTCAATTGCTTCATTCATTTTCTAGTAATCTACTAGTAAGTAGCACGTGCTTTGCACGTCACAACATATATAATTTTAAAATATATTTCCATATTTTATTTGATGTTGATAATTATTATTTTTTGCTAAAATTAGTCACAAAGCCTAAAGTTTGGCTTTTGAAAAACTAATACACCCTAAAAGAAGTAATGGAAGGAGTAATATGTGAGTTCATTACACCTAAGTTTTTTAGTCAGTATGAAATAGAAGTATACCCTAATACGAAAGTGACAAAACTTTTTCATGGACACCCCATTAGGATTATGTATATTTTTGTGATTAGAGTCGAGAATTTTTAAGGATCTATCTTACCTTTTGCGGCATGCATATTGCACGGCAAGACTATCTAATTTATATATTTCTACCATATTTTTTGAAATTTAAAATACATTATCCAATATCTATGTATAAATTTACTACCTCAATACTTTTTATGTGACCCACACATGGCCACCGTTAGATTTTATATCAAAACTGGGTTGTCATGGGGAAAAAAGTTAGACCTTAATATGAGTAAATACGAAATATTAGTACTAAATTAATATATAATATTTTATCAGCCTTGGTTGGTGGACCAATGAACTTCGTATCTTCGAGCTTGAAGATGGTTCTTGAAACATAGTAATTGCTATTTGTTTTCCTAGCACAGAATTATATATCAATATCTTCACATAACCATGTACGATGAAGATGATATTTTTCATAACACAGTGCCAATGTAGACGATGGCTTGTGCTTCTATAAACTCCCAAAATAAAAATGTTTTCTTGAGTAAAACAAAAGAACGGCTGAGATTAAATGATACATGTTTGGTATTAGGGGTGAGATATCTGAGATTAAATGATACCATGATACCCTTTCGGGGGATTACACTATTTTAAATTTTGAGGGTATATGAAAGCTAAGGCCCTGTTTGTTTGGGCTTCGTCGCTTTTAGAGCTTTTGAGGTCCAAAAGTAGCAGCCCAAACAAACACCAACAATTAGAAAAGCGCTTTGAAGAAGCGCTGTGCCTAAATGAACTAGCAATCCGGAAGTTGGGCGAGACCTGCTTCCCGAGCTTCTTCTGCTCCCGAGCGGCGGTGGACCAAAATGCCCCTAACACTTGCTGCTAACAACGAAAAACTGCCCTCACGTACAACTCGGCCCGCCCCTTCCAATCGTTCCCCGCCCGAGAGCCCAGTGCCCATTTTCCCCTTCTTCCCGTCCCTGCTCAATGAAAGGATAGGGTTAGGGTTTCTGCCCGGCCGCCGTCGTCGTTCCGGCCGGCATCGTCGCCCGATATCCGCCGCCGCCGTCCCGGTAGTCCGTCCCCACTTGCAAGCTCGTCGGGAACGCCGGAGAGCATGGTGTAGGAGCTCCCGCAGCAGGGCGCGCCTCCGCCGCGATAGCATGCGTGGCCCCATGGTCGGCCTCGAGGCCGAGGGCCAGGTCGACCGCCTCCTCTCGCGCGTAGGCGGACAAGCGAGAAGCGCGGCCTAGGAGGAGGACGCCGAGCAGGAGGCGCGACCTAGGAGGTGGAATCGAGCACGGCCGCCGGCGACAGGAGGTGCTCGAGGCATCGCGGGGTCGCAATTTCTCATTCAGCACCGCCCTGGAGCTGCTCTTCCATCGGTTGGTCCATCTTCACTCCGGCGCGAGGCTCTTCACTACCCGCTCGGCTGCTGCAGGAAATTCTTCCTCCACAGTTCCGTCCAATCCACAGTATTGAAGTATTGATGTACAGAGTAATTGGTAGTTTGGTACAGAGCACGGTGTTCATGCGATGCAATTTTATTTTCCTCTCCTGTACTGTATATGGTAGCTACCAGTTTCACATGACGGTGAAGATGAGAAGGATTTGACAATCCTATTCATATATATTTTATTTTGGATGTCATCGTTTACTTCAAGCAATCAAGGCAATACTTCTGCAAAAATCCTTTTGTGCGCTATTTTGCAAATCTTACTTTTCAATATACAGTAGCATATTTTAGAGCTTAGAGCCTGCCCATTTAAAGCAACCTCGCTGATTAACAATCGACTGATTAATTCCTAAAATTAAGGTGATCGATCAATTAACGGTTAGTGAGATGTCTTGTGATATTGTTTACACTTTTTTTAAAGCCGTAAAAACTTTAACTTAGAAGCCAAAAGCTATATTTAATTCTAAACAACACTCCAAAATATTCCGATACAAAAAGTGTTCAAAATTATTTTAGCAAAAAAGAAAGATAAATTGAAGTATTTTGGGGTTATTAAACATGATAATTATGTAATGAAACTATTATAAATAGCAAATTTGTTTCAAATCTGCATATATTCAACATCTTCAGCACTCAGGGCATTTCAGACATTTCACTCCTAAACCAACAGCAGCAGCCATAAAAAGCACTTCAACCAGACATCAAATCTCTGCTTCCAACAACTGCTTCTCACAGCTGCTTTTTCACAGCCCACCAGCTACAGCTGCTTCTCAAAAGATGCAGCCCAAACAAACAGACCCTAAATCCTTAGATTTTGTTGGCAAGTGAATGTTGTCATTGGCCCTATTATGGATTTTGCATTTCTATTGCCACTACTTGTACTGACATCTCACTTCATTCTTGTTTAATTCGGTCCCGTTGGTACTCGAACCCGGGTGGGCTGGCTGTGCACTCGCAAGCCTTGCCACTGAGCTAGCACTCAGTTCTCAGATTAAGCAATGCCTCGTTATGCTTAATTTAAATGTTATGGCACTTCATACAAGCCATACAATTAATTGTTGCATTGACCTTCTACGTTGTCGAAGGCACTATCTGAGCATGCTTAAATCAATCATACATTATTTTCCTAATTGTATCCAATCCAACATGCACATGTTTTGACTGTATTTGGCTATTTGCTAGATTTCTTCTGTGCAGTGACCTGGCTTCGTTATTGGGCACATGATGTCTAGTTGCTTGGTTCATTGTATACATCATCGCCATGATCTACTCCCTCCGGTCCTTTTTAATTGACTCGAATTTAGTACAAAGTTGTACTAAATCCGAGTCAATTAAAAGAGACCGGAGGGAGTAGTTTGGTTTGTTCTAAGAGGCATGTGGCTTAACTGGTTTCTTTGTTATATCTGCCCATGGTTCTTTCAAAATTATGTCAACAGTGCTGTTTGTTTGCCGTGTATTGTATTGCATTTTAACTTGTTTTGTCTTAGTTTCAGCCTGCAAACAAAGCTGTAATGTCAGTAGGGACAACCCATTTATCAAGTGTTGCGGTCATTTCACAGAGCAACGATGACGATGCACGTGCTCTCATTGGTCCACTCGAGTCCAAAGACACCAACCGTTCCGTAAGAAATAGATGTACGAGGCTCTATTTTGGATTGCTTGCTATGTTATATCAGCTCAATGATGCTCTTGAAATTGGAGGTCTTTTATTGCATCATATGATGTTGTAACTTGTTTTATCTAAATTTCAGGCTTCAAATAAAGCTACAAAGCCAGAAGCAAGGGCCAATGCCTCAAGTATTGATGTTTCACAAAGCAGCAGTGAGAGTGCATATTGCTCGCATAGGCCCATGGTATCTATTGCTCAACTTAATCCGGCACAAAGAGATTTGGGGGATGCACTCCAAGAGGCAGTTGATATATTTGGGCGGGAAAACAAAGATGCTGATGAAATAATTGCCAACACACGCCAAGAGATACATGAATTGAAAAATAGGCAAACTTTGACAGAAAATGTTCTAAAGAATCTCCTATGCACTTGTCATGGTAAGCCAGTTGTGATGTGTCTGGGAATTGAAGGTGTCTAAATAAACTTTGATTCCGTTGTTCACCAAGTGGATCTGCTGATGCCAATGCTGTAATTAATTACTGCTCAAAATTTCGTTCAAAATTTCCTGGTCTGTAATAATTGCAAATTTTGTTGTTGTACTAAAATTAGATATGTTCCATGTGGCTGCTGTATTTTGTGTGAAATAATATAATGATGTGTACTTCAATTAAACCATAAATCGGCTGCATGCTGAAAATTTGAATCTGAGCGCACGTGTGAACTGTTTTCTGCTCGTAATGCAATAAAGGCTGTTTCTTCGAAGGCTATGAACATGGTAGCCCATTAATAATACCTTAATAATTATGCCTGCTAGCAAGATAGACGGTCCTTATTATAGTCAGGCATGCCAACTTGTATGATTAAAAGTAGTTCGTACACATTAAATCTACCATCTGCATTTTTCTTTGTAATAACTTTTCTTTTTACACAACTCAAAACTTGTCATGCTAATATGAAATTCGAGATGGCAAAACATGGGAAAGATAAAGATATCTCTTTCCTGCGAAATGCTGGGTTTTGAAGCCCAAGTCCAAGTCTTTCTCTGCTCAAGTTTTGGAGGAACAACTCCAAGTAGAACGAGTTGCAACAGCTATGCTAAGAACAAAAGTTAACATGTTGAGATCGAGATTAGAAGCATGTGATGCCCTATTGCACGAGGCCAATCAAGTTCGTTATAATCTCCCAAAGACTTAGAAAATGCCATAGATAATTGGAGATGAACACTACATAGTGAGTACATTGGTCTTGTGAAATGTTTCCTTAGAATAAGGCACCGTTCCTACTTTTGTTGGTGGATGCATTTATCTGCAGTTGGGATCAACTTGGTAGTTGTTCCTGTGGATGTTATACAAATTAATTGCATAGCCTTTTTCAATCAGTTCGAACTTAAATGGTATCATAGCCTTGGTCTCAAGTTTGAATTGTCGAACGCGTGGTTTAATTTAATCTCGCTGGCGGCAAAATCTCCCACCAATCCTGAAATATTTCAAACGCATTTTTGATTGGGATTAAGAAGATAGGGACATAGATCCAGTGCCCCCACGTTCACAGGGCACATCAAACTTGAGATTAAATTATGCGTTCTAGTTCTATACAAAACCCAGTAGGAGGTTGAGCGGCAGCGGCTAGGGTTTAGTGTGGGAGGAGATGATATGCGTACGCTCCTGTTTATATAGGTCGGAGGCACGCGACGGCCGCTGCACGCGTGGCATCGCCATTCGCAGAGGTAGGTGACGACGCGTGCCACCCGAGGCATCGCCATTTTACGCGACCGCAGACTGCCGAAGCGGCGCCGCTGAGAAGACGCATCGACGCTGGGTCACTGCAAAGCGGGCCCGACGAAACGTTCGCCAGACGCGAGCGGACACTTTACGCGTCCACGCAGCGTCCGCGCGACGGATCCGAGACACATATTTGGGCATGTTTGCGTCGCAGCGAACGGCCCAGTCACTATGCGTCGTCCCGCTGGAGTTTGTACCAGATACATTTTTGGCCCGGACAGATGCGCTCGGAACCGAAATCATCTTATGTTCCCTTCTCTATTTCTTCAGGTTCGAGAGAACACAGCAGCTCTTCAGCTCAGCAGAAATTAATCGGGTCACGCTGTTGCTTTCCTTGCCGTTGGATTGAAACGAATGGTGGATGGGAAGCCTCAGGTCACGTTGTGCCACGTGAACGTGGGGGCCGGATCTCTGTCCAGAAGATAGATCATGATCATGGTAGTGACCTATATTCAACGTGATGATGATTTGATTTTGCACTCGGTCTTGAACAGAGGTACTAGTACGGTGTCACAATTTTTTATCATTATACTTGGACGGTGGCCAAATTCAAAATCTCATAGCGGCAAAACTTGCCGCCCACAAAATACAAAAATTTCACACGCTTCCAAATTCCTATTCTACCCCTGTGGAGATGGCAGCAAAGTCGGTTGGTGGGGGGGTCTGCCCGTCATTTTTTGGATCACCACCTCCCTAGCCCAGGAAACCCTCCCAAAAAAAATACATTTCCTTCAGACCACCCACCGGAACTTCCCAAGTCCCTCTCTCCCACCTCCACGACCACTGCACCGGAACATCCCCGCCGGACTTCCCTGGCCTACCCGAGCCCTCGCGATCCTCGTCATCCGGCTGATTGCCGGAGCCGCTTCATCGACGCCGTCATCAACCGGACCGGATCATCCCCGCCTAACCTCGAAACCATATGCTCATCCAGCAGTCTACCGCAGTCGCTTCAGCTGCGGTATCGTCCACCCCACCGGAGCGCCGCTTCCGGATCCGTCGTCCACCGCATCGTATCTTGCTCACCGACACCGCTGTGCATGAACCGGATCTGCTTCACCGGCGCCGTGCATGATCTAAACTCTTCTACTGTCGCTTTTCTATTGCTTGCCTGCAAGTTCTTGTTTAATCTTGGGGGAACCTGTTTGTGCTAACGATGCGCCGTTACGTTTTTGCAGATGAGATGAGTAACCATGAAGTGTAATGGCCGTCTCTCCAACCCCAAGTAGCACATGTAGCGTACTTCATCACCGGATCTATCAACCCCAGGAAGATCTGCTGTGACTCCCACAGAGTGCTTCTCCTAATGTAAGTCCCTTGTTTTAGCGCCATGTTCTGGGTTCAGATGCTTGTTTGTCTGAAGCTCTTTTAGTTCATTCCTAGCTATGACCGTAACACGTTGCTATTTTCTACTTCATTGCTAACTTTAAGCGATTGAACATTTTGGTTTGCATTCCCTGCTCTATAGATATAGCCATCATAACTTCTATCTTGCTCAGTCGTTGTTACAAAAATTATAGGTATTATAGTAACATCCTGCTATTACTTAGTTCATGGCCAATTTTAAGTAATTGCACATGTTGGTTCGCATTCCCTGCTCTATAGCTTTTGGCATCGTAACTTCTATATTTGGTTTACATTCCCTGCTCTGTAGATCTAGCCATCATAACTTTATCTTGCTCAGTCGTTGTTACAAAAATTATGGCCTGCTACTATGTTGTTTGTGCCAATTTTTTACTCCATGAACACGTTGGCTTGCATTCCCTGTACTACAGGTGATGCCATTTTTTGTATCTAGTTCATTGTAAGCTAACAAAGTAAGGACTTAGTTTGGCATGCTATCACTCTACTATCTAGCCTGTAGTACAAATAAACTTGTCATACTACTAGATAATAATTTTGCGTGCCATCTTGTTCTTCAAAAGCTGCATTATTGACTTGTTTCTCTGACTTGGCATGACGCTCACATATGGAAAGCTGAACATATTGGTTTGCATTCCCTCTTATACAAGTTCACAGGTGATCCCACTATATTCTGTATCTGGTCCATCCTAAGCTCCAGCATTAACTATCCTCTATGTGTTGCTCATTACAAGTTTATATCCCGAAACATCTTGATTTGCATCCCCTTCACTATAAGTTCAGGAGTATTATTTAGTTCACGGCCAAAATGAAGTAATTGCACTTGGCACATGTTGGTTCACATTCCCTCCTCTTTAGCTTTTGCCATCGTAACTTCTATTTTTGGTTTACATTCCCTGCTCTGTAGATGTAGCCATCATAACTTCATCTTGCTCAGTCGTTGTTACAAAATTTATAGCCTGCTACTATGTTGTTCATGCCAATTTTGTACTCCCTGAACATGTTGGTTTGCATGGGACTTGACAAATAGTAAGTCTCTTTGTTTCATTCTAACATGCTCGTTATATTGGTTGTTGGTATGCGGCATGCACTCTTTGTTTGCTTATTGTGCGCATTACAATGATCTTGTTATAACGATGAAATGATGAGTTCCAAATTCTTTGGCAAACAATATTGTAGTGTCTTTGCCTTTCCATTGTTGCTGTCTTAACTTGTAATTTCTTTGTTTCGGATATAGGTGCTGCATGGACAACTTAAAAGATTGCCGGATCCCTTCATTGTATTGCTAGGTTTAATTACCATTCAATTTCTCTCGGTTCTGTAATATTTTTTCAATGCCTTGTAGCTGATGTAATATTTAGTTAGTTTTTATAGTTCTTTCGCGTATTTTTTCTTTGGTGCTTGTGGTAAGTGAGGCTATCCGACAGAAATCAATGCTGCGTAAATATTCTCAGTATCTAAATCACGAATTCCCATCCCTTAAACGGCCCAATTAAGCGAAATCACATATGTGCCTAGCTCGCAAAATCCTAAAGCGCCTATTACGCAGGCATATAAACGGCTAACTAAACGGCCGGCCCACTTACTTATTGGGCCAGCCCACTTGATTTACTGTGGACCCCACACTTTTATTGGGCCGGCCCACTTGCTTTAAGGTGGACCCCACCCACTACTGGGCCGGCCCACTAACTAATTGGGCCAGCCCAATTGCTTTTGTGGTGGCCCCCACATACTAAATGGGCTGGCCCTTTAAGACGAAAGTGGGACCCACCTGTGTTTTTGGCCCGGCCCACTATCTTGTTGGGCCGGCCCACTTGCTACATGGTGGACCCCACATACTAAATGGGCCGGCCCTTTAACTGGAAAGTGGGACCCACCTGTGTTTTTGGCCCGGCCCACTAGCGTGTTGGGCCGGCCCACTTGCTATATGGTGGACCCCACATACTAAATGGACCGGCCCTTTAACAGGAAAGTGGGACCCACCAGTGTTTTGGCCCGGCCCACTATCTTGTTGGGCCGGCCCACTTGCTATATGGTGGACCCCACATACTAAATGGGCCAGCCTTTAACTGGAAAGTGGGACCCACCGGTGTTTTTGGCCCGGCCCACGATCTTGTTGGGCCGGCCCACTTGCTATATGGTGGACCCCACATACTAAATGGGCTGGCCCTTTAACAGGAAAGTGGGACCCACCGGTGCTTTTGGCCCGGCCCACTGGCTTGTTGGGCCAGCCCATTTGATCAAATGTGGACCCCACGTACTAAATGGGCCGGCCCGATAGCAGGAAAGTGGGACCCACATGCTAATTGGGCCGGCCCAATAACTTCTTAGGCCGGTCCAGTTGCTTTAATGTGGACCCCACTTTGTAAATGGGCCGGCCCGTTACCAGGAAAGTGGGTCCCACATGTCTTGTGGGCCGGCCCTTTTGCCTGTTGACCGGTCAAACGAGTGCATTCGGCCCGGCCCACATACTTAGTGGGCTGGCCCATTAAAGTTTTGACCAGTCAACCTTAGAGGTTAGGCCCGGCCCACGTAACTAATTGACCAGCCCAGCTATATAGTTGACCGGTCAAACTAAGTCAGCTGGCCCGGCCCGCAAACTTAATGGGACGGCCCGCTTAAGACGTGGCAGGCCTCGTGTGGGCCTACCATCTACCACGGGGTTTCAGCCGGTTAACGCCGTTAACTGCCAGTTAACGGCGTCTGCCACGTGTCAGTTTGCATGACGTCAGCAGTCAACGGGCTCCCGGAAACACTTGGGCAACGGTCCGATTTTCCGTGGCGGAAGGGCGCCCAAGCGCGACGGACCGAAAAAATCGTCGTAGGACTTTGCCTGACGCTGTTTCCACAACAGAACCCATATCGTCGGGTTAGGCCCATAGGCGACGAAAAATACCCCTTAGCGGACGATTTTGAGACGTTGTCTATCAGAACTTTTCTTGTAGTGCAAGTTCTTCAAATAGCAACAATGGAGGTGAGAGAATGGGAAGAACTAGGGTCTAAAGGTGGAAGAAGGCCTATTTATAGTCCAAGAAGAAAAATAACCGTTGGGGCAAAAACCGAGTGAAAATCGCACAAAAAACGGCCCAAAAACGTGCCTGCACGGCCAACCGGTTGACCGGAAGCCGTGGCCGGCTGTGCCGGTCTGGGTCCGGCCCAGCCGGACCAGCACTGGCGAGAGCACGCAGCCGCGCGTGGGCGGCGGATAAGGCTGTGGGCGCGCGGTCCGGTCCGAATCCGCCGGGTCGGGGTGCGCCGGCGCGGCCGAGAGGAGAACCGGCCGTGGGCCGGGGAGGCGGCGGCCCGGTTAAAGTCCGGTCTGACCGGAGGGGAGCTGGGCCAGGCTGGCGCGTGGGCCGGTGGCCGCCCGGCCGACCGGTGGGCCAGCGTGCGGGCCCGGCAAGCCGGCGGCAACCGCCTTCCCCTTTTTTTCTTTTCTTTTTCTTTTTCTTCTTTTACCTTTTCTTTAATAACTATTGCTCCCGAACTCCGATTGACATGAAACAAATTCCGTTGGAAAGATAATAACAAATGCCATCCAATAGAAAGTGCAAACTCAAGAAATTGTAGGAGGGGATTTTATCATGAATATAAAAGGGTAGAACCTAATATCATGAATAACCGGTAAAATCACCCAACCTCGAAAACGCAATAGAAGATGCATGCGAACTCCGTTTTCGATGAACTTGGGCTTGTTGTAAAGCTAGCAACAAGCTCAAGAACCTCACATAGAGAAACACCAAGAAGCAATAAGGATATGCAAAGTATGCAAGGGGTTGAGCTCCCTAAGACGATGTGATCAAGTTACTCAACCGAAAGCCCCTCTTAATAGTGCGGCTATCTATCCTATAATCCGGTCTCCCAACATCCACCTTGAGACCGGTAAAAGGAAAACCTAGCAAGGCCATACCTTTGCCTTGCGCATCCCGCTTGATCTTGATGATAACTCTTCAAGCTTCACTCAAGCCGGAATGCCTCTCTTGACCAATGTTGCTTCGTGAAGACTCACAAATGCTCCCCCATACACTATGATGGGAAAGCTCCATTGATGCACATCTTCACAAGTCCATTATCATCAAATGGACGGTAAGCTTCAAGTATGTGATTCACTTGAGACGCTCATCTTGAACTTGCCCAACTCAACCTTGTATCGATGATCTTGATGCCAATACACAAGATATACCTTTATCTTCATGGCAACCATACTTGAATCCAACACATGGAGAGCAAGTAGTACCTATGGAATATTCCTTCATACAAACTCAATGAAAACATTAGTCCATAGGGGTTGTCATTAATTACCAAAACCACACATAGGGGCAATGTACCCTTACAATCTCCCCCATTTTGGTAATTGATGACAACCACAATAAGAGGGTTTATATAATGAATATTAGTGACAAGTACGCAACTTATCCGAGAATAAGTTGTATACAAGAGGTTGTATTTGATATGGTCAAGTAACACAAAGCTACTATCCCATATCAAAACCAGCTCTACTCTCACAACTACAACAAATGCAATAGATGTGAGTAGAACCAATATATATAGAGAAAACTCCCCCACAATGTATGCACGTGTGATGAACATGAATTCATTGCATACATTGTCAAGATTAACCTTTGGGATAGTTTCCACTATATATATACAACCATGCAAAACATATAAATATGGAATGCATGAGAGGCAAAACACTTAAGCACAAACCAAACTTAAGAATAAAACCATTCCCTTAAACCCTCTAAACTTCTCCCCCATTGGCATCGATTGTCAAAATGGGTGAAAAATTTAGAAGGCCAATATAATGTGAGTTCCTCCCCAAAGTGAGCACTTCTCATAATTTGAGTGGAATCAAGTGCACATATCCAATGATGAATACTTGAAGGAAGTCAAACTATATTGAGGATCAAAGATTGCATAAAGATAACATGGTGAAGTGAGCTTCAACAAATAAAGCAAGCAATCAAAGATCCTATTGGACAAACAAAGATATCATGATAAGAAAGATATAGTGCTCTAAAAATAAGAAAGCTCCCCAAGGTTCGTGCACAATTTATAATGTTTGCATTTGAATACAATATGCACAAACATGGAATCCTTACTCCCCATATACCATTTAGAACACAACAAAGATAAAGAGAATATGCTTATCAAGAACAATTTGAGTCCAACAATTACGAGATATGAGTGCATGAAGAGAAACAAATAAACCAAGCACTCATAAATCTTCTTTACCAATAACACTAAAATCAAGAGGATAAGAAGATAGTTGGCAAAGAACAAGGATATCAAGGTGATGGATTAACGCTCTTATGTATATGAGTTTCTAAAGTGGACAAAGTGATCCATAAAGAAACATGCACACACAAGAGGTTAACAAAATAGATAAGACGAGATATCCAAGATGAAGTCATAAAATATACCAAAAGATGTTTGCTTAAGAAGCATATATAGCCTATGGCTCCAATTTTCACTTATGGTATATGAATGAACTTCAACCAAGTTAAACCTCAAAAACAACACAACTAACAATAAGGGAAATAGAGCTAGTTGGAGTGTTTTGAGAAAGGCAACAAGTATCACAAATACGGATTTATTTCACAAATTCATCAATATTGCACACAAGAGCTCTTTGAGGAATTGATATGCAATAAATTGCTAGAGGGCATATTTGGGATAGGTGAATCATAAAATATGATATATATATATATAACCTATCATATGCATCTTCTCAAATTACTCAAATGTTCAATAAGAAGTTTTACTTTAAAAGGGTTTTTTTTTTCAAGAACCGCAATATTTTCGAAATAAATAATTTCATGCCAAGATACAACCTACAAGAGGTTGTATGCTATATGAGAGTGCATGAATAAGATACTTGTTACCGAGATAGCAATGACTTGATGTAGTAGATAAGAGTTCATTGATCATCCTAGCTTGACTCCAATTCTCATATGGTGATAACACCTTCCTTATAGATGAGACAAGCCTCCATTGCATCTCCAATGTACCTAAAACATTATTCAAGTACATCTTGGTCCCCAAACTTATTGGGTCCAACATGGTTAGACTAACCACAATATATAGGACACACTCCATATAAACATGTGCATATTTAGATGAAGTTTGAATTTCATGCACATCTTAGCCATTTAGGATTTGATGGAGTATATCCTACATAATGGATCGAAAGAAAGCAAGCATGCTGCAAGTATAAACAAATTACATATAAGCATGCACCAAAACTTTTAAAGATCCAAGAAAGATATACTTTGGACAAAACACCAAAGGAATTAAATAAGGCATAGAGGTCTCACAAAACAAATTTGTTGTCCAAATTATATCTAAGAAGCAAATCACAAAAGATTTGTTCAACAAAGTTCAACAAATGAACTAAGAAGAGACCATTGAGCATAAAGGATGAAATAAAGCAAACACGCTCAAAGATCTTATCTCATTCAACATATAAAGCATAGAAGAAGGAATGAGATAGCAAAACTCCCCAAAAGAGCAAGGTTCGAACAAATAAACCAAACCCTCACTTTTCACAATGGCACAATGTACCGTAAAGAAAAGGTATGTATTCCAAAACAAACACTTGATATGAATCAAGAGGATTTATCAAAAGATTTTTCAAAGGGACTAGGAAGACATATGGGAGCTACAAGGATTTGTTGGAAATAAAATAAGGCAATAAGAAGCAATCCAAGGTGAAGGTGATCCATAAATTCAACCACATATAAGGTTATCAATTGTCAAAGACAATGAGTATATTGGAAATAATTTCCGGTGGTGAATTGACAAAGATAGTAAGGATCAACTTCACAATAAAAGGCATAGGATAAGTATATAGAATTAAGCACTATGCACGGATGAAGATTCTTGATAACTTCAACTAGTCACACAATCACGCACGGCAATGATTAGAATAACTTGAAGCAAACGGTGTCCCAAATAAGATATAGAGATATGTATTTGAGGAAAAACCGCACCAAGAATTTCATATTCAAACAAGAGCCCACAAGATGAGTAATAAAATATTTTTATTAGGAATGGAGCTTGTTTGAGCAAACATGCCACCTAGGAACAAGATAATTAAGAGCATCAACTCTAAGTGGCATAACCTCATATGTTCACATTTTCTAGGCTTGTGATATGTACAAAACATATTACTCCCCCATAATGTGATAAAACATATCTTCTAAATAAGAGGCAACTAAAATTCAACTAGAGATGATTAATGGTTATTTAGAATTTGAATTTCTCATGAGTATGACACACCACATAGTGACTAGATAATCTTGCAATATCAATACTAAGTGGTGGTACCCATGTACACACATTTTAAAGAAAGAGAGATGCACAAAGCATATCACTCCCCCAAAATGGGATGTTCCATTAATCACTTCAAAGAGAGCCAAATAAGATATCATCACGATGCATTAGGCTCAAAATAATACACAAGTATATGATGAGTCAAACAAACATACTTGAATACGCAAGATAGGTAAGTAAGACACAACACATACATACACATATTTGGTACAAAACCAAACATGCAAAGGGGCAAGTAACTTACAATAAATATGATGAGTTGAAGTATAAGTTACCGCAAAGAGGAACATTGGATATAAGATATAGATGATAATCCATACGACTTGGCTTGGTAAAAATATAATATATAAAGATCCCTTAATTCTTCATGAAGTAGCCAAGTCTCCAATGACCTCCACTTGTACCTATTGATCAAGTTTGAGATTGTTGGTCCCCAACCAAGTTGGGTCCTAAGAGGTTAGTCACAATAGGCTTGGCAACCCAAATGGTTCTTTTCTTGAAACCACTTTGAGTTCCAACATACTTGGCAAACACATTGCCATCCTTATCCTTCCCTAGAGAATAATCATCATCAACAATTATAGGGTTAGATAAGGTACCACCTAAGCAAGAAGAAGCAAAGTGCCCCTTCTCACGGCATAAGTAGCAAGTGTTCCCCTTTCTCTTCTTTATTGATTTCTTCTCTTGGGGAACGATATCTTGATTCTTCTTGGGAAGTGGCCTATCTTCAACTTGAGGTCGAGCATGAGCTTGACCTTTACCTTGTGGCCGTTTCCCTTGTTGTTTCTCACTCAAGTGCTTCTTCTTTTTCTTTAATGGGTATGATCTAACATGATGCCCTTCAACCTTGCACTTGAAGCAAACTAACTTGGCCGGATTATCGATTTTATCTTAGCCCTTCTTCTTGTTGCTCTTGCTCTTGGACTTGTTCTTGTTATTGGAGTTGAATCCAAGTCCACTCTTGTCATTGGGGGATTGTTGCATACTTAGCATCTTGTCAAGTGCGGATTTCCCTTCATGACGCTTTTCCAAGTCTTTCTTCAAAGAAAGGACTTGGGCCTCGAGCTCTTTGATTTCCTCTACATGCTTAGTAGAAATACAATACTAGAGGAAGTAGAAGCTTCATTGTTAGAGCAACAAGGCAAAGTGAGTAATCCAACACAAGGTGTATCACTAGTTTGACTAGATGGATTACAAGGACTAGCACATGGCAATATAACATTTGTAGTAGAGATTGTGCTGACATCCATATGAGGCTCACAAGATGTTACCTTAGTGATACTTGCCTCATGAGCTAACTTTAGCCCATCATAGGAAATTAGAAGATCATCATGAGAGCTTGAGAGCTTTTTATGACTTTCTTCCAATTCCCTATAATTGCTAGTTAGCAACTCAAGTTGAGCCCTTAGCTCAACATTCTCCTCTAAGGTAGATGCTTCACAAGAATTAGAGTTAGTAGCACAAGCATCAACAATAGTTTTCTCATTTTCATGCATATAGGATTCAATTTTTTGTGTAAGCATAAAATTAGTATGCTTCTCATCTTTTAGCTCATGCTTGAGGAGAGTGAATCTCATTTCCTCATTTTCAACATGGGACTCCAACTTCACTATGGTTTCCCTATATTTATTCAAGATATCCATAGAGTGTTCGAGATTAGCACAAGCTTCTTTATTACCATGAAGAGAAGCATATATCGTTGCCATATTATGCACCAAGGTATTATATTCTTCATCATTATCATCATCATCACTCTCATCATTAGAGGAAGTGTTAGGAGTCAAAGTAGGAGATACCTTTGACCCATTTGCCATAAGGCACATGTGCATACCGGAGAATGAAGATGAAGATATTCTTGAATCCTCATTTGAAAACATGTCTTGATCCATAGAGTGTTCGGTTTCCTCTACATTGTTAGTCAACAAACAACTAGAGGAAATATAAGCATTTTGATTATGGGAGCAAGACAGGGTAAGCATATCTTCATGAGATCTATGTAAGCAATTTACACATGATATGCAAGGACTATCAACACAAGCATGTAGGTCATTTTCAATGCTAGATGTGTTTAAGTCCAAAGAGGAAGCATTACAATGGGATAGAGATGAAGAATCATCACTATTGAGCACAATATCAACATTGCAATTTTCCTCACCACTCACCATATCATTACCTCGTGTCTTGCTACACGTTGGTGAAGTGAAAGAAGATGATAACTCATCACGACCGGAGGTGGAAGCAACTTGGAGCTCTTCATGATGTGAAGGGGAAGAGAGCTCCTCGGAGTCACCACCGACCAATTGAGAAGTGGATCCACCAAACATTTCCTTAAGCTTGATCCACATCTCATGAGACGATTTTCGCTTTATATATATCAAGAACCTACGAAAATCGGGTCTCAAAGAGAATAAAAGCTCATTAGATACTTGAGCTTCAAGATGTAAGTTTTTCTCATCCTCTAAAGATAGATTTTGAGAATCCATCGGAGGAGAAAAACCGACATCTAGAAATTGCTCTATATGTGGACACAAGGTCCGAAGCTTACAAAGCAAGCAATTTCTCCACAAAAGATAATTTGTGCCATTAAACACAATTGTGTCATTGTGCACTATACTAGCCGACATCTTTACTCTCAAGGCGGTGAAGCCTTAAACAAGGAGAGACCTTGCTCTGATACCAATTGAAATATCGAGATGTCGCCTAGAGGGGGGGGGGGTGAATAGGCAATTACAAACTCTTGCGGATTTGTCTTGTAAGAATGCGGAATTAAACTATCGTTTAGTTTACAAGCACAAACCCTAAATATGCTAAGCTCAACTAAGTGTAACAATAGCAACTAGAGCTAAGCTAGATAGGCACAAGATATATGTAGCACAAGTGATAGCAAGATATATGTACTTCAAGCACGATGGCTATCACAAGGAAAGAGAGCTCGGGTATAGAAATAACCGAGGCACGCGGAGACGAGGATGTATTCCCGTGTTCCCTTGCTTTGCAACAAGGTACGTCACATTTGGAGGAGTGGAGGTCCCACGAAGGATTCCCCGCGCCACGAAGGCTCACCCTATTCTCCGAACCACACCCATGAAGGATCGTGGCCCTTTCCTTATGGTTAGCTTTTCCTCCGCTTCGGAGATGGCAAGCTCCACAACCACTTCACAAGCTCCACGAAGGAGAAGCCCGGGCCTCTTCACAATCTTCTTGAAGAGATCACCGGAGCACCAATCACCAAGCCAACTAGGAGGTCACCCTCCAAGAGTAACAAGCTCACGGTCTCTCACTCGAACAAATCGTGGTGGAGAGCTCAACACTATGCAATGATGCAAAGCAAGAACACCGGAGGTGTTCAAGTCCTTCACACTCAAATCCCACCAAAGCAACGAATGCTAGGATGAGATTGGAGAGGAAGAACAAGGGGGAAAGTCAACCAAAGACTCCAAGATCTAGATCCCAAGAGATTCCCTCACTTAGAGAAGAAATGGTTTGGTGGAAGTGTAGATCTAGATCTCCTCTCTCAAATCCTCAAATATGAGCAAGAATGGTTGGAGGAATCAAGGGGGAGAGCAAGTTCTTCAAATAGCAACAATGGAGGTGAGAGAATGGGAAGAACTAGGGTCTAAAGGTGGAAGAAGGCCTATTTATAGTCCAAGAAGAAAAATAACCGTTGGGGGAAAAACCGAGTGAAAATCGCACAAAAAACGGCCCAAAAACGTGCCCCAGCCGGCGGCCCAGCCGGTTGACCGGAGCTGTGGCTGGCCAGGCCGGTCTGGGGTCCGGCCCAGCCGGACCAGCAGCTGGGCGAGGCACGCAGCGCGCGTGGGCGGCGGATAAGGCTGTGGGCGCGCGGTCCGGTCCGAAATCCGAGCTGGGCCGGGGGTGCCGGCCGGGCGGCCCGTAGGAGAACCGGCTCGTGGGCCGGGGGAGGCGGTGGCCCGGCTAAAGTCCGGTCTGGCCGAGGGGAGCTGGGCCAGGCTGGCGCGTGGGCCGGTGGCCGCCCGGTCGACCGGGTGGGCCGGCGTGCGGGCCGGCAGGCCGGGCGGCAACCGGGGCCTTCCCCCTTTTTTTCTTTTCTTTTTCTTTTTCTTCTTTTACCTTTTCTTTAATAACTATTGCTCCCGAACTCCGATTGACATGAAACAAATTCCGTTGGAAAGATAATAACAAATGCCATCCAATAGAAAGTGCAAACTCAAGAAATTGTAGGAGGGGATTTTATCATGAATATAAAAGGGTAGAACCTAATATCATGAATAACCGGTAAAATCACCCAACCTCGAAAACGCAATAGAAGATGCATGCGAACTCCGTTTTCGATGAACTTGGGCTTGTTGTAAAGCTAGCAACAAGCTCAAGAACCTCACATAGAGAAACACCAAGAAGCAATAAGGATATGCAAAGTATGCAAGGGGTTGAGCTCCCTAAGACGATGTGATCAAGTTACTCAACCGAAAGCCCCTCTTAATAGTGCGGCTATCTATCCTATAATCCGGTCTCCCAACATCCACCTTGAGACCGATAAAAGGAAAACCTAGCAAGGCCATACCTTTGCCTTGCGCATCCCGCTTGATCTTGATGATAACTCTTCAAGCTTCACTCAAGCCGGAATGCCTCTCTTGACCAATGTTGCTTCGTGAAGACTCACAAATGCTCCCCCATACACTATGATGGGAAAGCTCCATTGATGCACATCTTCACAAGTCCATTATCATCAAATGGACGGCAAGCTTCAAGTATGTGATTCACTTGAGACGCTCATCTTGAACTTGCCCAACTCAACCTTGTATAGATGATCTTGATGCCAATACACAAGATATACCTTTATCTTCATGGCAACCATACTTGAATCCAACACATGGAGAGCAAGTAGTACCTATGGAATATTCCTTCATATAAACTCAATGAAAACATTAGTCCATAGGGGTTGTCATTAATTACCAAAACCACACATAGGGGCAATGTACCCTTACAGCATGTTTTACGCATAGTTTCAGTACATACCACGGAATATGTGGAGAAATCTCCATTCATTATTAGGCAGGTCCCTAGCGATCAGCTTCTGGAATGGAGGCTGCAGAAATCCTGTAGAAAATAGAGCGTGTCAAATTTAAATGCACAAAACCTGACCAGCTCTTATAAATGCATTGAGAAGAAATGACAAATGAGAATAACAGGTTGAGACATTAAGAAACCGAGAGACTGGAAATGATGAAGACTAAGGTCATTATATAGAAAATGAGAACTTAGAGGAAGACTGAGAACTGACAAATACTCAACACTGAAGATAAGACTGAGAGAAGAATAACTGAGGAAATAAGCAAATAAGACTGCAAATATGAGATAAACCGAAGAACTACGACTGAACAAATATTTGCTAAACTTAGAAACCGGGAATAATAATATTGAGAGAAGAGAGCAGATAACACTGAAACTGAGATAAACTAAAAGACTGAGCTACTGGAAAGAGAGATGATAAGACTGAACAAATAAGAGCTACAAAACAGTGAGACTGAAGAAATAGAGCAGAATGAGGAAATAAGAGAAAGAAGGACAGATAAAATACTGAGAGAAAAATGTGACTGGGCAAATACGAGAAAAATATACTGAGAGACTAAATAACTAACTGAACAAAGAAAATTGAAAGAAAAAAAGACTGAAGAAATATTGAGATAACTGAGTGAATAAATTATGGAAAAAATTATTGGAAAAATGAAAATATATTAAGAATGAAAAAATGAGTGCGACCAGGTGGCGTGGTCAATAAAGACTAATGAGAAACTGAAGAAACACTGAGGAAATGGGAAACTGAGGAAGATAAAGAATGAAATGTGCTGATTGAAAAATGAAGACCAATATTAAGACTAAATAATGATTGTAATTCTGTGGTAGAGTAATAAAATGTCGAGTATTCTTCACAAAAAAAAAACCTTTGCTTGTACGCAAGTCAAATGGATATATGATTCAGTTCATGGCCTCAATTGACTAGATGCCAGAATGGCTACTAAGGGCAAACATCAAGCTTGGTAAGGAAACAAATCAGTGCTCGAAATTAGTTGTCCAGGCACCAAACTGAACAATAAAACATCTACTGGAAGATATCACCATTCCATTCAAACTGAACAATGAGACAGCCAAGCAAAACAATCCTAGGCTTACTGAATTTGCGTGTAGCCAAAAGATCTCAGCCTAAAGAAAACTACTCCATCAAACTATGCCACCATTCAGTGAATGAACTAGAGCAACTGCAGAATAGAAGAAATAGGCTACGATCTACTAAAACCCTAGAAAATTGTGGGAACAAACGGAGCATCCATGCCAAAATTAGTCTACTCGAAACAGAATTGGTCACCATGGATTGCAGTATCACCGAACTAAGCCCAGAATGAACCAGAACCGCACCAAAATGAGCAGATCTACTATTTAGATATCTAACATACCAAATAAAAAGTAGGAGACGAATCAAAATGATACGTACCCGGCCGGCCGGAGGCACTAGCTCCTACCGCCTCCTCGATACGGTGGTCTCTCCACAGGCAGCTACGCCATGGAAGAGTCCACCTCTCCAACTCCTCGCCTACTCCCTCACTCTCAGAACAAGAGAACTCGTGGAAGTGTACGGAATCCACACCAAAACCACCGCCCCTCCTCCGGCCCGTGACCTCCACAGGTGGTAGATCCTCCGCCATGGGGCAGAACGAGGGTCCGCCTCGACGCCATGCGGTGCCTCCCCCTCGCACTGGCAGCGGAATGGTGAAGGGGAAAATGAAGAGGAAAGAGACGAAGCGGCACCGTCCCGAAAAATCGAAAAGGAAAAAAAACAAACCTCGCCGACTGAAAAATCCGGGAACCGGAATAAAGAAAAAAAACCAGACAGACGCGGGATCCAGAAACCTGCAGACATGAAAGGCGCGGAGATTCGCGTCGCCATCTAAAAACGAACGGGCACTGATCTGACTTATGGCCAAATAAGATTTCAGCTAGCTGAAAATTAGCAAAAGTGATAATTTTTATAGGGGCGAGACTAGATCTCAGGCGACTGATATTTAATTAAACTTCAGTCACCTTGACAGTAACAACTAATCCACCGAGCGACGTGTTTTTCTTTGTTGTTTTGTCCTGGGTTCCGGCCATTTTGTGCGTGTGTTCCCGTTTGAGTGAGTTTCCTAAGCTGGAGATGGCCGTTTGCATGTCTTCCTGCTTTGATCCCAGGCTGCTCTCTAGAGTTGGCTAACTAATGCTTCTAACTATACATCTGGCCCGGCCATAGACAATGACAATCAACAATAACTCAACGTGTTTCGGTTTCCTAAGACTATAACTCGTGGTACACGGTGCTGTTGTGGATCTTAAAAATACCAAAACATAAGTAAGAGATAAAAGATCACGCGAAGTCTATGTAAAACAATATAATCTACTTTGCAACCCATGTGCAATTAGCAAAATCTCAGTTGCAACCCATATGTAACTAGGAAAATCTCATTTGCAAGTCACGTGTAATTGTGAAATCTCAGTTACAACTGAGAATATCTCAGCTGCAACTCACGTGTAATTGAGATTAACTGAAAAATCTTAGTCGGAACCTTTGTGTAACTGAGAAACCTTAGTTGCAACCCATGCATAACTCGAGAAATTTCAGTTGCAATCCATGTGTAACTAAAAAAAAATCTCAGTTACAACTTTGTAACTGAGAAACCTCGGTTGCAATTAATGTGAAAGTACAAATCTCGCCACAATCAAATGATCTACCAGTTGAACGAGTTCTATCTTAAATACCAGTTACGTAACAAATAGCAAAATCATTTTACGTCAGGCGAAATGCAATTTGTAGGCAAAAATGAGTTTAAAACGTGTCTCCGTTTTACACTTCAGTTTGCAAAGGTCAACAATTTTCATGCATGTCAGACCAAAAAGAAGAAATGAAAAAACGAAAAGGCCAAAATCCCAGGTTGCTCATGGGCGAGTAGGGATCACAGTGGAGTCCACGGGGAACGCCTGGGCCAAAACAAAGTGTGGCTGCCTTGCCAGAGGCAAAGAGAGATACAAGAGAAGCTAACCAAGGGAATATAACAGCAAAGACAAATTGGACGGTTACTAGAAACGATACATATTAGAAATCAGACGCCTGATTTTTAGCAAAATCATTTTTATTGGCCGGAGGGAGTATTATGCTTGGCCAGGGATGTGAAAACACCATGGACTAGGTGAGTGGCGTGCATTGAAATTATTTTCAGTGAGATTTCATCAAAATTTATCAAATTTCAGTGATTTTGGTCTAAAGAATTACCTTTCGCTCAAAATATTTCACAAACTCAAGTACTACACCTTTTTAAAAAAATATGCTTCAGATTTTAATATGCAAATGAATTTTACAAGGAAAATTCAGCCCCTTTGCCAAAATAATTACCGAAATAACTGAAATTTACTGAATTTCAATGATTTCACTAGCAGACAAAAAAAAATGTGAAACTGAAATTGAAAACCGACTTGCACGCAAGGATGAGCTGTTGTTATTAGCGCTGCCTTTTTGTTTTGTTGGGCTCGTGTTACGCCCTAGCTCTAGGCCTTTTCCTTTTTTTCTATCCTGTAGTGACTCGAGTTTGCCTAGCCTAACCATAGTGGCAGTAGTATTTTTGCCGGTAGCATGCACCCTAGCACTAGAAAACGATGATGTACTACCAGCTAAGGAGATGACTAGAGTAACATAGATGAATATCGAAAAAATAGTATTAAATAGATCGTGTACATAATTTTGCATTAAGATTTTATAAATACAATAAGACTACGATACTAATACATGATACCATGCATTACATAGATAATAATATCATACAAAAGTTACTAGTATATGGTATTAACCACTATGGCAAAAAAAAAATGTTTTTATTTGTGTGGATCTTAAGCTGACCTTCCTGTAGTTTGGAATGTGTATCCCATTAAAAAACGTTTTTATTTGTGTGGATCTTAAGCAGTTGTATATTTCTATGGACAATTTTCTTTATTTTCTATTACATAAAACTGTAAGTAGTAACTGTGCAAAATTCTCGGTTGCAACCCACTTCTAATGAAAAATCAGCTGCAACCCATGTCACGAGACGAATCTCACATGCAATCCATATCCATACGTAATTGGTAAATTAACCTATCCAACCCATGCGTAAATAAAACTATCACGGTTTTAACCCACATGTTACAAGGAAGAAAATTAGCGGCAACTAACATACAATTAGGAAAAAAATATCAACTGCAATCCCTTTAGCAACTGGAAAACAGCTAAGTTGCAACTACATTTGCAAAGGAAAAAAAAATACTTAGTTATAACCCCATTTATAAATAACAAAATCGGAGCCACAACTTCACTTGCAACTAAAGTATCTCAGCTCTAACCACACTTGCAACTAAAATCGGTTGCAACCTGAGTTGCAACTTGAAAAAAAGCTAAGTTATGACTGTAGAAAATATCAATTACAATTTCACTTGCAACTAGAAAAATTTCAGCTGCAACTCACTCCTTAGTTGTAACTTGTAAATCACTTGTAGCTAAGCAATCACAATTATGAGGCATGTGCACCAAAAAAATCTCAGTTACAACCTTCCTGCAACGAAGATTGATTTATTTTTGAGATATTGACCCCATGAGAGAGTGACATAAATTAAACGTGTATCTTGCACTCTACGTATTTTAGAATTACGGTGTGACTAATTCTTATAGTATGACTTAGTTGTCAGTCGGATGATGTCATTATATCTCAGTTACAACCCATGTTACTGCTCATAAATAGCATGAATTATGACGCAAATCTAACGGTCTGGAGCATTTTTGTTAGTTGCATCTCCATTTGCAATAAAAAAAATCTCAATTGCAACTCCATTTGTAGTTGAAAATACTTAGTTACAACCCATATGCATAGATCCCAATGCAATCGAATGGTGTAGAACTTGGTTGAACATTAATTTAGTTCTCAGCTAGCTATAATTATTCCTCGTTCCATAATGTCATTTGTTGGCCTGTGTTTAGAAGAAGAAAAAATGGTAAAATGGGCACTATATCCGAATGAAGACAAGAAAAATAAAAAAAAATTGAACAGGAAAGGCCCCGAAGGACCGAGAGCGGTTACAGAACAAATTACAGGAAGGGCCTCCAAAGAACACAAAATAACAGATCAACCCTTAGATGTTTCATTTAGGACCCTGGAAAATAAACTGAAAACGCGATCAAGTCCCTGGTCCCCGCCGGAGAATGGACTCCGCCATCGACTGCCTTCCACGCCGCCGGGGAACAAGCCACTTGGGGCGTGGTCAGCAAGAACTGTCGACGACGAGCCGGATAAAAGCCTCCCTGTGGAGCTACGACTCCTGGAGAAGGGCCGCCTTTCGTCCATAGGATGCAGGGGCAGGGCGATGATGCCGGCAAGGGTCCCCTGCTGAAGAGCTTCCCAGGAAGAACGCCGCATCGATGGCGGCGTTGATGAAGCAGGCGCAGCTCCAAAGCACTTGTGGCACCGCATCCAGTGCAGAGCAGCAGCAACACCGTTGCTGTCCTCACCCTCGCCACCACGGCCGGCCAAGAGGAACAACTTCGGTGTGCTACCTCTACACCAGAAGCAGCAAGGATAAGACCACCAGGAAGCAAACGAGTTCGTACCGACGCAGCTGCACTCCTCCACTGCCGGCCAGGAGCTCCTCCATGACGTTGCTCACCGGCGTGCGCGCGCTTTCCCCCTCGCCTCCAAGGCCGGCCAGGAAAAGTCGCCGCCCGCCGCGGTCGTAATGCAGCAGGTGGAACACCGCCACTCCTTTATTGAAGGGAGCGTTAGTCCTCTTCTCCACTCTCCCCTCCGACCACCGGAGAAGTGCAAGAAGGAGAGACCCTAAAACGGCTGGGATCCAGGTGGCCAGATCCCTTCCTCCGCTCCCGCTACCGGGCATCGAGCACCCTACCGTCAAACTGCCACTAAACCTATCTACTCTATCTACTCTGGCGCCTCCCCTCCGCCCATCTCGACTGGCGTCGCCGGTGAGATCGGCCTCGGGTCAGCCCGGCTCTCTCGAGGGAGCTCTCAGCTACTGTAGCTAGGAGAGATAAAGAAAAGGGGAGAATCCATCCCAGAAAAAGAAAATATAAAAGAGCCTGTGAAATGAGAGGGCCCAACAAGCATAAGTGAAAACAAAAACAAGTGAAGTGTATACCTCAGCCCACATATGCCTCGCACGTCAAAGCCCAGGCTGCTTTCACCAAATTGGGAATAATATGCGGGGGCGTCTTTTGATATGTGTGAGAATGAACTGTGATACCTCTCCCAGCATACGAGGAAGTTCTGTTGATATGTGTGAGAATGAAGTTATGGGACAGGGCATTAGTGTCCAGAGATATAAAACAACTTACTCCCTCCATACCGGATTATTGGGTAAATATGCATTTCCAGAAATACGTTTGACTACTAATTTGATCAATAAAATATAAGATATATATCACAAAAATTATATTATTAATTTTTTTTAAATACGAATCCAATGATATAATTTTTGTGGCATATATCTCATATTTTGTTTACTAAATTTGTAGTTAAACTTTCTCGAAGTGCATAATTGCCCATTAATTTGGTATGGAGGCAGTACTTATGCAGTTGGCCTTTCAAGTATGTGAAGTCCTAGCTTGCCCTCAGGAGTCGGGAATATATGTCAGCTTACTATTTATCAGTGTGTGGTTTGAACCTGTTTCTAAATCACTCTCGCCGATTCCAATGAACAGTCGTAGTTTTTAAAAAAATCAAACTAAGTATAGTTTACTCAAATTTTAGAAATATCTATCAACAAATATAATATTCTATAGATATCATATGAAAATATATTTCACGATGTGTCTATTTCATAATGTATCTGATGATATTATCTTTGTATTTTACGTGTTGATGATCTTTTGTAAAAATTAGGTCAAACTTTACATGGTTTGATTTTTCAAAAATAATATTAGTCTCATTCAAAATACTGTAAAAAGACTTATTCGTCCGGAAAGTGATCTACTCTCTCAGTTACTTGATACCATTTTAAGAAAAAACTGAAATATAAGGTATAGGGATTTGATTCCATTGTCTTAACTCATTCAAACTCCTCTATTTTCACACGTCAATTAGTTACAGCTAATCTGCGCAAAAACTGGTGTAACTTTCCCTTCATATACTATACAATATAATATATATATTTACAAACGGAATGGAATGCCACAAACTTTCGACCTATTCTGCACTGAATATTGCAGAATTGTCAAAAACCGACCATACGCTAACACACGCATATAAACACACGCATATACAGCATGCAACACAAATTGTCTATATCAGGGAGGCCAATATCCAAAGCCTCACTCTCGACAGATCCATGTCAGATTTATCATGTTACAGCATGTGGGGCTGAGAGGATATATACTCTAGACGCATAGAGAGATATTTATGCACACTATATTATTACTGTCAAGATGTTTCCCAACCACTGGCACCACCTGAAGGCCGCCATTTACAAACCAGGTGAAGGATAGAGAAATGAAGAAAAAATTGAAGGCATTGAGATCACAGCGATCTCCATTGCTAACTGTCAAGTATGTCGAACTCTGAATCCTGAATGAGATCCCAAGATTCCTTCTTCGACAGCGATGCAGGCGGGGTGGGTTGCGGAGGTCGGTGGGTATAGTCAGGGGAGGAAGCAGGCTTTCTTCTTACCGAATCCCTTCGCACAGAGGAACTGGCGTATGGGAGGTTCCTCCGAAATGGTAGGAGCGAATCCATGTATTTGTCCATGACAACAACATTGGAGTTGTCAACGTCACTCATGTCCTCGGCCTCACTACTGAGGTATTTTTTACCTTCTCTAAAAGACTCGACATCTGAAGGTACTTCAGACCACTGATCCATGCTCGTCTCTGATTTTGACTTTGCAAACACCCATTGGTCAATGCTTTGCTCAGATCGTGTTTTGGTCAATGCCTGACTTTCTGAAGATTGATAACCCTCATGAATGCTTTTCTCGCTTTCTATCTCACAGACATGAGGTGGAGACTCTATCTCATTTACGTGATGCACAGAACTTTGAACATTCTGGTTGTCTTCCTGAAAGTACAATTTGATAAGGCCGGTAAGTAATGCAACAAAGAGAAGAATGCCATCAGTGGATAAAATAATAACATAACACTCAATCATTCAAGAGATCCTATAATACTAGTGCAGACGGCACGCTGCTACTGAAAACATAAACATGATGTGCTGCCCAAAAAGATGTCAATCAAGTGAGCTATGTAGGCCTACCGGCAGAAAACACAAGTTCTAGTTACTGGTGAAAACTAGAATTGGGCATGTACTGCTACAAAAAGTTCTCCTTCTAAATTTAATACTAGTATGACATTGCACAGAACCTTGCCCATTCTGGTTATCTTCCTGAAAGTACAATTTGATTATACTGATAAATAATGCAACAGTAGAGAGAAGAATCCCACCAGGTGATAACTCATTCAGGAGTTTCTGTAATACTAGTGCAGACGAAACTGACACAACGCTACTGAAGTCAACATTATGTGCTGGCTAAAAACAAGCCATTTAAGAGAGGAATCTTGGCCTACCAGCAGAGAACACAAGTTCCAGATGGTGAAAACTAGAATTGGGGGTGCACTACTACAAGTTTATTTTCTCTTTTTCTGATTTATTATAATTGTTATCAATTTATGCAAATGATTTTGGTGAACTGTTGTGCTCCTTCTGTCCATAAATAAGTGAATCAACTTTGTCTAGATGCGGATGTATTTAGATATATTTTGGTTATAGATACCTACGTATCTAGAAAAAGTTGAGTCTGTTATGACCGGTTTGGCCTGTAGCAGGAGGAAGCCCATTAGTGGGCCTAAATTAGGGGCTTAGCCCATTTATCCTTTTCATTAGCTTATTTATACTGCTGTAAAACGTACGTGAGAAACCAGGCAATAAACTGATCTTATAGATCATTACTGCCGACTCCTTGAGGAGTCGGTCCTCCCAAACCCTAGCAGCCCCATAACACTTGAGGGCCGCTTCGTTGCGCAACGGACCTCGATCTCGTCCGCTGCGTCGGGGATCTTGGGCGTGCGGTTTCCCCCACGAGCGGCGGACATGCTGTTTTTCCCGCGGGCAGCAACCTCAAAGTCTGCACCATCGACAGTCATCAGGCGGGGAGAAGGCATGGTGTCACCGACAGGAGCGCACCGCGTAGCACCACTGCATTCCGTCGCCGACCGCCGCGCGGGCTCCTTTTGTCCCGCTGGTTTCCATGGGATCCATGTGGCTGAGGTGCACGTCCGACGGGCGGATGGTGTCCACTTTATTTTCAGGGGTCAACAATAAAGCGTCCCAGTCTATTTCAGGTTGAGAGTAATAAAACAAGCCGAGATGTAAAAGGCTCGTTTTTAGGTGTTAGGGTTGTGTTGCGTCGAGTCATGGTTTGTTTAGGTTGCAGCTCGAGCTGCATGTCCAGGTGGGGTGTAGTGTTAGAGTACGTCATGGGCCTGGACCCGTTAGTCTTATGGTTTGCTTAGGGGTCAAGTAAGCCTTGCTTGGGACTCAAGTAAACCTCTCTATATATGGAGAGATGTATCAATCTAATCAAGCAAGAATTAAGAAGTAAATCCCTTCCCTCTTGCCCGGCCGTGGGCAAAAGGCCCCGGCCGGCCTTGTCGCGCCATCCCTCTAGCAGCACAATAACAGAGTCACGTATTTTAGGACGGAGGGAGTAGTCACCTACTTATGTAAAATAAATAAATAGCTAGCTTTAGAACGACCCATGCATCATAAAAAAGAATAAAATGTACATATATTGATTAATAAGCATCACTATTGCATTGATCAAGTGGATATACAATTCCCAACCTCAGTACACATTACCCATCCTGCTAGCACCTACACCATACAAGTTATTTATGGAGCAGCTTTTATAGTCAGTATTCCATGGCCTATTTTTATTTGCTTACTAGGTCGTAGAGTTTATCTAAAGATAAACTGGACTTTGCTGTGTTTTCTCCAACTGTGATGCAATGAAGCATTCAGTTTCATCAATTTGTCCAGTCTTGTTTACGTAAACTTAAAAATGCATAGAATACAGATAGATGTAATGCACAACAATAGCAAAAATAGAAATAAAAATATGTTAACTAAGAAATAAAAAGATAACTGGTTTAAACATGCTTCCAGCTCTGTGTGCTTGCAGGCCATGCAGGGGCAACATGTTCTTAGTTGATAACAGAAATTGTTTGAACTGAGCATTGCATCCAGATGGGGTTACCATGGAAAGTAGTAAGTTAGTTAATTAAGAATGCATAAAAACCATATGTCCTAACGCACCTCTGAACTATGCTCGCTAAGGGTTGACTCAAGCAGCCTGAAGTATATCTTCCAGAATACATCTTGATCCATGTAGGAAGGGCAGAGCCTAGCCCTGAGAGATGCTAAATCGGGGACAAGTTTCTCGATGACTTCCATGTGATCTCTCTCGATGTCAGAGATTGTAGCATCTGCAAAGTAATAGAGGACACAAACATGATGCATCTAAAACGCGGAGAATAGTTTCATAGCACAGCAAAGCAACACCACCCGACCAGAAGGTTTCATTCAATGGGGAGCTAAGTAAAACAAGTCATGGCAACGTTTGAAAAGCTATGCCATGGTGGTGATCATGGCAGTCTTAAGTGATCCTGAGGGGTGGTAGTAGCGGCAATCGCATCAAAACGGAATAGGTGTGGATAAAAATCATCAAGTTAGCTAGATACCGTAACTGTAGGACATTAAACTCTGACCTTCCTGGTACAGTTTTAATTTGTAAGTTAGTTCCCAAATTCATTAGTACGCAGCTCTAAATCAGCAACGTTTATATCTACTATCTCCTCTTAACTAACTTCCACATATGTGCAGAAAAACCGCTCCACGACAGACACCATCATCATGGGTGATCAGACAGCAAAATTGGTGGTGGGAACGCGTCAGATTAGAGTTGAGAGGGGGAATTACTCTCGTCGAGCGCGAGCACGGGGAAGTCAATCCAGGCCTCGGGCCTGGCGGCGAGCGCGCGGGCCGCTCCGAGGACACCATCGGCGACGCCAGAAGCAGCAGCGGCAGCGGCGTGGGGCGGGGAGTCCGGGACGGGGAGGGAGCGGGCTGGCGGCGGCTGGCGGTCGGGGAGGGCCCGGCCGGAGAAGCCGACGCGGAAGGAGCCGCCGATCTCGGCGAGGTCGGCGAGGATGCCCGCGAGGATGGAGGGGGACGGCGAGGGCGGGGTTGCGGGGCGCGGGGACGGGGAGCGGGCACGGCGGCGCGCGCGGGTGGGGGTGGATGGCGGCGAGTCGGTGTGGGCCGGGTTGAGGAGCGGGTGGAGGAAGCAGGCGATATCGAGCAGGTGGCGGCCCAGCTCCGAGAGGTCGTCGCGGACGCCGCGCAGGCCGCGCGCCGCCATCCCGGCCGGCCGGCGATCGGCGGGTGAGCCGGTGCTCGGCTTAGGGTTTGGTGCTGGTGTTCCGAGCGAGCGGGCCGGCGTGAGGGCGACGGGCGTGGCGGCGGCGAGGGGATTTCGGTGCTTTTAGTTGCGGGGTTGCTTGCTTGGGTCGGGTGGGGGAAGGGGGGAAGACAATGATTGGGACTTTGGGAGAGGGACGGGATTCCATTCGGGTACGGCACAAGGTTTCCGCCCGTTTCTCGTGCTCTCTCTCTATCGGGTCCGGGTCGCCCACGTCTCCCTCCGCGGAAACGATGAGCGGTGGGTTCCTGTCGTGTTGCGAATTGCGATGCGCCGGCGCGGCTTGGGGGCACACGGCTGGGGTCGCGGCTGCTCGGCGAACGCTGGTTTCACTATCTGGTATCAGGTAAAAGTTGTTCCCATGCTTATAATGAGTTTAGAGCATCTGGGGTTTACATCTCCACTAGACCTTAGGCCATCTCCACGGAAGAGGGATGGCGCCGCCGCGAAGGAGCGGCAGAGGGCGGTTGACCAGTTCCAACTCCTCCAAACGGAGGTGAAGACCATGTAAGAGCATGCCATGCTTATTTACGGCCACATCACGCTCGCGCAACGGGTCATGACATGTGTTAGCGACCTCTTCTATTGGGCTGGGCTATGGGCTGACACCTTGGGCTTTGGCCTGTCTGAAGACACCAAAACCTGCCACTACATATACCAGGGAACAGGGACGCATACAGACAGGCTTGGAACGGACGGCTTCGGCCTCCTCTGCTTTGGCTTTCTCCTTTCTCTCTAGTTCATCTCTCCTCTGTAATAGCTTGAACCTGAAGAATCCATGGCTGTAAACCTACTTGTTGAGTAATTGATCTGTGAGAAGAGCGTGGTGTTAACAATCTGGTATCAGAGCCTACGATTTTGAGTACAAATCTTCCCAAATTCCACCTCAATTTTTCTCCCCACCACCGCCATTACTTCGGCCCGAGCTATGACGACGGAGTTGAGCAACTTCGCATCGGCGAGCCCACACGACTGTGTCCGGAAGTGGGCTGAGGACGAAGCACTCGCTCCCGATCTCGCGGGCTTCATCAACCCCTGGCGCGACCCTGCAGTGGTGTCGCCGGCTTCATCGACGGCGCGCTCGACCGCATCTCAGGGCGTCTTGAGAAGCGCCGCCCCCACCACCGACCCCAGCTTCAAGCGCGACACCCCCGTGGACGACCTGAGCCCAGGGGCACGGCGTCTCGACGACCTCATCGTCGGCGACTCCGCATCACCAACCTCGGCCGTGTCCCCGCGTGTTCCGAGCAAAGGGCGTCCGTCTTTGGTGACTTCCACGAGCGAGCGCCGGCTACTTCAACCGCGACCCGCGCTCTGGAGATCTTACGTGCCATGTCCACAGCGGCCATCTCCAATTCCAGTACTGGCGGTTCTACCTCCACGGCAAATTCCGACAGCGCCTACAAGTTGTTCGACAGAGTGCCGCATCGCCCCAAGTGGTCGTCAGATCATACTCTGAGCATAGTGGTATGTCGTGCACTCTACCCAGTTAATGAGGATATGCTACGGCCAATACTTGCTCCATATGGTGTGCAACAGCTGGTTGTGAATCCGAGGGTCACCAAGAGCAACGGGTCTCACTATGTGAAGGCCATTGTGGAGTTGAGATCAAGGGATGATGCGGATGAGGCTCGTGTATCCTTGCAGGGCAAGTGCCTCTTTGACGGGTGTTGCTACCTTGACGTTAAGTTTGCTTTACCATACGAGTTGGCATCCATGGCGACATCAACAGGAGCCACATCTACCACCGCCTCGATCGCTTGTGTGATACACGATGGCGTCTCCCACATCGAGATGCCGGCGGGTGACGATTTCCTACCACCGACAAATGCGATTCTTGTACCTAGCACCACCTTCTCATTGGTGTATCCACCGCACCGAAACCGTGGCGGCATCCTTTGCGGCGAATGTCCTTCACCGATCTTTGCGATGAGTTATGTGGTCACCATCCCTGTACCGAGGCCTCTCGAGGCGAACAAGTCGAAATGGGGTTGAGCTCAATGCGTGCTGCGCCATATCCGCCACAACGAAGGTGTCGATGATGCCAAATGACATGTCCCTCCGGACCGCACACGGCTTCGCTATTTTTGGCACCGGATCAGTCCGGCGTCTCGGGATGTGGTGCCACCCTCGACGCCAATGACACCTCTGCTAACAAGGTGTTCCTTGACACCGAGGACATGTTCCCTACCACTCCAATGTCCTCTCGAGCTATCAACCTTCCACTGGAATTTTAAGATTGCATACGTGTTGCATTTGTGCACTGGACAACTCCTCTGGGTATGAATGTGAACCTGCCAATGGATGTATGGGAGCAGACGATCAGTTGCGGTATATAGGAAGAAAACAGGTGGCTAATTGAAGAAATTTCGGTGGAAGTCAAGCAGATCAAGGAAGAACTTGAACCAATAAATCATCTTTGGACAATGATGCTCAATGATCTGAATGAAGGTTTTTCCCTTGAGCACTTATGGGACCCGTGCGGCTTAATCTTGTCAAGTTGGCATTTACAGAACTAGAAGCAATTACGAGCCACAAAAATAGTTCTTCTGTTGATATATCTGAGCAAGAATCAATAGCTTTTGCTAATCTGCAGACCGCTCTTTATTCACCATGGTGCATGGAACGTGTGAAGTCTGATATTGGAAAGACCCAGACGTGTTGGCTACAATTGCAACCGAAGCCTCCATGGTCACATCTGACTCTGATCGGTTTCACTAGTGAGTTTGGGAGCAATGTGTTGGCTGTTTCAACCTTTACTCGTCATTGGCATTACCGTTAAGTTGAATCTGAATAATTTTGCTACATGGTACATATTCTGTGCAAGGGCTGGCTCTGTTCAACATTGAGAAATGCTAAGCAAATTACGAGCGTAGATACCTGCAGCCGAAATTTGCCAAACAGTATTAAACTACAGAATCCTTCTTGCTGGAATGGGTGGAGTTCCATTTTGCTGCTAATCTGTTGGACCCCTTTTCTCTTTATACAATGGTTTGGGGAACTAACTGGTGCAGTACAAGGATATACCAGCCCTAGTACTTGTACATCACTTGCCTTTCAGGAGTATTATGCTAGTAGCAGCAAGTCTGGCCAGTCAATCCTTTCAAAAGCAGTGCGATCTGCAGGTTATCTTGAGACGAGAAGGGCAGTTTTGCCACCATTCTCATGGGATCCTGGCGTACGAACACTTATCAAGATCGACCACAGGAGATGCAAACAAATCCAAGTTAAGGACGGGAGAAATTCCAAAACTACATATCAAGGTATCGTCCAAGTCCACATTGCCAGCAGCTACTACCTCGACTATGCTTGCTACTTCGACAGTGTCCGTGCTGACTACTACTGTGACACCTTCCTCGACTACCTCGGCTGCTTCCTTAGTATCTTCAACCTCGCTCAAGCTTCCGTCAACAAGGGCTACAACAGTAACCATGAACGGCAACTACAATGGGACCCTGGCGGTTTTGCATGGCATCGGCTTGGGGTCAAGCCGAATCTTAAGGAAGGGGGGATTGTTAGCGACCTCTTCTATTGGGCTGGGCTATGGGCTGACACCTTGGGCTTTGGCCTGTCTGAAGACACCAAAACCTGCCACTACATATACCAGGGAACAGGGACGCATACAGACAGGCTTGGAACGGACGGCTTCGGCCTCCTCTGCTTTGGCTTTCTCCTTTCTCTCTAGTTCATCTCTCCTCTGTAATAGCTTGAACCTGAAGAATCCATGGCTGTAAACCTACTTGTTGAGTAATTGATCTGTGAGAAGAGCGTGGTGTTAACAACATGCGTCGGCATAGCCTCAGTGGGAAGCATCGCCTCGTCCGTGACCCGGCCTCCCCGGTCAACAGCCCCGTCAACTGCTCTGTTTGGGTATCGCCCTGCGCGTACGAAATGATGGCATCGGCTGGGCAGTTCTTGTACCCGCCACAGGATGGGTCACTGGAAGTGGGCGAGTCCATAACGAGGTTGTCGCCTTCGTCCATTGACCTCAACCATGCGCCAGCGGCGCACTCCAAGGCCCCCAGGCAGCTGCCCGTAGGAGCGATGGCCGGTGCTCGCACCATGTTCGACGATTTGTCGGCTGAGTGCGTGCCGCCATCTATGCAGGCAGCGGCCACGATGTAGGCCCCTCCGTCTTACCCGCCGACGATGTTGACCACCATGCAACATCCGTCGACTGAGCAGGCTCCCCCACCTCCCATTACAATAGAGGAGGACAACACTAGCCATGTCGGCACCATAAACATCAACGAGGAGCCGTTGTTCGTTGACAAGCTCATACAAGCCGCAAGCACAAGGTCGAGGTCGTCGGGTTAGCAAAAGAACCAGCAACTACGAGCTGGAGGACAAATGATCGTCGAGGGATGGTTGGCCATTGGGCAAGATCCACTGACAGGTTCCGAGCAGAAGGGAGTTGCATTCTGGCGCCGAATCCATGACTACTTCCATGAGCATCGCCGGTACGGGGAGGAGCGATTTGACAGCGACCGCAACGAGTGTTCCCTCCAAAAGAAGTGGGGAATAATTCAAACGGAATGCAATAATGTAATAACCCAGAACATAGGAACAACGAAGGGTAGATTTAGAAATGGGATGTGCATTTCATCGCAAAACGGGGGAAATTTTCGCGCCTTATTGCAACTAAACCTAAGAGGGATCGAGGTTCTCTCTCATTTTGCACTTAGGGTTAGGCAATGTGAGTTAGGGAAATTTCGACATGATCTCTTTTGTACCTTATTGATTTGGGGAAATGATTTCATTTGACAAGTGTTAATATATTGAACAATAAACAATAAGCACTAAGCAAATTGAATTCACAATTCAAATACAACATATGAATTCAAATGAATTTGAATTTCAAATTGAATATGAAATACAATATTTAATTCATAATATAAACATTACATAAATCAAAAGCTCATAAACAAAAACTTGAGCTTTATTGATAATCAACACAGAATACATTGTCTTTACAATATTCTTGATACAAGAATTGATGAATAATAAACAGAAATGAAAAAGGAAAATTACAAGATTGTCCTAAACTAAAACCTAGACTAAATGTCTTGAAGAATGTCTTCTGGTCATATTCAACTTCAAAACCTGCAAAACAGAATCACAAGTGCTAGCCATAATGTTAAGTGTTAGAAATTCAGTTTGGACAGAGTAAAGACATAACAGAAATTCAGTTTGGACAGAGTACACTGTCACTGCACACTTGTGCTTGTCCAAAGCCTGGACAGCACAAGATAGGATCAAGCAGACCAAGACTGAGCACCACAGAGGGCTCAAGTTTCAGCATATGAGAGCTTGAGCTGGGCAAGCCACAGCAAGGCCATGCATCAGCTTAGTCACAAAGCAAGCCATGCTTGTGTGTCAAGGTCAGGGAAGAAGTAGGGCTCATATAAAAGCAGCACAAACCCTAGAAACTATAGCAGTCGACCAGATAAGAAATTCACCAGGTAAGGGTGAAGCTAGAGCAACACAGAGTTCATCCAGTTCTTGCTCAAGAACAGAACCAACCCAAACAACCACTTAACCCACAGAAATCATGGTGACCTAGAAGATCAACCAGGACTGGAGGTGAAGGGCTGTGAACAAACCACAAGTCTGCATCAACACAAAATCTCATTCTAGGAGCTGGAACAAGGTATACCAAGTTCCTGGAAAAGATCCAATGGATCTAATCCATAAATCATGCATGACACAGTCATGGGATTGAGCAGATGCTCAACAGGGTGAATCATCACTTGGTTTTCACCAAGGATCACTGCTAGTCTAAAAGCCACCAAAATAGAAACCATCCAGATACAGATCTTGTGCACAGAAGCAAGATCTTATGCACAGATCGCACCAGTAGATGTATTACAATAATTAGCAGCTAGTAAAGACTACACAGAAAATCCTAGGCACATAACCATCAGTAAACCCTAGATTTCATCACAGGCATGCATATTGGCATTCATAGTTAGTATGATCCCCAAATATGCAAGCAAAGATGAGTAGCCCACAAGATCCAACCAAACAGGTGAGCAACCAATCAGTAGCAAGGCTACTGAGGTCACATCACATTTAGCATCATTTAAAGTAAAGCCAAATATAGAACATCATCATCCAGAGTTGGATTCATATTCATTTGCTTGTTAAATCATTATGAACAGCAAATTCATATGCAAGCAAGTAATTTAAATCATCACTGCATAAGCAGTTCATCATGAATTAATTTATTCAAGCATGAATATATCACAGGTCCATGCTATTTACTGACAGTAGCACACTGTAAGGCAACACAGCACCAGTCACTGCATCAGAGCCACTGGATCAAGTCCAGTGAGCTAGAATAAGCAACAGCACATGTATACAGTAGCATAGTGATGCTTGAACATCAGCATCAACAAGGAAAATGATTCACTTAGCCACCGAATTAATCAGCAACCAATCATTGACATTTAATTAATCAAATGGATCAATTGAATCAAGTCAAGCCACACAGATAAGCTAGCCAACAAGAAATGGTTGATCCAATGGATCATTGGCTTACACAGGAGGCACAGAAGCACCTCACTCACATCACTGGAATTCACAAGTGTCACAAATGCACAGCAGTACACCTAGACAAGCAAGTGTAGATTGCCAGTAAGCATAGCAAGCCCATAAGCATAAACAACATGGTATATAAGCTTGTAAGCAAGCACATCATAGCATAGCAAGATCAGAACATGATAGGAGCAATAGATAATCAACACATGGCATGTACAGCAAGCAAGGCAGCACTGGCCAGTACCAGAAATTGGTAGATTGGCCATAGCTTGCAGAAAATGGAAGCACAGGCAACTTAGGCAGCTATGGCAAGGCTCTGTGTGATCACAGGATCGCCAGAGAGCAGTAGAACAGGAGGAAGAAGAAGCACAGTAGCTTAGGAGGCGCACATGCATGGAGAAGAGGAGGAGAAGGAGCAGATCACTTACATGCCACTACTAGAAAATGGCTATTCAGTGGCGCACCACTATTCCCCACCAGTGGCGCACTGCTGGTGCGCCCTACTATCACGCCACTGCTGACTTTTAGTAGTGGCGCACTAGTGGTGCGCCATTGCTATTTGGCTTAGCAGTGGCGCACCAGGTAGTGCGCCACTACTAGCTTCATGGTGCGCCACTCCTAAATGTCTGAGGTGCGCCACTGGACAGAAACAAGGTGCGCCACTACTAAAATTTGAAATTTCTAGATCTGGATCTGGATCTGGAACATTTTTTTTGAATTTTTTTTGGCTCGTTATTTTTTCTCGTTTTTGTTGCTAGAATTATTTGTGCAATGTTCATTCTCATTTTTCTTAGCCTAACCGCTGGTGAGGATGGATGAGAGAGGTAGGAGAGGTGAAGAGAGGTGAAGAGAGGTGAGGAGATGGAGGATGTAGAAGAGGATGAACAAGAGGACGAAGGCTAGAGGTAATGGAGGCCAGAGGGTCGCCGGAGGGTCGCCGGAGGATCGTCGGAGAGTAAGGTCACCGGAGGTCACCATAGCGGAGGAGCTCGCCGGAAAGTAAGGTCACCGGAGGTGGTCACCGGAGGTCGACATAGTGAGGAGGTCGCCGGAGGTGAAGAGAGGAGGAGAGGAGAGGAGAGGAGGAGAGGAGAGCAGGAGGAGAGGAGAATGAGAGCAGCAGAATGTGTGGAGGAGGAGGGAGGAGGGGGTAAGTGGCTGGCTCCTTCCACTTTGAATCCCGGCCATTTTGAAATTCGTGGGCGGGAAGCTTAGCTGTGGCGCACCAAGGCATGGGTGCGCCACCGCTATTTTTTTTCTATTTTTTGAAAAAAATTCATCAAAATCTAAAACCTGAAAAAGTCATGTTTCTGTTTTCCAATTGACGAATCCATTTTTTGTCCAAACGGCCGTAGGCAGTTGAATTCGAATAGGAAATTTCGAGTAGATCGATTTTGATATAAAAAAGTTTTTCATCGGAGGTCGTATGCAACCAGAAATCTCGTTTTACCGAAACATGACGCCATTTTGCATAATACATCGAAATTCAAATTTTCAAAGTTTCACTAAAACTAGATCACATATTACATGGGCATCTCGAAGGATTTTATTTTTTGAAATTTCTATCTATTTCTTTTATTTTTTCCAAACCCGAAAAGGCGATCCACGGGGGGGGGGGGTGTGGAAATGTTTGGGCACCAGTTAGCAGTGGCACACCAAGCATGGTGCACCACTACTAAGTGATGCCCAAACATGTCCATCATCCCCTTTACATAGCAATGGCGCACCATGTAGAGGTGCGCCACTGCTACATAAAATAGCTGTGGCGCACCTCTACATGGTGCGCCATTACTATGTATAAGGCTGGGTCAAACCCATGGTCAAACTTAGTGGTGGCGCACCACAGAAGAGGTGCGCCACTACTACATTTTTTATAGTGGCCCACCACTTTCCGGTGCGCCACTGCTAAGTAGTAGTGGCGCACTGCCCTCCTGGTGCGCCACTAACACCCATCTTACGGCTAGGCCTTTTCGTATTAGTGTGCGCCTGGTGGCAGAGGCTATGGCATGGCGAGGCAGTGCTCGCGCGGCCATAGCAGCTGCAAGACCCAGGGTAGGCGCCGGCGTTACGCCGACGAGCACGAACACCACCACAGCAGCACGACACGGAGACGATGGCACTGGTACTGCAAGCAGCACCGCACCAGGTCGGTCTCAGGGGGCTCGCATGTCGACGGCGAGGACGGGAGTTCGCCGGAGACCACCAAATCGCCCGAGGCGATTCTCCAGTGGATCCAGAGAGGAGGCGATTCGCCAGGAGAGGAGGTAATCGGAGAAACCACGCGGACAGATCGACAGATCGTCTCGCGGCGGTTCAGATCAGGTAGGTGGCGAAGGTAGGGAGGCCAGGAGATGGCCGGAGCACGGCGGCGGCCATGGCGGCGACGCCATCGCCACGGGAGTCGCGAGAGATTAGGGTTAGGGCGAGCGAGTGAGAGAGACGCGTGAGTGAGCGAGGTGGGCCGCTTCGGCGCCACCGAACCGCTATGGGGCATGCCTTAGTGGGTTGTCCCATGGGCTTAGGTTAATGGGCTGGCCCAATAGGGGCCGGGGGGTATTTTGGACTTTTCACAATTTAGAAAAAGGCCAGAATTTCACCAATTTTAAGTAAATGAAATACAACTCTAAAAATCCATTAAAAATTGGATTGGTGAATGAAAAATAATTCTTAACCAGAATAAAATATAAGACAGAATTTAAGAAACAAATTCACATTTATGAATTTGATGAATTTAAAATAATAAATTGGAATTTCAAACTATTATTTCCTTGTATTTAAAAATCAAGGAAAAATCTCAAATAAGTTCAAATACTTATTTTCAAACATTTCAAAATGAAATTATATTATTCCAAGTCATTTCTATTGAGAAAGGTATTTTTCAAAGAAAAATACTCTATTCCCTTTTTATTCCAAAAATATAGATGCAGCTCTATTATTTCAACTCATTTTTGGAATGAATAATGAATCACCAAGTAAAGTAGTTTTACTTTGAATTATTTTACTTTATGTGAATTAAAGTGGTTTACACATTAAATCAATTGCAAGTTACTGCCAAAGGCATAAATCTTAACTCAACCCTAAATTTGCAATAACTCATTGGGGTAAAGGGGTTCAACATAAAATAATACATTCATGATTGCATTATTTGGATTTTATAACATTGTCCTTACCGGACAATGATGCTTCTTACAGAACCCGAGGTCCAGGTTCCATCAACTGCGTTTAACTGCACTATCTCGCAGTCCACAGGCAAGTTCACCCTTGCTCATGTCAACTTGAGTATTTTCTACTACTTTAATGCAAAGCTATATACTTATCATTCCTGCATCGCAAATAAAATGTTACTTTCCAACTATGAATATGACTATGTGGCTGGCAATGGAACCATGGTATGTGTTGATATGGTGGAGGTTCCATTGCATGGGTTATATTAACCTAGGATTAACCACCAATACCGTACAGTGATTCTAGCGCCGTACGAACCGCGTTAACCATGAGATCTATAATGGCTCTAGGGAAGCCAGCCGTATCTTTTCCCTTCTGCACGCTGACGGACTGGTAGAGCTGCGGGGTGTTGGAGGCACTGTCGTAGGTTGGGATAGCCTTTTAAATCCCCATCCATTAGTGATGTTAGCTCTACGGTCTATGATGGATTGTCCGGAGTACACCGTGAGTAAAGCCGTATTATCGGAAGAAGTCTACTGGGGGTGTACGGTCGGACAAAAGGGTGGGTTTGCAGTCGCGAAGAAGGCGGTGTGGGCTTGGATATTTATACCTGGCCTCACACCAAAGGAAGTGTGAACGGGGGCAAGTCCCTGCGGATGGCAAAAAGGGTGGGATCTCTTGTGGGAAAAGTAACGCACCTCTGCAGAGTGTATCAAATTGTGGCTATCACTCCTTGTTCCGGGAAGGGAACTGCGAACGCGGCAGGAAAGGAACTCCACGAAGTTCTGGTCAACCTGTGAAGACTGACGGGCATAGTTTTCATAATAAAAGCAACCTTTTGAAGAAATGATTTCAAAACATGCATTGACCTGCGATTTCCTGATCAATGGTCGTAGCTAGTGCATCAAACATTTTTTACTCTTTTAGAACTTGCTGAGTACCTCTGTACTCACTTTCTTTCGACACCCTTGCTAGACTGTGATCCGGAAGTGGAGGCCATCAACGATGGAGCACCAGAAGGAAGCTACGAGCTGGTCTACGAGGAACCTGATCTTACCGGTGGAGTTGAAGGAGTAGACTATGGGATAGTCTACGTAAGCGATGACACGGAGGTGGAGGAGTAGTGATATACCCTAGCATCATAGAGCCGAGCAACGTAGAACTTACCTAAATAAGTTGTTGAGCTCTCTTTTATATATGTTATAAGTTGTAATCGTACTTAAGTAGTATCTTAGGGTGTTCTCATAGGACCTGTGAGAATACCAACTTGTTAAGACAATGTTTGTAATAATATATGGAGTGTTATGACCTGCAATATTTCTGTTGTACCACTCTGAGGGATATGGCAATTTGTGAAGAAGTCCCTTCACAAAGATCATATCAACGACTTGTATACTACAACATGCAGTGGTATGCTGGGTCACCGCAAATAAGTTCCAGGCGGCGTATGATCATGTGAGGTGGGTTCCCGTTAGCGGCATCGGCATGAAGGACTTGGTATAGTTCTCAACCTCAACTTGTTCTTTCGTTGTTTGCACATACGTTTGTCATTGTTGTCTCGCTTTGCTCTAGGTGTGGCAAGCTTTGGATTACTTCAAAACGGTGAATGAAGGAAGGACCTTTGCCTTCTCTCATTATTGGAAGGAACTCCCGGGAACCCCCAAGTTCAACGAGGGGTACAAGGGGTACATGGCGAGCTTGATTGGCAGCAAGACTGCCAAAGATACCACTGTCATTGACCTTGATGGTGGCCAGCCTTGCGGTAGCTCCGCTTCTCGTGCAAGCCGTCCACGAGGCCACAAGGCAACCAAGGCCAACATGAAGCGTTATGCTTCGGCCATGCATTTGTTCGGCACCTTGAAAGTATTGTATGCTGAAAAAGAGGTGTCCACGGACAAGAGGGATGAGAGGAAGCGCCGGGAGAAGGAAGAGGACATGAAGAACAAATACGATGTCTAAAACAGGAAGCTTGAGATTGAAGAGGCCAATGCCAAGACAAGGGCTAGGGAAGTGGAGCTCAAAGAGAAAGAATTGGATCTCATTGCAGCGGTAAAGGCCAAAAAGGTGGATCTGAAGGAGGAAGAAGTTGAGCTAAAACGCCAATCCGGGGACCACATGATCATGACCGCCGACTTGACCGCTATGAACGAGGTCACGAGATCTTGATTCGAGAAGAGGTAGAAGGGGATGTCATGGTACATTTTATTTGATATTAATCTATATTTTTAGATGTTATTTATAAATCTATGTGACCAAATGGCCGATATTGGCCGCGTTGGCCAAATGAGGTGGCCGCTGCGTCGGGTGCACATCGCGACCCAAAATTTCGGACGCCCACCCAAACGGACGCAAACGGGCTCGCGGGCGCGCCCATTTGGGTCGCCCATTAGAGATGGCCTTAGAGCATCTTCAACAGACACACTTGGCGCACCGCGCGGAAAAACAATCATCCATCGTTGCTTTTCCAGTTTTAGCGCGCACGTTAGCGAGTCGCTTCACCAGATGCTGGAAAATTTAGCGCTTCGCTATCAAGCGCTTCACCACGCGCGTGGGGCAGGATTTTGGCACTTGATCAAATACAATATGCAACCACGTGAACACAAAAAAATGAAATATATGGGAGACATGGTTCAAGAGCAAGACATAATTCAAGACCACCAACTAAAGGAAACATAGTTCATTCATCATCACCATCTTCTTTTGCACCTCCATCTTATTTTTCATCTTCATTTTGAACTTCGGTTGTGTGTGCACCATTGGGAGTAGAATGAATTGGAGGGGATGATGTGAAGCTACCATTGGGAGTAGGCATGAATGACATTGTAGAAACCATTGACATGAATCCACCCGGAGTAGGCATGGATGACATTGGAGCTCCCATGGCATCCATTCCTACATTCCCTCACATGCCTTCCATTCATCCAATTGAACTCATCCCTCCCATGGAACTCATCTCTCCCTTGGAACGCATTCCTCCCATGCTTCCCATGGTACTCATGCCTCCCATGATACTTATTCCTCCATAGCCTCCCATGCCACCCATAGAACTCATTCCACCCATGACTTCATAGCATCCCATGGCTCTCATGGTACTCAACCTTTTCTGCGCCAAGATTTGATCATGCATGAGGTTGATGTACTCCTTTTGTCTGTCATCAAGGTTGTATGTGTCCATCAAAAAGAAGTTCTTCGATCTCATTCTCAATGAGGCACCTCAGTCTCGGCCCTCTTCTCCTCTAGTGCCAACCTTCTCTCGTCAGCGGCCGACACCCTCCTCCTTTCAGCCTCGACATCTTTCTCTCTACTCAACTTCCTCTCCTCTGCCGCATCATTTCTCTCTTGCACCATAGCTGCTATAACTTTGTTAAAATCTTCATCTTTGGACTTGTTCCTTGCTAGTTTAGCTTGTTTCTTTTCAATTGGTCTTCCCCTTGTTGTTTTTGCAATCGAGTTAGGAGCTTCTTCACTTGATGATGAATCTTCAAGGCCAGTGACACCATCTATTGTTTCCTTGATTGCTTTTCTTAACTTGATTGGGACTTCAAATCCATCATGATTCCTCCACTTTTCTTCATTCTTTAGTTTACTCCAACAATGGTACAAAACAAATTTCTTCCCTTCAACCATCTTGCCCTTCTTGTTCGGCTTAGGATCTCCCATGAATAAATTCTGAGCAATCTTGTTCTACATAAGTAAAAATAGTTATTAGTGCAAATAGCACAAATAAACATGATGAAAGTAACAATTTAGTGCATATGAAACTTACCCTATCTTTCTCATTGGTGCCACTTGTGTTTATTTTGTCAAGTTGTGCCAACACCCCCGACAACTTTGAACAATCGGTGTTGATAACTCCCCATCACCATCTGCATCCCCTTGTGCAAATTCTATTGTATAAGTCTATAATTCTTGCCTAGTATGTATCTTTTGTTTGATCTGTGACGGTAGACAGATCCATACCCACCTTGCACCACGTTTGGCAAAGCAAAACATCTTCTTTGGCAGTGACCAAACCCTCACCATCTGCATCCACTCTATATGTACGTACCACTATCAAGATGTATAGACGAATATTCTTGCGAATAACTAGAGCCAACATTCATGTGTGACATAAATGTCTCATCATAACACTACATACAAATTGCTATCAAATCCTATTTATCCACACAAATACTATTCATCTAAACATGTATGTAGCAAAGAGTAAGTCCATAACTTGATGTCATATCGTCGCCCATGTTGGGCGTGCCTGAATCCGGTGCAAATGATCGTGAAAAATGTTTAACTATGAATCTATGATGTCCAGCCACCTCCGTCCCTGTAGATTTTCACAACAAAAGTTAAGCTGGAGTAGCATACAGCTGGCTACTTGCTCCTAGGCAGCAGGGCGCTGTTGGATTGCCTATGAACTGCCCAATTGATGAACTGGAAATTAAGGAGAGCGACCAGATCGTAACAAGCACTCCGTCCAGCACAAAGAATCGTACTATGACAAGAACTCAGAGTTATTCAAAGACAAGAGTACGGACCAGACTCTCATCAGTTTTCTACATCTCGTAGAGGACGGCCGACTCATGCCGGAAGTCGGGATCCTCCACTGCTATATAAGCAGAAGTACCCGCCCTCTTGTCTCCACCAAACGAACCAAGCAAATCAATCGAGCCAGCACCACAAACCACATACCAGCATCGAAAACAACTTCTCCAGCCAGCGAAACACGAAACCTCGAGCAGCTAGCTACCGACGGGAATCAACATGGCCATCGGCACTAGGGGTCTCGCCGCCGTCGCGATGATCTCCGTCGCCCTCCTGCTCCTGCTCATCTTTCCTACCACCGCCGCCGCGGCCGCCGTTCCAAGCATCGACGCCAGGCGGACGCGCCACCTGCCGCTGCCACCAGGACTCCTGCGCGGCCCGGAGAGCGTCGCCTTTGACAACAAAGGCCAGGGCCCCTACAGCGGCGTCTCCGACGGCCGCGTGCTCAGGTGGAACGGGGACGCTCTCGGATGGACGACCTACTCGTACAGCCCTGGCTACAGCAGCGAAGCGTGCACGGCGTCCGCCCTTCGCCCGGAGACTGCCACCGAGAGCCAGTGTGGCCGCCCGCTCGGCCTGCGCTTCCACCTCAACTCCGGCTACCTGTATGTGGCCGACGCCTACAAGGGGCTCATGCGGGTTGCGCCAGGTGGTGGCGAGGCGATGGTGTTGGTCACCGAGGTTGATGGCGTGCCTCTCCGATTCACCAACGGGGTGGACGTTGACCAAGTCACCGGTGAGGTCTATTTCACCGACAGCTCCATGACCTACCAAAGGTCGCAACATGAGATGGTCACGCGAACCGGAGACTCGACTGGACGGCTGATGAGGTACGACCCACGAACAGGAAAGGTTGTCGTGCTCCAGTCCGGCATCACTTACCCCAATGGCCTTGCCATGAGCGCCGATAGGACACATCTCATCATCTCATCGACTGGACCATGCAAGCTACTAAGGTATTGGATCAAGGGCTCCAAGATTGGCACAATGGAGCTATTCGCTAATCTTCCGGGCTATCCCGATAATGTGAGGCCCGACAAGAGAGGAGGATATTGGGTGGCGCTACACCGTGAGAAGAACGAAGATCCCTTCAGGGTCGATAGCCACTTGCTAGCTTTGAGGGTAAGTGGTCAAGGACAAATCATTGAGGAAATGCGAGGACCCAAGAGCGTCAGGCCAACCGAGATAGTGGAGAGGAAAGGTGGAAGACTATTCATGGGATCCGTCGAGCTTCCTTACGTATCCGTTGTCACACGCAAATCAACGCAAATAGAGATCAATTAGGGATGTGTAGTATAAGATATTTCGTAGTGTTACCTTATTTTTTTTCTGTTTCGTATATTTTATTATTATTAGCATATATTTTTTTACTTGATTTTTCTATTGTAAGACGATCATATACCATCATTAATAATATATATATCAACTGATCTTCATGTTCAAAATAAAAATATATCAACTGATCTTCTATGAAAACACTATAAAATAGTTCAGTCATGAGTTTAAAAAGACACTTGCGGTTTGCAGTGAATACCGAGAACTGTTACAAGTCACAAGAACGAAAACTCTAATCTGCTTGCAAAAAGAAAAATTCAATGGAAGCCAGGCCACGACTCAAACTACAAACCCTGACAGCGTTACCGCTGAACAAGGAGATGATTTTGGACTACGCAACCCACAAACTTAACAACATATTCGTTCATGCATTTGATCCAGAAAAGAAAAACCGTTCACGGACCAACACAGGGTAACTTGTATGTTGCACAAAAACATCACAGATCTTCCTTTACACTACAAAGAATTGTCACATTATTGTTCATCGCACCAACTGTCCATGAATAATCCAATCTCCAGACGTATATATATCCCCACTCACCTGCACATACGAAAAACGCCATATACAAAATACACAAGTGCCAACTCGGACCGATTCAATGAACAGCTACACCCCTCACTCCCGATCAACAGCTGTGTCACTCCCTTCTCCTACCTGTGCTACAACATGCCGTCACAGCGGCAGCCAAGAAAAAAAGAGCGTGAAAAGAACATGGGTAGAATAAGTTTCCATCTGCGAACCACTGTACTTCCTGCCTAGATTAGCCCGGTGTAGGTATTGCCTGTGCCTGCGTGGAGGGGCATCATTCCGGTGCTGGCACCACCATAAGGGTGGTGAGCACCGGCAGGTGCGAACGGGTTGGCTCCGAACGGGTTCGCAGGGGCTGCCTGGAATTGCTGCTGCTGGTGGACCTGAGGGTGGTGGCTGGCCATCATCATCTGCTGCTGGAGCATGAAGGCCTGCTGCTGCTGGGCCATGGTGGCCATCTGCACAGCATGGGGCGCCGCGTACCCGTTCGAGCCGTAGAATGGATCCTGCATTGGTGCTGGCTGCTGCATCATCAGGGCGGCACCGGGGGTCTCCCAGGGGTTATAGCTCGCGGGCTGGCTCGCTCGTCGGTTCGCATCATCGTATAGGCTGTCAAGGGTGAGCAAGTCTAGTCCACCAGCCTGCAAAGAAGCCAAGTTCAGCATGGTCAAGGATTGTTCAGCAAGACAGAGTGTTGTTGCACATACAGAAAAAATGTATCGTACCAATTTTTTGCCTGAAGCGGCAGCAGTTTCATTTGAACTGGGTGCAGTGACAAGGGCCAGTTCCCAGCCCGTGACTCCATTTTCAAAAGAGGGAGCGGCTTTGGGCACGTCATCTGCAGTGATGAGCAGACAGTAAGTGGCGTGCATTTCACTTGGACCAAAGTCAAGCAGTGAAAGAAGCACCAGTTTTTTGTTCACCAAAGGGATATTTACCTATTGGAATAATTGCCAGCGCTAGAGCGTTCTTCTCATCAATTTCAGCTACAGAAGGGTGTGTCTCATTCAGACCCTAACAAGGAAAGGAAGTATTAGCAGGATCATACATGGCTAGTGACCTCTTTGTCAGTAGCACGGAATGTTACCAGCAAGTCAGCTGGTTGAGATGCAGGTGCTTCCTCTGTTACTGGTTCTGGTTCTGGCTCCGGCTCTTGTTCCACTTCGGGTTCTGAAACAGGAGGAGGTGAAGTTGGCTTCACTTCCTCCTCTGGCTCTTTGTTGTACTCTATAGCCAGTATGGCCTAAAAACAGATCAAATGTGATTAGAGAGAACTCAACAAGGGACTCATAAGGAAGGAAAATCGCGCGAATCAATGATTGAAATGGTTGAAGGGCATCCTAAAAGACTCCATACTAAGTAATTACTACCAATTTGCATTAGATGAGAAATTCCAATTTTATGCAATTGTGCACAGATCTGATCATGCTAATCAATTATTAGGATCAACATATTTGTTCTTCTAGTTTAAAGCTCATTTGGCATGCAGTGCATGAATTTAAGCTACAACTTCTTATATATTCAGATCAGGACTAACACACCCGCTTACCACAAAGCTAACTGGAGAGAGTAACATAATTAAAAAGAAATCCCAAATAACAACAGTAGCAACCAATGCTAGTTCTTTTGTTAGAACTCGTTCTAAACTAAATTTATTATCTTCTTGATAGTGAATATACTCTGATATCCTCATAAAACATATCTTACTTGGTGTCCAAACAGACCAATAACAAAGTTCAGGTTTTAACAGTTTCCAGACCTTATCTTTCATTGCAGGAGCATCTGCCACATATTCTTCCATAGTTTGCAAAAATGACAACGGAGGCTGCATACGTTACCATTAGAATATTGTCAGCAGCTTGCTAATGTAGAAAACAAATACCAGAGAATTGAAAATCAAATATTTAACGAACCTGTTCAATTTTCAAAAACTTCTCACCACGTCCTACATGAATTGTTTTACACACTTCATAAAATTCCGATAATCTCTCAGACTGGGTAACACAAATGAAAAAGAAAAGTATATGAGCACCCAATGATATCAGTTAGGTTACATACTTAGTCAACATAGTTCACAAAGATGAAATCAGTGATTCAGAATTTCAATTTGAAAATGGCCCAGCATCACTAGAGCTGATGATGTTGAAGTGGGAAAAAAACATGCTTGAGATGCATACAGCTAACTCTCATTGAAGAGAAATATCACATGGAGAAGAGATTGCTTAAATGGACTGAGGTGGCTGCCTCAATATTAGTCAGACTGTTTTCATCAAATCAAGCACCGAAGAAAAAATAGTCTATCTATGGGCAAGATCACAAGAATCTATAAATAACCCTAGTCTGTCTTGCCGAAGTGCTAATATATTTCCAGCACACTTTATACTGGCCAAGATTTTGAGTTATGTTGTGATAAGCAATGGAAAAACAATCCAACAAACAATTTAAGAGTGGGTGGGCACCAGAACGGAATAGGAGATGTACCTGGTTAGTTGCTCTTTTGTATATATCAAGTGCCCTAACAGCGTCATTTCTTTGCATCTCAAAGAACTGCAACAGTGAATATGGTGTAAATTGGACAATAATAAAATAGCTAGTGATTTAGCAGTTTTATTGTAAACTTATCGCAAGTGGCAAGGACAGGAATTTCACCTTGTCAACAAGATTGATTGTTCCATCACTAATGGCGGTGTAGATCTTAACACTCTCCAAAGCAACCTTCCAGTGATGCATAAAACAAAGTCAAGTGATGCCGAAACCGTTCATATAGTAATATACAATGATAAAAATGAAACAAGCATGACATCTAAAAAAAGAAAGAGAGGAAATAAGCATGCTACTTACCATTGAAAGCGCATGTTGGATTATAACATTATAAGAGGATGCCCCTTGTGGCTGCAAAATTGGAGTACTTCGCATTTAACACTTCAACATTACATAAAAATAGGAGTTGGTGAAACTGAAGACATCATGGTGGGCAAAATCCTCATTACCTGGCAAGCAAGGAGTCGGAAAAGAAGCTGCTGCAGTGGTGGCAGATGATCAAGCACACCAACAGTATCAAGATCCCTAGTCCTCTGGGAATATCAGAATTGTCCATAAAAACAAAATGTGAATTGACTGTTGTAACACATTCATTTTATGTATTGGCATATATTTCAAATAGTATAAAAAGATAGTTGTAAGTTCAGAGGGAATTATATTATGCATTGAAAATGCTATGTAGTAACCATCCAAACAAATGTAACATGCTCCATATTATTATATTAACTGAAGGAAAATATAAAATGAAAAAATTCAAGAAAGTCTCACAAATACAGGTAAGATGACTAAAACTAAATTGTTTATATTATTACTTCAGTTATTGAAGGGAAAACTAGCATCGGGTTACATACCGGAGGGTCTGACTCCACATCATACTTCAGCACGCGGAAACATTCAAGTCTCTCTTCTAAATATAAAGCATAAGTGCGTACCCATGCAGAATAATCCCAAGCTGAATGGACCAGCAGAGAGCAAACAATCATGAAACATTCTCAAATCATAATCTCCAATGGAAGTACAACGGTAGTACTAGTATGAAACTAGAAATAGTACCTCCTGAACTAGAATCATCCTTAAAGTAGGCCATATTTAGCATATGTGATCTAGATCTTCCATAATTAATTAGCTCTTCACGAAATGTGGGATCAACTTCTCGAAGGGCACGGTGTATGACAATTAATGTCTTCAGTGCAACCTAAAGAATAAATAATCAAGCAAATAATGTCCATAAGTTCTTTGCTGCATCACATCATCAACCATGAAAACCGTTATTAACAAACGGAAAACGTTCACCATTGAAATATAGATTTTTGAGAAAATTATAAAAACCCAAATTTGAATTTGCTGAAGTTTAAACACATATGTAGTTCTTCGAATATTCATAATTAAGCGCCATAACGGAGGAGATAAGTTATTTTAACAGGAAAAAAATCAGATATGCCTCCAAGTTTGGAACAAAATCCAGCATGCCAAGCCAAACCATCCATCCAATCCCGACAATACTATTATAAAAAAGGCAACTAGAGTGGTGTACAAAACTTGAAGTTAAGACATTTCAAGTTTTAGAAAGGGTAAACATATACATTTTATCATAGTTTCATGAATATTATAGATACAAAAGGTTTAAAAAGATTACACATAATACTTGAGGTAAAACAGGTTCCCAATAACGAAACACAACTACTACATTCTAACAGCACATAGTGAGAAGAAAACAAAGGTGACAACATCATATTTGAGTATATCAAATGGCAGAAATAAGTCCATACCGCCCAATTTCGTGTCTTCGAAAGACGCCTGGCAAGGGCATGAATGCAATAAGCTACATCTGCCCGTGGCCTTGCAGCAGAAATGGAAAGGAAAATTTCTGCAAACCAATATTCATGTGATTGATGGAGGTTAGAAAATATAATTACTAATAGTCCAAGTAAAAATTAGCATGTCGGCAATATGATACCATGTTTCTACAAACAAAAGTACGCATTCCAAAATAAGTGAATTTATAGCAGAGCAGTGCATGTCGTTGAAAAATATTTTGTTCTGACATATATTCAGTGGGATTTGAATGCATGCTAAAAAAATTCACAAAGGATGTACAGCTTGGCTTTCATCTAAGAGACAGGATATGCATTACCTCTTATGTATTTCTCCCTTGATGGACGCTCACTATGGTTCGTGGCTTTCACAATTGCAATGTCCAGTTCCTGTTTTCGGGAGAAACATTAAGCCAGCAATGAGTGAAGTGTAATAACACTAGAGGTCCAAACATGGAAAGTTTCAAATACTATACATATGAATCATAAATAAAATAAACTCCAACCTTATAATCACTGTTTACTTTCGCCAAGCTCACAGTCGTCGTGTCCTTGAGGGCTCCAAGGTACTTCCTGAGGCTCTGCTGAGTGCCACCGCCCGCCATTGTCCTCAGTTCAGAGTGTGTATCCTAGCTGGTCTGATTGTGCAGCAAAGAAACAAACATGGTGTAAGAGGTTGTTTTCCAACAGACTGAACTAACAATCAAACATATAATAGTTGGATGACAGATACACCGGGACAGCTTCATTTCAGCAAAGCAAACAAGGGTGGAGGGACAAGACACTATCACCTAACTAAGAATCATTTATAAAAAGTCCACTGCAAGCGTAAGCTCGAATCGACATCAAAACAAGTACTGCATATTATTAACAGAGTTAAACAAGATGTTCACAGCAACGATCCAAGAACAACTTCACCAAAACAAAATGTTTTCAGATGAGCTGCCAACAGAAGAGGGCGATGCAGGCGAACAAACACTACCAAAATCTCTGACGCAAACAACGGCAAAGAGGAACATGAACATGATACGGAAGTGGATTCACATAATTCACCGAATAACAGAGCAAGACACCACTCACCCACAGGCCACAGAGTGGAATCGCAGCAAGAACACCAAGAGGATCAAAGTAGAGCTAACGTGATTGCAAAAGACTAGTTGAGAGTCCGTGACGACTATGATAGATTACCGACGGTGGAACCAAGCCTACGCCGATCTTGGTCAACGTAAACCGACAGCAGCGGGAATGAGATGGATCAGAGGAGCGCGGATGGGTTCCCTGAACTGACTAAGTACAAGGCAGGAACTTCGTCCGGATTCGCCGGAAAAGCAGCCGACAAAGAAGGGGACAAGAATTTTCAAACTTCAGCTCAACGCAATGGACAATTCAATTCAGCGTAGAAAGGCAAGAAGAGTCCACCTGCTCCTACAAGAAAATCCCCAAGAGGTCGGATCCAGTTGAGCAGCCGCAAAACCAGGGATCCGACTGACTGAGCAGGAGTCAAATAACAGCAACACGGGATTTCAAACTGAGCCCGGGCAAAGGGACCAAACAAGCCAAGCGAATAGACAATCATCCGCCTTCACGGCGCCCCAGGAAAACAAAGACTTTAATCAGAGCTCGAGCCCTGCGCCGCCATGGCCAGAAAGAATCGCCCAAAAGCTACCACGCGCAACGCCGCAATCGAGAACTGTAGACCCATACAAAACTAGCAACCAGGGAATCGAGCACTACTAACCAAGGAGTTGCAGGGCCGCCTCCGCAGGACCGCAGGAAAAATCTGGAAAAGGTGCGCCTTTTCTGCACGGGGGAGGACAGGAGAAGGAAGAGGGGGGATGTGCGGGCTCTGGGTTCTTGGCGACGAGGAAGAAGAGGAGGAGGAAGAGGAGGAGGGGAGGTCCCTTTCGAAGCTCGGCCAACCCGGACGCGAACCACCACCCGGTGGCCGGACAGGGACGCGATACCGGAGATTAAAAACAAAGGGGAGACGCCCCGCTGCGGCTGCCGCACAGCGCAGCTACAGCCACAGACAGAACGGATTAGCGTACAGGCTCAGCTTGATAGTTAAGAGCGCATTAAGCTGAGCTCCCCCGCTAACCGTTCCATTGTTTAAGTGCCTGATTGGTTTGCCCCTCCTTTTTCTTTGCACCGTCCTCTTTTTAAATTCGTCTTCTCCCGTCGGTGGAGAGGAATGGGAATACACATTTGTGGCATTTTAGTTCTTTTAGGATTTTCTAGAGGAAGAAGATGCTACCACTAGGACCAAAGTTTTGTTTCAGTCAACAATTAAAGACATCTTTGGTTCCTAGAAAAAGTGGAGAAGAAATAAAGACGATTAGTTTTTTACTGACGTTATTATGCACCCATTCAGCATGGAGCCAATGAAAAAGAGAAAATAGTATCATTTTTGAATTTTAAAGAGAAATATAAGAATCTTACAAATAACTTTGACATCATTTTAGGCTTTACTGCATAAACATCCTAGTTATACTTTTTCTTATGTGGTTTCTCTTTACTACATTATTGGGATTGTTATGCTTTCACTTTAGTTGATAATGTCATGTAGCGTTGGCACCGGTCATATTCTCCATTGATAAAATAATGTAGGATTGAAATGTTATGCCTTTTACAATTTCACATTGTTAGAAAACTACAAGATTTTGTATACATGAGTGTTTAATTGCACGGGAAAAAAGTAGAAAGATATTGGAGTGGAGGGATTTTTTTCCAAAATAGAGTGCAAAAGACTCCTCTGTATGAATTCTAAAGGATTCTAGCTCTGCAAATCAAACAAACTTTTTAGACAAATTCAAATAACGCAATCCTTAAAAAATTCTACACAATTCCTTTGAATCAAAGGAGTCCATAGTGTATAACCCTTATAAACTTGCTTGTTTGGTGTACATGTAAGAAGAGAAAGTTTCATTTCCGCAACCAAAACTAGGGATGTAATTGGATTGGCTTTGGTTGTTATCATATCCCATGTCATATTTTATTGACGGATTCAGAGAGGATCAGATAATGACCGGTTGCAGATTCAAATACATATATATGAAACAACGGATTCACAACGAACACATAGCGGACTTGGGGCAAAAACAAAATTAATCAGATATCTGCCGGCATAAGTAGGTTTGTAAACCATACAATAAAAAATAACTAATAAAATGAGTTTAATAAAACACTCATAAAATAAATAATGTAATACAATAGAGTGAACAAATACGACATAACCACATGAAAAAATAGGGTCATGTGGATGCAATAACCCAAACACAAGAAACAGGATAACATCGACGTATGCTTCAATAGCCGAGTATCGGAACAAGTTTTAACTCCATATTCGATAGAGTGACTATATAAGTGAGTTGTTGTTTAACTGACGAACTTGGCAACTCACTAACTACAAAATATGCTCTATTAGCTTGAATGTTTCCGACGTAAATCAGATCATCGAATACTTCTAAATAATTTTTGGATACAGATATCAAGGTGCTATATGCATGTCATATCCTATACTGTATTTGACATCATGTTTAAAATCAAATATCCTTATTTGTTAGATTCTTTTAAACTGGACATTGATTCTATAAACGGATACGGAAATGAAATCGATTTCCTATCCATCTACACCCCTAACCATAACTTGTTGTGCCTTTTCACTTCCCCGCCCCTATGCAAAATAACTTCACCAATATGTCACTATATTCAGCGAAGATAATCTTTGCAGAGAATTTATGCTATGCCTCATAAAATTTTGTAGGCTATACGATGAACTATTGAAATATGGTTCGATCTATGTTTGAGTGGTATTGTTTGAAAAGAAAAGAATTTAATGTGGAAGACATGTCCTTATTCGCTTTCAAGGTTTGGCAGATGAAACAAAGCATTTGCCGACCCTTGGTTGCATGGAAGGAAACCACAAAAGGAAGGATAAACATAAGAGTAGAGGATTAAGTTATTTTTGTGGACTCACAGTACTCTGGGTAGAAACAGGCCATTATATTATTCCAAGTGTACGTGTATTACCTGCATTGGCAGGGTGTCCTAACTTAATTAAGTGGTATGATTAGGATGAGTGACCGGTGACGCACGTGGGACAACGAATGCAGAAGTGGAAGGAGGTTAGATTAGCTAGATGGTCAGTGCTACCGGCTGTTTTTTTATTCCACACAAGGCATATAGGTGCTCGTTTTTGTGCGAAAAGTTTACGTATTTTTATTGGTGGTCCACCGTAGCCGCTAGTCGAAAGAGAGTGGGATAATAATTGGGGGTGCAATATCGTGGATGCTGAGTAGGACTTGCTTGTCTCAGATTTCCTTTTTTTCTCGCCTCACCAATGGTCGGATTGCCCTTTTTGCACACCGGTGCTCCACGTTTCGCCGTCTCAGTACGTTCATGAGTACGGTCACGTCTTGCGCTACTCCTGCTCCATTATAGGGTAGCTTTAGACCATCTCCAGTCGCGTCCCCCTGACGTTTGGGGAACAGCAGACAAAAATAGAGAAAAATGCGTTCCAGCGCGTTTCCCAAAGCTAAATAGCGCCTCATTTTATGTCCGGCGTCTCCGGTAGAGACTCTATACACAGAGTCTCTACCGGGGACGCCGGACACAAAAAACAGCGTCCGGATCATGCATGCTGCTCCTACTCCCCACATGTCATTCTCTTTCCCCACACTTTCCGTCACCTAATTTTCCCACATGGGATGGTCCCCTCTATTAAAATGCATGCATCCGGATGCTGTTTGAGGGACGCGGCTGGAAAGGGCCTCTTTTTTGTACTCCCTCCGATTCATATTAATTGACTTCAATATGAATGTATCTAAAACTAAAATGTGTCTAGATACATCCATATTAGAGTCAATTAATATGAACCGGAGGGAGTACATATTTTTAGTCTCTTTTTGTCCGGCGCTGTCTCCAAACGAGCCCCAAATCATCATGCCGGATGTTTTTTGAGGGACGCGACTGGAGGTGCTCTTAATAATATGGTGAGGTTGCAGATATATCCTCCACACATCTTGGTAATTTGGGATCCGTGAGTTGAATGAAATTTAGGAATAGGGAAATACATAAATTACATGTCATGGCTTGTTGCATCCTACAAGAAATAAAAACATATGAATAAATTATGAGTGTTGAGTGAACCAAGGCATAGCCCGGGTGGTTGGGAGGTATTGATACCTCCCTACCCGCGAGATCCAGAATTAGAGTACTAGCACCCGCTCTTTCACCGAACACACTCAAAAATTCTTCTACTGAATCGTTTAAAGGCTATCTAACCTCCAAATCTCAATTTTTTCTTCAATTGTGAGTGTTGATTGGTTGCACTACATGAAAAACATAGGATTTGTCAGGGTGCATAATAGTACTAATCATCAAAACAAACCCAAAAAAAATCCATAAGTTTGGACTTGACGGGTTTTCTTTCTACGAGGTTGCATGCGAAGTAACAAAATTATATTGTTACCAGTCATACAAACCAAACAAACTATATAGAAAAAAATTACTATGGAGTAGAATCCTCCCTGAATCTATGAAGTCCCATTGAACCAAAGGTTCCCTAAAAGAGAGAGGAGATGCTGGCAAGTAATTGTCAAATGCCTTGTCAACCCAAGCAAAGTCAATATATATGGCCATGTGGGATGGGAAGGAGGTGTGTTGTGGTGGCTTTTTTTTGGAAGGGAGGGGGAAAAACATCTAGGATTCCTTGAATACTGTGAAATCTCATCCCGAGTTAATCAACAACCCTTCCTCCTCTTACTAATACCGCATAATGTTGTTACAAATTATGGCCAATAGAAGAAGTGATTTCAAATTCAAAGGTGACAACTTTGCTTACGGCGTAATTGTTTATCTTTGTGGGTTAATAATGGAAGAGTTGAGGGATAAATCATCCTTACTATGAGATTTTTATTTCATACGGCTCCTTGGCCAGTTATTTTGAAGGGGTACTTTTTCTCGTTTGAGAGTCTCCATCATTCTTCCACTCCGACCAGAGGACTGCCTAAGACGATTTGAGCATAACTTTATGCCCATGTAAATTTTATGCGATGCTCTTCCGTTGACAATACATAGGTTGATGCAAAAGAAGCCAAATGACAAACAATGTTTTTTTTAATAAAACAAACACTTGGTTCCTAATTAGCACAACCATCTAGCTTGAACGGGAAGGAAGGAATCCATTAGTGGCCATTTCTTCTCCCTTGTACAATTCATTGCTCCACCCAAGCCGAACGAGGACGAGCATTCACATGATCACGTCCATTTCACCCAGGTAACAAAAGAGCCCTGCTCAAACTCCAGCCAGAGCACTTCATCTCTCCAAACTTTTGTGGATTAACCCAGTCGTTTTCGAGGGTCTCCACCGCGAAAGCCGAACCTTTACCTAATCCAGTTGTCCCTTGCGCGGCTGCTTACATGAATATAATTTCGCGTGGCATGTGAGCTGGTGAGACGAATAAACTAGAGCGACCGAGATGGGATCGTTGGAGACTTGGAGTTGAGTAGAATGTGGGGGAGGAAGCTGCACCGAAGAGTACACGTGGTATAAAAAAAAGTAGTGAAGGGGACATAAAAGTCGTAGAAATTGGGTAAAGCATCTAATCCTGCAGGCTAGATCGGCACCATCATCACCAGCCTGCCAGACAGAAGAGCAAAGGCAGCTAGCGGCCTAGCGCCGACATTCCCTGCCACAGGCACGGGACATGGTGATCATCATCCCTTCCTAGTTTCTCGTTCTCTCCTCCGCTTGCTGCTGGTTAATCTAGTTGTTAACTTTTCTAGGATCAACAATAATTGAGCTCGATCACGGCATGTGGTAGTAGATTGCGTTCCTTTGCTGTTTTTGCGAATAGAACTCAGTCATCTGGCACTAAGAGAAACATCGAACAGTATAAAACATCCCACAAAAATAAAAATTACAACAATTTTTTTGAAATGCCTTCATTTTCAACCTCTAGACTGCGTCGACGCGCGTCGCCGCTTCTGCAAAATGGTCTGCCATTGTCTGTTTTTGTCCTCGTGGATAGGACGATATGTAAAACATTGTCCAATAGTCCGACACAAACGGATCGAGGCGTCCGCGGGAAAACCATTCCAAGCCTAAATTTGGGCTTCAAATGTGTCTGCGCGTCCATCTACGTGTCCTCCCGATTCGGGCTTGGGTCCGCATGGCAGCGACCTAACGGTCGCTTCGCCTTCTACGCGCTAGCCCCTTTTGCACCACCATCAATGGTCTTGCCTCGCCTTCCGCACGCATGCTAGTACTAGCATGCAATGCTGGTCTCCCGCGTCGCCATCAATGGTTGACACACTTGGGGTGCTGCCCTGCCATTGATGGCGACCGCATCCATGTCCCCTTAAAGGTAAAACGGGGCACTTGCACACCTCCACACCAATCTGCACCATTGCCACTTTCAACCCCTGTCTCTAGAGAACCAACAGGGCCCCTCTCGAGAGGACCATGGGCTGGCTATGGAAGAAGACGAAGAAAGATAGTGAGGCTAGGTCCTCGCGACCGAAGCTGAAGCGCTCCCCCGTCAACATCAAGATAGACGTGGCGTGGCCACTGTACTGATATAAGAAAAATATAGGATTACAATGGCGTGCTTATTTTATTTTTGTAGAATTACATATGCAGTTAATAGCATAAAACCACTATTTTTGGGCTAAATTTCAACTCTGCTACAACTTTATGTTTTGGTAGCAAAACACCACCACATTTTTCTCCAGTCTTCTCGAAAAACACTAAGCTCGCTCTAAGCATGAATGTGGTAATTTTCTGCTCCCAACATATGAAGTGGTACCAAACTAAAGATTTACCCTGAAAAATGGTGATTTTATGCTATTAATTCTTGCGTATGCACATAAATTTGTTTGGTTTCATCAAAAGAAAACACAAAGGATTCTTACAATGAGGTTTGAGGTGACATTAGATTTTCTACAAGATGTAGTACATATTAAGTGTCACTGATTTAATATAAGCACTAAATCAACGACACTTAACACAGATTGGAGAATACAAAGAATTCCTTAAAAGTATCAATGAATTCAATCTTACAAATCAAACATGCACGATAAAAAAAATTATACTCCCTCCATTTATAAAAAGATATCGTAACTTTGGACAAATTTGGATGTATATAGATATTAATACGGGTCTAGATACATCTAAATTTTAACAAAGTTAAGATATCTTTTATAGATGGAGAAAATATAAGAATCCTTAATCAAAGAAGCCTTTACAAGGGGAAAAACGTACGGCTACATTTCTCTTTGAACTTTTTTCGAAGGGAATATACTAATATCGATAGATACCAATTACACCTAGCCTCTGGAATAATGCAGTACCCTAATGGTAGTACGGATACACACAACCAAAAAAAATAAAAATAAAACTAAGAAAAAGAAGTCTCACTACGGTACCCCAATCCTAGCAACAACAGTACAACCACCACGAAGACAACACCTGAAATCCAGGCTCTCCATAAGCGATGTCTCCAAGAAGGGAACAGTGCACAACTGTCGTCGTCGTCCGATCAAAAGATCTTAGGTTTTCGCCCTGGAGATAGTCCGCGCTCTAAAAAAAAACAATGCCTTCAACAAGACCATTGCCAGACACAACCAATTAAGGCCAGACCTTGGATTTTCAGCCTGAAAGGTAAGACTCTGAACTTCACATGTGTTGCTGCCTCCACTTTCATACTATTGTTATGAGACCGAGAATACCAAGCAAATCCCTCAACAACACCACGACTCGATCCTCCGCTTCTAGTCCTCCAGTCCGGCCTTCAAGAAACTCTCCGTTTCTGATACACCATGGACCAGAATGTCATCTGCTGGCAACACAGAATGGAGCTTCGCGCCGCTCCCTCTAGAACCAAACACAGTGCATTGTCCTTTGAGAGTGGATTTTGTACACCCACGCATGGGTGTGGATGTTTCCGCCATCATTCATTGTGCTTTGAGATTCGGATAAAAAGATGAGAGAGAAAGGAATCTTTCCATCTACCATGGTGGGCACGAATCTCGGGGAATAAATGGACGGTGACGGAAACAACCAAAACCATGCGTGGGTGTACAAAAGTATTTCCTAATTTGAAATATATATAAAATATTTTAATATATATAAACACTATTTAATGTATAGATGCCTTCAAGCTGAAACAAATCTAAAATGCCTAAGCAGACTAGAGCAGTAAGTTTACCAAAGGGGGCACATTGTAAGTCAGCGCGTGATTCTCATTCTGTTGATATATGATACGTCTCAAATGTATCTATAATTTTTGATGATTCATACTTGTTTTACACCAATTGCTATATGTTTTGTTTACACTTCGTGGCACTTTTATGCTTTTTCCGGAACTAACTTATTGACAAGATGCCACAGTGTCAGTTCCCTATTTTCTGTTGTTTTTTGTATTTCAGAAAAGTTTTACAGGAAATATTCTCGGAATGGGACGAAACAAAAGCTAAAGTGCCTATTTTACCGTAACGAAGACGAAGTCCGAAGGAGGGGGGGTCGAAGAGGCGCAGCAGGGCGACCAAACCACCCATAGGCATGGTCTAGACCTGGCCCGCACCTAGGGTAGGTGTGGGGCTACCAGGCCTCCACCGACCTCGCCCTTCTGCCTATATAAAGCTCCTGATGCAAAAAACCCTAAATATAAAAGCCTCCATCCACGAAAAGTTCCGTAGCTCCGTCGCCATCGCAGACAAGATCCGGGGGACAGAAGTCTGTTCCGGCACCCTGCCGGGTTAGGGAATTGCCACCGGAGCCATCTCCATCGACTCCACCACCATCTCCATCGCCGTTGCTGACTCCCATGATGAGGAGGGAGTAGTTCTCCCCGGGGCTGAGGGCTCTACCGATATCTATGTGGTTTATCTCTCTCCCATGGTGTGATCTTTATGTGATCATGAGCTTTGTATCTAGATGTCGTTATGCTATTCAAGTGGATTTTACTAATGTGATCTTCGGAGACTCCTTGTCCCACGTGTGTAAAGGTGGAGTGTGTGCACCGTGTGGGTCTCTTAGGCCATATTTCACAGAATACTTGTTCACCGAATTATGATTTGAGTTGGATGTCTCTATGAAATTGTGGTGTGTTAGTACCTGATGACCCACAAGTATAGGGGATCGCAACAGTCTTCGCAGGAAGTAAAACCCAATTTATTGATTCGACACAAGGGGAGCCAAAGAATAGTTGTAAGCCTTAACAGCGGAGTTATCAATTCAGCTGCACCTGGAAACAGACTTGCTCGCAAGAGTTTATCAGTAGCAACAGTTTTATAGCAGTAGCAGTAGTGAAATATCAGCAGCAGTGTAACAAAGACAGTAGTAGTGATTATAGTAAACAGCAGGATTAAAATACTGTAGGCACAGGGATGGATGAACGGGCGCTGCATGGATGAGAGAAATCATGTAACAATCAAGGCAGGGCATTTGCAGATAGTAATAAAACGGTATCCAAGTACTAAACAATCCATAGGCATGTGTTCCATATTTAGTCGTACGTGCTCGTAATGAGAAACTTGCACAACGTCTTTTGTCCTACCAGCCGGTGGCAGCAGGGCCTCTAGGGAATCTACTGGAAATTAAGGTACTCCTTTTAATAGAGCACCGAAGTAAAGCATTAACACTCCGTGAACACATGTGATCCTCACATCACCGCCTTCCCCTCCGGTTGTCCCAATTTCTGTCACTTTGGGCCTCGGGTTCCGGACAGCAATATGTGTATACAACTTGCAGGTAAGATCATAAAACAATGAATATCATCATGAAACAATAACATGTTCAGATCTGAGATCATGGCACTCGGGCCCTAGTGACAAGCATTAAGCATAACAAGTTGCAACAATATCATAAAAGTACCAATTACGGACACTAGGCACTATGCCCTAACAGTCTTATGCTATTACATGACCAATCTCATCCAATCCCTACCATCCCCTTCAGCCTACAGCGGGGGAATTACTCACACATGGATGGGGGAAACATGGCTGGTCGATGGAGAGGCGTCGGTGGTGATGATGGCGATGATCTCCTCCAATTCCCCGTCCCGGCGGAGTGCCAGAACGGAGTTTCTGGTCCCGAGACGGAGTTTCGCGATGGCGGCGTTGTTCTGGATGGCTTCTGGCGATTTCGTCTATGTTATGTGAAAATAGTGTAGGGATTCGTTGCATAGAAAACAAAAAATTTCCTACCACGAGAACGCAATCCAAGCCAAGATGCAATCTAGAAGACGGTAGCAACGAGGGGATGAACGAGGCTCACCCTTGAAGATTTCCAAAGCCTACAAGATGAGGCTCTTGTTGTTGCGGTAGACGATCACTTGCCGCTTGCAAAAGCGCGTAGAAGATCTTGATGGTGCCACAATCGGGCAGCACCTCCGTACTCGGTCACACGTTCGGTGTTGATGAAGATGGCATCCTTCTCCCCGTTCCAGCGGGTAGCGGAAGTAGTAGCTCCTCCTTGAATCCGGCAGCATGACGGCGTGGTGGCGGTGGCGATGGAGAACTCCGGCGGAGCTTCGCTAAGCGTTGCGGGAGAGGTGGAGGAGAGGGGGGCGGCTAGGGTTTGGGAGAGAGGGAGGTGGCCGGCCACTATGAGGGGTGCGGCCACAATGGCTTTGGTGTGGCCGGCCCCCTCCCCTTGCTCCTCATTATATAGGTGGAACCCCCAAGTGTTGGACTACAAGTCTTCGAATAAGACCCCAACCCAAAACCTTCCATGTGTAGGGAAACCTACCCAAGGTGGGACTCCCACCTCAAGTGGGATTCCCACCCTTCCATGAGGGGAGGTGGCCGGCCCCCTTGGTGGAGTCCACCTTGGACTCCCCCCTCTAGGGTTGGCCGGCCATGGGTGGTGGAGTCCCACCGGGACTCCGCCATCCAAAGTGAATTCTTCCGGACTTTTCTAGAACCTTCCATAAATTCACCGGATCATTTTCAAACTTATAAAATGACTTCCTATATATGAATCTTGTTCTCCGGACCATTCCGGAACTCCTCGTAATGTCCGGGATCCCATCCGAGACTTCGAACAATACTTCGAACTCCATTCCATATTCAAGTTCTACTATTACAACATCAAACCTTAAGTGTGTCACCCTACGGTTCGCGAACTATGTGGATATGGTTGAGAACTCTCTCCGACCAATAACCAATAGCGGGATCTGGAGATCCATAATGGCTCCCACATATTCAACGATGACTTAGTGATCGAATGAACCATTCACATACGATACCAATTCCCTTTGTCACGCGATATTTTACTTGTCCGAGGTTTGATCATCGGTATCACTCTATACCTTGTTCAACCTCGTCTCCTGACAAGTACTCTTTACTCGTACCGTGGTATGTGGTCTCTTATGAACTTATTCATATGCTTGCAAGACATTAGACGACATTCCACCGAGAGGGCCCAGAGTATATCTATCCGTCACCAGGATGGACAGATCCCACTGTTGATCCATATGCCTCAACTCATACTTTCCGGATACTTAATCCCACCTTTATAACCACCCATTTACGCAGTGGCGTTTGATGTAATCAAAGTACATTTCCGGTATAAGTGATTTACATGATCTCATGGTCGAAAGGACTAGGTAACTATTGATGGCGTGTAACTCACACGTTCGTTGGGAACCCCAAGAGGAAGGTATGATGCGCACAGCAGCAAGTTTTCCCTCAGAAAGAAACCAAGGTTTATCGAACCAGGAGGAGCCAAGAAGCACGTTGAAGGTTGATGGCGGGGGGATGTAGTGCGGCGCAACACCAGGGATTCCGGTGCCAACGTGGAACCTGCACAACACAACCAAAGTACTTTGCCCCAACGAAACAGTGAGGTTGTCAATCTCACCGGCTTGCTGTAACAAAGGATTAACCGTATTGTGTGGAAGATGATTGTTTGCAGAAAACAGTAGAACAAGTATTGCAGTAGATTGTATTTCAGTAAAGAGAATTGGACCGGGGTCCACAGTTCACTAGAGGTGTCTCTCCCATAAGACAAACAGCATGTTGGGTGAACAAATTACAGTTGGGCAATTGACAAATAAAGAGGGCATGACCATGCACATACATATCATGATGAGTATAGTGAGATTTAATTGGGCATTACGACAAAGTACATAGACCGCCATCCAACTGCATCTATGCCTAAAAAGTCCACCTTCAGGTTATCATCCGAACCCCCTCCAGTATTAAGTTGCAAAGCAACAGACAATTGCATTAAGTATGGTGCGTAATGTAATCAACAACTACATCCTTAGACATAGCATCAATGTTTTATCCCTAGAGGCAACAGCACAACACAACCTTAGAACTTTCTGTCACTGTCCCAGGTGTCAATGCAGGCATGAACCCACTATCGAGCATAAATACTCCCTCTTGGAGTTACAAGCATCTACTTGGCCAGAGCATCTACTAGTAACGGAGAGCATGCAAGATCATAAACAACACATAGATATAACTTTGATAATCAACATAACAAGTATTCTCTATTCATCGGATCCCAACAAACGCAACATATAGAATTACAGATAGATGATCTTGATCATGTTAGGCAGCTCACAAGATCCGACAATGATAGCACAATGGGGAGAAGACAACCATCTAGCTACTGATATGGACCCATAGTCCAGGGGTAGACTACTCACACATCACTCCGGAGGCGACCATGGCGGCGTAGAGTCCTCCGGGAGATGATTCCCCTCTCCGGCAGGGTGCCGGAGGCGATCTCCTGGATCCCCCGAGATGGGATCGGCGTTGGCGGCGTCTCTGGAAGGTTTTCCGTATCGTGGCTCCCGGTACTGGGGGTTTCATCACGGAGGCTTTAAGTAGGTGGAAGGGCAAGTCAGGAGGGGGCACGGGGGCCCCACATCACAGGCCGGCGCGGCCAGGGGGGGGGGGCCGCGCCGCCCTAGGGTTTGGGCACCCCGTGGCCCCACTTCGTTTCGTCTTCGGACTTCTGGAAGCTTCGTGGCAAAATAGGCCCCTGGGCGTTGATTTCGTCCAATTCCGAGAATATTTCCTTACTAGGATTTCTGAAACCAAAAACAAAGTAGAAAACAAGAATCGGCACTTCGGCATCTTGTTAATAGGTTAGTTCCAGAAAATGCACGAATATGACATAAAGTGTGCATAAAACATGTAGATAACATCAATAATGTGGCATGGAACATAAGAAATTATCGATACGTTGGAGACGTATCAGCATCCCCAAGCTTAGTTCTGCTCGTCCCGAGCAGGTAAAACGATAACACAGATAATTTCTGGAGTGACATGCCATCATAATCTTGATCATACTATTTGTAAAGCATATGTAGTGAATGCAGCGATCAAAACAATGTATATGACATGAGTAAACAAGTGAATCATATAGCAAAGACTTTTCATGAATAGCACTTCAAGACAAGCATTAATAAGTCTTGCATAAGAGTTAACTCATAAAGCAATAAATCAAAGTAAAGGCATTGAAGCAACACAAAAGAAGATTAAGTTTCAGCGGTTGCTTTCAACTTGTAACATGTATATCTCATGGATATTGTCAACATAGAGTAATATAATAAGTGCAATAAACAAATATGTAGGAATCAATGCACAGTTCACACAAGTGTTTGCTTCTTGAGGTGGAGAGAAATAGGTGAACTGACTCAACATTGAAAGTAAAAGAATTGTCCTCCATAGAGGAAAAGCATCGATTGCTATATTTGTGCTAGAGCTTTGATTTTGAAAACATGAAACAATTTTGTCAACGGTAGTAATAAAGCATATGTATCATGTAAATTATATCTTACAAGTTGCAAGCCTCATGCATAGTATACTAATAGTGCCCGCACCTTGTCCTAATTAGCTTGGACTACCGGATCATCACAATGTACATGTTTTGACCAAGTGTCACAAAGGGGTACCTCTATGCCGCCTGTACAAAGGTCTAAGGAGAAAGCTCGCATTGGATTTCTCGCTATTGATTATTCTTCAACTTAGACATCCATACCGGGACAACATAGACAACAGATAATGGACTCCTCTTTTATGCATAAGCATGTAACAACAATTAATAATTTTCTCATTTGAGATTGAGGATATATGTCCAAAACTGAAACTTCCACCATGGATCATGGCTTTAGTTAGCGGCTCAATGTTCTTCTCTAACAATATGCATGCTTAACCATAAGGTGGTAGATCGCTCTTACTTCAGACAAGACGAACATGCATAGCAACTCACATGAAATTCAACAATGAATAGTTGATGGCGTCCCCAGTGAACATGGTTATCGCACAACAAGCAACTTAATAAGAGATAAAGTGCATAATTACATATTCAATACCACAATAGTTTTTAAGCTATTTGTCCCATGAGCTATATATTGCAAAGGTGAATGATGGAATTTTAAAGGTAGCACTCAAGCAATTTACTTTGGAATGGCGGAAAATACCATGTAGTAGGTAGGTATAGTGGACACAAATGGCATAGTGGTTGGCTCAAGTATTTTGGATGCATGAGAAGTATTCCCTCTCGATACAAGGTTTAGGCTAGCAAGGCTTATTTGAAACAAACACAAGGATGAACCGGTGCAGCAAGACTCACATAAAAGACATATTGAAAACATTATAAGACTCTACACCGTCTTCCTTGTTGTTCAAACTCAATACTAGAAATTATCTAGACCTTTGAGAAACCAAATATGCAAACCAAATTTTAGCATGCTCTATGTATTTCTTCATTAATGGGTGCAAAGTATATGATGCAAGAGCTTAATCATGAGCACAACAATTGCCAAGTATCACATTACCCAAGACATTAATAGCAATTACTACATGTATCATTTTCCAATTCCAACCATATAACAATTTAACGAAGAAGAAACTTCGCCATGAATACTATGAGTAGAAACCAAGGACATACTTGTCCATATGCTACAGCGGAGCGTGTCTCTCTCCCATAAAGTGAATGCTAGGATCCATTTTATTCAAACAAAACAAAAACAAAAACAAACCGACGCTCCAAGCAAAGCACATAAGATGTGATGGAATAAAAATATAGTTTCAGGGGAGGAACCTGATAGTATTGTCGATGAAGAAGGGGATGCCTTGGGCATCCCCAAGCTTAGACGCTTGAGTCTTCTTAATATATGCAGGGGTGAACCACCGGGGCATCCCCAAGCTTAGAGCTTTCACTCTCCTTGATCATGTTGCATCATACTCCTCTCTTGATCCTTGAAAACTTCCTCCACACCAAACTCGAAACAACTCATTAGAGGGTTAGTGCACAATAAAAATTAACATATTCAGAGGTGACACAATCATTCTTAACACTTCTGGACATTGCATAATGCTACTGGATATTAGTGGATCAAAGAAATTCATCCAACATAGCAAAAGAGGCAATGCGAAATAAAAGGCAGAATCTGTCAAAACAGAACAGTTCGTATTGACGAATTTTAAAATGGCACCAGACTTTCTCAAATGAAAATGCTCAAATTGAATGAAAGTTGCGTACATATCTGAGGATCATGCACGTAAATTGGCTTAATTTTCTGAGCTACCTACAGGGAGGTAGACCCAGATTCGTGACAGCAAAGAAATCTGGAACTGCGCAGTAATCCAAATCTAGTACTTACTTTACTATCAAAGACTTTACTTGGCACAACAAAACACTAAACTAAGATAAGGAGAGGTTGCTACAGTAGTAAACAACTTCCAAGACACAAAATAAAAACAAAGTACTGTAGGTAAAAACACATGGGTTGTCTCCCATAAGCGCTTTTCTTTAACGCCTTTCAGCTAGGCGCAGAAAGTGTGTATCAAGTATTATCAAGAGATGGTGTGTCGTTATTATGAGCTCCCCCATCCGCAGTGGTACTAAGGGCTTTGTCAATTTTAGGCCTATAATAATACTTCTTTGGTTTAGGCACTTTAGAGACATACATAAACTTTTGCTCCTTACCCACATAAGCTTTCTCCTTATATTTAAGAGAAGAAAATGTTGAACCCAAGGTTCCCATAGCCTTTTCAAGTTCATCAATCCTATTGATTTGATCATCATGGACAACACAAGTTCCTAGGACACTAATTCTTTCATCAATTCCTCCTAAGGATTTATCAAGTTCATCAGTTTTATCAAGTAACATTTCCAATTCAGCTTCAATACTTGGAAAAAATTTCTCTATGGTTTCCAATTTTTTCATAACATCTTCAAGAGAGATTTCAGTTTTAACTTTATCAACAGGGGGTATTCCAAATAAACTCTCAATAATGCAACTAGCTTCTAATGCAGGAGTACTTAGGAAGTCACCTTTTGCGAGACTATCAAGAACATATCTATTCCAGCTAGAGATACCAACATAAAAATTCCTGAGTAAAATAATGGTGGAGTGTTTCTTAGTGCATCTATTATGGGCATCGCTAATTCTATACCAAGCATCTCTCAAACATTCTCCCCCTCGTTGCTTAAACGTACGAACTTCAACTTCAGGATTACTCATTTTAGTAGTAGTAAATAAAGCAAACTAGATAAAGTAAATGCAAGTAACTAATTTTTTTGTGTTTTTAATATAGCAAACAAGATAGCAAATAAAGTAAAACTAGCAACTAATTTTTTTGTATTTTGATTTAGTGCAGCAAACAAAGTAGTAAATAAAACTAAGCAAGACAAAAACAAAGTAAAGAGATTGAGAAGTGGAGACTCCCCTTGCAGCGTGTCTTGATCTCCCCGGCAACGGCGCCAGAAAAAGAGTTGTTGCCGTGGGAGGCAATTCTCTGTGGTGTAGCTTTTCTTCAGTTCCCCGGCAACGGCGCCAGAAAAAGAGCTTGATGGCGTGTAACTCACACGTTCGTTGGGAACCCCAAGAGGAAGGTATGATGCGCACAGCAGCAAGTTTTCCCTCAGAAAGAAACCAAGGTTTATCGAACCAGGAGGAGCCAAGAAGCACGTTGAAGGTTGATGGCGGCGGGATGTAGTGCGGCGCAACACCAGGGATTCCGGTGCCAACGTGGAACCTGCACAACACAACCAAAGTACTTTGCCCCAATGAAACAGTGAGGTTGTCAATCTCACCGGCTTGCTGTAACAAAGGATTAACCGTATTGTGTGGAAGATGATTGTTTGCAGAAAACAGTAGAACAAGTATTGCAGTAGATTGTATTTCAGTAAAGAGAATTGGACCGGGGTCCACAGTTCACTAGAGGTGTCTCTCCCATAAGACAAACAGCATGTTGGGTGAACAAATTACAGTTGGGCAATTGACAAATAAAGAGGGCATGACCATGCACATACATATCATGATGAGTATAGTGAGATTTAATTGGGCATTACGACAAAGTACATAGACCGCCATCCAACTGCATCTATGCCTAAAAAGTCCACCTTCAGGTTATCATCCGAACCCCCTCCAGTATTAAGTTGCAAAGCAACAGACAATTGCATTAAGTATGGCGCGTAATGTAATCAACAACTACATCCTTAGACATAGCATCAATGTTTTATCCCTAGTGGCAACAGCACAACACAACCTTAGAACTTTCTGTCACTGTCCCAGGTGTCAATGCAGGCATGAACCCACTATCGAGCATAAATACTCCCTCTTGGAGTTACAAGCATCTACTTGGCCAGAGCATCTACTAGTAACGGAGAGCATGCAAGATCATAAACAACACATAGATATAACTTTGATAATCAACATAACAAGTATTCTCTATTCATCGGATCCCAACAAACGCAACATATAGAATTACAGATAGATGATCTTGATCATGTTAGGCAGCTCACAAGATCCGACAATGATAGCACAATGGGGAGAAGACAACCATCTAGCTACTGCTATGGACCCATAGTCCAGGGGTAGACTACTCACACATCACTCCGGAGGCGACCATGGCGGCGTAGAGTCCTCCGGGAGATGATTCCCCTCTCCGGCAGGGTGCCGGAGGCGATCTCCTGGATCCCCCGAGATGGGATCGGCGTTGGCGGCGTCTCTGGAAGGTTTTCCGTATCGTGGCTCCCGGTACTGGGGGTTTCGTCACGGAGGCTTTAAGTAGGCGGAAGGGCAAGTCAGGAGGGGGCACGGGGGCCCCACACCACAGGCCGGCGCGGCCAGGGGGGGCCACGCCGCCCTAGGGTTTGGGCACCCCGTGGCCCCACTTCGTTTCGTCTTCGGACTTCTGGAAGCTTCGTGGCAAAATAGGCCCCTGGGCGTTGATTTCGTCCAATTCCGAGAATATTTCCTTACTAGGATTTCTGAAACCAAAAACAGCAGAAACAAAGAATCGGCACTTCGGCATCTTGTTAATAGGTTAGTTCTAGAAAATGCACGAATATGACATAAAGTGTGCATAAAACATGTAGATAACATCAATAATGTGGTATGGAACATAAGAAATTATCGATACGTTGGAGACGTATCAACTATGTATCGAAAGCTTATAGCAAATAACTTAATGACGTGATCTTATGCTACGCTTAATTGGGTGTGTCCATTACATCATTCATATAATGATATAACCTTTGTTATTAATAACATCCAATGTTCATGATTATGAAACTAATCATCTATTAATCAACAAGCTAGTTAAGAGGCTTACTAGGGACTCATTGTTGTTTACATATCACACATGTATCAATGTTTCGGTTAATACAATTATAGCATGGTATATAAACATTTATCATAAACATAAAGATATATAATAACCACTTTTATTATTGCCTCTTGGGCATATCTCCAACAGTCTCCCACTTGCACTAGAGTCAATAATCTAGATTACATTGTAAGGTACCTAACACCCATGGCATTCTGGTGTTGGTCATGCTTTGCCCTAGGGAGAGCTTTAGTCAATGGATCTGCTACATTCAGATCAGTGTGTACTTTGCAAATATTTACTTCTCCATCTTCGATGTACTCGCGAATCGAGTGATAACGCAGCTTGATATGCTTCAGTCTCTTGTGTGACCTTGGTTCTTGTGCATTAGCGATGGCACCCATGTTGTCACAGTAGATGACTAGTGGGTCCAATGCACTAGGAACCACACCAAGCTCTACAATGAACCTCTTCATCCATACCGCTTCTGATGAAGCCTCTGAAGCCGCTATGTACTCTGATTCTGTTGAAGACTTCGCCACCGTGCACTGCTTCGAGCTTGCCCAGCTTACTGCAGCACCATTCAATATAAACACGTACCAGCATGTGACTTAGAGTCATCAGGATCAGTGTTCCAACTTGCATCGGTGTAACTTGTTACAACGAGCTCTTGGTCACCTCCATAACAAAGAAACATATCCTTAGTTCTTTTCAAGTACTTCAGGATATTCTTGACCATTGTCCAGTGTTCCATCCCTGGATCACTTTGATATCTGCTAGTCAAACTAACAGCATGTGCTATATCCGGTCTAGTACATAGCATGGCATACATGATAGAGCCTACTGCCGAGGCATAGGGGATCTGATTCATCCTTTCTCTTTCTTCTGCCGTAGCCGGACCTTGAGTCTTACTCAAGACCTTGCCTGGTAACATAGGTAAGAATCCTTTCTTACTTTCGTCCATTCTAAACTTCTTTAGAATCTTGTCCAGGTATGTACTCTGTGATAGCCCTATTAGGCGTCTTGATCTATCTCTATAAATCTTGATGCTAATATATACAATGCTTCACCAAGGTCTTTCATTGAAAAACTATTATTCAAATAACCTTTTACACTGCTTAATAGTTCTATATCATTCCCAATCAATAATATGTCATCTACATATAATATCAGGAACGGTACAGAGCTCCCACTCACTTTCTTGTAAATACAGGCCTCTCCATGACACTGTATAAACCCGAAGTCTTTGATCACCATATCAAAGCGTCGGTTCTAACTTCTTGATGCTTGCTTCAGTCCATAAATTGAACGCTGAAGTTTGCATACTTTGTCAGCATTTTTAGGATCGAAAAAACCTTTGGGTTGTACCATATACAACTCTTCCTCAATGTCTCCATTAAGGAACGCCGTTTTGACATCCATCTGCCAAATCTCATAATCGAAAAATGCAGCTATTGCTAAAAAAATCCTTACAGATTTTAGCTTTGCTGCAGGTGAGAAAGTCTCATCGTAGTCAACACCTTGAATTTGTCGGAAACCCTTTGCGACAAGTCGAGCTTTATAGACAGTAATATTACCATCATCATCTGTTTTTCTCTTGAAGAACCATTTATTCTCGACAGCCTTGCGGCTATCTGGTAAGTCTACCAAAGTCCATACTTTGTTATCATACATGGATCCCATTTCGGATTTCATGGCTTCTTGCCATTTGTTGGAATCTGGGCTCATCATCGCTTCTTCATACGTCGCAGGGTCTTCATCATTGTTGTCCACAATCATGACATTTAGATAAGGATCATACCAATCATGAGTGGCACGCTCCCTTGTCGATCTGCGAGGTTCAGTAGCTATCTCGTTCGAAGTTTCATGATCATTATCATTAGCTTCCTCTGTTGCCAGTGTAGGTGGCACAGGAACAACTTCCGGTACTGCGCTACTCTGATCAACGAGTGAAGATTCATCAATCTCATCGAGTTCTACTTTTCTTCCAGTCACTTCTTTAGTGAGAAATTCTTTCTCAAGAAAGGTTCCGTTCTTAGCAACAAATATTTTCCTTCGGATCTGTGATAGAAAGTGTACCCTATAGTTTCCTTAGGGTATCCTATGAAGACGCATTTCTCCGCTTTGGGTTCTAGCTTGTCCGGTTGTAACCTTTTTACATAGGCTTCGCAACCCCAAACTTTAAGGAACTACAGCTTAGGTTTCTTATTAAACCATAATTCGTACGATGTCGTTTCAACGGATTTTGATGGTGCTCTATTTAAAGTGAATGCGGCTGTCTCTAATGCATAACTCCAAAATGATAACGGCAAATCAGTAAGAGACATCATAGAACGAACCATATCTAAGAGAGTTCGATTACGACATTCGGACACACCGTTTCGTTGTGGTGTTCCCGGCGGTGTCAATTGTGAAAGTATTCCACATTTCTTTAAATGCATGCCAAACTCATAACTCAGATATTCACCTCCACGATCAGATCATAGAAATTTAACTTTCTTGTTACGTTGATTTTCTACTTCACTTTGGAATTCCTTAAACTTCTCGAAAGTTTCGGATTTATGTTTCATGAAATAGATATACCCATATCTACTCAGATCATCTGTGAAGGTTAGAACATAACGATAACCACCGCGCGATGCTACACTCATTGGTCCGCACACATTGGTATGTATGATTTCCAATAAGTCAGTAGCTCGCTCCATAATACCAGAGAATGGAGTCTTAGTCATTTTTCCCATTAGACATGCTTCGCATCTATCAAGTGACTCAAAGTCAAGTGATTCAAGTAATCCATCGGTATGGAGTTTCTTCATGCGTTTCACTCCAATATGACCAAGACGAAAGTGCCACATATAAGTAGAATTATCATTTAATTTAATTCGCTTAGCATCAATGTTATGTATATGTGTATCACTACTATCGAGATCTAACAGAAATAAGCCATTCTTTTCAGGTGCTCGACCATAAAAGATATTATTCATAAAAATAGAACAACCATTATTCTCAGACTTGAATGAATAACCGTCTTGCATTAAACAAGATCCAGATATAATGTTCATGCTCAACGCGGGTACAAAATAACAATTATTGAGGCTTAAAACTAATCCCGAAGGTAGATGTAGAGGAAGTGTGCCGACAGCGATCACATCGACTTTGGATCCATTTCCAACGCACATCGTCACTTCATCCTTCAATAGTCTTCGTTTATTCTTTAGTTCCTGTTTCGAGTTACAAATATGAGCAACCGAACCAGTATCAAATACCCAGGTACTAGTACGAGAACCAGTAAGATAAATATCTATAACATGTATATCAGATATACCTTCTTTCTTCTTCTTGACAAGGCCGCTCTTCAGATCAGCCAGATACTTGGAGCAATTACGCTTCCAGTGTCCCTTCTCCTTGCAGTAATAGCACTCAGCATCAGGCTTAGAGCCGTTCTTAGGTTTCATAGGAGGCGTGGCAGCTTTCTTGCCACCCTTCTTGAATTTTCCCTTAGACTTGCCCTATCTCTTGAAACTGGTGGTCTTGTTGACCATCAACACTTGGTGCTCTTTCTTGATCTCAATCTCAGCAGACTTTAACATGGCGAAGAGTTCAGGTAACTCTTTGTATATTGTAGTTCATCACAAAGTTCTTGTAACTAGGTGGCAGTGATTGAAGGACACGATTAATCCCCAGTCTGTTAGGAATCACTATTCCCAAGTCACTGAGTTTCTTCGCATGCCCGGTCATGGCGAGCATGTGCTCACTAACGGAGCTGCCTTCTTCCATCATGCAGCTGAAGAAGTGTTTCGATGCTTCATAGCATTCCACGGCCGCATGAGTTTCAAAGATAGCTTTCAGCTCATTGACCAACTCATGAGGATCGTGGTGCTCAAAACGTTTTTGAAGATCGGCTTCCAGACTGCACAGGATGGCACACTGAACTTGAGAGTACCGAGTTTTCTGAGTCGCGTAAACATTCTTTACTTCATCGGTTTCAGTTTCTGCCGGAGGGTCACCTAGCGGTGCATCAAGCACATATTGCAGGTTTCCACCAACGAGGAAGATCCTCACATGACGGAACCAGTCGGTGAAGTTGCTACCGTTGCTCTTAAGCTTTTCTTTCTCTAGGAACTGGTTAAAATTGATTGGGGACGCCATATCTACAACATATATTTGCAATAGTTTAGACTAAGTTTATGACAAATTGAGTTCAAATTTTAATTCAACATGATTAAAAACTAGGTGAACTCCCACTCAAAACAATATCCCTCGAATTGTCTTAGTGATCACACGAACCAAATCCACCACACCAAGTCCGATCATCACGAGACAAGATGTAACTTCAATGGCGAACACTCAAAGTGTTCATCATATCAATCATATGATTCATGCTCTACATTTGGGTATCACATGTTCCAAGACCATGTCTGTACATGCTAGGCTCGTCAAGGCCACCTTAGTATCTGCATGTGCAAAACTGGCTTGCACCCGTTGTATGCACTTGTTGATTCTATCACACCCGATCATCACGAGATGCTTCGAAATGACAAGTCTTGGCAACGGTGCTACTAAGGATGAACACTTTATTATCTTGATATTTTAGTGAGAGGGGTCATCTTATAATGCTACCGTCGCGATCTAAGCAAAATAAGATGCATAAAAGGATTAACATCACATGCAGTTCATATGTGATATGATATGGCCCTTTTGTCTTTGCGCCTTTGATCTTCATCTTCAAAGCACGGACATGATCTCTGATACGTCCAAAACGTATCTACTTTCCCGAACACTTTTGCTATTGTTTTGCCTCTAATTTGTGTATTTTGGATGCAACTAACACGGACTAACGCTGTTTTCAGCAGAACTGCTCTGGTGTCTCGTTTTTGTGCAGAAATCCAACTTTCAGGAAAATCCTCGGAATTTATGCAGAAGGTCCTATTTTCCCAGAATATTGGCGGAGCCAGAAGGGCAAGCCAGGTGGAGGCCCGAGGGCCCCACACCATAGGCCGGCGCGGCCCAGGAGGGGCCCGCGCGGCCCTATGGTGTGGCGGCCTCGGTTAGCCTCCGACGCCCTCCTTCGGACTACTTATTGCCTTCGACCTAAAAACGCACGGGGAGAAGTCGAAGTTGCCAGAAAGCCTCCAGAACGCCGCCACATCGCGAAACTCCGTCTCGGGAGCCAGAAGTCTCCGTTCTGGCACTCCGCCGGGACGGGGAATTGGAGGAGATCATCGCCATCATCATCACCGACGCCTCTCCATCAACCAGCCATGTTTCCCCCATCCATGTGTGAGTAATTCCCCCGCTGTAGGCCGAAGGGGATGGTAGGGATTGGATGAGATTGGTCATGTAATAGCATAAGATTGTTAGGGCATAGTGCCTAGTGTCCGTAATTGGTACTTTGATGATATTGTTGCAACTTGTTATGCTTAATGCTTGTCACTAGGGCCCGAGTGCCATGATCTCAGATCTGAACATGTTATTGTTTCATCATGATATTCATTGTTTTATGATCTTACCTGCAAGTTGATACACATGTCGCTGTCCGGAACCAATGGCCCCGAAGTGACAGAAATCGGGACAACCGGAGGGGATGGTAGTGATGTGAGGATCACATGTGTTCACGGAGTGTTAATGCTTTGCTCCGGTACTCTATTAAAAGGAGTACCTTAATATCCAGTAGATTCCCTTGAGGCCCGGCTGCCACCGGCTGGTAGGACAAAAGATGTTGTGCAAGTTTCTCATTGCGAGCACGTACGACTATAATTGGAACACATGCCTATTGATTGCTTTGTACTTGGACACCGTTTTATTATTATCTGCAAATGCCCTGCTATGATTGTTACATGAGTTTCTCTCATCCATGCAACGCCCGTTATCCGTCCCCGTGCCTACAGTATTTTAATCCTGCTGTTTACTATAATTACTACTGCTGTCTCTCATTACTCTGCTCTTTGTTATTTCACTATCGCTATCGCTATAAACTGTTACTATCGATAAACTCTTGCGAGCAAGTCTGTTTCCAGGTGCAGCTGAATTGACAACTCCGCTGTTAAGGCTTTCAAGTATTCTTTGTCTCCCCTTGTGTCGAATCAATAAATTGGGTTATACTACCCGCGAAGACTGCTGCGATCCCCTATACTTGTGGGTCATCAAGACTGTTTTCTGGCGCCGTTGCCGGGGAGCATAGCTTTATTTGGAAGTTCACTTGGATTGATATTGTTCGCTGCAAATTCTCCATCATGGGTAAACCTCGCGATTCTAAAGTCGCCATATTACCATCCACTACAAGAAAAGGTACAACTCTGAGTACCTCTGCTACTCTTGATTCACCGTCTGTGATAAGTCAACTTGTTTCACCGTCACAAGCTTCACTTGCTGGTACTACTGCTGAATCTGAAAACTCTCATAATATTGATAATGTTTCTGCTGTGCTTGATGATAGTGGTTCATTGGGATCCTTTCTAGATGCTACAATTGCTAGGTATAGACAAATTGAAAATGCTGAAACTCCTAATGAAAATGCCACTACACCTGTTAGTTCACCTGAACTTGATTATTCTAGTGATGATCCTGATGAAGATTATGTGGAGCTTAATGATGATTTTATTAATAGATGCAATGCTACTGCTGATGCAAGTAAAATTAAAAAGTTTCTTACACAATATACTGTTAGACATAAGCTATCTCCTGATCCTAAATTTGCCACATCTCCTATATGCATTAAGGATAAAGATTATGATTTTTCTCTTGATCTATCTCATATAGCTATTGTAGAGAAAGCACCCTTTTGTGGTACTGAAAAAGAAAGTGCTGTAGAACACATGAATGAACTTTCTTCTATGAGTAGCTTGTTTTCTGATGATGACAAGATGCGTACTTACTTTGTCATTAAAAAATTTCCTTTCTCATTAAAGGATGATGCTAAAACTTGGTATAACAATTTGCCTCCTGGTTCTATTAAAAGCCCAACTGATTTGCGTGATGTTTTCTTTCGGAAATATTTTCCTGCTAGTGCTCAACATATTGCTTTACAGAGAATTTATAGGTTTGACCAGGGAGATGAAGAGAAATTGCCTGCGGCATGGGCAAGATTTTGTTCTCTTATTAGAGCTCGACCTGGACATGATTTAGAAAAGAATGATCTACTTGATATATTTTATAGTGGACTAACCATTGAATCTAGAGCATATTTGGATAGTTGTGCTGGTTGTGTTTTCAGGAAAAGAACTCCAGATGAAGCTGAAGAATTATTGGCTAGAATAAGCCGGAATCATGATGATTGGAATACACCTGAACCAACTCCAACGCCAATATTGAAGAAGAGGGGTTTAATTGAATTGAATGATGAAGATATGAGGGAAGCTAAGAAGTCTCTCAAGGAGAAAGGTATCAAATCCGAAGATGTGAAGAATCTACCTCCCATAGAAGATATATGTGAGATAATTCCCCCTTCATCCATGATTGAGGTAAACTCCCTTCAACGCTTTACTAGGGAAGATATTCCGTATTCAAAACCTCCTGCACAATGCTTAGATGAGTTTGATAATTATATTGTTAAGCAAGAAAATTTTAATATGAGAGTAGAGAATCATCTAATGGAAAATTCTCAAGCTATTAGCAATTTGCATGATATTGTGGAGAGAACCTCCAATGATGTTAAGATGCTTGTTAAACATTTTCAAATGATTCAAACTCAAATTGATCAACTCACTAAAGTGCAAAATGACTTGCTAAATAATAATTCTAAAGAGAAGCATGCTTATGAAGTAACAACTAGAGGTGGTGTCTCTACCCAGGATCCTCTATATCCTGAAGGGCATCCCAAAAGAATTGAACAAGATTCTCAACGCATTGAACCTAGTGCTCCTTCTAAGAAAAAAAAGAAGAAGAAACATAAAAATGTTGTAGAATCCTCTGAACCTGTTAATGATCCTAATAGTATTTCTATTTCCGATGCTGAAACTGAAAGTGGTAATTAACATAATAATGATAATGATAATGATAAGAATGATGCTTCTGATAAAGAAGAGGTTGAAGATGAACCTGAAAAGCATGCTAAAAATAAAAAGTATACTAAAGAAGATTTTATTGCTAAGAAACATGGTAATGAAAGAGAACCTTGGGTGCAAAAGCAAATGCCTTTTCCTGCTAAGAAACTAAAATCAAAGGAAGAAGAACACTATAATAAATTTTGTGATTGGATGAAACCTTTATTCTTGCAAATCCCTTTGACTGATGCTATTAAATTGCCTCCTTATTCAAAGTATATGAAAGATATTGTTACTAACAAAAGGAAAATCCCCAATGAGGAAATTTCCACTATGCTTGCTAATTACTCTTTCAATGGCAAAGTGCCAAAGAAGTTGGGCGACCCAGGTATACCTACTATTCCTTGTTCTATTAAGAATAATTATGTTAAAACTGCTCTATGTGACTTGGGAGCCGGTGTTCGTGTTATGCCTTTTTCTCTTTATAAGAGACTTTATTTAGATAAGTTGATACCTACTGATATATCTTTGCAAATGGCTGATAAATCTACTGCTATTCCTGTTGGTATATGTGAGGATGTTCCTGTTCAAGTTACTAATAACTGCTTGATATTAACTGATTTTGTTGTGTTGGAAATGCCTGAAGATGATAATATGTCTATTATTCTTGGGAGACCTTTTCTTAACACTGAAGGGGCTGTTATTGATTGCAATAAAGGAAAGGTTACTTTCAATGTTTATGATAAGGAGCATACCGTCTATTTCCCCAAGAGGATTGATAAAGTATGTGGAGTCAATACTATTTCTAATGTGAGAACTATCAAAATTGGAACTATCGATTGTCCTATATATGAGCCTAAAGAAGGTTATCAAAGTCTTATGATTGGATCCATATCAATACAATTCAAGGTAACATGATTGATTTGAGGTTTATTTCTTCATATGCTATGTAAAATTTATTTGGTGGCAAGACTTGATCAACCTTGTTAACAAATACCTTTTATATGCATAGAGGAGGTAAACAACATCTCTTTCTCCCTCCACTTGTTCTACTTGCTGTAGCACTTTTGATTTGCAAAGTTCCTTAGTTAATTAGAGATTTCAAAAAATTTCCTGGTCAGTAATAATAAACTTAATACCCAGAAATGTGCATTTTTCAAAGTTTTTAAAAATTCACAAAAATTATACCGTTGGTCCTATTTTTCAAAAATGCACCGGGGAGCACCTGGAGATGACCTGTGGGGCACCCCAGGGTGGCACCCCACAGGCTGGCACGGCCAGCAAGGGGGGCGCGCCACCCTGGCGTGTGGGCCCCCCTTTGCCCCACTTTAGCATCTCTTCCTCCCAGACTCTTCTCTCTCCCGAAAAAATCGACACCAGCTTTCTCTCAAGAGCTCAGGATTTTTCGATCTCTTTGCTCAGCCCAGACTTCTGTCTGAAATTTGGCACATTTGCTCTCCGGTATGTGACTCCTCCGATTATCCAAGTAGAATTTTGTTTGGTTGAGTATATCTTGAGTATTTTGCTGCTGTAGGTAACATGTTTAGTGAGCTTGCATGCTTGTTCTAAGTTGTATAAACTAGTTTTGATGCATGATTAGTACTCTAGCAAGTTCCTATAGTAGTTCCCCTTGATTATATGTCACCAAATCAAGTTTTATATCACTTGTTGAAAAATTTCAGAAAAGGAAGATGAAGAAGTTCAACTTTGGAGAATTGTTTCAGAGGGGAACAACCAGCACCGGGAGGCCTTCTAGGGCCGCCACCCGACTTAGGCGATCCTACAATGAGGATATCATCGCGCCAAGCTTCGCGCCCGAGGAAGACAATGGGGCTCCTAATGCTTCGTCCTTCCCATGTTATGATTTTCTGAGAAATGCAGGGATATTGGATGATTTCTTCACCCTCGTCAACAGGGCGGGCTTAGCCGCCTACGTGGGAGATGAAAGGGAGCAATACTACATGCTCACCAAAATCTTCGTCGAGAGCTTCAAGTTCCATAACAGGCAATATGGGCCGACAGTTGCATTCAAGATCTATGGTAATCCTGTTACTATGGAATTGGAAGAATTTTGTCGTGCATTGGATATTGCCCCTGTAGGTACAGCAAGGAGGATTGATGACAACCCTCGGGATCTGTTGGAGCTCTATCGAGGGATCACCGATGATGATTGTCGCACCATTCAGCGTGGCAAGATAAGAAACATCCAACTCCCCGCCATTAAGTATTTTGCCTATTACATTGCTACTAGCATTCTTGGTAGGGAGAACACTAGCAATATTTCTAGCTACCATCTTGCTTTCTTGAATGCTGCACTTACTGGACAGACATCATATCATCTTGGTTCTCTTATTGCTCGCCGCCTGTCTAACAGGGGGCCTATTTTTGGAGGAACTATTGCATTGCGCATTTTAACACATTTGAGACTTCCTCTTGATTCTAATGATGTGCCATTAACCCCTAGGAGGCTTGATATTGCTGCTATGAAAAGCCATCATTTTGTTACCGCTGATTCCACTTTAGATAATATGGTCTATAGAATGTTGTTTGCTGACGGGGATGAGAAGGAAATTCCTCTTCCCCAGCCAGGTTTGTTCAGTATTGACAGGCAACCATGGTCGCGCACTAAGGAGGAGGTGGAGGAAAATATGAAGATACAAGACTTCCACCAGCAGCATGACTCCGAAGACGCCGAGCCCTCCTATGACTACACCGTCACGTATCCGGGTGCTTCTTCTAGCACATACCCGGAATATGATCCATCTTCGTCGTACTACGGAGATGCTACCTCATGGCCTCGATGGGATTGAACTCCACTTAGGCCAAAAGCCTAAGCTTGGGGGGAGGTATACCGGCATCACTCATTCTTTGCATATTATGATTGCTGGATACTTGTATATACTTGTTTAGTTTGTTTGAGTGGTTTTCTAATGAGAGGGAGATGATATTTGGGGAAGTGCTGCCTGAAAACATATTCTGGACTGTTACCGAAAAAATTCCCAAAAATAGCCAGAACAGTATTTTGCGAAGCCAATTTTTGTTCATGTTCCCCAGGTTGTTATCTAACTTTCATTAGTTGAACACTTTTCGATTTGAGCAGTGGAAGAATTTCTTAAAAATCGAGTACTGTACTGCTGTCAAGTTTGACGAATTCCTGCTGCTTTGTGTTTATGTGACTTTTCTAGTTTGCTATTTCTTGTTTTCGCTTTGTTTCTTTCCCAAAACACAAAAAGACCAAAAATATTCCTGTTGTTTCTCTTCATAATTTGTTTGCTTTGATTTCTTGCATTTATTTCGCTTGATTTGCTATTGCTAGTATGCTATAAGAAAACCCAAAAAGATTTTGCTTTGTTTGCTTGTTTCCTTTTGTTCTTGTTTCTAATTCGAAAACACCAAAAATATTTGCTGTTCTTCTTTGGTTTGTAAAGTTTATCATGAGTTCAATGTTCTTCGGTGGCTGGAGCGTGGTTTTCATTTCATATTATCCCAGCTACACAAGTGAAAGGCAATAATGACGATCTACGACAATTGGACTGTGGTGAGAGGCTGGTATGAACTCTATTTGTTTTCATTTTTGTACATCTACTCATCCATGTGAGCATGCTTAGTTGGTTCATGTGAGGTATATGTCATTTGAGAAAGTCTAGTAGTTCATGATCTCTCATGTTTAGCTCCAATTTATTAATATGAGTAGCATGTCATGGATGTTTGCTTGCATTGTTTTATTCATAAGTAGGTATGGCATTGTGGTATCCTCCTCTGAATAATTCATTTATATCGACTTGGCACATGCTCACGCATGCATATGACTGAACAAAAGTCAATTAAGCCTCAATGATTTACATTGCTTCGGAGTTCTTGTATCACTTTTATGCCTCCGTTAATTTATTTTGCCGCAAGCATGATTATGACAGTTACTGCTCTCTTGATTTGTCGCTCCCCAGTCTATTGCTAGCCTTCACTTGTACTGAGCGGGAACGCTGCTCGTGCTTCCAAACACCTAAAAACCAAGTTGTTCCAAAGTGTCCACCATAAATACCTATGCATGGCATTTCAAACCATTCCAAGTAAATTCTCATGCGCTACCTTTAAAACCTTCAAAATGCTTCCCAGTTTGTGTTAATGTTTCATAGCTCATGAGGAAGTATGTGGTGTTTAACTTTCAACCTTGTCATTTACTTTTGACGGACTTTCATTATGGACTAGTGGCACATCCGCTGATCCAATAATTTTGCAAAAAGAGCTGGCAATGGGATTCCCAGTCCCAAATTAATTAACCTAAATAGACACTCCTCCATGGTATGTGATTGTTGGACGGCACCCGAAGGATTCGGTTAGCCATGGCTTGTGTAAGCAAAGGTTGGGGGAGTGTCATCATAATAAAACTAAAATAAAAAGGCACTCCTTCATGGTATGAGATTGTTGGCAGGCACCCGAGGATTCGGTTAGCCATGGTTTGTGAAAGAAAGGTTGGAAGGAGTGCCACATAAACATAAAAATAATTCATGGGAGCCGCTCTTGGAAGTCCGGTTGGCGAGGTAGTTGGTGTACCCATTACCATTCGTTGACAACAACAAACACCTCTCAAAATAATTTTACTCCTGTTTTAAAAATGAAAATCTCTAGCGCATGTTAATCCCTGCTTCCCTCTGCGAAGGGTCAATCTTTTACTTTTATGTTGTGTCTCCATTCTTTCTTTGAGCACTATCTTGAGAGCACAACTGTCATTCTTAGTATAATATGCTTGTCTCAAAATATGATTGATTGTGGTATAACTTTGATGCTTTTATCTTTGACAATCACTACTTCTAGTCTTTCTATGAACTTCAGAGGTGCCTGGGCATTTATGTTTTGCCGATCAAATACGGGCAAGCGAGATACCACTTTATCATACTCTCTTATGAACATTGCAATCCTGCTTATATACATGATTCATGATGCTTATTATTAATTGTTGGTACCTCTCCATGATTGACATAGCTGTTAGATGATCTTATTTGCATGTATCTCATTATGAACTGCCTAAGTGTTAGCCATAGCATGAGGATATATACATCATATGAGCAAATGTGTTCGTGAAAGTTCTTTTATCGCTCAGTTGTTAACTGAATTGCTTGAGGACAAGCAATAAGCTAAGCTTGGGGGAGTTGATACGTCCAAAACGTATCTACTTTCCGGAACACTTTTGCTATTGTATTGCATCTAATTTGTGTATTTTGGATGCAACTAACACGGACTAACGCTCATTTCAGCAGTACTTCTCTCGTGTCTCTTTTTTGAGCCTAAATCCAACTTTCAGGAAAATCCTCGGAATTTATGCAGAAGGTCCTATTTTCCCAGAATATTGGCGGAGCCAGAAGGGCAAGCCAGGTGGAGGCCCAAGGGCCCCACACCATAGGCCGGCGCGGCCCAGGAGGGGCCCGCGCGGCCCTATGGTGTGGCGGCCTCGGTTGGCCTCCGACGCCCTCCTTCGGACTACTTATTGCCTTCGACCTAAAAACGCACGGGGAGAAGTCGAAGTCGCCAGAAAGCCTCCAGAACACCGCCACATCGCGAAACTCCGTCTCGGGAGCTAGAAGTCTCCGTTCTGGCACTCCGCCGGGACGGGGAATTGGAGGAGATCATCGCCATCATCATCACCGACGCCTCTCCATCAACCAGCCATGTTTCCCCCATCCATGTGTGAGTAATTCCCCCGCTGTAGGCCGAAGGGGATGGTAGGGATTGGATGAGATTGGTCATGTAATAGCATAAGATTGTTAGGGCATAGTGCCTAGTGTCCGTAATTGGTACTTTGATGATATTGTTGCAACTTGTTATGCTTAATGCTTGTCACTAGGGCCCGAGTGCCATGATCTCAGATCTGAACATGTTATTGTTTCATCATGATATTCATTGTTTTATGATCTTACCTGCAAGTTGTATACACATGTCGCTGTCCGGAACCAATGGCCCCGAAGTGACAGAAATCGGGACAACCGGAGGGGATGGTAGTGATGTGAGGATCACATGTGTTCACGGAGTGTTAATGCTTTGCTCCGGTACTCTATTAAAAGGAGTACCTTAATATCCAGTAGATTCCCTTGAGGCCCGGCTGCCACCGGCTGGTAGGACAAAAGATGTTGTGCAAGTTTCTCATTGCGAGCACGTACGACTATAATTGGAACACATGCCTATTGATTGATTTGTACTTGGACACCGTTTTATTATTATCTGCAAATGCCCTGCTATGATTGTTACATGAGTTTCTCTCATCCATGCAACGCCCGTTATCCGTCCCCGTGCCTACAGTATTTTAATTCTGCTGTTTACTATAATTACTATTGCTGTCTCTGTTACTCTGCTGCTGTTTTTTCACTACTGCTACTGCTATAAAACTGTTACTACTGATAAACTCTTGCGAGCAAGTCTGTTTCCAGGTGCAGCTGAATTGACAACTCCGTTGTTAAGGCTTTCAAGTATTCTTTGTCTCCCCTTGTGTCGAATCAATAAATTGGGTTATACTACCCGCGAAGACTGCTGCGATCCCCTATACTTGTGGGTCATCAATCTCCATCATCAACGGGCATAATCTCCATCATCATCGGCGTAGCGTCAAGGTCAATGGCGCCGTCTTCATGATTGTTCTCCCATGTAGCAACTATTATAACTTCTTTGAAATACTACTCAACATGAAATTTAAAGACAACCATAAGGCTCCTGCCGGTTGCCACAATACAATAATGATCATCTCATACATATTCATCATCACATTATGGCCATATCACATCACCAAACCCTGCAAAAACAAGTTAGACGTCTCCAATTTGGTTTGCATATTTTACGTGGTTTAGGGTTTTTGAGTGAGATCTAATCTACCTACGAACATGAACCACAACGGTGATACTAGTGTTGTCAATAGAAGAGTAAATTGAATCTTCACTATAGTAGGAGAGACAGACACCCGCAAAGCCTCTTATGCAATACAAGTTGCATGTCGAACGAGGAGCAAGTCTCATGAACGCGGTCATGTAAAGTTAGCCCGAGCCGCTTCATCCCACTATGCCACAAAGATGCAAAGTACTCAAACTAAAGACAACATAAGCATCAACGCCCACAAACCATTGTGTTCTACTCGTGCAACCATCTATGCATAGACACGGCTCTGATACCACTGTAGGGATTCGTTGCATAGAAAACAAAAAAATTCCTACCGCGAGAACGCAATCCAAGCCAAGATGCAATCTGGAAGACGGTAGCAACGAGGGGATGAACGAGACTCACCCTTGAAGAATTCCAAAGCCTACAAGATGAGGCTCTTGTTGCTGCGGTAGACGATCACTTGCCGCTTTCAAAAGCGCGTAGAAGATCTTGACGGTGCCACAATCGGGCAGCACCTCCGTACTCGGTCACACGTTCGGTGTTGATGAAGACGACATCCTTCTCCCCGTTCCAGCGGGCAGCGGAAGTAGTAGCTCCTCCTTCAATCCGGCAGCACGACGACTTGGTGGCGGTGGCAATGGAGAACTCCGGTGGAGCTTCGCTAAGCGTTGCGGGAGAGGTGGAGGAGTGCGGGGCGGCTAGGGTTTGGGAGAGAGGGAGGTGGCCGGCCACTATGAGGGGTTCGGCCACAATGGCTTTGGTGTGGCCGGCCCCCTCCCCTTGCTCCTCATTATATAGGTGGAACCCCCAAGTGTTGGACTACAAGTCTTCGAATAAGACCCCAACCCAAAACCTTCCATGTGTAGGGAAACCTACCCAAGGTGGGATTCCCACCTCAAGTGGGATTCCCACCCTTCCATGAGGGGGGGTGGCCGGCCCCCTTGGTGGAGTCCACCTTGGACTCCCCCCTCTAGGGTTGGCCGGCCATGGGTGGTGGAGTCCCACCAGGACTCCGCCTTCCAAAGTGAATTTTTCCGGACTTTTCTAGAACCTTCTAGAACCTTCCATAAATTCACCGGATCATTTTAAAACTTATAAAATGACTTCCTATATATGAATCTTATTCTCCGGACCATTCCGGAACTCCTCGTGATGTCCGGGATCCCATCCGAGACTTCGAACAATACTTCGAACTCCATTCCATATTCAAGTTATACTATTACAGCATCAAACCTTAAGTGTGTCACCCTACGGTTCGTGAACTATGTGGACATGGATGAGAACTCTCTCCGACCAATAACTAATAGCGAGATCTGGAGATCCATAATGGCTCCCACATATTCAACGATGACTTAGTGATCGAATGAACCATTCACATACGATACCAATTCCCTTTGTCACGCGATATTTTACTTGTCCGAGGTTTGATCATCGGTATCACTCTATACCTTGTTCAACCTTGTCTCCTGACAAGTACTCTTTACTCGTACCGTGGTATGTGGTCTCTTATGAACTTATTCATATGCTTGCAATTTAGGGATTCGTTGCATAGAAAACAAAAAAATTCCTACCGCGAGAACGCAATCCAAGCCAAGATGCAATCTAGAAGACGGGAGCAACGAGGAGATGAACGAGACTCACCCTTTAAGAATTCCAAAGCCTACAAGATGAGGCTCTTGTTGCTGCGGTAGACGATCACTTGCCGCTTTCAAAAGCGCGTAGAAGATCTTGACGGTGCCACAATCGGGCAGCACCTCCATACTCGGTCACACGTTCGATGTTGATGAAGACGACATCCTTCTCCCCGTTCCAGCGGGCAGCGGAAGTAGTAGCTCCCTCTTGAATCCGGCAGCATGACGGCATGGTGGCGGTGGCGATGGAGATCTCCGGCGGAGCTTCGCTAAGCGTTGCGGGAGAGGTGGAGGAGGTGGGGCGGCTAGGGTTTGGGAGAGAGGGAGGTGGCCGGCCACTATGAGGGGTGCGGCCACAGTGGCTTTGGTGTGGCCGGCCCCCTCCCCTTGCTCCTCATTATATAGGTGGAACCCCCAAGTGTTGGACTACAAGTCTTCGAATAATACCCCAACCCAAAACCTTCCATGTGTAGGGAAACCTACCCAAGGTGGGACTCCCACCTCAAGTGGGATTCCCACCCTTCCATGAGGGGGGGTGGCCGGCCCCCTTGGTGGAGTCCACCTTGGACTCCCCCCTCTAGGGTTGGCCGGCCATGGGTGGTGGAGACCCACCGGGACTCCGCCTTCCAAAGTGAATTCTTCCGGATTTTTCTAGAACCTTCTAGAACCTTCCATAAATTCACCGGATCATTTTCAAACTTATAAAATGACTTCCTATATATGAATCTTGTTCTCCGGACCATTCCGGAACTCCTCGTGATGTCCGGGATCCCATCCGAGACTTCGAACAATACTTCGAACTCCATTCCATATTCAAGTTATACTATTACAACATCAAACCTTAAGTGTGTCACCCTACGGTTCGCGAACTATGTGGACATGGTTGAGAACTCTCTCCAACCAATAACCAATAGCGGGATCTGGAGATCCATAATGGCTCCCACATATTCAACGATGACTTAGTGATCGAATGAACCATTCACATACGATACCAATTCCCTTTGTCACGCGATATTTTACTTGTCCGAGGTTTGATCATCGGTATCTCTCTATACCTTGTTCAACCTCGTCTCCTGACAAGTACTCTTTACTCGTACCATGGTATGTGGTCTCTTATGAACTTATTCATATGCTTGCAAGACATTAGACGACATTCCACCGAGAGGGCCCAGAGTATATCTATCCGTCATCGGGATGGACAAATCCCACTGTTGATCCATATGCCTCAACTCATACTTTCCGGATACTTAATCCCACCTTTATAACCACCCATTTACGCAGTGGCGTTTGATGTAATCAAAGCACCTTTCCGGTATAAGTGATTTACATGATCTCATGGTCGAAAGGACTAGGTAACTATGTATCGAAAGCTTATAGCAAATAACTTAATGATGTGATCTTATGCTACGCTTAATTGGGTGTGTCCATTACATCATTCATATAATGATATAACCTTTGTTATTAATAACATCCAATGTTCATGATTATGAAACTAATCATCTATTAATCAACAAGCTAGTTAAGAGGCTTACTAGGGACTCATTGTTGTTTACATATCACACATGTATCAATGTTTCGGTTAATACAATTATAGCATGGTATATAAACATTTATCATAAACATAAAGATATATAATAACCACTTTTATTATTGCCTCTTGGGCATATCTCCAACAAATAGGCCCATTGGAATTAATCCCGGGGATTTTCCTGAAAGTTGAGTTTCTGCACAAAAACGAGACACCAGGGCAATTCTGCTGAAAACAGCGTTAGTCCGTGTTAATTGTATCCAAAATACACAAATTAGAGGCAAAACAATAGCAAAAGTGTTCGGGAAAGTAGATACGTTATGGACGTATCAACTCCCCCCAAGCTTAGCTTATTGCTTGTCCTCAAGCAATTCAGTTAACAACTGAGTGCGATAAAAGAACTTTCACGAACACATTTGTTCATATGATGTAAATATTCTCATGATATGGACAAGTACTTAGGCAATTCATAATAACATACATGCAAATAAAATCATCTAATAGCTATGTCAATCATGGAAAAGGTACCAATGAATTAATAATAAGCATCATGAATCATGTCTATCAGCAGGATTGCAATGTTCATAAAAGGATATGATAAAGTGGTATCTTGATTGCCCGTATTTGTACAGCAAAACATAAATGCCCGGGCACCTTTGAAGTTCATGGAAAGACTGGAAGTAGAGATTATCAAAGATAAAAGCATCAAAGTTATACCACAGTTAATCACATTTTGGGACAAGCATATTATACTAAGAATGACAGTTGTGCTCTCAAGAAGGTGCTCAAAGAAAGGATGGTGACTCAATGTAAAAGTAAAAGATTGGCCCTTCGCAGAGGGAAGCAGGGATTAACTTGCGCTAGAGCTTTTCATTTTTAAAACAGGAGTAAAATTATTTTGAGAGGTGTTTGTTGTTGTCAACGAATGGTAGTGGGCACTCCAACTACCTCGTCAACCAGACTTTCAAGAGCGACCCCATGAAGGACGTCATCTTTACCAGCAAGGTAAATCATCCCTCTTCTCTTTTGTTTACACACGTACTTTAGTTTTATTATGGATGACACTCCCCCCAACATTTGCTTACACAAGCCATGGCTAACCGAATCCTCGGGTGCCTTCCAACATTCACATACCATGGAGGAGTGTCTATTTGCAAATTAAGTTGCTTACTGATAAATCAGAGCAAAACATGTGAAGAGAATTATTGATGAGAGTTAATTAATTGGTGCTGGGAACCCCGTTGCCAGCTCTTTTTGCAAAATTATTGGATAAGCGGATGTGCCACTAGTCCATTGATGAAAGTCTGTGTTTTCTGCCAAAACCCACCGGCGAGCAGCGACGAGCAACACGAAGAGCCGGGAGGCTCCCAGAACTGCTGGTGGGCCCTGGTCCCTCGGGCGACGGCCCGCAAAATCCGGCACACGTCCTGGCTATTGCGAGGGTGTGCCACCTGACCTATACCTGGTCAGGAAGGTGATGGATTGCTTCAATTAGTTTCCTGCATGGCAGACACGTAAACATTAAATCTGAGCCTCGATCGGCTCTCAGGTTACCCTGTGAACCGGCTCAAAGAGCCGATTGACCCATGGTTCGTATTGGATCTACGACAACATGGGGATCCTGCTTTATCCATACCAAGTTAAATCGATCTACCACAGTCTAGGGCTTTCACTGCATAATTGGAACGTCCTACGCATAGTTGAGCCTGGCAGATACGAAAGATAACAGAAAACTAGTCCTAGAAGAGGCCTAAAAACCAACACAGAGTCGATTCCTGGAACAACCCCTCTTGGATCGGCAAACCATACCTTACGCACTACTGGATCGTTCAACCCGTTTGCAAGGCCTAACCATGCGGATGTCAAACTAATCCTTGGAGAACAAGGAACAACCATAACAGATCATATCTACTAAATAAAGACCAAGCAAGATGCTGCCCTTACACCTAAGATAGGTGCAAAGGCAGCTAGATATTTAGGGGCAGCATAACTAAGCAAACATATCAGAAAAGTATCGATGTTAGCCCCAAAACATCTATGATAACGGTATTACTCGCCATCAACAAGGCTTCAGTACGAGCAACACAAAACAACGAATAAGCGATATCGCCCGTATCGCAAGATGCGATCTGGGCAGCATGACGCTTACCCGGAAGAAACCCTCGAAACAAGGGGTGGCGATGCGCCTAGATTGTGTTTGTTATGAACGTGATCGTCCTCCTTTCTCAATAACCCTAGGTACAGTACATATTTATAGTCCGTAGACTTTCTATCTTTGGAATAAACCTAACTGTGTACGAACCAAACTCTATCTCTTAATTCTAAACTGAAACGTGATCTACCATAATGTACAGATATACGGGCAATCTAGCCCAAACTCTCGCACGAGGCCGATTCAGAAACACTTTATGTGCAAATCCTCTAAGCCCATCTCAATCACGGCCCATCTCCTAATTTGGCTAAAATTCGGCGATAACACATGACCCCCTGGTTTTGGCAATAATAATTCCAAAACCACTCTGTTTTCCTTCATTGGGTTACGCGTTGCAGAGCAGAACCGCTATAGTGCCCTTCCATCATGATGCCTTGCCTTCTCAACTTCTCCGTACTGCACGATTTGATAGTTTTGGCACCATATCCTCGAAAACCGCCACAACATTGAATCATCTTCCACTGTATCCCCTTTATTTAACCTCATCCGAGCAGTTTGCCTCCTCATCCTCTTGTTCTGCATTAGCAATCGAAACTCCCCTCCTCTGCAACCATGGACTCCTCCTCTGCCTCCTGCTCTTCGGGTCTCTTCTCCCAATCCTCCTCCTCCCACGAGCCGACGCCGGAGTACGACCCGATAGCGGCGTACGAGGCCCTCGCCCCACTGTGGTGGGACGAGGCGGATTGGGATTTCGACGTCAGGTCAGAGGATGATGAATCCTTGACCGATGGGGAGGATAACTTCCAGTTCCTCGTTGACGGGGAGTTGGAGGAAGAGAGCAACGACGACGCTTTCTCCTGGGGCGAGGACATCTCCTCCGACGAAGAGGATGAAACGGAGGACGACACCTCCTCCGATGAATACCCGCCGACGAAGCGCTTCCGCGCCGGGTCGGAGGACGATGATGGCGTGTAACTCACACGTTCGTTGGGAACCTCAAGAGGAAGGTATGATGTGCACAGCAGCAAGTTTTCCCTCAGAAAGAAACCAAGGTTTATCGAACCAGGAGGAGCCAAGAAGCACGTTGAAGGTTGATGGCGGCGGGATGTAGTGCGGCGCAACACCAGGGATTCCGGCGCCAACGTGGAACCTGCACAACACAACCAAAGTACTTTGTCCCAACGAAACAGTGAGGTTGTCAATCTCACCGGCTTGCTGTAACAAAGGATTAACCGTATTGTGTGGAAGATGATTGTTTGCAGAAAATGAGAACAAGATTGCAAGAGATTGTATTTCAAGAAGAGAATTGGACCGGGGTCCACAGTTCACTAGAGGTGTCTCTCCCATAAGATAAACAGCATGTTGGGTGAACAAATTACAGTTGGGCAATTGACAAATAAAGAGGGCATGACCATGCACATACATATCATGATGAGTATAGTGAGATTTAATTGGGCATTACGACAAAGTACATAGACCGCCATCCAGCATGCATCTATGCCTAAAAAGTCCACCTTCAGGTTATCATCCGAACCCCCTCCAGTATTAAGTTGCAAAGCAACAGACAATTGCATTAAGTATGGTGCGTAATGTAATCAACAACTACATCCTTAGACATAGCATCAATGTTTTATCCCTAGTGGCAACAGCACAACACAACCTTAGAACTTTCTCACACGTCCTGTGTGTCAATGCGTGCATGAACCCACTATCGAGCATAAATACTCCCTCTTGGAGTTAAAAGCATCTACTTGGCCAGAGCATCTACTAGTAACGGAGAGCATGCAAGATCATAAACAACACATAGATATAACTTTGATAATCAACATAACAAGTATTCTCTATTCATCGGATCCCAACAAATGCAACATATAGAATTACAGATAGATGATCTTGATCATGTTAGGCAGCTCACAAGATCCGACAATGATAGCACAATGGGGAGAAGACAACCATCTAGCTACCGTGATGGACCCATAGTCCAGGGGTAGACTCCTCACACATCACACCGGAGGCGACCATGGCGGCGTAGAGTCCTCCGGAGATGATTCCTCTCTCCGGCAGGGTGCCGGAGGCGATCTCTGGATCCCCCGAGATGGGATCGGCGTTGGCGGCGTCTCCGGGAAGGTTTTCCGTATCGTGGCTCTCGCATGCGGGGGTTTCGTCACGGAGGCTTTAAGTAGGCGGAAGGGCAAGTCAGGAGGGGGCACAGGGGCCCCACACCATAGGCCGGCGCGGCCAGGGGGGGCCACGCCGCCCTAGGGTTTGGGCACCCTGTGGCCCCACTTCGTTTCGTCTTCGGTCTTCTGGAAGCTTCGTGGAAAAATAGGCCCCTGGGCGTTGATTTCGTCCAATTCCGAGAATATTTCCTTACTAGGATTTCTGAAACCAAAAACAGCAGAAAATAGCAACTGGCACTTCGGCATCTTGTTAATAGGTTAGTTCCAGAAAATGCACGAATATGACATAAAGTGTGCATAAAACATGTAGATAACATCAATAATGTGGCATGGAACATAAGAAATTATCGATACGTCGGAGACATATCAGCATCCCCAAGCTTAGTTCTGCTCGTCCCGAGCAGGTAAAACGATAACACGTATAATTTACGGAGTGACATGCCATCATAATCTTGATCATACTATTTGTAAAGCATATGTAGTGAATGCAGCGATCAAAACAATGTATATGACATGAGTAAACAAGTGAATCATAAAGCAAAGACTTTTCATGAATAGCACTTCAAGACAAGCATCAATAAGTCTTGCATAAGAGTTGACTCATAAAGCAATAATTCAAAGTAAAGGCATTGAAGCAACACAAAAGAGGATTAAGTTTCAGCGGTTGCTTTCAACTTGTAACATGTATATCTCATGGATATTGTCAACATAGAGTAATATAATAAGTGCAATAAGCAAGTATGTAGGAATCAATGCACAGTTCACACAAGTGTTTGCTTCTTGAGGTGGAGCGAAATAGGTGAACTGACTCAACATTGAAAGTAAAAGAATGGTCCTCCATAGAGGAAAAGCATCGATTGCTATATTTGTGCTAGAGCTTTGATTTTGAAAACATGAAACAATTTTGTCAACGGTAGTAATAAAACATATGTATCATGTAAATTATATCTTATAAGTTGCAAGCCTCATGCATAGTGTACTAATAGTGCCCGCACCTTGTCCTAATTAGCTTGGACTACCGGATCATCACAATGCACATGTTTTGACCAAGTGTCACAAAGGGGTACCTCTATGCCGCCTGTACAAAGGTCTAAGGAGAAAGCTCGCATTGGATTTCTCGCTATTGATTATTCTCAACTTAGACATCCATACCGGGACAACATAGACAACAGATAATGGACTCCTCTTTTATGCATAAGCATGTAACAACAATTAATAATTTTCTCATTTGAGATTGAGGATATATGTCCAAAACTGAAACTTCCACCATGGATCATGGCTTTAGTTAGCGGCCCAATGCTCTTCTCTAACAATATGCATGCTTAACCATAAGGTGGTAGATCTCTCTTACTTCAGACAAGACGGACATGCATAGCAACTCACATGAAATTCAACAATGAATAGTTGATGGCGTCCCCTGAACATGGTTATCGCACAACAAGCAACTTAATAAGAGATAAAGTGCATAATTACATATTCAATACCACAATAGTTTTTAAGCTATTTGTCCCATGAGCTATATATTGCAAAGGTGAATGATGGAATTTTAAAGGTAGCACTCAAGCAATTTACTTTGGAATGGCGGAAAATACCATGTAGTAGGTAGGTATGGTGGACACAAATGGCATAGTGGTTGGCTCAAGTATTTTGGATGCATGAGAAGTATTCCCTCTCGATACAAGGTTTAGGCTAGCAAGGCTTATTTGAAACAAACACAAGGATGAACCGGTGCAGCAAAACTCACATAAAAGACATATTGAAAACATTATAAGACTCTACACCGTCTTCCTTGTTGTTCAAACTCAATACTAGAAATTATCTAGACCTTAGAGAAACCAAATATGCAAACCAAATTTTAGCATGCTCTATGTATTTCTTCATTAATGGGTGCAAAGCATATGATGCAAGAGCTTAATCATGAGCACAACAATTGCCAAGTATCACATTACCCAAGACATTTATAGCAATTACTACATGTATCATTTTCCAATTCCAACCATATAACAATTTAACGAAGGAGAAACTTCGCCATGAATACTATGAGTAGAAACCAAGGACATACTTGTCCATATGCTACAGCGTAGCGTGTCTCTCTCCCATAAAGTGAATGCTAGGATCCATTTTATTCAAACAAAACAAAAACAAAAACAAACCGACGCTCCAAGCAAAGCACATAAGATGTGATGGAATAAAAATATAGTTTCAGGGGAGGAACCTGATAATGTTGTCGATGAAGAAGGGGATGCCTTGGGCATCCCCAAGCTTAGACGCTTGAGTCTTCTTGATATATGCAGGGGTGAACCACCGGGGCATCCCCAAGCTTAGAGCTTTCACTCTCCTTGATCATGTTGCATCATACTCCTCTCTTGATCCTTGAAAACTTCCTCCACACCAAACTCGAAACAACTCATTAGAGGGTTAGTGCACAATAAAAATTAACATATTCAGAGGTGACACAATCATTCTTAACACTTCTGGACATTGCATAATGCTACTGGACATTAGTGGATCAAAGAAATTCATCCAACATAGCAAAAGAGGCAATGCGAAATAAAAGGCAGAATCTGTCAAAACAGAACAGTTCGTATTGACGAATTTTATCGAGGCACCAGACTTGCTCAAATGAAAATGCTCAAATTGAATGAAAGTTGCGTACATATCTGAGAATCACGCACGTAAATTGGCATATTTTTCTGAGCTACCTACAGGGAGGCAGGTCGGAATTCGTGACAGCAAAGAAATCTGAAACTGCGCAGTAATCCAAATCTAGTATCAACTTTTCTATCAACGACTTTACTTGGCACAACAAAACACTAAACTAAGATAAGGAGAGGTTGCTACAGTAGTAAACAACTTCCAAGACACAAAATAAAAACAAAGTACTGTAGGTAAAAACATGGGTTGTCTCCCATAAGCGCTTTTTCTTTAACGCCTTTCAGCTAGGCGCAGAAAGTGTGTATCAAGTATTATCAAGAGACGAAGTGTCAACATCATAATTTGTTCTAATAATAGAATCAAAAGGTAACTTCATTCTCTTTCTAGGGAAGTGTTCCATACCTTTCTTGAGAGGAAATTGATATTTTATATTACCTTCCTTCATATCAATGATAGCACCAACAGTTCGAAGAAAAGGTCTTCCCAATATAATGGGACAAGATGCATTGCATTCAATATCCAAGACAACAAAATCAACGGGGACAAGGTTATTGTTAACGGTAATGCGAACATTATCAACTTTCCCCAAAGGTTTCTTTGTAGAATGATCAGCAAGATTAACATCCAAATAACAATTTTTCAGCGGAGGCAAGTCAAGCATATTATAGATTTTCTTAGGCATAACGGAAATACTTGCACCAAGATCACATAAAGCATTACAATCAAAATCTTTAACCTTCATCTTAATGATGGGCTCCCAACCAACCTCTAGCTTTTTAGGAATAGAGGCTTCGCGCTCTAGTTTCTCTTCTCTAGCTTTTATGAGAGCATTTGTAATATGTTGCGTGAAAGCCAAATTTATAGCACTAGCATTAGGACTTTTAGCAAGTTTTTGCAAGAACTTTATAACTTCAGAGATGTGGCAATCATCAAAATTCAAACCATTATAATCTAAAGCAATTGGATCATCATCCCCAATGTTGGAAAAAATTTCAGCAGCTTTATCACAGGCAGTTTCAGCAGTTTTAGCAGCTTTCAGTGCGGTTTCTCGCTTTGCATTAGAAGTGGAAACATTGCTAACACCAATTCTTTTATTATTAATAGTAGGAGGTGCAGCAACATGTGTAGCATTAGCATTACTAGTGGTGGTAATAGTCCAAACTTTAGCTACATTCTTCTCTTTAGCTAGTTTTTCATTTTCTTCTCTATCCCACCTAGCACGCAGTTCAGCCATCAATCTTATATTCTCATTAATTCTAACTTGGATGGCATTTGCTGTAGTAACAATTTTATTATGATGATTTTCATTAGGCATAACTTTTGATTTCAAAAGATCAACATCAGCAGCAAGACTATCGACTTTAGAAGCAAGTATATCAATTTTCCCAAGCTTTTCTTCAACAGATTTGTTAAAAGCAGTTTGTGTACTAATAAATTCTTTAAGCATGGCTTCAAGTCCAGGGGGTGAATTCCTATTATTGTTGTAAGAATTCCCATAAGAATTACCATAGCCGTTGCCATTATTATAAGGATATGGCCTATAGTTGTTACTAGAATTGTTCCGGTAAGCATTGTTGTTGAAATTATTATTTTTAATGAAGTTTACATCAACATGTTCTTCTTGTGCAACCAATGAAGCTAACGGAACATTATTAGGATCAATATTAGTCCTATCATTCATAAGCATAGACATAATAGCATCAATCTTATCACTCAAGGAAGAGGTTTCTTCGACAGAATTTACCTTCTTACCTTGTGGAGCTCTTTCCGTGTGCCATTCAGAGTAGTTGATCATCGTATTATCAAGAAGCTTTGTTGCTTCACCAAGAGTGATGGACATAAAGGTACCTCCAGCAGCTGAATCCAATAAATTCCGCGAAGAAAAATTTAGTCCTGCATAGAAGGTTTGGATGATCATCCAAGTAGTCAGTCCATGGGTTGGGCAATTTTTAACCAGAGATTTCATTCTTTCCCATGCTTGTGCAACATGTTCAGTATCTAATTGTTTAAAATTCATTATGCTACTCCTCAAAGATATAATTTTAGCAGGGGGATAATATCTACCAATAAAAGCATCCTTGCATTTAGTCCATGAATCAATACTATTCTTAGGCAGAGATATCAACCAATCTTTAGCTCTTCCTCTTAATGAGAAAGGGAACAATTTTAGTTTTATAATGTCACCATCTACATCTTTATATTTTTGCATTTCACACAATTCAACAAAATTATTAAGATGGGCAGCAGCATCATCAGAACTAACACTTAGAAAATTGCTCTCGCATAACAAGATTCAAGAAAGCAGGTTTAATTTCAAAGAATTCTGCTGTAGTAGCAGGTGGAGCAATAGGTGTGCATAAGAAATCATTATTATTTGTGGTTGTGAAGTCACACAACTTAGTATTTTCAGGGTTGGCCATTTTAGCAACAGTAAATAAAGCAAACTAGATAAAGTAAATGCAAGTAACTAGTTTTTTTGTGTTTTAGATATAGCAAACAAGATAGCAAATAAAGTAAAACTAGCAACTAATTTTTTTGTATTTTGATTTAGTGCAGCAAACAAAGTAGTAAATAAAACTAAGCAAGACAAAAACAAAGTAAAGAGATTGAGAAGTGGAGACTCCCCTTGCAGCGTGTCTTGATCTCCCCGGCAACGGCGCCAGAAATTTAGCTTGATGGCGTGTAACTCACACGTTCATTGGGAACCCCAAGAGGAAGGTATGATGTGCACAGCAGCAAGTTTTCCCTCAGAAAGAAACCAAGGTTTATCGAACCAGGAGGAGCCAAGAAGCACGTTGAAGGTTGATGGCGGCGGGATGTAGTGCGGTGCAACACCAGGGATTCCGGCGCCAACGTGGAACCTGCACAACACAACCAAAGTACTTTGTCCCAACGAAACAGTGAGGTTGTCAATCTCACCGGCTTGCTGTAACAAAGGATCAACCGTATTGTGTGGAAGATGATTGTTTGCAGAAAACAGTAGAACAAAGATTGCAAGAGATTGTATTTCAGTAAAGAGAATTGGACCGGGGTCCACAGTTCACTAGAGGTGTCTCTCCCATAAGATAAACAGCATGTTGGGTGAACAAATTACAGTTGGGCAATTGACAAATAAAGAGGGCATGACCATGCACATACATATCATGATGAGCATAGTGAGATTTAATTGGGCATTACGACAAAGTACATAGACCGCCATCCAGCATGCATCTATGCCTAAAAAGTCCACCTTCAAAGTTATCATCCGAACCCTCCGGTATTAAGTTGCAAAGCAACAGAACAATTGCATTAAGTATGGTGCGTAATGTAATCAACAACTACATCCTTAGACATAGCATCAATGTTTTATCCCTAGTGGCAACAGCACAACACAACCTTAGAACTTTCTCACATCGTCCCTGTGTCAATGCGTGCATGAACCCACTATCGAGCATAAATACTCCCTCTTGGAGTTAAAAGCATCTACTTGGCCAGAGCATCTACTAGTAACGGAGAGCATGCAAGATCATAAACAACACATAGATATAACTTTGATAATCAACATAACAAGTATTCTCTATTCATCGGATCCCAACAAATGCAACATATAGAATTACAGATAGATGATCTTGATCATGTTAGGCAGCTCACAAGATCCGACAATGATAGCACAATGGGGAGAAGACAACCATCTAGCTACTGCTATGGACCCATAGTCCAGGGGTAGACTACTCACACATCACACCGGAGGCGACCATGGCGGCGTAGAGTCCTCCGGGGGATGATTCCCCTCTCCGGCAGGGTGCCGGAGGCGATCTCCGGATCCCCCGAGATGGGATCGGCGTTGGCGGCGTCTCTCGGAAGGTTTTCCGTATCGTGGCTCTCGTGACCGGGGTTTCGTCACGGAGGCTTTAAGTAGGCGGAAGGGCAAGTCAGGAGGGGGCACAGGGGCCCCACACCATAGGCCGGCGCGGCCAGGGGGGCCACGCCGCCCTAGGGTTTGGGCACCCTGTGGCCCCACTTCGTTTCGTCTTCGGTCTTCTGGAAGCTTCGTGGAAAAATAGGCCCCTGGGCGTTGATTTCGTCCAATTCCGAGAATATTTCCTTACTAGGATTTCTGAAACCAAAAACAGCAGAAAACAGCAACTGGCACTTCGGCATCTTGTTAATAGGTTAGTTCCAGAAAATGCACGAATATGACATAAAGTGTGCATAAAACATGTAGATAACATCAATAATGTGGCATGGAACATAAGAAATTATCGATACGTCGGAGACGTATCAGACGACGACGACGATGAAGAAGAAGAAGAAGCCCCTGCCGACGGCTTCAGCAGCAGCGACGAAGACATCGCCGGCAGCAACACCGATGGCAGCGAGGACGGCGACGACGAGGGCAGCGACGGCAGCGACGGCGCCGGCCCCTAGATTAGGGACTACTAGAATAGGGCTAGTAGTAGTACATTAGGTAGCAGATCTCCCTTTTCTGAGCAATCGGCTCCTATTGTAAAAACCCCTTTTAATCAATGAAGAATGCTTCTATGTCTGATTTTTCCGATTGTCAAAGTAGGTCAACGCACAAAGAGCCGATAGCAACGCATCGGTCTTTTACCATAAAACGCCAGTAAGGCCAGACTCAGTTACCTATTTAGACAGGTCCAAGCGGACATTCCCCAAATTCAAACGGTAACCTGTGACCCTCGTCTAAAGGACCAAACTCAGATCTCCAATTGCCCATCGAACAGATTCAACCCGCGGCAACGCGAATCCCAGATCCCCAACCGCGCAGATTCATCTCCGCCAGCGAATCAGATGGCGGAATCGTCCAACGCCAACGCAACGGTCTCTGGCCTGAAGGTAATCTTTAACTGCCCCTCGCCATCCGAGCATAGTGTTAGAACTAATAGCAAACATCTAAATTAATGCCTTATTCCACCATTAATTTTAGGTATCAGACATTCTGTTGCCGCATCCTTCTCTTCCAAACTCTCTTTGTCTTGGCCCCCGTACTGTCGAGAGTCCTGCCCATCTGATTTCTTGCGAGGCCCATAGGATCCCCTTCGTGAACCAGAATTTAGATCTACCTTTTTGGGCCGACTGCTTACGAGCCTGGCCTAGCCCTCCTGAAGATTGGGTTTCCTGGTACAGTAAAGTATCCAAAACTTACCAATCCAAATGGGAAACCACAGGAATAGCCGATGCTCTGTCCTTATCATTGTCTCCCCTTGAGAAGCATGAAAACCTTCTAAAAACCATCGGCTACTTCGGTCCGATGCTCAATCGCTTCATGTTTGGCCACGACCCCATGACACCAACTCTGCTAGATGTGGTAATGATCACTGGCCTAGATGTTACATCCCCCAGCCCCTCTGCTTTTATGCTGCCAAGGGTCCCTTTCAAGCTCTCTTCCAAAACAGAGTGCACAAACTGGGGTGCTTACCTTCGACGCCACATGAAAAATAAAGGCCCTATAACAGAGAAAGAACACACGGCCTTCCTAAATTTCTGGTTGGAACACTTCATATTCTGTGGCCCTTCACTTGCTCCGACCAAGAATTATCTTCCCTTGGCCTATGAACTTGCCAGAGGCACCCAGCTTGGCATCGGCAAACCGTTCATTGGAGAGGTCTATCGATATCTCCAACTAATTTCCGTCAAATTATCTTCCCAACAAACAGTCAGAACAGGAGGTCCCTGGTGGTTTATTCAGCTATGGGCTCAGCTGTATTTCCAGAACCATATCCCAAACTTCCCACTTTTGGCCACTTGCACCTTTCCATATGCTAACGGGAAGCAGATCCGATGCACTAGCTACGGCCAAGCCTTGTATAGCCTTCCAGGTAGTAAACTGATCCCCAAGGAAGCATCAAAGTGGTTCAGCATTTTCTTCCAAGGCCTGGACAATCCTCTCTTCTTTCCTTACACGGAATCTGAAAATTTTGAAAACCCAGTCTCCTTCAGGCTAGACAGCTTTGCCGATGACACCAAAGACCCGGCAATTGTATTCCACCATGATCCGTCCCTCGCTTCCTTCCAGCTTGGCATGAGCACATCAAACAGAATAATCAAACCTGGTTATGAGTCCTATCAGCCTGGCCGTAGCAGCCCGGCAGTTTGGTCTTGGGCAGGTGTCTCCCCATTTCTTCCTCCACCACTTAACAGAGAGCAGAGCTGACTTGCCCGATCTCCTCACCGGTCAGAGGTGTTACTCTTTCTTTGATGCTCTAGCCATCCCAGTCCCTAACAACCTCTCTTTCACCTCGTCAACCGATGGTTTTGAGACCTGGTGGTCAATGTGGAAAACTCATGCCTTCAGGAGAGCTCTGGGACCGTTGCTGAAACAACTCGATGTTGAATATAATATCCCCGCAGAACAGGTACTACCACTCGCAAATTTTCTTGAAGTGGCCTACAATGATTTTTATAACCTTGCTCTGTCTCCTTGCAGCAACAAGATGGTCCAGAACCTACACATGATGACGGCTCCCCCTTTGAATTCATCCCACCGGCTCCTGTGGTCCTCTTCTGCAAAAGCTCGCCACCCTTGAAAAAGGTCGTGATGCAGAGCCAGCCGATTTCACCAAAATCGGCTTCCAAGAGCAAAGTATCTTCCGGGCCAGCTGCCCCCCGAGCCCCAACCAAGGCGAGAACGATGGTGAGGAATGTAGCCGCCAGGAAAACTTTGAAGCGCCGGAGCCCTTCTCCAGATCAAGAGAGCTTGCACATACGTTGATCCATGCCTTGACTGATTTCATCTATCCTTATGGGCTTCTGCAAACATGCTTGTGCTTACTAACTCTTTTTTATAGGCCTCCAGCGAAGACAACTCCAGCGAGGAAACACAATCCAATCGAGGGGATTCGAGCTCGGGCAACTCTGGGAAAATCACCACGCAGAGCCAGCCAGATTTGCCACCATCGGCTTCCAGGAAAAGGCCAGTTCCTGAACATGTTGCCCCCAAGCTCCAATCAAAGCGGGGCAAGGCGTGAGCGCCAAGAGGACTCGAAAGGAACCGCAAGCCCCTTCATCAAACCAAGAGGCTTCAAATGTAATTACCCTCCATACTCTCCCCGGCGCATCTTTCATGCTAATCCATTGCTGCTCACATCGGCTAACCACCTCCTTTGCAAACTGATGACACTTCTAGTGGGGGAGTCGAGGAAGTACAGATGCCCTCCGCAAACCTGGATCCAGTAATCCCTAAAGGTGCCGTTGACAAGGTCGCCAATTTGGCCAAGCCCCCAGCAGAAACACAAGAGCCGATTACCTCATCATCGGCTGTCCCCCTGGTCTCAGGAGAGGTATACTCCTTTCGTTTGGCTTACCCTTCCCTTTTGCTGCATACTGACGCTGTTTTTGTTTGTCAGGGTTGTGACCTCTCGGGCTTGCTAACGTTCGACCCTGAATCCATCGCACCAGCTCCTTCTACGGCATGCGATGAACCACGACCCAGCGCTGTCCTACGTCAATTCCAGCGTCTCAAAGCCTTGCTTTCCTCCCCGATCGAGACGTTGGTCGAAGACCCCGAGGAAGTGAAGAGCGTTCTTGAAGAAATCAAGCACCATCTCCCGGTAATGTTGCAGGTGAAACTTTGGCCAGTTGTGACTCTGTCTGTCTACGGGTCAAGGGTGAAGTTAGCTCATCAGAGAATCGATCTACGCCACGCCCAACTTCCGTTGAAAGCCGACATTGCAGACAAATGTTAGCGGCTCAATGAGAAAAAGGCGGCCTTAGATGCCAAAACTGACACCTCTGTTAGCACCGCCGAACTTGAGACCTTGCGAAAGGAATTGGAGGACCTTGAAGAGAGGGTCCGGGCAACCAAACAGCTTATTTACGATAAGGAAGCTCTTATTTCCCGCTCCCAAGAGGAAGCAGAAGGCCTCAAAGCTCAACTGAAAACAGATCTGGCAGAAATACGTGCCCAGAACAAACTGCTAGTGACGGGCGAGGACGAAGATGACGAGGCCGAGATCGCCGAGGTGGATCGTGTCCGTGCTGACGCCCTCCGTGCCTTCGAGGCATTCCTTCAGTAGAGCCTATCCATGTAACCTGATACCTGCTCGTAACAGTTTGTACCTCTAGAGTCGATGGCTGCGCATCGGCTTTTAGTCTAAAGTCGATGTCTGTGCATCAGCTATGCTTTGCGTCCTGTTGCTTTGTATATTTTTTTTTACTGGCCGATTTCATGCATCGGCCCCCTGATACGTCTCCGACGTATCGATAATTTCTTATGTTCCATGCCACATTATTGATGATATCTACATGTTTTATGCATACTTTATGTCATATTTATGCATTTTCCGGAACTAACCTATTAACGAGATGCCGAAGAGCCAGTTATTGTTTTCTGCTGTTTTTGGTTTTAGAAATCCTAGTAAGGAAATATTCTCAGAATTGGACGAAATCAACGCCCAGGGGCCTATTTTCACACGAAGCTTCCAGAAGACCGGAGAGCTGACGAAGTGGGGCCACGAGGCGGCGCCACGCTAGGGCGGCGCGGCCCAGCCCTTGGCCGCGCCGACCTAGTGTGTGGGCCCCTCGTGACACCCCTTGACCTGCCCTTCCGCCTACAAATAGCCTTCGTCGCGAAACCCCCAGTACCGAGAGCCACGATACGGAAAACCTTCCAGAGACGCCGCCGCCGCCAATCCCATCTCGGGGGATTCAGGAGATCGCCTCCGGCACCCTGCCGGAGAGGGGATTCATCTCCCGGAGGACTCTACGCCGCCATGGTAGCCTCCGGAGTGATGAGTGAGTAGTCTACCCCTAGACTATGGGTCCATAACAGTAGCTAGATGGTTGTCTTCTCCTCATTGTGCTTCATTGTCGGGTCTTGTGAGCTGCCGAACATGATCAAGATCATCTATCTGTAATGCTATATGTTGTGTTTGTTGGGATCCGATGAATAGAGAATACTATGTTATGTTGATTATCAATTTATATCTATGTGTTGTTTATGATCTTGCATGCTCTCCGTTATTAGTAGAGGCTCTGGCCAAGTTTTTACTCTTAACTCCAAGAGGGAGTATTTATGCTCGATAGTGGGTTCATGTCTCCGTGAATCTGGGGGAGTGAGAGAAACCTCTAAGATTATGGATGTGCTGTTGCCACTAGGGATAAAACATTGATGCTATGTCCGAGGATGTAGTTATTGATTACATTACACACCATACTTAATGCAATTGTCTGTTGTTTGCAACTTAATACTGGAAGGGGTTCGGATGATAACCTGAAGGTGGACTTTTTAGGCATAGATGCATGCTGGATAGCGGTCTATGTACTTTGTCGTAATGCCCAATTAAATCTCACAATACTCATCATATCATGTATGTGCATGGTCATGCCCTCTCTATTTGTCAATTGCCCAACTGTAATTTGTTCACCCAACATGCTATTTATCTTATGGGAGAGACACCACTAGTGAACTGTGGACCCCGGTCCATTCTTTACATCTGAAATACAATCTACTGCAATTGTTCTACTGTTCTCTGCAAACAATCATCATCCACACTATACATCTAATCCTTTGTTACAGCAAGCCGGTGAGATTGACAACCTCACTGTTTCGTTGGGGCAAAGTACTTTGGTTGTGTTGTGCAGGTTCCACGTTGGTGCCGGAATCCCTGGTGTTGCGCCGCACTACATCTCGCCGCCATCAACCTTCAACGTGCTTCTTGGCTCCTACTGGTTCGATAAACCTTGGTTTCGTACTGAGGGAAAACTTGCCGCTGTACGCATCACACCTTCCTCTTGGGGTTCCCAACGGACGCGTGATGTACGCGTATCAAGCTCTTTTTCTGGCGCCGTTGCCGGGGAGATCAAGACACGCTGCAAGGGGAGTCTCCACATCCCAATCTCTTTACTTTGTTTTTGTCTTGCTTTATTTTATTTAGTACTTTGTTTGCTGCATTATATCAAAATACAAAAAAATTAGTTGCTAGCTTTACTTTATTTACTGTCTTGTTTGCATACTCTATATTAAAAACACAAAAAAAATTAGTTACTTGTTTTACTTTACTTAATTCCATGCATGCTTTTATTTCACTAGTTAGGCTTAATGGAAAACAACAAAAATATTAGAGATCTTTATAGTATTTATCTTGAGTTAGGACATGAGGTGTTTGAAGAGAAAATTAAAAAACCCATGGAACTTTGTTTGCAAAATAGTTGTAGCAATGTTATTAGCATGAACTCTTTGAACACTATTATTGCTAATGCTATGGAAGAATTTAAGCTTGGGGAAGCTGGTTTTGATGAGCAAGATATTTTTAGTCCCCCAAGCATGGAGGAGAAAATTTACTTTGATGATACTTTGCCTCCCATTTATGATGATAGTGGTATTTTCGTGCCACCTACTACGGAGGATAAAGTTTATTATGATTACAATATGCCTCCTACATTTTATGATTATGGTGATGAGAATAATAATGATAGCTACTTTGTTGAATTTGCTCCCACTACAATTAATAAGAATGACTATGCTTATGTTGGGAGTAGTAATTATTTTATGCATGAGACTCATGATAAGAATGCTTTAAGTGATAGTTATATTGTTGAGTTTGTTCATGATGCTACTGAATGTTATCATGAGAGAGGGAAACATGGTTATATGCATCTTAATAATATTAAGTTTCCCCTCTTTATGTTGAGAATCTTGAAGTTACTTGTGTTTTATCTTCCTATGCTTGTCACTTTGTTCTTCATGAATTTATTTGTGTACAAGATTTCTTTTCATTGGAAGTGGGTTAAACTTAAATGTGTTTTGAATTTGCTTCTTGATGCTTCTTTTGCTTCAACTCTCATCCTTATGTGAGCATCATTAAATATACTGAGCCCATCTTAATGGCTATAAAGAAAGCGCTTATGGGAGACAACCCATGATTTTACTACAGTAATTTTATTTTATATTTGAGTCTTGGAAGTTGTTACTACTGTATCAACCTCTCCTTATCTTAGTTTTGTGCATTGTTGTGCCAAGTAAAGTCGTTGATAGTAAGGTTCATACTAGATTTGGATTATTGCGCAGAAACAGATTTCTTTGCTGTCACGAATCTGGGCCTAATTCTCTGTAGGTAACTCAGAAAATTATGCCAATTTACGTGAGTGATCCTCAGATATGTACGCAACTTTCATTCAATATGAGCATTTTCATTCGAGCAAGTCTGGTGCCTCAATAAAATTCGTATTTACGAACTATTCTGTTTTGACAGATTCTGCCTTTTATTTCGTATTGCCTGTTTTGCTATGCTTGATGGATATTTCGATTCCATTGACTTTCAGTAGCTTTGTGCAATGTCCAGAAGTGTTAAGAATGATTATGTCACCTCTGAACATGTATATTTTGATTGTGCACTAACTCTCTAATGAGTTGTTTTGAGTTTGGTGTGGAGGAAGTTTTCAAGGATCAAGAGAGGGAGATGATACAACATGATCAAGGAGAGTGAAAGCTCTAAGCTTGGGGATGCCCCGGTGGTTCACCCCTGCATATATCAAGAAGACTCAAGCGTCTAAGCTTGGGGATGCCCAAGGCATCCCCTTCTTCATCGACAACATTATCAGGTTCCTCCCCTGAAACTATATTTTTATTCCATCACATCTTATGTGCTTTGCTTGGAGCGTCGGTTTGTTTTTGTTTTTGTTTGAATAAAATGTATCCTAGCATCCTTTGTGTGGGAGAGAGACACGCTCCGCTGTTGCATATGGACAAATATGTCCTTAGGCTTTACTCATAGTATTCATGGCGAAGTTTCTTCTTCGTTAAATTGTTATATGGTTGGAATTGGAAAATGATACATGTAGTAATTGCTATAATGTCTTGGATAATGTGATACTTGGCAATTGTTGTGCTCATGTTTAAGCTCTTGCATCATACACTTTGCACCTATTAATGAAGAAATACATAGAGCATGCTAAAATTTGGTTTGCATAATTGGTCTCTCTAAAGTCTAGATAATTTGTAGTATTGAGTTTGAACAACAAGGAAGACGGTGTAGAGTCTTATAATGTTTACAATATGTCTTTTATGTGAGTTTTGCTGCACCGCTTCATCCTTGTGTTTGTTTCAAATAGCCTTGCTAGCCTAAACCTTGTATCGAGAGGGAATACTTCTCATGCATCCAAAATACTTGAGCCAACCACTATGCCATTTGTGTCCACCATACCTACCTACTACATGGTATTTCTCCGCCATTCCAAAGTAAATTGCTTGAGTGCTACCTTTAAATTTCTATCCTCTACCTTTACAATATATAGCTCATGGGACAAATAGCCTAAAAACTATTGTGGTATTGAATATGTACTTATGCACTTTATCTCTTATTAAGTTGCTTGTTGTGCGATAACCATGTTCCTGGGGACGCCATCAACTACTCTTTGTTGAATATCATGTGAGTTGCTATGCATGTTCGTCTTGTCTGAAGTAAGGGAGATTTACCGCTAGAATGGTTAGAGCATTGCATAATGTTAGAGAAGAACATTGGGCCGCTAACTAAAGCCATGATCCATGGTGGAAGTTTCAGTTTTGGACAAATATCCTCAATCTCATATGAGAACATTAATTGTTGCTACATGCTTATGCATTAAAGAGGAGTCCATTATCTGTTGTCTATGTTGTCCCGGTATGAATGTCTAAGTTGAGAATAATCAATAGCGAGAAATCCAATGTGAGCTTTCTCCTTAGACCTTTGTTCAGGCGGCATAGAGGTACCCCTTTGTGACACTTGGTTAAAACATGTGCATTGCGATAATCCCGGTAATCCGAGCTAATTAGGACAAGGTGCGGGCACTATTAGTATACTATGCATGAGGCTTGCAACTTGTAAGATATAATTTACATAACACATATGCTTTATTACTACCGTTGACAAAATTGTTTCTTGTTTTCAAAATCAAAGCTCTAGCACAAATATAGCAATCAATGCTTCCCTCTGCGAAGGGCCTTTCTTTTACTTTTATTGTTGAGTCAGTTCACCTATCTCTCTCCACCTCAAGAAGCAAACACTTGTGTGAACTGTGCATTGATTCCTACATACTTGCATATTGCACTTGTTATATTACTTTACATTGACAATATCCATGAGATATACATGTTACAAGTTGAAAGCAACCATTGAAACTTCATCTTCCTTTGTGTTGCTTCAATACCTCTACTATGAATTATTGCTTTATGAGTTAACTCTTATGCAAGACTTATTGATGCTTGTCTTGAAGTACTATTCATGAAAAGTCTTTGCTATATGATTCAGTTGTTTACTCATGTCATTTACATTGTTTTGATCGCTGCATTCATTACATATGCTTACAATAGTATGATCAAGGTTATGATGGCATGTCACTCCAGAAATTATCTTTGTTATCGTTTAACTGCTCGGGACGAGCAGAAACTAAGCTTGGGGATGATGATACGTCTCCGACGTATCGATAATTTCTTATGTTCCATGCCACATTATTGATGATATCTACATGTTTTATGCATACTTTATGTCATATTTATGCATTTTTCGGAACTAACCTATTAACGAGATGCCGAAGAGCCAGTTGCTGTTTTCTGCTGTTTTTGGTTTCAGAAATCCTAGTAAGGAAATATTCTCGGAATTGGACGAAATCAACGCCCATGGGCCTATTTTCACACGAAGCTTCCAGAAGACCGGAGAGCTGACGAAGTGGGGCCACGAGGCGGCGCCACGCTAGGGCGGCGCGACCCAACCCTTGGCCGCGCCGACCTAGTGTGTGGGCCCCTCGTGACGCCCCTTGACCTGCCCTTCCGCCTACAAATAGCCTTCGTCGCGAAACCCCCAGTACCGAGAGCCACGATACGGAAAACCTTCCAGAGACGCCGCCGCCGCCAATCCCATCTCGGGGGATTCAGGAGATCGCCTCCGGCACCCTGCTGGAGAGGGGATTCATCTCCCGGAGGACTCTACGCCGCCATGGTCGCCTCCGGAGTGATGAGTGAGTAGTCTACCCCTGGACTATGGGTCCATAGCAGTAGCTAGATGGTTGTCTTCTCCTCATTGTGCTTCATTGTCGGGTCTTGTGAGCTGCCGAACATGATCAAGATCATCTATCTGTAATGCTATATGTTGTGTTTGTTGGGATCTGGTGAATAGAGAATACTATGTTATGTTGATTATCAATTTATATCTATGTGTTGTTTATGATCTTGCATGCTCTCCGTTATTAGTAGAGGCTCTGGCCAAGTTTTTACTCTTAACTCCAAGAGGGAGTATTTATGCTCGATAGTGGGTTCATGTCTCCGTGAATCTGGGGGAGTGAGAGAAAACTCTAAGATTATGGATGTGTTGTTGCCACTAGGGATAAAACATTGATGCTATGTCCGAGGATGTAGTTATTGATTACATTACGCACCATACTTAATGCAATTGTCTGTTGTTTGCAACTTAATACTGGAAGGGGTTCGGATGATAACCTGAAGGTGGACTTTTTAGGCATAGATGCATGCTGGATAGCGGTCTATGTACTTTGTCGTAATGCCCAATTAAATCTCACAATACTCATCATATCATGTATGTGCATGGTCATGCCCTCTCTATTTGTCAATTGCCCAACTGTAATTTGTTCACCCAACATGCTATTTATCTTATGGGAGAGACACCACTAGTGAACTGTGGACCCCGGTCCATTCTTTACATCTGAAATACAATCTACTGCAATTGTTCTACTGTTCTCTGCAAACAATCATCATCCACACTATACATCTAATCCTTTGTTACAGCAAGCCGATGAGATTGACAACCTCACTGTTTCGTTGGGGAAAAGTACTTTGGTTGTGTTGTGCAGGTTCCACGTTGGCGCCGAAATCCCTGGTGTTGCGCCGCACTACATCTCGCCGCCATCAACCTTCAACGTGCTTCTTGGCTCCTACTGGTTCGATAAACCTTGGTTTCGTACTGAGGGAAAACTTGCCGCTGTACGCATCACACCTTCCTCTTGGGGTTCCCAACGGATGCGTTCTGTACGCGTATCACCCCCATATTTCACTGTCCATCCCATATTTCATTGTCCATCATCCCACATACTTGGGAAATATTTCTTGAGATGCTGACCATTGACAGCCACTGGGAACTTCACACCACTCAGCTCCTCGAGCATGTATGCGTTACCCTTTAAAACTTGGTCGACCCTGTACGGCCCGTGCCAATTTGGAGACCATTTACCATACGTCGCATCCTTAGTCCCCAATGGCAATACAGCTTCCCATACCAGATCACCAACGTGGAACTCCTTTGGTCTCACCTTCTTATTATATGCGCGAGCTACCTTGGCTTTGTTCTCTTTAATTTTCTCAAGCGACCACAGTCTAAGTTCCGTTAGATCCTCAATGCTATCACTCATCAGGGCTGCATATTCTTCAGTTGTTAAATCATTCTGAAATGTAATACGTCTCGACCCAGCCGTGATTTCCCAGGGCAATACAGCTTCTTGTCCATAGACCAAATGGTATGGCGAGGTTTTTATCGCTCCATGACATGACATGCGATAAGCCCACAAAGCCTCTGACAATACCTCGTGCCAATGTCTAGGGTGCTCATCGACTTTCCTCTTAATCAGCTTGATAAGGCTCTGGTTGGACGCTTCAGCTTGCCCATTTGCTTGAGCATAGTATGGAGACGATCGGATCAACTTAATTCCCATGTCCTCGCAGAACTTTCTAAACTCGTGAGAAATGAAGACCGAACCTCCATCGGTCGTGATAGTCTGGGGAATCCCGAATTTCATGCATCGGCCCCCATATTTCACTGTCCATCCCATATTTCACTGTCCATCATCCCACATACTTGGGAAATATTTCTTGAGATGCTGACCATTGACAGCCACTGGGAACTTCACACCACTCAGCTCCTCGAGCATGTATGCGTTACCCTTTAAAACTTGGTCGACCCTGTACGGCCCGTGCCAATTTGGAGACCATTTACCATACGTCGCATCCTTAGTCCCCAATGGCAATACAGCTTCCCATACCAGATCACCAACGTGGAACTCCTTTGGTCTCACCTTCTTATTATATGCGCGAGCTACCTTGGCTTTGTTCTCTTTAATTTTCTCAAGCGACCACAGTCTAAGTTCCGTTAGATCCTCAATGCTATCACTCATCAGGGCTGCATATTCTTCAGTTGTTAAATCATTCTGAAACGTAATACGTCTCGACCCAGCCGTGATTTCCCAGGGCAATACGGCTTCTTGTCCATAGACCAGATGGTATGGCGAGGTTTTTATCGCTCCATGACATGACATGCGATAAGCCCACAAAGCCTCTGACAATACCTCGTGCCAACGTCTAGGGTGCTCGTCGACTTTCCTCTTAATCAGCTTGATAAGGCTCTGGTTGGACGCTTCAGCTTGCCCATTTGCTTGAGCATAGTATGGAGACGATCGGATCAACTTAATTCCCATGTCCTCGCAGAACTTTCTAAACTCGTGAGAAACGAAGACCGAACCTCCATCGGTCGTGATAGTCTGGGGAATCCCGAATTTCATGCATCGGCCCCCATATTTCACTGTCCATCCCATATTTCACTGTCCATCATCCCACATACTTGGGAAATATTTCTTGAGATGCTGACCATTGACAGCCACTGGGAACTTCACACCACTCAGCTCCTCGAGCATGTATGCGTTACCCTTTAAAACTTGGTCGACCCTGTACGGCCCGTGCCAATTTGGAGACCATTTACCATACGTCGCATCCTTAGTCCCCAATGGCAATACAGCTTCCCATACCAGATCACCAACGTGGAACTCCTTTGGTCTCACCTTCTTATTATATGCACGAGCTACCTTGGCTTTGTTCTCTTTAATTTTCTCAAGCGACCACAGTCTAAGTTCCGTTAGATCCTCAATGCTATCACTCATCAGGGCTGACGTGGGCATTACCCTTCGAGTAACCAGCGTTGCCCTATCCGGTATTGACTAATTGGAGGCCCATGAAGATACCTGAAGGCGTGATGGGCCGCTAGGTCAGCGTACCAGAAGATTCCTTGACGGTCAAGATAAGGAAGTGAACAAACAAGGAAAGATTGGATCTAAACTACTGTAAATCTAGTCGTATTCGGTTAAGACCTCTTGAGACCTGGCCTCCTATATAAAGGCCAGGAGAGGGGCTGCCGAGGGACACGATCAATCATAGCAATCTTAGTCAGGAAAAGCTTAGAGCTAGGTAACCCTAGCAATAGCAATCTCGACTAGATCTCAGCCAAACTATTCGGCACCCCATTGTAACCCATTGTCTTCATAATCAAAGAACAGACAGGCAGGACGTAAGGGTTTTACCTCATCGAGGGCCCCGAACCTGGGTAAATTGCTCTCCCCGCTTGTCTGTGAACCGATGTCTCGTGTCAGCCTACAGGATTCCATCAACCCTAAGCCCCTATCGGAGGGCATTGGCGAGGAGTACCCTCGACAATTGGTGCCGTCTGTGGGAAGTCTGTCGGCACAAGGCAGGTCATCGACAGCACCAGTTACGTCCGCGGCATTCTTACTCGAGTCGCCGACACCAGCAAAGTCAAGAGATCCGATCCGCTGCGGATCCTTCGAGTTCGTGCCGCGCCGCGAAGAATTTCACCCGAATTCTATGGCACCGTCTCACAACACGGAAGCTGTTTTCAGTGGCGTCCACTTCGTCATCGACTCCGGAGGTTTTCTTCGCCTCCCCGGGGCCGGAGTGTCCGACTCAAAGGTCGTGCCTCAGGAGGGTGTCCCTTCGGCAACAGCCCTGAAAATTTCGCCCAGAAGCATACAAGAGAGCAACCGAGAAAATCTCGACGCCGCAGCTGGACAAAGAAAGAGACGAAGGAGCTCACACCGTGAAGAGGAAGGCAGAACAGCAGTCCACTCTCGATGCTATGACATGTCGTCAATCAGGGGCCGCACCCGTTCTCCACACCTCTCAGCTACAGAGCAACTTGAGGCACCATGTTATCTCCACTCTTACTTCGATCCTAAAGATGGCCGGGAAAAGTCCAGCCATCTGTTAAGGAACTGCCGACACTTCCTAGAGATTCGACAGTTCTGCGATGACCTTAGAGCTGAAGCCACATCAAGAGTTCGCATGATGGAAAAGAAAGCAAGGTCCTATGGCCATCAGTCAGAACCATATGTACCAGAACCGTACGAGCCAATGGAAAAAGACGAATATGTACCAGTCGAGGCATTCCCAGCGCTGCGTGGACAAATCAACATGATCCACAAAACCAGCTTTTCGAAAAGAGAAATCAAAAAGTTCTCCCGAGAAGTAAAATACGCGGAAGTTGCCATGGTTGATACGCCGGATTTCATCGACTGGTCAGATCAGAGCATCACCTTCAGCAGGGCGGACCACCCGAAAGCCGTCCCAAGACCCGGTCACGTGGCCCTTGCCCTGGAAGCACAGATTGGAGGGTACAATATGGGCAAAGTATTCATGGACGGAGGAAGCGGCTTGAACCTGTTATTCGCCAGCACAATGAGGGCAATGGGTCTAACAGTCGACATGCTAAAAGAATCCGACACAGGGTTCCACGGCATTATACCGACTCGACCCGCCTACTCGCTAGGCAAAACATCATTGGACGTAGTCTTCGGCACGCCCAGTAATTTCAGGAAAGAAAAGGTCGAGTTCGAGGTAGTCGACTGGGAATCTCAGTACCACGCCATCCTTGGCAGGCCTGCGTTTGCCAAATTCATGGCCGTGCCTCATTATGCATACCTGAAACTAAAGATGCCAGGCAACAACGGGACCCCAATAACCGTTCACGGCAGCTTCGCTCGGTCAGACAACTGCGACAGGGAATTCCAGAAGATCGCCTCGAAGTTTGGAGCCAAAGGAGAACTCAACGCAATCGACGCCATTACAGACCACACACAGCCGCCAGCCGACAATCGAAACGTAAGATCCGACGAGTTCGATACTGCAAAGGAGACCAAGAAGCTGCAAGTGCACCCTACTGATCCGAAGAAGACGGTCAACACCTCGGCTGACCTCGCTGTCGCATAGGAAAGCGCGCTCATCGAGTTCCTCCATGAGCGCTGGGAGATATTTGCATGGGAGCCATCCGACATGCCAGGTATCCCCAGGGAACTCGCTGAGCACGCCCTAAATGTTGACCCGACGGCCAAACCAAGACAAAGAAATCGATGCGGCGATTTTCCGAACCTAAAAGAAGAGCAATCGGTGAAGAAGTTAATCGACTTCGCAAGGCGGGATTTATCCGAGAGCTTAAGGAATCTGAATGGGTGGCCAATCCAGTCATGGTGCCGAAGAAGGACACAACCGTCCTCCGCATGTGCATCGATTACGCTAGCCTTAACAAGCACTGCCCGAAAGATCATTTCCCGTTGCCTCGAATAGATCAAATAGTCGATTCTACGGCCGGGTGCGATCGTCTCTCTTTCCTCGATGCATACTCTGGGTACAACCAGATCAAACTGAAAAAGGAGGACCAGGAGCTAACCGCGTTCATCACTCCACACGGCGTTTTCTGTTACAACGTCATGACCTTCGGGTTGAAAAATGCAGGAGCTACCTACCAACGCTGCATGCAAGCCTGCCTCGCGGAGCAGATTGGAAGGAACATTGAAGTCTACATTGACGATATCGTGGTGAAAACAAAGCACGCAGCCACACTCATCGATGACTTGCGGGAAACCTTCGACAATCTGGACAGATACAAAATAAAGCTAAATCCCAAGAAATGTTTCTTCGGAGTGCCAGGAGGACAAGTACTCGGGTACTTCATATCAGCCAGAGGAATCAAGGCTAACCCCTTGAAGATCAAAGCTATTCTCGACATGGAGCCGCCAAAGAATCTGCACCAAGTGCAACAGTTGGCAGGCCGATTAGTGGCGCTCAGCAGGTTCATCGCAAAGCTAGGGGAGAAAGCTCTGCCATTCTACAACTTGATGAAAAAGTCAGAAAAGTTCGAGTGGACAAAGGAGGCACAAGACTCCTTCGACAACTTGAAGAAAATCCTATCGACCTCCCCGGTGCTCGTGACCCCGCGCGAAAAGGTGACACTGCTGATGTACATAGCCGCTACAGCTCAAGTCTTCAGCAGCGTTTTGGTTGTCGAACGAGAAGAAGCAGGGAGAGTTCATGGTGTGCAGAGGCCCGTTTACTACCTCAGTGAAGTACTTACCCCCGCAAGGCAGAGGTATCCCCATCACCAGAAGTTGGCATATGCAGTGTGGAGGTCGGCTCGCAAGCTGCGGCACTATTTCACGGAGCACCCGATCAAAGTTGTGAGCGAAGCACCCCTGAAGAGCATAATGACCAATCCGGAAGCCACAGGTCGAGTGTCTCAATGGGCCATCGAGTTAGCGCCACACGACATAACTTACATCAACCGAACGGCGGTAAAATCCCAAATCCTCCCAGATTTTGTGGCAGATTGGATCCAATCACAGACACCAGCAACACCTGACATGTCGGGGTCATGGGTAATGTACTTTGATGGGTCAAAACGGAGTACAGGCGCAGGGGCAGGAGTGGTGCTGATATCACCACAGGGAGATAAGATGAAGTATATACTACGCATGAATTTCTCCCTGCCGACAAACAACGAAGCAGAATACGAAGCGCTGCTACACGGAATGAAAATGGCGAAGGCGTGTGGTGCTACGCGCCTAGAAATCTATGGAGACTCAAACCTGGTGGTCCAGCAATCGATGAACCTGTGCGATGCAGTCAGTGACAACATGGTTGCTTATCGATAGCTGTATCAGAATATGGAGGCTAAATTCGAAGGATGCGAGCTTAAGCACATCGGCAGAGCCAGTAATGAGGAAGCCGACACTTTGGCAAACATCGGGTCCACATGCTCCCCTATCCTAGACGGAGTTTTTTACGAAGTGATCGCTCAAAGATCAATTAAAGAAAAGACGTCTGCATCTTCAAAACCATCGGCTGAAGATTTGGAGAAAAGCTCACTACCAAAACCTTCGACTGAAGAATCTTCAGTCCTTCCTGCCGAGCAAGTTCTCCTCCTCGAACCACTATGGACCGAACCATTCCTAGCATACCTATCGAAACAAGAGCTGCCAGAAGACCCTGTGGAAGCTAAGCGAATCGTCAGACGATCAAAGGCCTTCACAGTGATAAATGGTGAGCTTTACAAGCGTAGCATCTCAGGGATCTTCCAAAGGTGCATCGCCATTGACGATGGAAAAGCACTATTGCGCGAGATACATGAAGGAACCTGTGGGCATCATGCAGGGAGCAGAGCCCTTGTGGCGAAAGCCTTTAGGGCAGGATTTTATTGGCCAACGGCAGCGTCGGATGCTAGAGATCTAGTCATGAAGTGCGATGCGTGCCAACGTTTCTCATCGAAACCACACGCTCCTGCAACGGATTTAATGACAATACCCTTGGCATGGCCGTTCGCTCAATGGGGACTCGATCAAGTTGGACCATTGCCAAGATCATCACCCGGAGGACACACGTACTTACTGGTTGCAGTCGACAAATTCACTAAGTGGATCGAGGCAGTACCAGTGCGAAACCAAAAGGCTGAAACAGCGGTTCAATTCTTCAAAGGAATAACCTGTCGATTCGGTATGCCCCACAGCATCGTCATAGACAACGGCTCCAACTTTGATTCCGAGGAGTTCAGGAAATTTTGTGATGATGGAGGGATCAAATTGAAATTTGCATCAGTCTCTCACCCCCAGACCAATGGCCAGGTGGAAAGGATCAATGGTTTAATAGGGGATGGTTTAAAGAAACGCCGTAAAGGCGCAGCCGGAGCCTGGGTTGAAGAGTTACCATCTGTGCTATGGAGTTTGCGTACCACCCCTAACAGGTCGACTCAATACACTCCATTCTTCTTGTTGTACGGAGCCGAAGCAGTCCTACCAGCCGACGTCCGATTTGAAGCGCCTCGGGTAACAGCGTACACAGAGTCCTCCTCCAATATCGCGCTACAAGATGCTGTCGACCTCCTTGACAAAGCACGAGATATCACCTTGGCAAGAACAACGATCTACCAACAAGCGCTGAGAAATTATCACAGCCGACGAATACGCAGTCGAAATTTCAGTGTTGGAGATATGGTACTGCGGTTGAAGCAAAAAAGACCCTTAAAACTAGAATCCCCATGGGAAGGACCTTACATCATCACCGAAGTGATACCAGGAGGAGCTTATCGGCTCAAAAATCCAGTCTCAGGGAAAGATGTCGAGAATCCATGGAACATCGCGCAATTGCGACGGTTTTATACATAGGATACGATTGTTTTTTCATTCAACGGCCTACAAGGTTGCTTTACATTATGAATAAAGATCTAATCAGATTTTTGTTACCCTTTTTTCTTGCTTCAGGCTTTGGCACCCGAACGTAACGTTTGGAGCCTTTTCCATCGGCTCTAACTCCCATCGGGAGCATTGGCCCAGAAGAAACGTGTTTACACGATGTCATTAATTAAATACTCTCAGCGAGAGCTAAGATTAATGACACACAAAAACAACCAATCCAAGCCTCGAAAAATACGCGAGTGCTGCAGTCGATGGTTACATTGTCATAAGATAAGGCTCAAACCGGTGCACCGTGTGACGAAGCCGAGCTTTCGCATAAATTACATATCGACTTCGCAATAACATTGCATAAAATACAACGAAGTCGTCGAGTAAGCAGGTTGAACTGATCACTCAGTCGCACTCGATAACAAAATATCAATCAAATTAACATAAGCGTGCAGCGTACGCAGTAAACAATCTTATGCGAATACAAGGTTATTACATTCATAATCGGGATCCCCGGTCCCAGTGGGCCTTCAGTTCCTTTTCAAGGCATGATTCCATCCGAGAAACAATGGTGTGAGCAGGACCTCTAGCAACATCATAGTACTGGCCTAAATCCCTTTAAGTGTTCTCCACGGCTCTTAAATCTAAAGATGGATGACATGCCAATATTGAAGCAAAGGCAAGTTCAGCACCAGCTAGAAGCTCTTTCCGCACTAGCAGCCGAATCCTCTCGGGAGACTTGAATCGGGTGAACAAGCCAGACAAAGTTTCGGGTGCCTGATCCAGAGGAAACAAGGTGTGCCAAACCATCGTAAGAAGGGCATAGTATTTATCAAAATAGTAATGTGCCTTCATCACCCGGTACTTAAACTTCGCCATGATGACGGCCTTCGGACGATGCAGCCATAAACCATGCGTTGGGTGCGTAACATCGGTCATCGCCTCAACCTCTTCATGAATCTTCCTGTCCTCTTCAGCTGCATCCGAAGCTACGACTGGAAAAGGAACGAATGTTAGAACATTCAAGCTATACCCGGAATCAGAAGACAGGCTAATACTCACAGCCCAAACTTTCGGTAGCAACATGAAGACCATCGAGAGCGTATTGTTCGACGGCAGTCGCTACTTCTCCCTTCTTCTTCACCAAGGCAGCCATCGCACGAAGGGAAGTAATGTCTTTATTTAGACTAGACACCTGGTCACGTAACTGACGAACAAGGCCTGACTCGTCATTACCCGAAGAATTCAGAAAGAGCTCGGCACGGGAAGAAGATGTAGGAATCTGCAGTACGTCCTCAGTTCAGACCAAGCATTAATATAAAAACTCCCATCGGGAGCATTGAGTGCGCATCATACAGGCAAAAGGATGCTTTGGCAACAAAGCCGAATTTAAAAGAGTTACGGATAATCTTGTGTACAACACATCGAATAACAGTTTAAGGATTCGCCGACGTTGAACCAGGGACTGACTCAGGAACAGGCTCGGCTTGTGCTTCGTCCACCAACTTCAGAAGCCGGTTGGCGCAAGTTATTGCCGATCTCTTGAAAGGCTCAAGGTCGACTAGATGGTTTTCATCATCAACAGGCAGTGCCTTAGAGAAATCTTCCAATTTCGACCCCATCCCGTGGCCCATAAGCAACTGGAAAGTAAGAACCGCACCAATCAAGCGGCTGCGACGTTTCAATACCTCTACAGGCTCGGAAGGATCGACAAGGAAAGCTTCCGCCATCTCGTCGAGAGTCTTGTCCAGCTTCGCCTTTGGGAAGATCATCGAGTATAACTTCGACAGTGCCCCCTTGGACTTTTGCAGTAATCTGAGGATCTGGACATTAGACTCAGCAGCAAGTGACAAAGCATCGGCTGTGGAATCCTCCCGAAGCTGATGACGTCGGCTGACAGTTATATTAGCAGCCTCTGAAAGAGAGACGTATCAGCAATTAATGGAGAAAACATCAAGAAAGGAGCGGAGTATCATGAGGATTTTTACCCAATAAATTCTTGATGGATTCACGGAGGACACCCTCCTTCTCATCAATTGCAGCCGCCGCTGCACGCTTAGCATCTTGATCATCCTTCATCTGATGCTTCAACCTCTTTACTTCTTCCTTCAACAAGGCGTTCTCACTCTTGGCATCGGCAGCGAGCCTGTTGGCTTCAACCACCTGATCAGCCGAAGATTTGACGGCCTTCCGAAGTTGGGAGTTTTCGGCCTCAAGGCGAGTAAATTGTTCAGCAAAGTCCGCCACAGCATCGACTGTAGCGTAAATTGGCTGCAGCCAGGAAAAATCAAGGGGAGTCAGGTGATGGAAATTCAGCAAAGCCAGACAGATTAAGTAATTACGTGATTGCGGCCAGCCGGCAGGGTGGGAGCATCATCAGGAGGAATAACTCTCGATACTGGGACCTTCTCTACACCCGTTCGGGATGGAGGTGTTGACTTGGCAGGAGAAGAGTTCGATTCCTTAGCCGATGTTGCTCTCTCAGAAGCTAGTTTAGCCCTCTTTGCGAGAGGAACATCGTCATCGTCATCGTCAGAGCTATTTAAGTACAGTGCGCAGTTAGCATGCAAGGTGACAAGAAATAAAAATAAAAAGAATATAAATGCTCACAGGTCCAGATCATCTTCGTCCACGAAGAAACTTGTTGAACCCTTCTTAGCAGGAGGAGGCGAAGCAGCTTCGTCGGCATCATTATCTCCTCCTGTAGGACTTGATTCAGCCAACGCGATAAGATCATCATGTACCTGCTTACGACGTCTTCTCTTGAGAAAGGCGTCATCTTCGGCAGCTTCCTCCTCTTGGACATCGCTGTCCTCAAGGACGTGCTGAGCATCCTCGGTTCCCTCAGAATCATCATCGTCACCCTCTAATACCACGCCGCTCTCGGGTGAGGGAGGATAACATTGGGTGACAGCGGGAGCCTGTGGAAGGATAGAAAACATGTAAAGCACAAGCAGAAAAAAGAAGTAATAACAGTAAACGAAGAATGGTAAGGTTACCTCGGACGGAAGATGCTTGAGATCATAAGGAGGGCGCGCTGATGTCAAGACAATGGTGTCCTTGGTGCTGAGGCATGTTAGGCGACGAACTTCGTTCTGGAGCTCATCTGCCGATAGGTCGGCAGAGTTGACCCTCAACTTGTCGTTTTTGCCAGTGTAAAGCCACAACTGGTGGGGGCGAGACATCAGCAGCTGCACTCGACGTTGTAGGAACACTGAAACTACTTCAGTGCCGCACATCGTCAGGCCTCCTGTATTCTTCAAAGTGACTATTTGCTCGAATAGCTCATCGGTTGTCGCCTTTTCTTCGGGAGAAAGGGCATTGTTCCAAGACTTCTTCTTATGAGCTACCAAGACATCGTCAAAAAGAGGGAGATTTGAATGCCGCCCAGGAACAGCGGGGTCCCGAAGATAGAACCACTTGTTGCGCCAGCCCTGGACGGATTCCTTCATCGGATAGTCGAAGTAGTCGACCTCCTTCCTGACAACGAAGCCAACGCCACCGACAACGGGGGGGCCGTTGCTATCGTTATGACGCTTCACATAGAAGATCTTCCTCCAAAGGCCCCAGTGAGGCTCAATGCCGAGGAAGGCCTCGCAGACGGTGATAAAAATGGAAAGGTGGAGGATGGAATTCGGGGTCAGCTGCCAGAGCTGAATCCCATAGAAGAAAAGGAGGGAGCGAAGGAACTCGTGTGCCGGAAGAGAGAGGCCACGAAACATAAAAGCGGCAAACATGACGGTGAAGCCCTTCGGGGGATTTGGGCGAGAAACCGAACCTGGGAGACGAATGTCATCCTCAGATGCGGAGATGAAGCCGAGGGCGTGAAGTTTGTTGATGTCGCGGTTGGAAATGGCAGAGGCGCTCCAGTCATGGCTAACTTTGGTCGTCTCCGATGTGCCGCCACTCTTCTTTTTGCCCATGGTGAACGAAGCTTCTGATGGAGAGACAGAGGAACAGGAGGCTTGAAGTAGAAGATGAGCAGTGAACGGGGTAAAAGATAAAAAAGAAAGGAGGCTCCCTATTTATCCCGTAAGAATTTGAGCCCAGTCGTGGCCATAACTCCACAAAGCATCATGGGGGGTGGAGCAGATCTGACTGTACACGTGGCGCTTGAATAAGGAGTGGAACCGGCGGCCCATTATTCCCACGTCGTGCGAAAATTGAGGAGACGCCTCGATCGCCGTGCGTGCACTGGTCAAGACCTAAAAACTGCCTGCGCAGAACTAGAGTGGGCCCGTCAGGTCAAGTCCTATCAATTGGCCCACATCAGTTACACGTCAAGTCAAATCCCGTCAATCGGCCCACAACAATGATGTCATAAAAAAAACTAGAGGCACTCGAAGGAAACATGAAAAATCATCGGATGAAGGACTTGAGTCTACGCACGGATTACAAGCATCCGAACCTAGACTCGGGGGCTACTCCCATCGGGAGCGCTGACGCGCACCCGATAAAATGAAGACTCAACAGAATAAGCAGTTGAAGGAAGAAGGTTTGAGTCTGCACCCAGACTCGACAATCACTCCCATCGGGAGGACGCGGTGCACACCCGATAAAAGTTTTTTGCACTCCAGGGTCATGCCCGGGGACTTGATTCTGTGTAGGGTAACGTTGTTTTGCCATCGGCAGTTAACCAACAAAAGTTGGGCACGTTACTCATTATCCTTTGCGTAAAGAAAGTACATCGAATGACCTGTGAAGACCTGCGAAAAACTCGGCAGAGGAGAATATTCGAGTAGTACAACTTGAGTCTACGCACGGATTGCAAGCATCCGTACCTAGACTCGGGGGCTACTCCCATCGGGAGCGCTGACGCGCACCCGATAAAAGAAGATGAAGCAGATTCAAGATGAACAAGGACAATGAAGGAGAAGAATATCAGGAGAAGACATGCATTAAGTCTCTACCCGAATTATCTTCGGCTAGACACTCGGGGGCTACTGACGTGGGCATTACCCTTCGAGTAACCAGCGTTGCCCTATCCGATATTGACTAATTGGAGGCCCATGAAGATACCTGAAGGCGTGATGGGTCGCTAGGTCGGCGTACCAGAAGATTCCTTGACGGGCAAGATAAGGAAGTGAACAAACAAGGAAAGATTGGATCTAAACTACTGTAAATCTAGTCGTATTAGGTTAAGACCTCTTGAGACCTGGCCTCCTATATAAAGGCCAGGAGAGGGGCTGCCGAGGGACACGATCAATCTTAGCAATCTTAGCCAGGAAAAAGCTTAGAGCTAGGTAACCCTAGCAATAGCAATCTCGACTAGATCTCAGCCGAACTATTCGGCACCCCATTGTAACCCATTGTCTTCATAATCAAAGAACAGACAGGCAGGACGTAAGGGTTTTACCTCATCGAGGGCCCCGAACCTGGGTAAATTGCTCTCCCCGCTTGTCTGTGAACCGATGTCTCGTGTCAGCCTACAGGATTCCATCAACCCTAAGCCCCTATCGGAGGCCATTGGCGAGGAGTATCCTCGACAAGGGCTGCATATTCTTCAGTTGTTAAATCATTCTGAAACGTAATACGTCTCGACCCAGCCGTGATTTCCCAAGGCAATACGGCTTCTTGTCCATAGACCAGATGGTATGGCGAGGTTTTTATCGCTCCATGACATGACATGCGATAAGCCCACAAAGCCTCTAACAATACCTCGTGCCAACGTCTAGGGTGCTCGTCGAGTTTCCTCTTAATCAGCTTGATAAGGCTCTGGTTGGACGCTTCAGCTTGCCCATTTGCTTGAGCATAGTATGGAGACGATCGGATCAACTTAATTCCCATGTCCTCGCAGAACTTTCTAAACTCGTGAGAAACGAAGACCGAACCTCCATCGGTCGTGATAGTCTGGGGAATCCCGAATCTATGAATGACAGGTTCTTTCACGAAATTGATAACATCTTTCGATGCCACTGACTTCATAGGGATGGCCTCCACCCATTTAGTGAAATAATCTGTAATGGCCAAAATCTACATATGGCCTTTGCTCGATGGAGGATTGATTTTGCCGATCATATCCATGCCCTAACCTCGAAATGGCCAAGGCTTGATGATGGGGTTCATTGCTGATGTGGGTACCGTCTAAATTTTCCCAAACTTCTGACACGCTTGACACCCTTTATAGTACTTAAAACAATCCTCAAGCATGGTGGGCCAATAAAACCCCGATCGCCTGATCAACCATTTCATCTTATGAGCCGATTGGTGAGTTCCACATGCGCCTTCGTGTACCTCGTGTAAGAGCCGATTTGACTCGGCTGGTCCCAGACATCTGAGAAGTAACCCTTCCAAAGTCCTGTAGAACATGTCATCCCCAATAAGGACATACTTCATGGCCTTGTACCTTATCCGTTTAGGTGCCCCCCGAGCCGAATCTTTCAAGTAATTGAAGATATCGGCTCTCCAGTCATCCGATTCCAGGAACTGTACCTGAACATCGGCTCCACCTGCTACGTCCTTGTAGCCTGACGCCATCTGTGCGAGATCGTTCGCCTCGGTATTTTGCGACCTCAGGATCCAGTTGAAGTTTATATACCTAAATTGTGCCATCAGCTCACGGCATTGCATCCATAATGGGAAGAGCGACTCGCTCTCACATTTGTATTCCTCCGTGAGTTGGGAAATCACCAATTTTGAGTCTCCAAAAAGTTCCACTGCTTCTGCTCCAGCTTCCATAAGCAACTCCATTCCCTTGCGTATTGCTTCATACTCAGCGACATTGTTGGTGCAAGGGGTAGGTAGCCTGATGGAGAAGGAATATGTTGCCCCCCGGGGCGACACGAGTAGAATGCCGATGCCGCAACCATCATCACAAGCCGATCCATCGAAAAACATGGCCCATGCACGCACAGACAGTGCTGCTATATCAGTGTTGATTCGTTCAGCAATAAGATCGGCCAACGCTTGTCCCTTGACTGCTTTCGCAGGCTGATACCGGATATCAAATTCCGATAATGCAAACATCCACTTACCGAGTCGGCCTTTCAACACAGGAGCCGACAACATATGTTTGATGACTTCTGATTTGCATATGATGAAAATTTCCGCTAACAGCAAGATGTGACGAAGCTTGGTGCAGGTAAAAAATAGGCAGAGGCACAACTTCTCGATCTCAGGGTACCTAGTCTCTGCATCCAACATCCTTCTGCTGATGTAGAAAGCGACTCTCTCCAGACATTTAGGTGCGCCGGTAATTATATTCGAAAATTCATTTTACAGCTTTTTTTCTAGCATATTACAATACATATTTGACAGCAGTATATATTTACAACGCAGTTCATATTTAGACAGCATTACATGCAATATAAGAAGCACATAGAGAGCCAAGTTTCATTTCGGTATCAATACACAATTACGCAAGTCTCGTTCCGGAATGTGTTGATTCATACAACACATGTGCATATGCAACACCGAACGACGAAGTTTCACAAAGTTAGAAGTCTCGGTACATAGTCGTCACAAGTATCGTCATACACCTCACAATGTAGGTCCTAACCTAAACTACAATCACATAGAACATGACCAACATGGTCATGATGACCATCATCACGAAGGCCATGGTCTTCATCCGGTTCCTCCTCATGTCCTTCATCTCTCCCGCTAGATAACGGGCGTATCTTCCTTCCGCCTCCACCCTAGTGGGGTATCCCTTGTAGCTGTTGCCGCTGAAACGGTGCACCTGTCTCCGACAGTCCTCCCAGTCGTCGTAGACTCCAGGAACCCTCCCCTTGTACACGACATATGTCGTCGGCATCTCCATTCACAAGACAAGTAAAACATTAGTACCAATGCAATGAACAAGTGCCAACTTAAATAAGAGACAAGTAGTATGAACTAAATAGCATGTGCCTCATACTTTGTTGGTCGAAATAAATAATAACATACAGGGATGGGGTCAGTGAGGCTAGGTAGGATGCACAATAGATTGATATTTGTGGCCATCACACCAAGCCTCACTAGCCCCACCCCGGAGTGTACAAGTGACCGAACATTTTAATCATCGGCCAATGCAATTAAGAAGTGCGAACTCAAATAGAAGACAAGTAGTACGAATTAAATAGCGTGCCTCATACTTTGTCGGTCGAAACAAATATTAACATCCAGGGATGGAGTCAGTGAGGCTAGGTAGGATGCACAATAGATTGATACTTGTGGCCGTCGCACCAAGGCTCACTGCTCCACCCCGAGTGTACGAGTGACCGAACATTCTAATCATCGGCGAACTCCAAATACGAGGCAAGTAGTGGTCGAGTAAATGCAAATAATTATTAAGCTATGTACGCCATAATCTTGAAATATATAGCAAAGTAAATGAAACTATAGACACATGTTCACATGCACATTCATACAACTAAATAAAAGCAACTAGTCGATTCTATGGGAATATATAGCAATTATTACAGTACGGAAGTTCAAGGACATATCGTTCAAGCTTTAGCAAGTGTTCCCGTCGTAGGATCAGGTTGTACGCCTAGGGGGGAATGGACGGCAGCCCTCAAGCGAGTTGAACGGCCTCTCATCGCGCGACATCTCCAAGCGGAGTTCTATCTCGTCATTAGGTGGTAGACCGTAGCCGTAGAAGAACTCGCCAGACCTATTGTTGACATCCTGCAGGATTATCGTGCAAATGAACTGCTGGATGCGACCCCAGTTCTTTCTAATCTCTCTATCAGGGACATCCGCCATGTTTGCAAACCTGTTTCTGAGATTCTCTGGCAGCAACATGTCATCTGCGTACTTTATGTACTCCTGCATCTAAAGGATGGTGTACCACGCGTCCATCCCATTGTCGGGCGTCGACTGCCTGAGGCAGGGGAAGTTGATTGTGTGGGTTAAGACCAAGCCTCCTCGGGATTTCCTCTCTACTTTGAGGGGGCCTGCCTTGTTGGCGAAGCCGGTGAGAGCATCATTGAGAAGGGCCTTGATATGGGTGTAGTCTTTCTTGTGGTCCCTACCCGAGTCGAGATAGACTGCATGCGAGTGTTGCGGGTGCACGACGATGAGGGTGCAGAACTTGTCTCTGCGGAAAACACACGGATTAACCTTTGGAAATGCAAATGGAGATATAGGATAGAATGGTAATGGGGGACTAGCGAGTGATTACTTACTCGGGGAAGTAAGGGATGAGAATGGCGCCCTTTTTAATGTTCGCCAAAGATGAAATCCTCGACCTCTTTGGGTGGCAATCGCCCGATCCCCAGCGTTGCAGGTGATGCTCTCCCGCATATAGAAGGGGTCCATTATCGCGATGGTCGGCGTCTCCTCCTTAACAATCTGGGCAGACAAGCTAAGAGCAACTAGGCGAACCACACTAAAGTGGAGCGCTTGCATGCGATAGATGCTGAAGATGTCGTTGAACCGGATGAAGCACAAGTCCGCGGGGTACTTCTCGACGAAGTTCATGCCAGTTGGCACCTTCGCCACCAAGAGAGGGTAACCAGGATCTTTTGATTTGAGAAGAAGGTTCTCCACATGCAAGACAGTCTCATGCAAGCTCCTCATATCCGGGGTGAGTTTCTTCATGACATGCTCCGGCAGCATCGGTTGACCCAAGTGATGCAGAGGTCGCCAATTGTTTGGCAACTTGTCAAGGAGTGGGACCTTGTCCTTGGATTTGGCCGCCGCCTTGTCTTGGGCGTCCTTCTTATTTTGCCTCTTCCTCTTCTTGGGTTGTACTGATGGACCCTCCATCGCCGTAGTGGCCGTAGCACGGAGTGTGTTTGGGCTCAACATATTTTTGACGGTGGCGGTGGCGACCTCCTCAGGATTTTCCTCCTCAGCCGTTTCTTGAGAATCGAACAGCTTCTTGGAGCACACATATTTCAAGCCCGGCGCATCCTCATGGACAACTTGTGAAGACGTAGGAATATCCCATAGGACGTTGGCCCGTTCGTATTCCGCGGCCTCTGGCGCAGGGGGCTGGTGGGGTGGGGCGCTGACCTCTGGCGCCGCTGGCCGGTCTGGGGGGGCGATGACCACGGGCGCCGCTGGCTGTCGTGGAGGGACGCTGACATGTGGCGCCGCAAGGTGCTTGTCTTTGCTTGCCGTCGACCCCGAGTAGGTGTTGATCCGAATTAGGGTCTTTGGCCATAGCAGTACCCAACCCTTCAGTGAGGCCAGATTCAACGGGCTATCGTCATCGGCACCATGCGGTTGATTAGGAGGAAACAAATCCTCATAGCCCGGTAACGCCCGATCCACTTCAACCCGGTAAACGTCATCCGCCATATCTCGTGTGTGCCACTTCTTATCCAGGGGCCGAAGGATGGACCCCCTCGCGACGTCTTTGAGTTCGTCGTTTACTCTCATCAAGAAGGTGCATGGCGTCGAGAGCGCCTGCGAGAACATGTGTATGGCGTTAGAGAGAGGGCAAGGATGACGAAACTAATATATTAACTTGATGTACACATTAGTTAATTACCGTGAGGGCGTTGAGCTCGGCTAATGTCGACGGGCCAGCACATGCGGCGGCGGGCGTGCAAGTGACGGAGGGGCTACTACCCGGCATGGACGGTGAATCCCTAGCACCAGCGACATTGCCGGCGGCCGGAGGAGTCTCCATTATAACATTGTCATTGCCGGCGGACGGCGGCACCATCGAGTTGTTGCCGTTGAAGCTAACCACTTGCATTTTCGGGGGGGGGGGGGGCCTTGTTTGCCACCCTCATACCACGCTTGTAGAGCGTTGAAATCTGCTTGGACTGAAGCGGCGACTTCAGCTTTGACTTCAGGTACGAGTGTAGCTTTGAGTTGCGGTACCAGTTGCGGTACCAAACCAGCTTGGACTTGGGCTAGGATTGACTCCCTCATTTCCTCCGCCTCCCGCTGCTTCCTCTCATTACGCGCATTTTTATCGGCCGCAGACGACAAGCCATAGTGACCATGCTTGTAGCCTGTACCGGCGCCAGCCACACGGCCTCTATGCGGCCTTCTCATCGGTGAATGCTCATTAACGATGTTTAGCGCCCGTACGAGAGGCTTGTCCCATGCTACCCTGCCCGTCGACGCCTGGGACGAGGAGCCTTCGTCACCTTGAGAAAGTCTTTGTCTTTCTTCTTCCTGCGGAAGAAACGCGAACCATTTAGAAATGTTGCTACTATTATATGAACGATACTTGATCTAATTAAACCGGTAAATTGCTTACCAGTTTTTTGGCCAACGCCAGGACCTTCTGGTCATTCGTGAACCAAATTATGTCGGTTATGACCTTCGGGTCCGTGACAAGTTCCCCGGTTAGTTTCTTCTTATGGTACCGGGACCTGATGAATCTTCTTTCAAGCGGGTCCTTGTACTTGAGCCAGGGGTTCTCAATGCCGGCATTTACATACGCCTCATCCTCCTTCGCCCAATAGGGCTCCTTTCCCTCGTACCCACGGCTCCCAAGGTTGTGGTTGCCGATGTTAAGCTCCCGCATTTCCTTCCCCCACAACTTGCGATTCTTGGTTGCTTGTAGCTCTTCATTGGCCACAAAAGCATCAAAGTCCGCCTGGGTGACATGCGGAAAGGCGGAGTGGACCTCTTCGAAACCTTTGCCCTCAGCAATCAGCTTCCGCACCATGTACTTATAGCTGCTGAGGTGTTTGGTGAACTTCAGGAGGGCTTGTGAGTTCACAATGTTGTTGGTTTGATGACTGGAGGCGTAGTCGCCTAGGAACTTGTATCGTGCGTGCAACCTCGCAATGAGCTGGGCTCGCAAAGGCGCTTTGCTCTCAGCTCGGAGGTCCGTCTCGTTGAGATTGACGACCTCTCGGAGGATACATGCCAGTTGGTTGCCGTACCCCTTGGCAACATCCTTAGGCTCCACCGGCAAACCACTGGCGGGGTCCACCTCTATGACTGTGTCTCTGCCGGTGCCGACCGTGTTTTGGCGCCTTGCCTTCCGCGGCCTCTTGGCTCCACTTGTCCCGGTGCCACTACTCCCGGCGGCGCCGCTAGGATCGTCGCCGCTTGTCTCGCCGCCACCCCCGGCGGCGCCGGTTGCCTCATCGCCGCTAGGCTCGTAGGTACTACCCCCGGCGGCGTCGCTTGCCTCGTTGCCGCTCGGCTCATCGGCACTACCCCCAGCGGCATCCTCCATCTCATGGTCCTCGTCGCCGCCAACACCAGCGGCCTCGGCATCCTCCTCCGTCCTAAAGAAGTGCCTATTGTAGTGCTCCTCTAACTCTTCTTGAGACGACATGGTGGCTTGCACTAATAGAAGATGAAAAAGAGTTAGAATTCACGGAAAAATTTGGCATGACCTTTGCTAAAAATTGGTCATGCCGAGTGCTAGAATTGCCGGAACGGAAATGAATCGACATTCCGGCACTCAATAGCAACTCAATCCCTGTGTAACAGAAATGCAATTCACATATATATAGCCATGAACACCATAACCATCACCATAAACGAGAGACAATATAACTTGACCATTACAATAGGGGAGCAGCTTGATTTTCATTTTCATTTCACCATAACCATCATAATACATAACAATAACTACTATTGCAGTTTGTTAGTTTGTATGATCTTCAAGTGATTTATTTTGACATAATATAAGTGATTTAGTTTGTATGCTGTTTAACTTCTTCTAAAGTTATTAACCTCCTATTTGTCTGTCCCCTAAGCCCTACAGAAACAGGCGAAGCAACCTTACATCAATATGATTAATTGAAAAAAAAGGAAGCACTTGAATATAGGGAAAAAAGCAAAGAAAACAAATAAAGAACTGATGCAGTGATACACATAACTACACAAGAGTGCAAGCAACAGCACCATTATTTCCCACACTGAAGTTATTGTACGCAAGACACAACCTATTTACTGATATCCAGTCAGGCAGTCAATACAAATAAGAAAGAAATACATGCAAATTGATTTGTTCAGACATTTCAGATTTCAAACATCTTTAACTGACCACTTGTGCGTTTTGCATCATTTCAGGCAGCAATTTACACATTTATAACACGTACTGGTCTTTCTCCATATTGCACAATACTTGCCAGCAAGACAAGGCATACTTCCAAATGGTACAGGGAGCAAAAAACAGTAGGGACCAACTTATGTCAAAATAAATCACTTGAAGATCATACAAAATAACTCTCAACCGAGTCAACTTAATCACTTATATTACAGTAGGGGAGCAGCTTGATTTTCATTTTCATTTCATCATAACCATCAATAACTTGCTAGCATTTTATTATGATGCCAAACCACAAGAAAATGATCCCAGAAATAGCACTTACAGCATTTAACCACTAGCTAGCTACTGGTAGCACATCATCAACATCAGCACTTAAAAGAATGAATTGAACCAGAATTTCAGCCAGCAAACATCTATAGAATTTATAGAATAGCATGAACATCTATTCTCCAACAAGTTAAATGAACCAAGCATTTGTGAGATGGCTCTGTAGATGAACTAGGTGCATTAGAAATACATGTTATTCTCCAACAGGTTATTCATTTTCATTTAAATGAAATGAAAAACTAACATACTGCCTAGTGCCTAGTTCTTCTCCAACAAGCATTTCATTTTCTTTTTTCACCATGTATTCTAGTCTGTAAAAAAATGAGCATGCAAAAATGAACCAGAGCATGCAAAATCTCAACTTGAGATACCAAGCATTTTGATTAACCAACTAAATCAACCAAGAGAGTAGCATGACCATTTTTCATCATTTTTTTAAATGAACCAGAGAATGAATCCTCCAACTTGGCCAAAGCATTTACAATTTTTTGCATTTTATTATTGTTATGAGCATCGGCATGCCCACAAAGGACCAATAAGCGAGAGCAGTTTTATCTCATTGCTTAAACCAACCATGAATTAAAATAGCACAAAGGCCCACATGAGCTTCTTACTAAAGAAAAATGTGAAATTAAAATAGCACTTCTGTTTGATTGAATGCCAGAGCTCCTCCATAATCATGGACTTGATAATTGAAAGAATGCCAGAGCTCCTCCATAATCAATAGATGCACTGGTTTAATTACTGTAACACACTAAATATGTGTGGATGAATAAAATCATCCAAATAGGGGAACCAGAGAATGAATTAAACACTAAAGTGCTCATTTCATCATTTTTGAAATGAACCAGAGAATGAAACCTACACTAAACCAGTAGCTACAACATTTTAAAAAAAATTGCATTAGGTACATGCCCCATTTGCAAGCATCTAAGCATCAAATTCAATAGCAAAACCAATTTAGCAGTAGGTAAATGCCCCATTTTATTTTCATAATGCAAGCATTGGCAAGCATCTGAGCATCATTTCATTTGATTTTCATTTTAATTTTTCTTACTGCAAGCAATTCTATGTACAAATTTTCAGTGAGCTACTGCAAGAACTAATGCAAGAAGGGAGCTACTTGAAGAACTAGAATTAGGGCAGAGAGAGGGAAGGAAGAGGGGGATGGAGAGGGGAAGGAAGAGGCCGGGGAAGGGAGAGGGGTTCTTACGAACGGTGATGGTGGCGATGCCCTGTTGCTCCTCTCTATGGCGTGGGACGACGGCGAAGGGGCGCGGATCGATGGCGGCTCCTCTCCTCCTTGCGCGGCGACTCCTCTCCTCCTCCTTGCGCGGCGGCTCCTCTTCTCCTCCTTGCGCGGCGGCTCCTCTCCTCCTTGCGCGGCGGCTCCTCTCCGTGGCGTGGGACGACGGCGCAGGGGCGGATCGATGGTGGCGGAGCAGAGATCGACGATGGCGCGGTAGGGTTCGTCTCGATTGGGAATTGGGGAGGGAGAGAAGGGTCGTGTGGTGCGGTTAAGTCCCAGGTATAGCCAGATCGACCTTATTGCCGGCGCACCAGCTGTTTGGTTCGCCGGGGACAATCATACCCCCGGCGAACCAAACAGGTGGTGCGCCGGCAATAAGATCGATCCGGCTATACCTGGGACTTGTCCCCCAGCCCCTGGATGGCCATTTACTTTTCTATTTTTATTTTTATTTTCTTCATTTCTTTATTTGTTTTCACTTTCTTTTATGTTTCTTTTCTTTTCCCCCAAATCCTATACAAAAATGAGTTATGCATTACAAAAATATGAGTTATGCATTGCAAAAAATATGAGTTATACATGTTGACAAACACAACATTAACACAACATTAATATTAGTTATATATTGGCCATGACCATATGAGTAGTTATGAATTACACAAAATATGAGTTATAGATTGCAAATAAAGTTTTACATCATCGATTGAGAAGAGTGTTTCGCTTTCTTCTTGCTTTTCTTGCTCGTCGTTGAATAATTTAGCCCCGTGTCGTGACTTCTTCTTTTGAAGGGTCGACCTGACCTCGGTAGCGTGGTCCTGCTTCTTCTTGTGGTGTATGTTGTCTCTTCGTCCTCGGATTCTTCCATCATTGGGTCTCCGACTTATCCTTCGAAGTCTTCCTCGTTGGCGACTCCATCCATTCCGACGATGGTCCTCTTGCCTCTCCTCACAATAACACGGCTAGGCCTGGATGGGTCGGTTATGAAGAAGCATTGGTGCACGTGTTCTGCCAGTACCCATGGCTCATTCTGCGCGGTGGCGTTCGTGGACTTTGATTTGTTGGCTTCGGGTAGAAACATGGTGGTGAAATACCGGTCTTCTTTCTCGACGCTCTTAGCCCATCTGATACGGAACATCGGCACTTTCTCCCCAGCGTAGCTAAGCTCCCAGATTTCCTCGATTCTTCCGTAGTATCTAGTCTTTACGTCACCCGTCCAGGAATCCATCGTTACCCCTGAGTTCTGGTAAACACTGTTCTTGTCTTTTTCTTCCGTGTAGAATGTGTACCCGTTGATATCGTACGCTTGGTAAGTCATGATGTTGGGCGCGGGGCCATGTGACAAGGCCAATACTAGTTTATCCTTGTCAGAATCCATTGGTGGGGGATTAGCATCAATGTGGTCTTTGAACCAGCGCGCGAAAGAGGAGTTGTGCTCTGTATATTTCTGCTTCCGTCATCATCGGCTTGCCACTGTTCTCTATCATGGTTTTGTGCTCTTTCAACCAAGGATCGATCAAGTCAATGTGTTGTAGCGCTACTAAGTTGGCCTGTCAAAGTCGGAAGTCCGACCGGACATGTGCACGTGCAGTTCCTTCCTTCCATTTTTGTGGCCTACTCCCTCGAACTGCGGAGGTGCTTGTTTTGAGGCAAACCAACAGGGTCCTCGATGTCTAGATAATTCGTGCAGAAAGAGATGCACTCTTCGGTGAGCCAGCCCTGTACGATGCTTCCATCCGGATGTGACCTGTTACGAACATATCCTTTAATGACCCCATTCATTCTTTCAAACGGCATCATGTTGTGTAAGAATGCCGGCCCTAGACTGACGATATCATCCATGATATGGACCAACAGATGGACCATCACGTCAAAGAATGCAGGCGGGAAGTACATCTCCATCTCACATAGGATCACCACGATCTCTTCCTGGAGCCTTGCAAGTTTCTTCACGCTTATCGACTTCCGAGTTATGACGTCGAAGAAGTTACAGAGCTCCGATCGGCGTTGCACGGACATGGTCATCCATTATACCTCGGATTGCAACCGGAAGAATCTACGTCATCATCACGTGACGGTCATGAGACTTCATGCCGCTGAAGTTTCGTTTCTTGGGGTCCATGTATCCGCTTATTAGCCCAGAGTAACCGAAGGGCACTCGACTCCTACAAGGCAATTGAAAAATTGATCGACCTCGGCCGGACTAAAAGTGAAGCAGGAGGGGGGACAGTAATAGTCTGGCTGCTTAATCCTTTTGCGCTTCTGACCGCCGTCCGCCTCCTCCTCCGACTGTCCCTCTTGGGCCGGCGGGATGTGAAGCTCTTCCCTGATGCCCAAAACTTTCAGGTCGTGTCTTGCTTTCGGCCCATCTTTGGTCCGGTCCGGCATGTTGAGAAGAGTGCCAAGCAAGCTCTCGCACACGTTCTTTGTAATATGCATGACATCAAGGCAGTGAGGTGTATCGAGAATTTTCCAAAGACAAGCAAGTCCCAAAACACGGACCTCCTTTTCCATACACCAATGAGCGGCGTCGTTTCCTTTTTCTTCTTCTTCTCTCCAGGCTTTTGACGAATCTTTCCCGGCGCAGGGCACTCCTTCCAACCTTTCAGTAATGTATCGATCTCTTCGCCGCTCTTCTTACGTGGAGGTCCTCGGGGTTCATTTGTACCATCGAACAGATCTCCACGCTTTCTCCACGGGTCAGTTTTCTGTAGCCACCTTCGATGCCCCATGTAAACTGTTTTCGAAGAGCCGGGATCCTTACCAAGCTGCAAAAACATCGTCTCTTCCATGCACCTGACACATGCCTTGTGTCCATGGCACACCTGGCACGAAATGTAACCGTATCCGAGGTAGTCCTGCACCGTCGTGATCAACGCGGCTCTCAAAGGGAAATATTCTTCCGCGACGGCGTCCCATGTATCTACCCCTTCCTCCGCCCACAACGTTTCAAGCTCCTTCCTCGGCCCTTGAATTAGCATACTCATCTGTATGTACTTCCTCTTCATGCACAGCCAGGGCGGGAGGTTGTAGATCCATACAAACACGGGCCATGTGCTATGTGTGCTGCTCTGGTTTCTGAACGGATTGAATCCGTCCGTGCTCGCACCCAACCTGATGTTTCTGGGATCTGCCCCAAAACTTCTGAATTCATTGTCTAATGCTTTCCACTGGCTTGCATCCGAAGGGTGCGTCAGCACTGGGTGCTCAATCCGCTCTTTATCATTCAACACTGCCTCCTTTCTTTCTGCGTGCCAGCGCATGAGCTTTGCTTCCTTGCGGTCCGCGTAGAACCGTTGAAGCCGGGGGGCGAGCGGGAAGTACCACACAACTTTCCGAGGAGCTTTCTTCTTCCCTTTCTTGTACCGTTCAGCTTCACACACAGGACATTTGGTCTTGTCCATGTGCTCCTTGCGATACATGATACAGTCGTTGATGCAGGCGTGATACTTTTCGTGGGGTAAGTCGAGAGGGCACGTGATTCTCTTGGCCTCGGCTAGACTACCAGGACACGTGTTCCCGGCAGGAAGGAGATCTTTCACGTATTCCAGGATGTCGTCGACGCTTGTGTCCGTCCATCCGTGTTTCGCCTTCATCGGCAGCACATCGAGAGCTACTCTCAAGCGAGACTCCCCCAACCCGCGACCTGAGTCGTACAACGGAGTATTCGAGTCTATCTCGAGTTGCTCAAGCTTTGATTTCCGCTTGGCGCCTTTCGTCTTTTCGAGAAGCAGATCTTGAAGATGAGGGTCCCGCACGACTGAAGCTAGCGGCACCTCTTCGTCGTCGTCAAGGTTATTGTCGTCGTCAAGGTTATCGTCCTGTGCGACAAGCTCTTCATCGTCATCAATATCATGATGCCCTCCTTCTTGCCGGCCATTATTACCACCTGCTGTCGTCGCCCCATTGACCTCCGTGCCATCATCACTCATCCATTGAGTGTGTCCATGCATGAAACCATTAGTGAGCAGGTGCCCCTGCAATTTGCCTGAATACGGGTCAAACCATTTCCCTCGTTTGCATCTCCGGCACGGACACAATACCTCCGTGCGGTTATTTTCATACATGTCGATGATCGCGTGTTTCAGATATCTCATCACGATGCTTTCACTCATCTCGATAACCATTATCGCCTGCATGGTAAGATTACATAATTGATTAGAACCATGCATCCGTCGATATAGTTTTCACGGAAAATTTCGGCATGACCTTCCTACACGGTAGGACATAGGAGCGCCAGAAATGTGTCGAAACGGAAACTTAAAGAATCAACATTTCGGCGCAACGTTGGCAACTCATTTTCAACGCCAACAACACACACAAGCACAAGCACAAACACAACATATATATATGCCACACACGAGCTTTGCTTCAAATTAATGTCCAATATACGTTGATTTCATTCCTCAATTTGTTCATTAATCACCTATTGGTTTGATATACTCGTCAACAAGATCGAGACGTCGCGCTGCTACCACGGCGTATGGAAGCCGACTTTCTAGATCTAGATCTAGATTGAGCGGTCAATGCGGGATAGTAGATCTAGATCTACATAGGGGGATGTGGGAGATGCATGTAGGAAGGGAAGATTTGGTAAAAAAATATGATTTTGTTTGGTCAAATTGGCTAAATTTGGGATAGAAATGGGCAAAAAATAGGTGGGTTGGGAGAAGGGTCGGGTTGTGTGGAGGAGTGGAGTGGTAGTAGTGGGGGGAGTGTTTGTTGAGCAGAAATAACTGCCCAGGTTACTGCCGGCGCACCATGGCACGGGTGCGCCGGCAGTATTAAGCCGATCCGGCTCTATCTGCCCCAGGCCAGGCCCAGGAAACACTGCCGGCGCACCAGCCCAGGAGCGCGCCGGCAATAGAAATTTACCGCCGGCGCGCTCCTGGGCTAGTGCGCCGGCAATGTTTCCTGGGCCTGGCCCGAACCGGCCGAGCCCCTGCCAAACTTTGTCCCCTGCGCGTCATTTCCGAAGGTGCGCCGGCAGTATGCCTCCATCGTCGGCACGGCGGAAAAGGGGTGCGCCGGCAACACTTCCCACCGGCGCACGTGCAAGGTGGTGCGCCGGCACATATTGCCTCCACCTATAGGCTTTTTCCTAGTAGTGCAGGTGGCTTCGTTAGATACTCTTTAATCTCGTCAAACGCTCGCTGTTGCTCTACCCCCCAGCGAAACTCCTCATCAGATTGAATTTTTACCAATCCCATGAACGGCTCGATTCGCCCTGACAGATTGGAAATGAACCTTCTGACGAAGTTGATTTTGCCGATGAGACACTGGAGTTCCTTCTTCGTGGTAGGTGGCTTCATTGTTCGCACTGCCTCCTGACTTTTCAGGCCGATCTCAATTCCGCGTTCATGAACCAAGAAACCCAAGAATTGACCGGCCGTTACACCAAAAGCACACTTCTTTGGATTCATTCTTAGCCCGAATTTTCTAGTTCGGTCCAGGATGCGTCGCAAATCCTCCAAGTGTCCTTCTTCTGAAACAGACTTGACTACCATGTCATCAATGTAAATCTCCACCAACTTGCCGATCAGATCATGAAAGATGTAATTCAAGGCTCTTTGGTATGTTGCGCCGGCATTTTTCAGTCCAAATATCATGACTACATATTCAAGCAAACCCACCGAACCTGGTACTCTGAATGCAATCTTGTGTATATCCTCTGGAGCCATAAAAATTTGGTTGTAACCGGCATTGTCATCCATGAAACTTAAAACCTTATGACCAGCAGCTGCATTGATCAATGTCTCTGCTACCGGCATTGGATACTCATCCTTTGGAGTGGTTCTATTGAGATCCCGAAAATCTATGGCGACGCGCCATCGACCGTCCTTTTTCTCTACAGGTACGATACTAGAAATCCACTCAGCATACCTGCATGGCCTGATGAACCCGCCGTTTAACATTTTCTCGATCTCTTTCTTGACTTCTTCTAAAATTTCGGCCTTCATCTGTCGTGCTCGCTGCTGGAACGGCCGAAATCCTTTCTTAAGAGGGAGCCGATGCTCAATGATGCTCCTGTCTAACCCGGCATCTCTGTGTAATCCCAGGCAAAGCAATCTGGTTATTCTTTCAACAAAGCTATCAGCAGGCCCCTCAGATGCGGATCTAACTTTTTGCTGATAAATGTTGGTCGTGGCTTATCCCCAGGACCAATGTCAATCTCTTCTAGCTCATCAGCCGATGTAAATCCATATCCTAGCTTTCCGTCGCCTGCTAGATCGATGCTGAACACAGGCAACACGTATGGTGAGGATAATTTGGGCCGATTGCTGGAATCGGCCCCCTTTTCGATTGCATTGCTCAATGAAGGTTTACAACTTATTTGTGCTCTACTACGGGAGGGAGTCTCCCTACTACGACTACGTGACATGCTTGAGGTGAGATCATTGCTTTTTATTTTTTGGGGCCGATCGCAGGGATCGGCCTTGCCACGTATGTCCATTGACTTTGCTCTTGCTACTCTGTCAGGCCGGTGGATAAGACCAGCCTCACCCCGTTTTTTGTAGCTTCGATGCGCTCACAGCCGTCCAAACTGACTCCAGAGATCAGCTCTTGGTCTTCTGCGTCCCAAATATTCATGCCAGCTATTGAGATCTCGATCGAGTCATCTGCATGAACGACCTCCACTTCATCTCCATCCCACTGTATCAGGCATTGGTGCATTGTGGATGGAATGCAGCAGTTGGCGTGAATCCAATCCCTCCCTAGCAGGACAGCGTAGGTGCTTTTGCTGTCGATGATGAAGAATGATGTAGGGATGGTTTTTCGGCCCACGGTTAGATCCACGTTCAGAACGCCTTGCGTTTCTGATGCTTGGCCGTGGAAGTCGCTTAGTGTGACGTTGGTTTTGATCAGATCTGCGTTAGAGCGTCCCAAACGCCGTAGCATGGAGTATGGCACTATATTGACTGCCGCTCCCGTGTCAACCAACATCTTGCTGACAGGCTGCCCGTTGATATAACCTCTTAGGTACAGGGCCTTCAAATGTTTGTAGCTCTTCTCTCATGGCTTTTCAAAGATAAGTGGCCATGGGCCGCAGTCAAACTGTGCTACCGGCACTTCTTCGGTTCTTGGAGCACAAAACTCCGACGGAAGTATGAACACCATATTTGTGCCAGCCGATGCCTTCACATCGGCTTTTATTTGTTTGGGGCGCCATTCTTTCTTCTGTGGACGAATCTCCGTCTCCAAAGTTTGCTGAATTTTCACGTCCAGATCGGGCCACGCTTTCCTCAACGTGTGCAGGTATTGCGCCTCGGCTTCCTCCAAGCTACGTAGCCGCTGAACCCTACGCTTTTGGGAGTGACTGAGTCCATCAGGGCACCACCTTGGCCGGTGGTATCTATCTTCTTCTTCTTCATCTTCTGACTCCTCGAAATCTTCCACTCTAGATGACTCAGCTCGTCTGTTCTGAGATGGGAGAGGCCCTAGCCGCTTGAACACTGAAACCTCACCTGTGTCCTCCTTCTGCTGTCTACATTCCGGGCAGTTGTCGATTGTAGGCAATCGGCTCATTCCTGAATCCCAGCAGTGCTTAAAGAAAGGACAATCCCAGTGTCTGTCCATGTCTTCCTGCTCTCTTGACTTCCCCTTAGCGCGGTGCTCATATCCTTCATCGTCTCTATCATACCGACGATATTTTCCGTTGTCTACATCAGACCGACGATATCTTTCGTCATCTATGTCGTACCGCCGGCGTCGGTCGTACTGACGCTCATATTTGTTAAGGAGATCCGCGGAGAGCGGTCGTTGATACCGCACGTTTGTAACTTGTTCCTCGGTGATGTACCGTCTGTCATCATATCGAGGCCGGTCGCGTGGGCCGGCCTCCTCCTTTTCCTTGCCACGGGAGTGACCGATTTCTTCTTTATCCCTGCCATGGTGGTATACAGGCCCTGCCATGTTAACATCGAATGAGAAATCTAGCTGACGCCTCGTGGAGTGATTGTGTTCCACCATGTTGACAACAGGAAACGGTTGCGTGTCCACTTTCATGGCAAACTGACCAAGGATCAAACGGCCTTGTTCTATCGCCGTTTGGATCTGCCGACGCAACTCTTTGCAGTCATTGGTGATATGGGTGAACGAGTGATGCCACTTGCAGTACGGTCTCCCGTTCATTTCTTGCGCCGTAGGGATTTTATGGCCTTCGGGTAACTTCAGCTGTTTTTCCTTAAGCAATAAATCAAATATATGCTCAGCTTTGCTTACATCGAAGTCAAACCCTTTCGCAGGCCCTTGTTGTTTCACCCATTTGCAGGACACGGGATCTGCCCCCCGAGCCCATTCAGCCACGGCTACTTCATGGTCTTCTGCAGAGTCCCCAACTTCTTCTGTCTCGACCAGGCCTATCGGGCGTTTGAACTTTTCTTGGTACAATTCTGGGTGGCGCTGCTCATACAATGTTAATTTCTGGACCATGTGCGCCAGTGAATTGTATTCCACTTGGAAAGCCAGATCCTTGATCGGCGCTGCGAGGCCCAATGCTGCCAGATCGACTGCTTCTTTCTCAGTTAAACGAGCCGAATAACATCGGTTCTTGACAGTCCTAAAACGCTGAATGTATTCCGACACCATTTCTCCCTGCTTCTGCCGCACCTGCGCCAGATCGGCAATGCCAGCCTCGGTAGCTTCTGAGTGATATTGAACATGAAACTGCTCTTCCAGTTGCTTCCACGTCCGAACTGAATCTGGTGGCAACGAGGTGTACCACCCAAAAGCTGGTCCTGTGAGAGATTGCGCAAAAAACCTTACACGTAACGGGTCTGATGCTGAAATCATGCCCAACTGTGCCAAATATCGGCTCACATGCTGTTATCACCAGATTTTAACCAAGTCAGGAGGTGGGCCGTGATTGAGATGGGCTTGGAGAATATACACGAAAATATTCATGAATCGGCCTTGTACAAGAGTTTGGGCTAGATTGCCCGTGTATCTGTAAATTATAGTAGGTTACGTGCCGGTTAGAATTAAGAGATAGAGTTTAGCTCATACACGGTTGGGTTTATTCCCAAGTTAGAAAGTCTACGGACTATAAATATGTATCTAGGGTTATTGAGAAAAAAAAGATGATCACGTTCACAACAAACCAATCTAGGCGCATCGCCACCCCTTGTTTCGAGGGTTTCTTCCGGGTAAGCGCTATGCTGCCTAGATCGCATCTTGCGATCTAGGCAGTGTCTTGTTTATTTGTTGTTCATGTGTTGCTCGTACTGAAGCCTTTTTGATGGCGAGCAACACCGTTATCATAGATATGTTAGGGTTAGCATTGGTACTTTCTTGATGTATTTGCTTAGTTATGCTACCCCTGGATATCTAGCTGCCCTTGCACCCATCTTAGGTGTAAGGGCAGCACCTTGCTTAGTCTTTATTTAGTAGATTCGATCTGTTATGGTTGTTCCTTGTTTTTCAAGGATTAGTTTGATATCCATATGGTTAGGCCTTGCAAACGGGTTGAATGATCCAGTAGTGCGTAAGGTGCGGTTTGCTAATCCTAGAAGGGATGTTCCGAGGATCAACTCCATGTTGGTTTTTAGGCCTTTTTTAGGGTTGGTTTTCTGTTATCTTTCGTGTCTGCCAGGCTCAACTACGGGTAGGACGTTTCGATTATGTGGTGAAAACCCTAAATCATCGTAGATCATTTTAGCTTAGTATTGATCAAGCAGGACCACCATGTTATCGTAGATCCAATACGAATCATGGGTGGATCGGCTCCCTGAGCCGATTCACAGGATAACCTGAGAGCCGATCGAGGCTCGTATTTAATGTTTACGTGTATGCCATGCAGGAAACTAGTCGAAGCAATCCATCACCTTCCTGACCAGGTATAGGTCAGGTGGCACGCCCTTGCACCAGCTTGGACGTGTGCCGGAGCATTGCGGGCCGTCACTCGAGGGACCAGGACCCACCAGCAGTCCTGGGAGCCTCCCGGCTCTCCGTGTTGCCCGTCGCTGCTCGCCGGTGGGTTTTGGCAGGCAACACATGCTCAATTGAGCTAGACCCTTCTGATCCATTGAACTTTGAGAACTCAGGGAGCCGATACTTGGGCGGCAGCGGAATCAAATCATATTCGTTGGGGTACGGCTTGGAATAGCCGACTGTTCTCCTCTTTGGCAGGATGCCGAACTGGTCTCTCAAGATTGTACTGATTTGTTCCACGGTATGAGCTGCAGGGGCTGAGCTTTCATGACTCGTTCCGGTGGCATATTTAGCTAGCCACGCCTGTTTATCGGCGTCCGCTCCAGAAATCCCTCCTGCCGCAATCTGGTTCGTGCGTGCCAAGTTATTGCAGTCCGGCACGTATGTGCACACGTATCCATGTGGGATTTCTTTAGGCGGCTCATACAGGAATTGGCAATCGCCAGGATCGCCTCCAATCTTGTAGACGACGTATGTCGGTGAACCCTGTGGCTCTGGAGCTGCAAGCGTGAATGGCAGCTGCGGTCTGGTCTGGAACAGTATTTCTCCCTGGTGAGTCCCTAGGGCAGGCCCTGACGGAGAGTATTGATGCTTCATGATTTCCTGAACCACGCGAACCGCAATGCGCTCGAAAGTGTTCACCAGGCTCTCAGAATGACGGTGTAGAGAATGAGCCACCATGTAATTAACTTCCTGGAGCAGAGCTCTGGTGCGTTCCTCTGAAGGGACAGACAGATCTACTTCATCGAGAACGCCTTCGGGTGAGAACCCTTTCCACCTAATGCCATGTTTACGGGTCCTCTCGAAAGAGCCGATGAGATCGGCTTCGAAGACAGCTTTAATATCATCATATTTCTTCTTGTGCTCCTCAGGCAGATCTTCGTACGTGATTGGCCCGTCCGCCATCTCAGCTGCAGATGTTGACGCAGTTGCTGTAGAAGGTCCCACCGGGCGTGCCAGAATGTGTTGCCTGCCAAAACCCACCGGCGAGCAGCGACGAGCAACACGAAGAGTCGGGAGGCTCCCAGAACTGCTGGTGGGCCCTGGTCCCTCGGGCGACGGCCCGCAAAATCCGGCACACGTCCTGGCTATTGCGAGGGCGTGCCACCTGACCTATACCTGGTCAGGAAGGTGATGGATTGCTTCAATTAGTTTCCTGCATGGCAGACACGTAAACATTAAATCTGAGCCTCGATCGGCTCTCAGGTTACCCTGTGAACCGGCTCAAAGAGCCGATACCCATGGTCCGTATTGGATCTACGACAACATGGGGATCCTGCTTTATCCATACCAAGTTAAATCGATCTACGACAGTCTAGGGCTTTCACCGCATAATTGGAACGTCCTACGTGTAGTTGAGCCTGGCAGATACGAAAGATAACAGAAAACTAGTCCTAGAAGAGGCCTAAAAACCAACACAGAGTCGATTCCCGGAACAACCCCTCTTGGATCGGCAAACCATACCTTACGCACTACTGGATCGTTCAACCCGTTTGCAAGGCCTAACCATGCGGATATCAAACTAATCCTTGGAGAACAAGGAACAACCATAACAGATCAGATCTACTAAATAAAGACCAAGCAAGATGCTGCCCTTACACCTAAGATAGGTGCAAAGGCAGCTAGATATTTAGGGGCAGCATAACTAAGCAAACATATCAGAAAAGTATCGATGTTAGCCCCAAAACATCTATGATAACGGTATTACTCGCCATCAACAAGGCTTCAGTACGAGCAACACAAAACAACGAATAATCGATATCGCCGGATCGCAAGATGCGATCTGGGCAGCATGACGCTTACCCGGAAGAAACCCTCGAAACAAGGGGTGGCGATGCGCCTAGATTGTGTTTGTTGTGAACGTGATCGTCATCATTTCTCAATAACTCTAGGTACATATTTATAGTCCGTAGACTTTCTATCTTTGGAATAAACCTAACTGTGTACGGACCAAACTCTATCTCTTAATTCTAAACTGAAACGTGATCTACCATATAATGTACAGATATACGGGCAATCTAGCCCAAACTCTCGCACGAGGCCGATTCAGAAACACTTTATGTGCAAATCCTCTAAGCCCATCTCAATCACGGCCCATCTCCTAATTTGGCTGAAATTCGGCGATAACAGTCTATCAGGAGTAAATGACAAGGTTGAAAGATAAACACCACATACTTCCTCATGAGCTATAAAACATCGACACAAATTGAGAAGTATTTTGAAGGTTAACGGTAGCACATGATAATTTACTTGGAATGGTTTGAAATGCCATGCATAGGTATTTATGGTGGGCACTTTGGAATAACTTGGTTTTCAGGGGTTTGGAAGCACGAGCAGCGTACTCGCTCAGTACAAGTGAAGGCTAGCAATAGACTGGGAAGCGACAATCAAGAGAGCAATAACTGTCATAATCATGCTTGCGGCAAAATAAATTAACGGAGGCATAAAAGTGATAAAAGAACTCTGAGGCAAAGTAAATCATCGAGGCTTAATTGACTTTTGTTCAGTCATATGCATGCGTGAGCATGTGCCAAGTCGATTCAAGTGAATTATTCAGAGGAGGATACCACAATGTCATACCTATTTATGAATAAAACAATGCAAGCAAATATCTATGACATGCTACTCATATTAATAGATCGGAGCTAAACATGAGAGATCATGAACTACTAGACTTTCTTAAACGACATATACCTCACATGAACCAACTAAGCATGCTCACATGGATGAGTATATGTACAAAAATGAAAACAAATAGAGTTCATACCATCCTCTTACCACAGTCGAATTGTCGTAGATCGTCATTATTGCCTTTCACTTGTGTAGCTTGAATAATATGGAATGAAAACCAAACTCCAGCCACCGAAGACCGCTGAACTCCATAATAAACTTTACAAAACCAAAGAAGAACAACAAATATTTTTGGTGTTTTCGAATTGGAAACAAGAACAAAAGGAAACAAGCAAACAAAGCAAAATCTTTTTGGATTTTCTTATAGCAAACCAACGATAGCAAATAAAGCAAAATAGGAGGAAGCAACCAAAATAAACAAATGGTAAAGAGAAACAACAGAAATATTTTTGGTCTTTTTGTGTTTTAGAAAAGAAACAAAGCAAAAACAAGAAAATAAAAACTAAAAGAGTCACATAAACACAAAGCAGCAGAAATTCGTCAAACTTAACAGCAGTACAGTAATCGATTTTTAAGAAAATCTTCCGCTGCTCAACGCAAAAAGTTCTCAACTAATGAAAGTTAGATAATAACCTGGGGAACATGCACAAAAATTGGCTTCGCAAAATAACATTTTGGCTGTTTTGGGGAATTTTTCTGGTATCAGTCCAGAATCTGTTTTCAAACAGCACTTCCCCAAATATCATCTCCCTCTTATTAGAAACCACCTTAAGAGGCTAAAAAAGTATGTACAAGTATCCAGCAATTATAATATGCAATGAATGAGTGATGCCGGTATACCTCCCCCCAAGCTTAGGCTTTTGGCCTAAGTGGAGATCAACCCCAGCGAGGGTCAGGGTTCCACGCCGGTGGATCATACATGGCGTGGTCATAATAAGGCCCCGGTGCAGAAGAAAAGGGTGAAGGCTCCACATTCCCAAAATGTTGATGTGAGGAACTCGCTGCATCGGATGACAAGTCGAGGGGTTCCTCGGCCTCCTCCGTGCCGTCCTCTGCATGATGGCCACCCCCTCACTAATTTTACCACTCTCATCTGAGAAGCTTCTCCCTTGGCAGATCGTCTTGTATAGACTCAAAAGCTCCTGCGGCAGTCCTCTAACCTGCTCACATGATCCCCATTGTGGCACTCTAATTGCTGCACAAAAATCATCAAAGGGCAAGTTGACAGTTTTATTATAAATTTTGTATCGAACCATGGGGTTAGATTGGGACCAATTGAATTCAAAATCCTGCACCACTGACATGGTCAGTTTTGCATATTGGTAAGGTTCACCAACAACAAAACTTTCCAACCCTGCATTGGAAATCAGATTTTGAACATCTTGCAAGATTCCTGCGCTTCTCATAAAATTGGTGCATGGGTAATAGGAGGGGTATATTCCCTATTCGCGGTGAACTCTCATAACTTCTTGCACCTCCAATTCTTGTTGTTTTAGTTGGTGCCTATTCCACTCCATTTTCTGAAATTTTTCAACAAACATTATAAAAGTTGATTTGGAGACCTATAATTGAGGGAAACTACTATAGGAACTTGGTAGAGTACTAAACATGCATCAAAACTAATTTTTACAACTTAGAACAAGCATGCAAGATCACTTAACATGTTACCTACAGCAGCAAAATATTCAAGATATACTCAACCAAACAAAATTCTAATTGGATAATCGAAGGAGTCACATACCGGAGAGCAAATGTGCCAAATTTCAGACAGAAATCTGGGCTGAGCAAAGAGATCGAGAAATCCTGAGCTCTTGAGCAAAAACGCGAGTGAGAGAAAGTTGGTACGAGTTTTTTCGGGAGAGAGAGTAGAATGGGAGGAAGAGATGAGTTAGTGGGGCAAGGAGGGGCCCACACCACAGGGTAGCGCGCCCCCTCCTTGGCCGCGCCGGCACATGGGGCAGCCCTGGGGTGCCCCACTGGTCAGCCCCAGGTGCTCCCAGATAGCTCTTCGAAAAATAAGACCAACGGTATAATTTTTGTAAATTTTTGAAAACTTTGAAAAATGCACATTTCTGGGTGTTAAAATTATTATTACTGGGCAGAAAAAGATTTTCAAACCTCTTAACAACTAAAGAAGCTTGCAAAACAATTAGTGCTACAGCAAGTAAAACAAGTGGGGGAAGAAAGAAATGTTGTTTAGTTCCTCTATGCATATAAAATGTATTTGTTAACAAGGTTGAACAAGTCTTGCCACCAAATAAATTTTACATGGCATAAGATGAAATAAACCTCAAATCAATCATGTTACCTTGTATTGAATTGATATGGATCCAATCATAATATTTTGATATCCTTGCTTAGGCTCATATATAGGACAATCAATAACTCCACTTTGATAGTTCTCACATTAGAAATTGTATTAACTCCACATACTTTATCAATCCTCTTGGGAAAATAAACGGTATGCTCCTTGTCATCAACATTGAAAGTAACTTTTCCTTTATTGCAATCAATAACAGCCCCTACGGTGTTAAGAAAAGGTCTCCCAAGAATAATAGACATATTAACATCTTCAGGCATTTCCAACACACCAAAATCAGTTAATATTAAGCAATTATTAGTAACTTGAACAGGAACATCCTCACATATACCAACAGGAATAGCAGTAGATTTATCAGCCATTTGCAAAGATATATCAGTTGGTATCAACTTATCTAAATAAAGTCTCTTGTAAAGGGAAAAAGGCATAACACTAACACCTGCTCCCAAATCACATAGAGTAGTTCTAACATAATTATTCTTGATGGAACAAGGAATAGTCGGTATACCTGGGTTGCCCAGCTTCTTTGGAACTTTGTCATTGAAAGAGTAATTAGCAAGCATTATGGAAATCTCCTCATTAGGAATTTTCCTTTTGTTAGAGACAATATCTTTCATATACTTTGAATAAGGAGGCAATTTAATAGCATCAGTCAAAGGGATTTGCAAGAACAAAGGTTTCATCCAATCGCAAAATTTATTATAGTGTTCTTCTTCCTTTGATTTTAGTTTCTTAGCAGGAAAAGGCATTTGCTTTTGAACCCAAGGTTCCCTTTCATTACCATGTTTCTTAGCAACAAAATCTTCTTTAGTATACTTTTTATTTTTAGCATGCTTTTCAGGTTCATCTTCAACCTCTTATTTATCAGAAGCATCATTCTTATCATTATCTTTATCATGTTCATTACCACTTTCAGTTTCAGCATCAGAAATAGAAATACTATTGGGATCATTAACAGGCTCAGAGGATTCTACAACAGCTTTATGTTTCTTTTTCTTTTTCTTAGAAGGAGCACTAGTTTCAGTTCGTTGAGAATATTGTTCAAAACTTTTGGGATGCCCTTCAGGATATAGAGGATCCTGAGTAGAAACACCGCCTCTAGTTGTTACTTCATAAGCATGCTTTTCTCTAGAACTATTTTTTAACAAGTCATTTTGCACTTTAGTGAGTTGATCAATTTGAGTTTGAATCATATGAAAATGTTTAACAAGCATCTTAACATCATTGGAGGTTCTCTCCACAACATCATGCAATTTACTAATAGCTTGAGAATTTTCCATTAAATGATTCTCTACTCTCATATTAAAATTATCTTGCTTAACAATATAATTATCAAACTCATCTAAGCATTGAGCAGGAGGTTTTGAATACGGAATATCTTCCCTAGTAAAGCGTTGAAGAGAATGTACCTCGATCATGGATGAAGGGGGAGTTATCTTGCATAAATCTTCTATGGGAGGTAAATTCTTCACATCTTCAGATTTAATACCTTTCTCCTTAAGAGATTTCTTGGCTTCCCTCATATCTTCATCATTTAATTTAATCATACCCCTCTTCTTCAATATTGGCGTCGGGGTTGGTTCAGGTGTAGTCCAATCATCATGATTTCGGCCTATTGTAGCCAATAATTCTTCAGCTTCGTCCGGAGTTCTTTTCCTGAAAACACAACCAGCACAACTATCCATGTATGCCCTAGACTCAATGGTTAGTCCACTATAAAATATATCAAGTAAATAATGCTTTTCCAGATCATGTCCAGGCCGAGCTCTGATAAGAGAGCAAAACCTTGCCCAAGCTTCAGGCAATTTCTCTCCATCTTCCTGGTCAAAACTATAAATTTTCTGCAAAGCAATATGTTAAGCACTAGCAGGAAAGTATTTTCGAAAGAAAACATCAAGCAAACCACTTGGACTATCAATAGAATCAGGAGGCAAACTATTATACCAAGTTTTAGCATCATCCTTTAATGAGAAATGAAAAAATTTCACAACAAAATAAGTACGCTTCTTGATATCATCAGAAAACAAGCTACTCAAAGTAGGCATCTCAATCATGTGTTCTACAACACTTTCTTTTTCAGTACCACAAAAGGGTGTTTTCTCAACAATAGATATATGAGATAAATCAAGAGAAAAATCATAATCCTTATCCTTAATGTTTATAGGAGATGTGGCAAATTTAGGATCAGGAGACAGTTTATATCTAACAGTATGTTGTGCAATAAGCTTTTTAATTTTACTTGCATCAGTAGTAGCATTGCATTTAACAATAAAATCATCATCAAGTTCCACATAATCTTCATCAAGATCATCACTAGAGTATTCAACAGACTCAGGTGAATTAACAGGTGTAACAGTATTTTCATTAGGAGTTTCAGTATTTTCAATTTGTCTAGACCTAGCAATTGTAGCATCTAGAAAAGATCCTAACGAACCACTATCATCAAGCACAGCAGAAGCATCATCAAAATTATAAGAATTTTCAGATTCAGCAGAAGTACCATCATGTGAAGCTTGTGGTGGTGAAACAAGTTGACTTATCACAGATGGTGAATCAAGAGCAGCAGAGGTACTCAGAGTTGTACCTTTTCTTGTAGTGGATGGTAATATGGCGACTTTAGTATCGCGAGGTTTACCCATGATGGAGAATTTGCAGCGAACAATATCAATCCAATTGAACTTGCAAATAAAGCTATGCTCCCCGGCAACGGCGAAATAGTCCTAATGACCCACAAGTATAGGGGATCGCAACAGTCTTCGCGGGAAGTAAAACCCAATTTATTGATTCGACACAAGGGGAGCCAAAGAATATTTGTAAGCCTTAACAGCGGAGTTGTCAATTCAGCTGCACCTGGAAACAGACTTGCTCGCAAGAGTTTATCAGTAGCAACAGTTTTATAGCAGTAGCAGTAGTGAAATATCAGCAGCAGTGTAACAAAGACAGTAGTAGTGATTATAGTAAACAGCAGGATTAAAATATTGTAGACACATGGATGGATGAACGGGCGCTGCATGGATGAGAGAAATCATGTAACAATCAAGGCAGGGCATTTGCAGATAGTAATAAAACAGTATCCAAGTACTAAACAATCCATAGGCATGTGTTCTATATTTAGTCGTACGTGCTCGCAATGAGAAACTTGCACAACATCTTTTGTCCTACCAGTCGGTGGCAGCCGGGCCTCTAGGGAATCTACTGGAAATTAAGGTACTCCTTTTAATAGAGCACCAGAGCAAAGCATTAACACTCCGTGAACACATGTGATCCTCACATCACCGCCTTCCCCTCCGGTTGTCCCAATTTCTGTCACTTTGGGGCCTCGGGTTCCGGACAGCAATATGTGTATACAACTTGCAGGTAAGATCATTAAACAATGAATATCATCATGAAACAATAACACGTTCAGATCTGAGATCATGGCACTCGGGCCCTAGTGACAAGCATTAAGCATAACAAGTTGCAACAATATCATAAAAGTACCAATTACGGACACTAGGCACTATCCCCTAACAATCTTATGCTATTACATGACCAATCTCATCCAATCCCTACCATCCCCTTCAGCCTACAGCGGGGGAATTACTCACACATGGATGGGGGAAACATGGCTGGTCGATGGAGAGGCGTCGGTGGTGATGATGGCGATGATCTCCTCCAATTCCCCGTCCCAGCGGAGTGCCAGAACGGAGTTTCTGGTCCCGAGATGGAGTTTCGCGATGGCGGCGGTGTTCTGGATGGCTTCTGGCGATTTCGTCTATGTTATGTGAAAATAGGCCCATTGGAATTAATCCCGGGGATTTTCCTGAAAGTTGAGTTTCTGCACAAAAACGAGACACCAGGACAATTCTGCTGAAAACAGCGTTAGTCTGTGTTAGTTGTATCCAAAATACACAAATTAGAGGCAAAACAATAGCAAAAGTGTTCGGGAAAGTAGATACGTTTTGGACGTATCAGTACCTCATATGAATGCTCAAAGTGTAGCGTGGAGTGTTCATTAGTACTTGGGAATACATCTTTAAAGTTTGCTTTTGCAGTCCTACGCGGTTAATTAGTGTTCGTTATCCAATCAGAGAGTAGTTCCGAGTAGCATAGTGAAGTGCTTATATTTATATTCCTTTATGATATCATTGTTAAGAGTGACCACTAGTGAAAGTATGATCCCTAGGCCTTGTTTTTAAACATCGAATCATTGTTTATTTATTGTTTTACTGCATGTCTACTTGCTGCCATATTTATTGCAGATTGTTATTACCACTCATATTAATCCATATCACTTGCATTTTACTATCTCTTCGCCAAACTAGTGCACCCTATACATCTGACAAGTGTATTGGATGTGTTGGGGACACAAGAGACTTCTGGTATCGTGATTGCAGGGTTGCTTGAGAGGGATATCTTTGACCTCTACCTCCCTGAGTTTGATAAACCTTGGGTGATCCACTTAAGGGAAACTTGCTGCTGTTCTACAAACCTCTGCACTTGGAGGCCCAACACTGTCTACAAGAACAGAAGTGTGCGTAGACATCAATATACATGGCATTAGAGCATCTCCGGCCGTTGGGGCTCCCCATGCCGAAATCTGGCGCTATTTAGCGTCGGATGGATGTAAAACTCGGCCTGGGGAGGCCCATTTTCCCAGCGGCGAGCCCAGGGGAAAGATCGAATGTATTTGAATTCAAACATAAATAGACGAAAAACGTTGAAACTTAGGCGAAATTTAGAGATATTTAATATATATATATATGCGAGTTTATATATATATAGGCCGAATTCGTAATATATTTGAATTCGGCCAGAGGGAAACATAAACTAAAATTCAGCGTGACATGGAATGCACCGCCGCCGCCGGCGGCTTCCCCAGGATGGGGTAGTTGCCGCCCTCGATGTGCGCGAGCACATTCTCGAGCATGTGGCCCAGCGCGCTCCACCAACGGCGGCGGCCGACGGCGTTGTTACGAGCTGGAGGAGGGGGAGGACAGTCGTACACCACGAGTTCCCGTTCGTATCGACGACGGAAGAACTCGTTCCAGACGTCGTAGTTGTCGGGGAGGTACCGCTCCTCCACGCATGCTCGTCGCTGAGGGTGACGAGCACAGCATCGATCGTGGCGTCGAGCGCGTTACCTCCCACCGGAGGGATCGGGACGCCTCCCGCGCTCAGGCGCCATCCTCCGGGCGCCCGGAAGTCCGGCGGCGCCGGGTAGCCCGCCATGTGCAGAAGTCTCGCCTCCCACTGCTGTAGGGAACGCCGACCGAAGCCGTTGTTCACCGCGCCGTCGCCGTAGCCCGCCATTGCTCGCTCGAGGAGGATTGGGGAGAGAAGATTGGGCTGGGGAGAGAAGGGAGATGGGGCTAGTGAATGCGGCCAGACGCGGTAGTTCAGCGATAAATAGAGGGAGCCGTGCATAATTCAAAGCGACGCCATTTACTCGCCGCGTGGAATCGACGCGTCCGGCGATGCGATGAGGACGACGATCGGCCTTTCTCGCCGACAAGTCGGTGACATAGGCATCCCCAATGGGCATGCCAAAGAAGGTACCCGGGGTTTACCGAAAGCCCATGACTCGAAGAGTATGAAGCCCGGAAGCCCAATTAACTGTCGATATGGAAAGATAGAATTGTATTAGGAATAAAAACTTGTAACCAATACAGGGCGAACTTGAAGAGTCTCCCGGAGTTTGTAACTTGTGTAATACAAAACCCTCGGCTCCGCCTCCTATATAAGGGGGAGTCGAGGGACGAAGAGAGGATCGATTCATTGTCAACACAACCCTAGCTTTTTAGTAGTCGAGTACTTTTTCGGCTGAAACCCTCGGGATCTACTTGCCCTCTACTTCCACGAAAACCCTAGTCTACAACTTGTAGGCATTGCCAAGTTAATACCTTGTCAGTCGGGGCCACCATCCGCGCGGGAAGTTTTATCAACGTTTCCCGTGCTTTCGTTTCTTCCGGACTCCCCGAGCGCTCCCCGGGGGGCCGGAGATGACCTGGGCTCGCCGGATGGACGAAAGCCCAAATCCGGACGAAAATGAGGATCCGGGGGCACGACTGTGCCGTTTTTGTCCATCCGAATAAAAAAAGGGTCTTGAGGGCCTTCCCGGGGACATGGCTGGAGATGCTCTTATGCCCCGTAAACCAGATTCAGTTTGTGTCCAGCACAAGTTAAGGATCTAGAGGAACAACTTGATCTCATGATTACTCCAGTTGAAGGAACGCTCACCATGAATTCCGAGAGCAAGTTCAATAGTATAGTCAGTTGATGGCTATAAGCCATGTGCCATGTTATCTATAGCTAACTTAGGATCTGTTTGGTTTCTAGCCACACTTTGCAAAGCCTAACTTTAGCAAGTGTGGTAGCTACAAAAGTGTGGCTAGGATTTTGGAAGCCACAAAATATGGCAAAAGTTGGCAAAATGGACTCCATGACAAGTGAGCCATATGGATAGTGAAGTGTGGCAAGAACGAAACACATGCCAAATTGCCAAACTTTGGCTTGGCAAAACGTGGCTGAGAACCAAACAGGCCCTTAGAGCCAACATGTACATAGTGAGCTATGAAAATATGTTACTTTATCAATGCATGTCCCACATTTCATGTTCACAAAGTGCCTAGGAGCACGTACTAAAGATGTCTCTTGCATGAGAGCACACTCCTCTTCTCTCTCCTCCTCTATCTCCTCCAGCTAGATAAGAATATATTATTTTAATCCTTATAGTCAGCTGACTAGAACTTATTGTACTTGATCTGATGTCTTTCTCACGTGAGGTATGCAAATTGCAGTCAATTAATTCCACATTTTTTCAAGGATACAATTAATTCCACATTGATAACTCGTGGTAGGCTTCACCAGGCTCTAGCTACGAGAGCAACCCGTCTGTCGATGATAGAGCGTTTCTAACATTTTGGTGCTCGACTAAAATCCTAAATGTTCCCCAATTTTGTAGTTTCGCTAAGGTTCAGATTTTTTTAATACTAAGAAACAGACGGAAAAGAATGGCCAGAAGAAATGCACATGGACAAAACATAGCGTGATAGGGAGGATATTAACAGAGCTGTTTAAATCAAGAGAACATTAAAAGGAAAATGTTTTGTGAAAACATAGACACAGTTTTTTTTGGCAAACCTATACCTCTTTTATTCATTGAAAGTTATAGTTACATGGTTCACAAGAAAATGTACTCCCTCTGTTTCGCAAAAAGTGTCTCAACTTTTTCAAAATTTGGATACATTTAGACACTATCTAACAGGTAGATACATTCAAATTTTATCAACATCGAGACATTTTTGGTGGGATGGATGGAGTATAATAAAAACAGGAGATTCATATGTCTACACAGAAGAAGCAGATCCGATGGCCAATCTAGCAAATTCATTTGCTACACTATTAGACTCTCTAGCTACATGATCAAACTGAACTTAGATAAAACCACCCGCTAAATAATAGCTCCAGCAAAGATCCGAGTCTCTACTCCATGACTTACTGCTCCGTTCTTCATGGTATTGATGCACCCTGAGTTGATGATGATCTTGTTACAACCAATTGATTGAACTAAGGATACGCCTTGATTGAGAGCTATCGTTTCTGTTGTGGCACTTTTTAGACGTCAAGAGGTAGGGGTCGGAGCCCATGTGGCTTTAGAATTTAATGGGCTAGTACCCCTAAACCAGTCAAACACAATAATAGATACTTAGATTATTTTTCCACGTTCATTAGTGATCGTAGAGAAGAAATCCGAATCCGAAATCTTTTAATTGAGATGTTTATACATGTTGTCTTCTAAATAAAATTACGGTTACAACTAAATATACTTTCTAAGAAAGCTCACTCAAATGATCAAGATGACCTCACCCAAATCTCGGCACACATTGTTTCGTTGAGTTCTAAAGAGTAAATACAATGTAATGTGAAAAACATATTATAGATAAAAGTATAAATATTTATTATACAAATGCAATATAAGTAGATTCACCGTAAAATATGTTTTCATAATATGATTAATTCATGTTGTAAATGTTTATATTTTCTTTAATATACTTGGTCAAACTTTGTAAGTTTTAACTTTTGAATAAACTTTATAAGCTGTAATCGAAACAGTAGAATAGCTGCAACATGATGTCCATTCAAAATGCTTAATCGATAGAAGTTGTACACAAAAGGGACAAAATTTTGCACAAAGTGGCTTTTGTACATCATGAGAAACAAATAAATCCTCCCAGAAATTTTGAGTCATGTAAACATTTTACAACAAAATATAATACGACTCAAAACCGTCCCTGGTAAAAAAAAGGGGACTAATTATAAATGCGACTTTGTAATTTTTTGGTTATTTCAGGTACACAATTGCAATTTCATCTTTTGAAAAACACAAGTGTAAAACCTTTATACGTTTCATAGATGCCATTTTGCGGACTTAAACACACATTCCAAACAATATAGGGAAATGATATAGGCAAGCGCCGCACGAGCGCGTCTCCCGTGCGACGGTTGCATTGCGATCCGCGCATCGCCATCTAAGGGGCCGCGTGTGGTGGTGGGCCTCGTGGTGGATGGGTGGGCGGGCCAACGTTTTGACACCGCATATCTGGATACCTTGTCGGATGGTGGGCTCCACCTGTAAGTGAGTGCCGTTTGAATTTCGGGAACCGTGCCATTTCTCCTTTGTTTTTTCGTCCGAACCGCTCACAGTGCTTCGCTCTTTCTCTCTCCTCTATCTCCGGCGACGCGGAGGCGATTCGTGGCGGAGCTCGATTCCTCGCCGTTGTTCTTCGATTCTTCGGCGGCGACAGGCAGATCCGTCGCCGCGCTCAAGGTGGTGAGTCTCCGCGCTTCTCCCCGTGTACCCATTCCTCTCGCTCTCTCTCTCTCTCTGCACCGCATCGCACCGAGCCACACCTCTCTCCCACTCTCCAGCGACGAGTCCGGTGGACGGCCGTAGGCGCGGACAGAATCGGGCGCGACCTCCCCCTCACCTCTCTCTCCGGCCTCCATCTCACCCCTCGCCTCGGGTCGGTGCGGGTGTCAGCTCCGACCTGAGGTATGGCGCCTCCAAATCACGCGATGGTTGCCCATTTCGTTGGTTCCACCTTGGATATATGATGGTTGTCGGTAGATCTGGGTGCCTCCGATGCGTAGCCGTAGATGAAATTGGGTATACCCCGTAATTTTCATCCTAGGTTTATGATTCCCCCCGCCCCCTTTCATACTTGTTCGTCTGCTCCCAGATACTGCTCTGTGTATGTAGGCATATGGAGGTTTAGGCAAACTCGTGACATATTTTCCTGATGCTTGGATGATCCGAGCCATGGTTTTCAGTTGACTCTGCTGCATGGTTTTGGAATTTACCTTCTTATTATGCCATGGACCAACATCAAGTTTTGGAGTAATGATTTTGTCCCCCCCCCCCCGCTAGCCTCGGGTTCGTGTTGTCCGGCCCGATTGGATAGGAAAGGCGCGGCGGAGGGAAGGCGCGTCCTCGGCGCGTACCTGTTGTGGACGTCCAGGTCTCGGCCCGTCATCCCCCGTTGCTTCTCCGCACGCGGGTCGGCCGAATCGTCCCCAGCTTAGTATACACTGGTTGTCTCCTTCAGCGTGTGCGCAGCAAGGTGGTCAAGTTGTATGTGCTGCTGGTAGTTCAGTTGTAGGTTCCGTTTTTTGTGAAGTTTTGATGCCTCCTGCGCGGTCGATTTTTTTGGCTTTTGGAAGCTATTTTTGGCCTGTGGTAGTTTCTTCGGGGAGAGTGGTAGGGGTTTTCTTTTTCGGATGCAACCTACATGCCTAGAATAGTCAGATCTGTTGCATACCTACATGTTGTTGTTCGTTTCCATCATTTTTTGTAGCTTGTGGTGGACTAGCTGTAATTTTTTTTGTACTGGTTTGCTGAAGTTCATGCCCCTGATGTGGCATTTTGTATTAGGTTTTCTAGATGGCCTGCCGTGCTATGGATGGATTTTCTTTTGGGAGCTTCTTCATGTTCTATAGAGTAGAAGTGTATGTAGGGATCTTGTTTTTTCTTGCGATACCTTATCACATATCCCTGCATTTCTAATATATTTATCTGGTAGTTGTGTTCACCATATAAGTGTGATGTGTTTTGTAGAATTAGTTGGTGATGTAGACCGTTTCTGATGTCCATGTCTACCTTTTATATCTGGCCACTAGTGAATAAGTTTATGTGAGAGCAAGCCTTTAGATGAACATGTGTGGGTTTTTTTGTGTGCAGTCAACAGTTTGATGGCTAGGAGGAAGGGAGTACGAAACAAGGCTACTGTCAAAGGGAAAGCAGTACGGAAGCGTCACCATGTAAGTTCTCATGTGGCATAACCATGTGTTTCTTTTTGCATAATAATATCGCACATTTTCCCGAATCATCTATGTAGAACTTTAAATTTGATACAACATTTAATATTCGTAGCACTCCCGAAGTTCTTGTTTAATGTTTTTTGATATATATATGATGATTTTCTTGTGTCTCCAAGGGTTTATATTTCTATGTAGTTGCGATTGTCCTTTTTTTCCCTAACTACCTAATTATGCTGCATTTACTGCCAGGTTTCCTGTTCACTGTCACCATATATATACATCCATTATACTTTTGTGTTTCCAAGGATGTTTATTCCATGTATATGCCATTGTTCTTTTTTGTTATTTCTAACTACCTAATTATGATGTACTACTGTCAGGGTTTCTTTTTGTTCAGTGTTACCAAATATATATGCATTTTTATTTCTGGTTTCATAGGTTTACTTCCATGTAGATGGCACTATCATTTTTATTTCTAACTACCTACTACTGCAGGGTTTCATGCTTTTCCCCTATTCTTATTTTTCCACAGGGTTCCAGTATAGACAGGAATAGGGCCTCTCCAGCTCCGGTAATTAAGCTTTATGAAAGCTTGACTACTGAAAAGCGTAATGCGATAGTAGAAATGGGGCAAGGCAGTTTACTGGACATTAAGTGCGAGCAGCTGCACAACCCAGTGATCAATTGGTTTGTTCAGTGTTATCAGCCCGCAAGAAGAGCTTTTGTTATCCCTTGTCGTGGTGTGATCCCATTGACAGACGAGTCCATCCGTATAATGACGGGTCTTCCTCAAGGGCAGTTGGATGTCAAATATTACGCTAATTACATGTTAGAGGCTGAAATTTCCGCAAGACTTTTCCCTGGACTAAGCAGTAGGCCAAGGGTTTCAGAACTTGTAAGGCTGGTTGAGCAATACGATGGTGCCGACGACACATTTAAGGAACTGTGGATGCTTTTCATCATGTCAACAGTGGTTGCCCCTACAACAGATACTAAAATGAGCAACAAATGTTATCCCATGCTGGTAGTTACTAATCTGCTTCATTTCAGATATTTTTTTCCATATCATCCTGTGTGCCCATCTGAATTTATTGTCTTTTTTCCTCTTTTTCTGTGGCATGTATCTATTGCTTCTAAATTACAAAGGCCGACATTGCTCGTGCAAATGAGATGAACATCTGCAAGTTTGTTGCTGTTGAACTACATGAGAGTTTGTCCAATGGGAAGTATACAAAGGGATGCTTGATGTACTGCATGGTGAGTAAATCTTCCTCATTTTCCATGTTTTTACATGTAACCTTTTCTTCTTTTTTCTCTGTTATATATGTAATTTGTTTCAATTTTTGTTTGTTGTTTGTGTGGTAATACCAGTTGCGATATTTTGATGCTCTTGAGACAAATCATTTGGAGCTTGAGATTGAAGACGCTCCATTTGCTATCAACGCATCGAAATTAGCCATCGATGCGGTCGGGGCACTTGATGCGCAGGAGTATGATACAACCACTTTTGGGGCAATGCAGGTATGCATTTTTGTGTGTGTTTGCATATGCGTTATACACTCTGTGTTTTCTGATTTCAACATCATGTATCTACCATATTTTTTAATATGTGTTTGTGAATTTATGAAACAATAAGCTCAAGGATGAGTACAAAGAAGAATTTGCTACAGGGATGGCCCTTTTTGGTGGCCCTGATGGTTTTGATGCTTGGATGAAAATTAATACACACCCCACTTGCACAAAGAAGGTATACTAGCTTTTATGCCCCCATCTTTTCTACTGCATTGATCTCTCGTACAGAGTTTTTTTTCTTGTAGCAATCCCACAGTTTTTTATGGAGCTAGGACTAAGTTAAGTGGCTACCAAAATAACTTGGCCATTTTTGTCTGTAAAGAAGCTAGCATTTTTAGGAGTGATTTACTGGTAGCTAGGACTAAGTTAAATGGCAGTTTGTACTGTTTTTTACTGGCAGCTAGGACTAAGTTAAATGGCAGTTTGTACTGTTTTAGACTGGCAGCTAGGACTAAATTAAATGGCAGTTAGTACAAGACAATTTGGTAGCCACTTCTAAATAATTTGGTAGTTGTGTGGTTTTTGTGAATAACTTGGCCATTTTGTCTGTAAATAAGTTTTTGCATTTTTTAGGAGTGATTTACTGGTAGATAGTACTAAGTTAAATGGCAGCTAGGACTGTTTTTACTGGCAGCTAGGACTAAATTAAATGGCAGTTAGTACAAGAGAATTTGGTAGCCACTTCTAAATAATTTGGTAGTTGTGTGTTACTGGCAGCTAGGAATTTGGTTGTACAATCTTATTTCTGTTGTGTCTAATTGGTTATATTTGTTTCTTTTGTTGCAGCAAAGGATTAAAGCATCGACCTTAATGCAATCTTTTGCATCTGGACTCAATGGTTTGTTAAGTACTCTTGTTCAAGGTTTGACAACTATGAGTGAGTCAGATTTGGATACTGAAGTTAGTGATGATGAAGGAACTGATGATGAAGTCGAAGAACATGAAGACATAGAATTATCTTCACATGAAGCAGATCAGGAGGAAGCAAGAGGTTCACCAGCTGCTACTAAAAAAGTTCTGGAGGAAGCAGATCAGGAGGAAGCAGATCAGGAGGAAACAGATCAGGAGGAAGCAAGAGGTTCACCAGCTGCTACTAAAAAAGTTGGTCGTAGAATCCGCCATTATGTGAAGGATGTAGCACCTATAGATAAGGAAGTTCAGGGGAATGAATTTGTTCTTGTATATCCAGATGAAAGCAATAGTCCAGATGCAAACACTAGTGCTGTCGCATCCCCTTGCGACACAAAAGCTGATGAAACAAACAGTATTACTGCTTTGGCTAATACTGAAGATGCAAGTTATAGCGAATCTCCTCCTGCCATGCATTCACAGATAATGATTCCATCACTCAGTGACTTGGATACATCTGATTGCACGAATGAAGCCGGGTGCGGGCCTGATTCACCATTAGAGTGTACACAGAGAGATGATGAAATGATAAAGGGGAGTGCAGCTGGTCTTGCAGCGGTGTTGAGCAAAAGGAAGAAGCATACCATAGGAACCTCGTCTAAAGCAAGTGCTCACACAAAGAACAATAATGCAATTGCAATAGAGCTTACTGCACCAATTGGTCTAGTTGAGAACAAATCTACAAAGCACCATGCGCTGGACACAATTCATGAGAGGTAATTAGTTTTGCTAAATTCATGTTTTGATAGCTTCCAGCTTCATAATGTCTATCTGAATTTTAACACATACTTATCTGTTAACAAATACTGCGATATCTGGCAGCTGAAAATCTTTTTTGTGTTTTGTGTTTTCCTGCAGTGATAAAGTTGATTCTGAATGTAATGCCATTGGCGATGAAGTAGAGAAAGCAGTGCACGATTCTAGGTGTGAAGTTGCATCCAGCAAATCCTCAAAGAAGAGGTTTGGTGTTTTTAATCATCTTTTTTTGCACACTGGCCATGAAGCTGTAATTTTACTTTTTTTGGTGTTTCCCTCCAGTGTTTTTACTTTATCTGTATGCAGGAAACGGCTCAGAATCCCAAGCATTACACCGTCAAGGAAATCTCCAAGGCTCGCAAGTATTTCTGTTGTAAGCAACTCAGAGATACCAACCGAAGGTACAAAATCTGTTGATGTTGCTGTTGATGGAGTAGGAAGTAGAGATTCCATTGGTGTTTTTACGCAAGCTTCATCACAAGTGGATGGGAAGTCATTAAGAACAGCCATTGTACTTTCACCCACGGTCAGTACAACAAACTCTCAAAATATGTCTGGCAGTGGTGTCGCTGATGGGAAAACTTTGAGTACTGCTATTGCTATTTCCCCATCTGTTGCATCTATGACACCAGCAACTATTGCTTTAAACAGTAGCAACGAGAGCAAACAGATTTCATCAAGCGATGGGAAATGCAAGGACATCGCTATTGCAATCTCTCCGACTATTACTGAACAGCAGCAATTGATCCAAAGTGCTGAAGGGAATCTGTGCAAGCCCATTACGACATTCGCTGATGCTAATAGATCGAGGAAACCATGGGCACTGTCTCCTCAAGTCAAGGAACGCCTAGGCATACTTGGCCTGCAGAGGGGCAGCCCTGCTAGTGTATCTCCAGAAGTTGCAGAAGCTGTTCGGAAATTCTCTGAATCTGTTGTGAAGTCCGGTTTCCTGTCAAGGTTTGCTGCCAACCAGACATGCTCAGCAGGAGATGGTTCACGGAAAAGGAAGCATATGAGCGAAGGAACATCATCATCTGGTGCTACTAGAGATAACCGTGTTGGTATGTTCACTCCACCGGGTTTTGATCTTGGGTTCAGCTCACGAGACACTATAGTTAGTGATTCTGAAAAATAAGAGTTCTCATCTCAAGAAGATGCAGTTCCTAAGTTCATAGCACCTATTGCTCCTTTAGATTGGGCAGGTCCATCAGGTATTTCTTCTTTCTCTCCATTTTCTTTTTTATCACACGTATTTTTTGCACTGTTTGTTTTTTGCATCTCAGTATAGTTTTTGTGCTACTGTCAGTGTCTTTTTTACATGCCCCATGATAATAGTGTACACATGAGAGTAAACATGTATATGCACATAATTAATAATACCCTTTTTTCATAATGTATATGCAACTAGCAGGGATGATTTTGAAGAGTTTCAATTTTCAGAAGAAGTTCAAGCAGTTATCGCAGGAGATGCTGTTCAACTGAGCGAGAAAGGTATGGCAGAACTTGCAAGATATGAGGAATTGTCAAAGGCGTTCATTGCGAGGCAAAAAGCATTGCAAATTGCTTCATCACCTTCAGTGTCATTAGGGGCTTCTAATCTCCATAGTGTCACTCCAAAGGTTCATCCACGCAAAGTTAGGGTGAAGAAGTCATCACACTTTATGCAGTCACCATTTGACAGTTCAATAAAAGTTAGTCTTGGCCGAGCAGAAGAAATTTACTTAAGCTCATGCTCAGTAACAAGCATCAGAGGCCAGTGAAATCACAGATTAGGACGTAAGCATTTTTTTATGTTCTCTTTTTCCAATATAGTGTGTTCTCATTTTCTACCTATATGTATATCCATGCCTACAAACCAACATGCAGCACATTTTGGATACTAACTTAAGTTATTTTTTTATTTTTCCTCATGAACATCAGGTACCAAATCATCAAGTACCATGATAGTTTCACGACCACACATGATTTAGCTAATTCAGTTCATGGAAGAGGTGAACTGTCAAACCACTGTATGGAAGTTGGCATTGAGTATCTTCGGCGCACCAACATTTCGGTCGGAAAGATGATTGTTCCGTACCAAGTATTTGTTTACTTGCTCAATGGGGAGTTCCAGAAGAAAGCACTTGTTTCCATGTTCAAGAGGACTGAGAATTATTCTCTTAGTGTGATGAAGCAAGTGAGTTTGTGTTTTTACATGTCTACTATCTTTTTTAGCTAGGGGGTGGCTAATCCACTTTTTTTTGTGTGTTTTTTTTTTTATGTAGATCTCATTCCCTATTTTGGAAGAGGTTCAAAAGGCAAATAAAGAAGGGAATCACTGGTACTGTTTGTCTATGAACTTTCAAGATGAAAGGTTTGAAGCACTCGATTCCATGCGTTCTCAAGGGGACGAGTCGCTTGTTAGTCACGCAACTCGTCTTATCAATAATATCAAGGCTTTATGAGAGATACACTACAGCACATCGAAGGTTCAGATCAAGGACTGGGAACTGAAGATCATAGATGTGCCAATACAGGCAAATATGTATGTCATTTTTTCTCTTACATTTTCTTGTTTTTTTCAGGACTCCCTCATTGTGTGTTTTTCTTTTTGCGCATTGCTTATTTAATAATCTAGTTTTCCCCTTTTTTTCATGTGAAAGTTTTGATTGAGGATTCCACACTATCTATAATATCGAGAAGTGGGATGGGCAGAAGGTCCCTGTACTTGCAAAAGATGATGTGCTGAAGTTAAGGAGGATTTATCCATATAGATGGTTAACTGCAGATTTCAATGAAGAGAAAGATAGGTGGAGGTACAACCTATTCAACAATGTAATCAGGTAGGATATCTTCTTTTTCTACTTCTGTTAAATGCATTCTTTTAGGGGCATGAAGGTTTAGAAAATCAGGTAGGTGTGATACGTCTCCGACGTATCGATAATTTCTTATGTTCCATGCCACATTATTGATGTTATCTACATGTTTTATGCACACTTTATGTCATATTCGTGCATTTTCTGGAACTAACCTATTAACAAGATGCCGAAGTGCCAGTTCCTGTTTTCTGCTGTTTTTGGTTTCAGAAATCCTAGTAACGAAATATTCTCGGAATCGGACGAAATCAACGCCCAGGTTCCTATTTTACCCGGAAGCATCCAGAACACACGAGAACCGCCAGAGAAGGGTGGCAGGGCCACCACACCACACCCCGGCGCGGCCTAGGGGGGGGCGCGCCCCCCTAGGGTGTGGACCCCCCTTCGACCTTCCTGCGCCGCCTCTCCGCCTATAAAAAGCCCCTGGATCAGAAAACCCTACACCAATTGACGAAACCCACGAAAACCTTCCAGAGCCGCCGCCATCGCGAAGCCAAGATCTGGGGGACAGGATCTCTGTTCCGGCACGCTGCCGGAGCGGGGAAGTGCCCCCGGAAGGCTTCTCCATCGACACCGCTGCCATCTCCACCGCCATCTTCATCACCGCTGCTGCTCCCATGAGGAGGGAGTAGTTCTCCATCGAGGCTCGGGGCTGTACCGGTAGCTATGTGGTTAATCTCTCTCTATGTACTTCAATACAATGATCTCATGAGCTGCTTTACATGATTGAGATTCATCTGAGTTTTGTATCACTACTATCTATGTGCTACTCTAGTGATGTGTTATTAAAGTAGTTCTATTCCTCCTGCACGTGTGTAATGGTGACAGTGTGTGCACCGTGTTAGTACTTGGTTTGTGCTATGATCATGATCTCTTGTAGATTATGGAGTTAACTATTGCTATGATATTATTGATGTGATCTATTCCTCCTACATATGCATGAAGGTGACAGTGTGCATGCTATGCTAGTACTCGGTTTAGTCTGTTGATCTATCTTACACTAAAGGTTACTAAAACATGAGCATTATTGTGGAGCTTGTTAACTCCGGCATTGAGGGTTCGTGTAATCCTACGCAATGTGTTCATCATCCAACAAAAGTGTAGAGTATGCATTTATCTGTTACGTTATGTGATCAATGTTGAGAGTGTCCACTAGTGAAAGTGTAATCCCTAGGCCTTGCTCCTAAATATCGCTATCGCTGCTTGTTTATCGTTTTACCGTGTTACTACTGCTGCAATACTACCACCATCAACTACACGCCAACAAGCTATTGTGCTGGCACCGTTATCTTTGCTCATATATATTCATACCACCTGTATTTCACTATCTCTTCGCCGAACTAGTGCACCTATTTGGTGTGTTGGGGACACAAGAGACTTCTTGCTTTGTGGTTGCAGTGGTTGCATGAGAGGGACAACTATGACCTCGTCCGCCCGGAGGTCGATAAACCTTGGGTATCCACTTATGGGAAACTTGGGGCGGTTCTACAAACCTCTGCTCTTGGAGGCCCAACACTGTCTACAGAAAGGAGGGGGAACGTAGACATCAAGCACTTTTAAGGCGCCGTTGCCGGGGAGGAAAGGTAAAAGGCTCTCATACTACGGTCCCAGGTAAAGTATTTTTCTGTTGCCGTCGTGTGTGTGCTCGAAGCTATTTCCTTTAGATCCTGCAATTGCATCTTTTTGTTTCTTGTTTACACTAGTTTGGCATAATGGACAACAATGAGCTTCTTGTTCTATTTCCTGATTTAAAACATGGATTGTTTGATGCGAAAATTAAAAAACCTATGAAATCTTATTTGCATGCTGGTAGTAATATTAGTATGAACGCTTTGAACACCATTGTTGATAATGATATAGAAAGTTCTAAGCTTGGGGAAGCTGGTTTGCATGATATTTTTAGTCCCCCAAGCATTGAGGAGAAAATTTTCTTTGATGATACTTTGCCTCCCATTTATGATGATAATGATAGTGGTCTTTTGATGCCACCTACTATGGAGAGTAAATTTTGTTGTGATTATACTATGCCTCCTACACTTGATGAGAATAATAATGATAGCTACTTTGTTGAATTTGCTCCCACTACAACTAATAAAATTGATTATGCTTATGTGGAGAGTAATAATTTTATGCATGAGACTCATGATAAGAATGCTTTATGTGATAGTTATATTGTTGAGTTTGCTCATGTTGCTACTGAAAATTATTATGAGAGAGGAAAATATGGTTGTAGAAATTTTCATGTTACTAAAATACCTCTCTATGTGCTGAAATTTTTCAAGCTACACTTGTTTTATCTTCCTATGCTTGTTACTTTGCTCTTCATGAACTTGTTTATTTACAAGATTCCTATGCATAGGAAGCATGTTAGACTTAAATGTGTTTTGTATTTGCCTCTGGATGCTCTCTTTTGCTTCAAATACTATTTCTTGCGAGTGCATCATTAAAACTGCTGAGCCCATCTTAATGGCTATAAAGAAAAGAACTTCTTGGGAGATAACCCATGTGTTATTTTGCTACAGTAATTTGTTTTTATTTTGTGTCTTGGAAGTTGTTTACTACTGTAGCAACCTCTCCTTATCTTAGTTTTGTGTTTGGTTGTGCCAAGTGAAGCCTCTAATCGAAGGTTGATACTAGATTTGGATTTCTGCACAGAAACAGATTTCTATCTGTCACGAATCTGGGATTTTCTCTCTGTAGAAAAATCAGAAAAATATGCCAATTTACGTGCGTGTTCCTCAGATATGTACGCAACTTTCATTAGTTTTGAGTTTTCTGATCTGAGCAACGGAAGTATTTATTAGAAATTCGTCTTTACGGACTGTTCTGTTTTGACAGATTCTGCCTTTTATTTCGCATTGCCTCTTTTGCTATGTGGGATGGATTTCTTCGTTCCATTAAACTCCAGTAGCTTTGAGCAATGTCCAGAAGTGTTAAGAATGATTGTGTCACCTCTGAACATGTGAGTTTTTGATTATGTACTAACCCCTCTAATGAAGTTTATGAGAAGTTTGGTGTGGAGGAAGTTTTCAAGGATCAAGAGAGGAGTATGATGCAACATGATCAAGGAGAGTGAAAGCTCTAAGCTTGGGGATGCACCCGGTGGTTCACCCCTGCATATATCAAGAAGGCTCAAGCGTCTAAGCTTGGGGATGCCCAAGGCATCCCCTTCTTCATCGACAACACTATCAGGTTCCTCCCCTGAAACTATATTTTTATTCCATCACATCTTATGTGCTTTTTCTTGGAGCGTCGGTTTGTTTTTGTTTTTTGTTTTTGAATAAAATGGATCTTAGCATTCACTTTATGGGAGAGAGACACGCTCCGCTGTAGCATATGGACAAGTATGTCCTTGGTTTCTACTCATAGTATTCATGGCGAAGTTTCTTCTTCGTTAAATTGTTATATGGTTGGAATTGGAAAATGATACATGTAGTAATTGCTATAAATGTTTTGGGTAATGTGATACTTGGCAATTGTTGTGCTCATGATTAAGCTCTTGCATCATATGCTTTGCACCCATTAATGAAGAAATACATAGAGCATGCTAAAATTTGGTTTGCATATTTGGTTTCTCTAAGGTCTAGATAATTTCTAGTATTGAGTTTGAACAACAAGGAAGACGGTGTAGAGTCTTATAATGTTTTCAATATGTCTTTTATGTGAGTTTTGCTGCACCGGTTCATCCTTGTGTTTGTTTCAAATAAGCCTTGCTAGCCTAAACCTTGTATCGAGAGGGAATACTTCTCATGCATCCAAAATACTTGAGCCAACCACTATGCCATTTGTGTCCACCATACCTACCTATACTACATGGTATTTTCCGCCATTCCAAAGTAAATTGCTTGAGTGCTACCTTTAAAATTCCATCATTCACCTATGCAATATATAGCTCATGGGACAAATAGCTTAAAAACTATTGTGGTATTGAATATGTCATTATGCACTTTATCTCTTATTAAGTTGCTTGTCGTGCGATAACCATGTTTACTGGGGACGCCATCAACTATTCATTAGTTGAATTTCATGTGAGTTGCTATGCATGTTCGTCTTGTCTGAAGTAAGGGCGATCTACACTGAGTTGAATGGTTTGAGCATGCATATTGTGAGAGAAGAACATTGGGCCGCTAACCGAAGCCATGTTCCATGGTGGAAGTTTCAGTTTTGGACAAACATCCTCAAATCTCTAATGAGAAAAGAATTAATTGTTGTTGAATGCTTAAAGCATTAAAAGAGGAGTCCATTATCTGTTGTCTATGTTGTCCCGGTATGGATGTCTAAGTTGAGAATAATCAAAAGCGAGAAATCCAAATGCGAGCTTTCTCCTTAGACCTTTGTACAGGCGGCATAGAGGTACCCCTTTGTGATACTTGGTTAAAGCATATGTATTGCGGTGAGAATCCAGGTAGTCCAAGCTAATTAGGACAAGGTGCGGGCACTATTGGTACACTATGCATGAGGCTTGCAACTTATAAGATATAATTTACATGATGCATGTGCTTTATTACTACCGTTGACAAAATTGTTTCATGTTTTCAAAATCAAAGCTCTAGCACAAATATAGCAATCGATGCTTTTCCTCTATGGAGGACCATTCTTTTACTTTCAATGTTGAGTCAGTTCACCCATTTCTCTCCACCTCAAGAAGCAAACACTTGTGTGAACTGTGCATTGATTCCTACATACTTGCTTATTGCACTTATTATATTACTCTATGTTGACAATATCCATGAGATATACATGTTACAAGTTGAAAGCAACCGCTGAAACTTAATCTTCTTTTGTGTTGCTTCAATGCCTTTACTTTGAATTATTGCTTTAGGAGTTAACTCTTATGCAAGACTTATTGATGCTTGTCTTGAAGTGCTATTCATGAAAAGTCTTTGCTTTATGATTCACTTGTTTACTCATGTCATTTACCATTGTCTTGGATTGCTGCATTCACTACATATGCTTTACAAATAGTATGATCAAGTTTATGATGGCATGTCACTCCAGAAATTATCTGTGTTATCGTTTTACCTGCTCGGGACGAGCAGAACTAAGCTTGGGGATGCTGATACGTCTCCGACGTATCGATAATTTCTTATGTTCCATGCCACATTATTGATGTTATCTACATGTTTTATGCACACTTTATGTCATATTCGTGCATTTTCTGGAACTAACCTATTAACAAGATGCCGAAGTGCCGGTTCTGTTTTCGCTGTTTTTGGTTTCGTAAATCCTAGTAACGAAATATTCTCGGAATCGGACGAAATCAACGCCCAGGTTCCTATTTTACCCGGAAGCATCCAGAACACACGAGAACCGCCAGAGAAGGGTGGCAGGGCCACCACACCACACCCCGGCGCGGCCTAGGGGGGGGGCGCGCCCCCCTAGGGTGTGGACCCCCCTTCGACCTTCCTGCGCCGCCTCTCCGCCTATAAAAAGCCCCTGGATCAGAAAACCCTACACCAATTGACGAAACCCACGAAAACCTTCCAGAGCCGCCGCCATCGCGAAGCCAAGATCTGGGGGACAGGATCTCTGTTCCGGCACGCTGCCGGAGCGGGGAAGTGCCCCCGGAAGGCTTCTCCATCGACACCGCTGCCATCTCCACCACCATCTTCATCACCGCTGCTGCTCCCATGAGGAGGGAGTAGTTCTCCATCGAGGCTCGGGGCTGTACCGGTAGCTATGTGGTTAATCTCTCTCTATGTACTTCAATACAATGATCTCATGAGCTGCTTTACATGATTGAGATTCATCTGAGTTTTGTATCACTACTATCTATGTGCTACTCTAGTGATGTGTTATTAAAGTAGTTCTATTCCTCCTGCACGTGTGTAATGGTGACAGTGTGTGCACCGTGTTAGTACTTGGTTTGTGCTATGATCATGATCTCTTGTAGATTATGGAGTTAACTATTGCTATGATATTATTGATGTGATCTATTCCTCCTACATATGCATGAAGGTGACAGTGTGCATGCTATGCTAGTACTCGGTTTAGTCTGTTGATCTATCTTACACTAAAGGTTACTAAAACATGAGCATTATTGTGGAGCTTGTTAACTCCGGCATTGAGGGTTCGTGTAATCCTACGCAATGTGTTCATCATCCAACAAAAGTGTAGAGTATGCATTTATCTCTGCTCGTTATGTGATCAATGTTGAGAGTGTCCACTAGTGAAAGTGTAATCCCTAGGCCTTGCTCCTAAATATCGCTATCGCCGCTTGTTTACCGTTTTACCGTGTTACTACTGCTGCAATACTACCACCATCAACTACACGCCACAAGCTATTGTCCGGCACCGTTATCTTGCTCATATATATTCATACCACCTGTATTTCACTATCTCTTCGCCGAACTAGTGCACCTATTTGGTGTGTTGGGGACACAAGAGACTTCTTGCTTTGTGGTTGCAGGGTTGCATGAGAGGGATATCTTTGACCTCTTCCTCCCTGAGTTCGATAAACCTTGGGTATCCACTTAAGGGAAACTTGCTGCTGTTCTACAAACCTCTGCTCTTGGAGGCCCAACACTGTCTACAGGAAAGGAGGGGGAACGTAGACATCAAGGTGCATCAAATCAGTCTGGTAGTTTTCTACAAAAAACCTGGGAGGTGTGTCTAAATAATCTGATAGCTATGTCAGAGAAACATGGTAGCTACTATCAAAAATGGTCTGTTAAGTAATCTGATAGCTATATGTGTTGATCCTGGTAATTAGTCATAATTAATCTGGTAGGTATATCCGATCTTTTTTATCCTGGTAACTAGCTCTAATTAAAGACACACAGGAGGACTATCTGTGCGGTTCCACCGAGTAGTTTTTAGCACGGTAGTTTTGTTTGCATTCGGCTGGCTGACCATCCTTCGGCATGCTCTTGCTTTGCATGTAGCTTTTCAAATATAGGGTTACGGGGGTTAGCTACTGCTGCATGCAAACTCGCATAACCACAGTTTGAAGCAACTGCATAACCACAGTAGCTAGTGTGCGGCGCTGCTAGGTACAATCTGGTAGCCAATCCTAATTAAATTGGATATTCATGACTTCCAAAGTAGGATGCATAACCACAGTTTGAAGAAACTGGAATTTTCGAAGTCCATGAACACAGCACTGCCTAACACTACCATTTTGGTACCAGCAGATATCTTATGTAATAAATAGACATAAATAGATATTAGTTCTCATTATTTGCCTAAAACAACTTGATAGGAATGGAGTCAAATAACATTACAGTAACTGGAATATGTCCCATAATTGAAGATCATTTTACATTCAAGAACAAATCATCAGTACTTCTTAATTCTCATCTGCGAGCTCTCCTCTCTGTTGACATGTCCTGAAATCATGTTGTGTCGAACCACACTGTTTGCAAACACGTATTTCTTTTCTCCCTATATCCAGTGGTTTTTGGAAAGCTTTCTTGCGTTTCCTACCCTTAGTGTTTGACACACGAGGATCTCGTATGTTGTTTGCTTGTGATGTTTCTGAAGGTTCTGCATCTGTGAATCCCCCATTGGGAGCTGTGGCAGTTGTGTTATTCACCGCAGATGTTGAGGAACCTGTTGATTTTCTTTTCTGGCATGGGGGCTTGCGTGCTCGGGGTCCAGTGCTTGGTACCTGTGGAGGGACTTGTTGTGTAGGACAATTTGCCTGGGCTGTTTGGGTAGATGGATTTTCTGCAGGATCTGTAGCACTTGATGTAGCTACTTTTTTAGCTCTCTTTTCTGTTTCTCTTTTTAGTGCTGCCAAGTCTTTTTTCATAGCTTTCATGTGCATGCGAATTATCTTCCGGCCATCTTCTGTTTCATTCCCACACATTGCAAGACCTTTGAACTCGTTGCAATTTACTGAAAGCCACATTTTCTTCCTTGATTCTTCTGGCATAACAGCTGGTTGTCCAGGAAGCTCTTCAACTAGATTTTCTTGTGCACTCCATGTCCATCTGCGGAGGACATATTTCAGTGGGAACTCACAGACTCCTAGCTGCACCATTGCCTGCAATTTTATGTCAAATTAGACATTTTTTTCATCTCTTTTTCACCATTGAATTGAACACAAAGTATACCATGTTAAACGTTATCAAAGTACAGACTAAATGTATCAACGATTATGTTTTTTACCTTGAGAATGTGACAACAGACTATGCCATCCCTTTCAAACTTGCAGCATGTGCATCTGTAATTCTCATTGGGAGGATCAGCATAGACTTCATAGGCTCTGTTGTGGTATTGTGGAACAAACTTTGTTATGCAGTAAACCTCATATCTGTTTTCACCTATCAGTTTTATGTTATACGACATGCTGGACTGCATTTCAAACTGAAATCTATGATAAATGTTTTTGGTGTACAGTTTTTCCACCTGCTGCTCTATTGGGTGCCAACACCACTTTTTAGCCGTTAGGAGGGATGAATTTGATTCTTCCTTGTTCTCTGCTTTCATAATTTTTGCTTGGATATCTTCGTACTGGTGAACGAACTCAATCACCGAGTTTGTGGAAGTTATGTATTTTTTTAGAACTGCATTGAAGCCTTCACTACACTGAGTTGTCTGTAGGAAAGGATAGAACTTGTGCATAAAGTATGCAGGGACCCAGTTGCTTCTTTTTTTATACAGAGCTGCAATTTTCTCATGCCCTTGGATATTAAATTTGTTTATCATTAAGGTCCATCTTGTCTCAAACTCTTCCGGTGTTAAGCTACAGTTGATGCAATCATTCATCTCGTCCGGAGCCTGGTATCTTTGCAACAAACGGGCCAACCTCTTCTGTTGCTTTGTCTACAATATGCCATCTGCAGTTTCGATGCGTTGTGTTTGGGAAGACCTTTTCCATTGCAGCACGCATAGAACCATCCTGGTCTGTTATCATGTTTGTTGGGGCAACTCCATCCATTGCAATCAGGAACGACTCGAAAAGCTATATGTAGCTCTCGCTAAGCTCATTCTTTAGGAAACCGCAACCTAGTTGAATTGACTGGCCATGATTGTTTATTCCAATGAATGGTGCGAAAGGCATTTTGTATTTGTTTGTCATGTATGTTGCGTCGAAAGATATACAGTCATTGAAGGACTTGTATGCTTTTCTTGCAGCACTGTCTACCCAAAACAAGTATTGGACACGGTCCTCATCATCCAGTTTGTATCGGTAGTAGAAATCCTTGTCTCGCAACTTCGTGGCCTCAAAGTATACCATGGTATCCTGCATATCAGTGTACTTTTTTTTGCTCGTAGTGTTGATCTGAAATTTGCCTATTCTTTCGGGGTATATGGCACGCCTTCATCTGACTCGTACAGCGTAGCCATCACTTGCATCATTCTGCTTGTTTCCATGTTAACCGAGTGTAGGATTCTAATGAAGTCTTGGTCTTCTTGTGGTATATCCTTGTGTGAGCGTAAGAAACCAGTCAAGGACCACTTCAACAGAAGGGGGTGATTGTGTTCATCACAGAATTCTGTCACTAACCAGCTTCCATTCCTGACCTTTAAAGCCATTCTAGCTGGACAGTCAGTCCTAACGTTGCTGTTCTTCATTCTTTCTGGCATAACTGGTTTAGGTTTGCTTGGTGACCGGATTTGTGACAAACCATAGCTGCTCTTATTAGCTCACCAGTAACCTCATATTTTTTCTGTAATTGTACCTTACTCCAAAACCCCTCCTGCGTGCAAATGCCATGTAGTGCCACTGGGCATCTTCAAGCGTATCGAATCTCATGTTTACAGTAGGCGCATGCGGGGTCGACACTACTTCTGGATTTGCTTCATTGCCAATATTCTGTCCACGTGGAGGAGTGTGCTGACCACTGGATTCCGGAAGTGTAATCTCAGTGTATGCTGCCTCAGATGACAGAGCTATGGAGCTGGCCCCTTCATTGTGTGTTCCTACAGAAAACAAATGAATTTTTTTAGTAATGAGTTACTGCCAGTATGTTGATGTAGATAAAACAAGTGATTAGGCCAGGGAGCAATAATGTGGTAGTTCTTATATTTTTTTTGCAATTATAGGTTTGAAGTTATTTCTGTGAAAATCTATATGGTTGTTTTTCCTTTTTTGTCTACCAAATTATGGTGGAATCAAGGAATCTGGTATTTGCTCATAATTAACATGGATACTGTTTGGTAGTTTATCTGGCAACTAACCTGGCAGGTTTATCTGACAACTAACCTGGTAGTTTATCTGACAACTAACCTGGTAGTTTATCTGGCAGTTTATATGTGTTGTTTTTGCTCTGTTCATACTGACCTGTCTTACTAGATCCTGCATGATCTGATAAAGTAGCTGCTGGTACTTCCATTTGTATATTCATGTTCATCTCCTTTTCTGCAACCTGCATCAAAGTTAGTTCAAAGTAGTCAGTTGATCTGATCCTTCCATGTTTACCTTGTCATGGTAATGCAGTAAGATCTGATCCTTTTTTCCAATGTTGATCAAAGTAAGGTGCAGAAAGAAGATCTGATCCTTTTTCAAAGTTGATCAAAAGTAAGGTGCAGAAAAGCATGCAAGATTAATGTGGAGAACCAATATCTTGGCTTGTCAAGTTTCATTTTAGATTTTTATGTGATGAGCCCTTATGTTGGTTCTACCAGATTTCTTATTTGTTGGGATTTGCTACGTTTTTCCCATCTATTTTGCTTGTTCATAGATACAGAATCCCAGAAGTATCTACTGTGTTCACAAAAGTATCTTACTGATGGGAAAAAATCTACTGTGTTCAACCTATTGTGTTCTTATGGATCAACCTACTGTGTTCTTATGGATCAACCTACTGTGTTCAATCCCAGAAGTATATTTCTTCAGTAACAAGTTATTTCTTATGGATCAACCTACTGTGTTCTTCTCTACAAGATGTTCTAGCCGATTTTTGAGGTGTGAGACAAGGGAGGTGAAACATGACTACTTTTTCCCTGTGAAAGGTGCTCATACCTGTATTGGAATCTTCGAATTTTAGTGCTTGTAGACGTAGGAGGTCTTCAGTTTGTCTGCCATGGTTTTCCCCTTCTTCAGATCCTGTTCGTCGTTCTCTCCTCCAAGATCTAGTTCTGTTTTCACGCTGATTTGTCTCGAGGAAGAAGAAGATCGACAGGGTAGGGACCACCTGGCTAATTAATGGGGTGGGGCTGGTAGGAGAGCTGCCGGGAGGGAGGCATTTTTCCCGCTTGTTATGCGCGCGCGCTCGTCACGTGGGTGGGCCCAGTCGATTTGTCTTGAGGGAGAAGAAAACGCCGAACGTGGGTGGGATGTGCTGCGCCAGCCGAACGTGGGTGGGCCCGAAACCGTCGCACGGGCAGGGCAGATGTGCGGCGCCGCCGCGTAGTCAAGTCCAACAATATATGCTACATATGTATAATGGTGGCCCCACCTAAAAAATGGTCGCATAAAACGATTGACCAAAGTGTTTGCAAAAACTGATCGTGCGTGGTATGCGCACTCGGGCAGCCTTTTTAACCGTGTAGAGTGGAAAAGCTGGTCCATTGAATCTAGACACGATATCCCATTTTCGTGAAAGTAGCAACGGTCTGTCCCACTGATTCTCGGCCCCACCTGTCAGTTATCCCAATCCCGTCCCAATTATTCTCAACAAAAAAATAAAAATCCCATCCCATTTCGCTATCAAACAAGCTCCCGCTTCCCCACTATCGCTTACCATGGCCGCCGCCGCCGCCGCCGCCGCCGCCGCCACCACCTCTGCCGGCCGTCTCTTCCTCCTCCATTCCAACCCAAACCT